>NC_134278.1:102388988-102988988 GCF_949628215.1 Phalacrocorax aristotelis
GTATCACTTCTCTCATTCTCTTCACTTTTTGCTTTGTTCTGCATGCACACAATATTACCTCTGCTAATTCGGTTCTCCAGGCTAACGCAAGCTACAGAAGAGCAGCAATGACAATCCTGAAGTGAGGTAGAAGGACTGGCAACCAAAAAAAACCCTCCAGAGTAGTTGCTTTAATATCTTTACTTTTTAAAAAAAAATAGGCAAGCGTTCTGAGAAGGAAAGATGTGAAAAATATTTAATAGGTGACCGGAGAGCTTCAGTTGTGAGACATCAAGAGCTTATCTCAGGGGAGTTCAACACTTGCTGAGATCTTAAAGGACATCACTGCATGGGAAAGAAAGAGTAGGAATTCAGCTTAGCCAGATTTGAAAGGGAGCTTCGGTATTGTTTACACCCATTTCTGACTTCATCAGCATGAAAGCTACCTGCTAAGATGGGGTTAGATTCCCTTAAAGGCATTTGTAGTTAAATATGAGTCTAAATACATATAAGTGATTGGGCTATCCTCTAACTCAAGTGTCTTGGCATATAGCTGGGAGTGTGCATTACAGCAGGGTTTTTGGCCATACCGAAAAACTGACAAGATGCAAGACAAAAGAGATATGATTGAGGTGGAGGGTTCCTGAGCTTGAGCAGTGTAGGAGTAGACTGGAACTAGATAGGTAGAATACCGCTTTACAAAATCAAAAAGATTGACTTCGGATAGGAACATTCATACAAAAAAGCATCAGGTGCCTCTGGTAAAGAGTCTGAAACTGGATAGCTGAACCTGGACTGCAGTGTTTGTGGATAAATTTGGTGATGTTGAGTTTTGTAACAGATTCAGAGCAATTTGGATTTTTGAGCACTTTGAGATCTGATGAAAAGCACGAGAAGGAAGCCAAGCATTGTATTATTGTTGTTGTTATTACAACACTGATATTTTCATGAGTGAATCAACAGATGGCAAACGCCTTTCAGTGAAGGCAAAGGCAAAATAATGTGTCTGGTAGCAAGGAGTGAAACTAATGATTATGTGCTAAATGAAACAGCCATTCAGCATGCTGATCAGGAAAAAACATTTGGGAGTCATTGTGGAAAAAACATGGAAACTATTAGCCCAGTTTAGAACAGCAGGAAAGGTAAAAGCAAAAAAGGCTGTGTTGTTCCTGCATGATGCTCTACTTGGTGCCTTATTTCTGAGTTCTTGGTTTTATTGTTGTGGCTACACTAACATTGACGACCAAAAGTGAAGGACCCATTCAGTTAGGCAAGGTGTCCACGTACCCAGAAGAAGAGGCCCTGCTCCAAAGCATTTGGGGTAGAAATCTCAAAAATTCCTGAGGAGGCACCCATGGGGCATACCCCATTGTCCCCACCAAGTGCAGAGGCCCCTCTTGGCCAGCCAAAGCTGGAGGAAGTGAGCCCCTGTGACACCAAATATATGAGAAAGGTAAACCAGCCAAAGCAGCCAGCAGGACCAGGGGGACATCACAGCCCAGTACCTCCAGGCTCCCTCTCCCTATGTTGTGATACCATGTCCTCCGGTCCCACACCACCCCAGCCGAAAGGTTGAGGTCGATGTCACTAGGACCTGAGCTCACACCCACCAGGAGCCTCACGGACCTGCTTTGCCGGGGGAAGATGGTTCATTTCTGAGCCAAACCTCTTGAGAGGGATGGGTGAAGTTCTTCCATGAGAACATCCTTGGGGGAAAGCAGGACACAGGGCTAAGGCCAGAAGGGAAAGAGGTAACAGTGAGGGAATCCAAAAGTTGATTTTAACCATGTAACAGGGATTAACTGCACAGCATTCAAAGGGTACAAACAAGGGCTTCATTTATTATAGTACAACACAACTGCTCCAGCCCTAGCTGCCCACAGCTTCCCCTGCTTCAGCAGCATTTTCTAACAAGCCTTTCTGATTGTGCGGGCTAGACCTAAGCCATTAGCACAGAGGCGGATGGCTTTTGTTTGCTTTTCTCCTGATCCCTTTATTTTTTTTCCAGTGGGCTCTACCACTAAAGTGTAAGAGTGCTTCACTCCTTTTAAAACAGAAAGGTCTGAGTCCAGCCATCCTTTAGTGATTCCCTTGCAGCCAGTTAGCCCACAAAAATAAGCAAACCGAAGAAAGGAGTCAGAGCCTAAGCCCCTTATGGGAGATTGATTGTAAAGCTGGTGGCAACATGACAAGCTGATTTGTGGTGGCTCCTCATAGCTTGTTTGAACTGTAAACCTCAGTCACATTTATTTATTGTACCAATGCAGATTGGTCCCAACCAGCCTCAACATAAAGGCTGGTATCTCATGGCTTGACTGAGGAATTCTCAGCTGGGCGCAGGGATACCACAGGTCTGTGTTTGTGCAAGGACATGTGTGATACACCCCATGCATCCCCTCAAGAAGCCCCCAGAAAACCTCTTCTTTTCATCAGTGCATGCCTGATCAGGAGCTCGGCTTGCTGACGTGTTCGGTGACACCACGGCTTTCCATGACAGCACCAGCCCGAGGGTCCTGCACAGAGACCTGGACCCCTTTGTGAAGCTTAATTCCCTCTACTGTTGTCTTTTCCAGTGATAGCTGGAGCAGCTGTTTCTTCTTCCTCCAGAGCATGTGGGTTGCCAGAAAGCCTGAGGGGCCCACCAGCTAATTTCCATACTTGGATCTAGGTCTGTATCTGCATCATATTTTCTTGAAACAGTAGTCACATAGCGGGTCCCTCTACCTTCTACACAAACATGATTTAATGTCTTCCTTAGGAGCAGTGAGCTCATGTGCTGTAACATGAAATTGTAAGAAGGATTGGCTCTTCTGTTATTAATGTAATCACTTTAGACTAGTTGATATGTCCTGTATACAGCTTATGGTGTAGAGTTTTATAGCATATTACTGCACCTCCATATAAGTCTAAACTGGTCATAAAACATAATCACTTAGTGCAAAAAAATATATTAACGCTGCTGAAACTAGGACACAAACTGATTTTCATAGCAACGGATAAACAAAGGCCTTGGCAGAAGTCCTATTCTTTTGCACAGAAAAATGCAGATAAAAGGGAAAGCATTATACTCTTCCTCCATGTCTTTCTCATCTTTTATTCTTTCCCTTTGCCTTCAAAGTATCCCATCAGCCATGAGCAGAACCAGGATATTAATAGCTCTAAAAGGGTTGCAAACTTCTTACTTGGTCCAGCAACACTTGCTGTTACTGAGGCCCTGCGGATCCATGGGGCAAACACCCCATGACTCCAGTGGCAGTATTGGAAATGTTTTTGCCATTTTTCTTAGAGACATCAACCCATGAAAAAAATTGATAACATTGGGAAGCAAGACCATGCTGCACCTATGAAAACCTTATTTTCTCCAAGTACCAGTAAGCAGCACTGAGGCAGACTCTGATGCTGAGTAAAGCTTTTCTAGACACAAAATTAGATGAGGTTAAAAAGACTACTGTATTTCTGCTCTCTTCTGTGTATATGCCTCATATCAACACAGTATTTTAGTACGTGATGTCTATTTATGTATTTAACAGTTGCTAAACAGCTGTGCAAAGCACTGTCTGGATATTTTTATTTTAGTTTAAAAGTGAGTCAAAATACAGTTATATGTATAGTATGATTTAAGAGCAACCTAAATGGCCCAAATTTAAACTGAAGTAAGTACACATCCAAGCCTTTTGGTAAGGTTTAGTTTTATTAGTTTAAAATCACACCTTAATTTAAAACATACCCACATCCTGAATCCAGTCTTCACCGATATTTAAATAGCCCTTTTTCCCACCGCACCTAATGATAGGAAACTGAGGTTCGGAGTTACAGGACAGGGTGTTTGTGGTGGAAGAAGGCGTGAAAACGAGGTCTTTCTCAAATCCACTGTGAATGTCCAACCCTTGCACCAACCCTCACGTGTTGAGTGGTGAGGACAGCAGTAGAGGCAGGAGCCGTGCAGCGATGGAGCTGCTGGTGATGCACACTGTGCTTCTTCTCCAGCAGTGGTTGCGCGTCACCTCCTTTCTCTTCATCACGGCTGTACTCAGGGCAGCTTTCAAACTGGTGCCAAACAGGTCTGGGAAATGCCCTGAGTGGGGGAAAAAAAAAATGGTTTGAGGGTGGGAATGGGTTGCCCTGGGGAAGGGAGAGAGCACCGAAGCATGGCGTGCTTGAGCATCACAGCCTCTGCATGTCAGCCCATCACCCCTTGGATGAAGGTGGCCCCAAGGTTTTTGAAGGGGTTTTCCAGCTCCCCATGAGGGAATTAAGAATGGCATTATCTGCCTAATAAAAATTACATTTCTGTCCTCCTCAAGCACTCATACACATGCAGACATAATAAACCATGGTATTTTATTTAGGGAAAGAATGAGTATTCCTACTCCTCCTTTTTCTGTTGGTTTCCACATCTGTTTTTGTTTGGCATTTCGGTCGGTTATTTGGATTGTTGAGCTTTTTTAGACTGAGGGGGGCTAAGTAAAAAAGCCGCTGGTTTATTTTCAGCGTCAATTTTTAATAGAAAGCTCAGTGTGATGCAGATAATCAGAGAGCAGGAGCAGTAAGGCAGCTCTGGGTGAGGGATATGGGGAGAAAGGAGGGAATTACCACCTGATAACACCACAGTAAATTGTTTCTTAATATTTATTGCACCATGTTGCTTAAGGGCCTGGAAGACTTTCAGACAGAGAGCACATCATCAGTAGCAGTGGGGTTTTGTGGCTGGTGGGTAGTGAGAAGGATAGTTGTTGCATACTTGAGTGAGTAACCAAATGTCAGTCAGACTCAACACTGGGGCAACTGTTCCCAAGGAAGAAGAGAGCATCTTGAGCCTCTAGAAGTTGGTTAACATATCAGTAAATAAGTATCTCCTCGTAGCCAAGGAAATCTAAAGGGTTTTCAGTTGCAGAAGGCAGAAGCTGGGGACTTCTAACGCAAAACCACATTGGTGGTAGCCATAAGGTGAGCTACCTTGCTGGTCTGTGCTCAACTTCGAGGCTACCCTGCGCTCCTACAGAGCGAGTCTCCCCTGACATTTCCTTGTGTCTGTAAGAGACATTTCACAGCAAGGCACACTCTTCTTTTCTTGTCCTCCATGCACTATCCCTTCTATGGCTCTGGGTCTATGTGTCCATGCCCTTGGAAGACATGGGGCAGATAGCTAAAGGCCTTCCTCCAAACATGGGACACAAAGTTTGCAAACTTTGGTCCATCCACCCCCATATCTGGTACAGTCAGTGACACCAGCAGCTAAACAGGTCAGCCTCTGTCAGGACAAGAAAGAAGGCTACAGGGGGAAACACTGAGTATGGACTGAGCAGACAAGGTGGAAAGCAGAAGATAAAAGGGTATATCTGTGAATCTGAAGAAACCCAGACACCTGGGCTTTCAATTGCAAAAGGCAAAACCCAAAACTACCTGAGAAGTTGTGGATGCCCTCTCTCTGGAAGTGTTCAAGGCCAGGTTGGATAAGGCTTTGTGCAACCTGCTAGTAGAAAGTATCCCTGCTCATGGCAGGGAGGGTTTGGAACTAGATGATCTTTAAGGTCCCTTCCAACACAAACCATTCCATGATTCTATGACACTTGTGTAGATCCACCTTGCTGATGGCCATGAGGTCTCCCTTCAACTGAATAATGCATCCTACATGGAGTCCTTCATGGTATGACAGGTTTATAAACACTTGCAGGGTAATTTCCAGCAAGGCTGCGGTAGAAACAAATTTGCCAGAGCTGGAAAAATGAATCTGTCATCACAAGATCAGTATTTGCGAGTAAAAGTGTTCAAGTTTAGCTTATGAAATTGTTTGCCTTGGCTTCAAGTCTATCACTTTTAATGGATATTTTATATTTCAGAAGCATAGAAGTGAAGGAGTGTGTTCTTCCATCAAGATTTCAACAACCCTTGGCTTTGGAAAGCCTCAGGCAGCCCATCTTTCCTTTTTTTTTTTTTCCCCGTGCACATGCTAAAAATGGCATGATCTTTACTATTTCAACAGGTGGCTTTTCACCGTAGTGTGCTGTGTGCTACATAAGTCTTTGTTGTGGTCTTGCACCTCCACGAGCAGGGTAAGCTTAAGCCTTGTACATTAACATTGACAGTGCAATCCAGAAATCAAGGTTTTGAAAAAATGATACCAAGCAAATGGATCTGCTCTGGAAACACAAAATAAATGTAACAGCTGAAATCTGGATTCGTTTCACATGCCTGAGTGAGAACAAACTGAATCTGTTAGTCAGCAAAGGGGTGTTACAAACAATTGTCTCTCAGGAATGTTGCACAACGCTATGGATGGGAATGTTTTATCTCGGTCAAGCATGGGATACCTATGCATTTTCAAGTCATGTTCCCAGGTAGTAAGAGAAAATTAAACCAACCATAAGATTTGTAATAAAAAGTATGTGTCACTTCGTCATCAATATCTTTCACAGCTAGCATTGTCTATCAAGGAGCACAAGGATGAGGTCATTACCTCAGTTGAACCCTCTCCACTATCCTTTTACACATTTTGAATCAATCTCACATTTCAAGCGACAAAATAAATCTGAAAGAGAAAAAAAATTGTTCCCAGAAATGCTAATTTACAGCAGGTGCCTCCTGCCTTTTAGCAAGGCTGTTTTGGAGGAGGACAGTTCAGCCTTCTGTCGCAAGTGGTCTCCAAATCACGTTTGGCAGCTTTGGGCACCAAACCCCTACGAACCTGTTCTTGCACACAACTAGTTAGCACCAAGGCAAAAGCTTTCATTGCACTAGAGATGGGTTTAAGAGAGATAAAGCTGAAAACAACTCAACATGCCAGTGCAACAGCAGATTAAAAAATTGCTCAAGAAAATGCATGCAAGGCCCACTATTGGTATCACAAGGACTATTTTAGGAAACCACTTTTAAAAAAAAGACAACTATGGATGAAAAATACCCACTTAGCATTTCTTTCCTAAAGGGAGGAGCCTGGGCTCTTGTTTGACTCATTTTTCTGCTTACTATTGCACACCAGCCTTTTTAAACAATGTCATTCAAGGAATCTTACCTGCTCTGCCTTGTGTAAATTGCCTTTAAAACACTTTATCATACCAAACAACACAAAAAGAAAAGAGGTTAAAATTTTATTAAACAAATGCAATCTGTTTTACCCCAGCAGGCTTACTGCTACTACTTTTCCTTTTTGCCCTGATTCTTTTTCTGCCTCATTCGTGGTTATACAGGTAGTAGAGCTAGCAAATAATTTGGGACAAAGTAAGTAAGTAAGCCTTGCTCATGATGCATTAGCCCAGAAAAGCTTAGGCCCAACATTGAAACTTCCCCAGCAGCAAACACATGACTCCATTTACCACCTTTAACAGGATGGATCTTGACTGGGATCTCACCACTGCAGGTTTCTGGGTTGTTTACTTCAGTGACTCTTACCACCAGGGCAGAGGTCCACCCAAAAGTGCAGATCACAACAGTGGATATGCTTCAACCTTTACAAAAAGCAAAGATGGAAGGAAAGAGCGTTCTGCATTTCTCAGGATGGGCCTTGATTTTTTTTTAACAACAGGAACATCATGAGGTTGCCTTGCTGCCCAGGCCAGCTCCCACTGAACCGCATCATGTTGTAACTCATCACCAGTCATGGACTGAAATGGCAGACTAGGATTTGGGGCTCTACAGAACTTTGGCCCAGGAGGTACAGTGAGAGTTGAGTTTGGAGCATTCCTTGGGGGACTTACTGAAGGAGAGTCAGACCAGGGCTCCTAGCACGGGGCCCACCCAGCTCACACTTATCCCACCGTTTATGGGGATGGACTGCCACTGTGCTGGGTACCCTCCCACACGCTGCCAGTTCCTGTGCTGCAGAGGGTCCTCCGACCTGCATCTGCATCAACATCAGCCAGGGGGAACCCTAAAGTAGCACCCTGCAAATTTGAGTGGGAAGAGGGAAGGAGAAAGGGAAGGATTACCTTCAAGGCAAATGGCCCTTTGATATCAAATTTCAGACCTCACAGCAGCAGCCTGATGGTCTCTGGGGTTCAGTGTCACACCAGAAGGGGTGGGGAGCAATTCACTAAATGGTGCACAGTGACCTAGCATCGCTGCCAGTGGGTGGACGGGCTGGAGAGGTTCTTCTTTCTAATGGCAAGGCTGTGGGCCAGGTCTGGGGCTCACCCATGGAAGCGTGGAGCGCTCCAGCAGCACGGGCCAGCTTAGGAGCTCATGCATTTCAGAAACACACTAAATAAACAAGCGGACCAGGGACTGGTAACCACTGCTCCTGTAGGAAACCTATGCAATGAAAAAGTCATCAGCCCTGCCTTTTTTTATCCATTCCTCTCATTCCTCAGATTGAATTTCTTTCCATGCCATGCTTTCCCACCACTCAGTCATCCCCCCCCCAACGTCTGTTTCCTTCAGAGGTTCAATATTGGCCACCACCAAGGAAGAAAAAAGCTGATAAAAGATGATACACCACTCTTATTATTCCATAGTTTTCTCTTGATGGATTTAGAAAGGTCCCGAATGCAAAGAGAAATTAAATCAACAGGTAGGAGCAAAGATGCAAATTGAAATTCAAGATGCTGGAAAGCTGCTTTTCTCCGGAGGTCCTACTCTTCCCTCCACCCGGAAGACAGGAAAGAGCAGACTGTTCATGACAGAGGAGAGAAAGCTTCTGGGGGTCTTTAGGGGGAACTCAATCAAAGAAATTATTTTCCCACAGACCAGAGCTGAGCAAACCTTAATGGCTTTTTCCTGATTGAAGAATAAATCAACTATTAATTTATGACCTGAATATAACAACCCTCCAAATGTTTTCCAGTTCTGTGAGTAGTGATGCTCATGTCCTTTATGTTTGAGTTTGATTCTCACCAGCTAATTCAGCTAATGGGCTAAATATTCCTCATGAAGCTTCACGGGCTGCAGCTTCAAAAAAAAAAAAACAAACAAAAAAAGCTTAATTTAAAAAAAAGGCCAGCCACGTGTTTCCACCATAATATTATGTGTATGCATAGAGATCCACATGTATTAGAGACAAAATTAAGTGTAAGCACATGGCAAGCTGGAGCAAGGGGCGTTTGCGTGGGGAAGCCAAGGGCCCATGTGCAGGTTATTAGCGGGGTGGGGGGGTGAATACTGTGGGGTGCAAGCAGAGGCAGCGCAGAGGGGCTGGGGGGGGTTAAGCGCACACTATCGCTGCCGGGACATCCTGTTAAATGGACCTTTATGGAATTGATAAATGGCTCTGGATCGCTTTGTTTATTTAAATAGAAGCCAACGTTTTAACAGCAATAAAGGGCAAGCTAAATAATTTGCCGGCCCGGCTATCAAGGCGAGTATGATCTCTGAAATATATGGGCTGCATTTAAGAAACTGAACCCTGCTGCGCCTTCGTTTGTATATACACACTGCTTGGGCAGCCGGTATAAATTGTAAAATAAGATGACAATATTAGCATCTTCCCTTGGCTTCCCCTCGCTGAAAGAAAACCGCAGAGGGAACACTATTCAAGCATTTCCTTTATGCTCATAAGTTAATCAAGAAACATTAGGGAATAAGACAGTTTTATAGCTTTCCAGTAAAATGCTATACAACTCGCAGACACTGAGTGATTTTACAGTTACCTTTCCAAAGTGTGGCAAACAGAACAACAAGAGGGAAAAAAAAAAAAAACTAAACTAAACCACATTTGCGCCTGGCCCTTGAAGGCTGGCAATGAGGTTGCAGGAGAAAATAATGTGTTTGTGACTTCCGAGCCGGCCGCCTACGGACAGAAATAACAACAGTAATGAAGCCACGGAACATCTTGAGCAATTTACGAGAGGATTGTGCTCAAAATATTAAGCGCCGCCACGCCACACAAAAAAAAAAAGAAGTGTGCGATGGCTGCTGTTTCAAGCTCAGGGCTCGATCCTGCCACGGGTGGGGTTGGGGTGGGGTTTTCTTTTCTGTGATGCTTTTGGCAGCACCTCCCCATCCCCTGTGCTACTACGTGATGGCCGAAATAAGCCGGTTCTCCCCGACAGGCTGCATGCCCTGGGCTGGGGCGGGTGAGGCGAGGTGCAGCCCCCTCCACCCCCGGGGAGATCAAAGACTGTGCCGGACACACACATCCCTTAGTACAAGCCCTCCTCCAGGTGGAAAATTCATCACCCCTTACACCTCTGAAGCTCTAAAGAAGACGGTTGGAATAAAAAAATACCCCGAATAAATCCTCACCTTCGCCCCCCAGGCCTGTGGAAACGGGGGGAAGGGGGAGCAACCTCCCACGGTCATCCACTTCAAAACGAGAGTGGACTCCCCCGCATCCTCCCCTCCAGGTACACCCGGGCAATGACTTTCCCAAGGTCCCTCTTCCAACGCCTGCGTGAAATGACTTTCCGCCTTCCACTGCTCAGCCTCTCCTTCGCTGCTCCCCAGCGCTCCCTGTTTTTGGATTTGGGAGCGATTCCCGCACCGCTGCCTTCGTCAAGGGGGAAGAGAGAGGGAGGGAGGGAGGGAGAGGGGAGCCGGCGGCTGGCCGGGCCCCCCCCGGGGTTGTAGCCTCGGCTCCCCTCGGCGAGCACCGCCGGGGCATCTCGCTTGTCAACCGCCTTTCACCCGCTCCCACGTTTACGGCTAAACAAGTTCACAGTTTACACGCAGTAAAATGTCGATATTGCGCCTAATGGTTGCGGAGAAAAGGCTCTTCGCAGGGATGCTCATAAAAGCCCTTTATTTAGTTTCGAGCATTTTCTTGTAATCAATAAAAGTTGACTGTTATCTCCCGGCGCGTTTAGCGGGGGAAGTTTATTGCCTGCCGGGCGGATTAGGGGCGAGACAGGAGTGCACCATACAAGGAAGGGACTCCCGAGTCCCCAGATCCGAGGCTCGGATTCATAAAATATAACCATCCATTACGTTGCCGATATCTGGAGCCAGCAAATATATACAGACTATAAATTGTGGCCGGCGGGGTGCGGGCCGGGGGCTCGGCCCGCCCGCATTCCTCCCCGCGCCGGGGGGGCGCCGGGGGGGTCCCCGGCCCATCCATCACCGCCGTTATGACTCTGCGATGCAGCAAATGGGTTGTGTAAAGAGGCAGCGTTTGACAAGGTGGCATGGTTATCCTGTCCAAATGATGCATAATATTAGTATTAGGGCTTAGATCATCGCATGCTTTTAAAATCATCACCGTTAACTGGGGAGGGGAGGGGAGGGGGGGGCTGGGGGCTGCACGGGGCAAAAGTTTCCATGTAGATAATGATTATAGATGGTGGGATTTATGAGGAGGGGTGCTCGGCGCAAATAAACACATCTACTGTAGCCGGAGAGAGGGGCCCGATCCGGCCGGTGTCGCGGAGCCGCCTGGGGCCGGTGGCGGTAGGGAGGACCGGCGTGGGCCGGGGCACCCCGCAGCCCGAGGGGGCCACCAGGACTGCACCCCTCCCATTCCTCCCGGACACCTCCCCAAGGGCTTCGTCGAGGAGAAAGTAGAGACCCTTCCTCACACGCCGACTGCTAACCAGTCACGGCTGTGGTCACAGACACCAGTGGGTGGGCGCGGAAAGGGGCTCTCCGGGGCTGGGGAAGCGGCCACGCAGGCTAAACCCTCCACATCGGGATCTGCCCGGCGAAACAGTATGGTGAAGCGAATAGTACCGGGATGTTTTCGGAGAGACGGGCCGGCTCCCTGCCGCATCTCATCCTCCTTCTGGCTTATCCCGGTCCCGCTCGGGTCAGCGCCCTCCGTAGCCCGGCTTAAATCGGGCAGGGCCGGGCGGGCTTTCCCTCCTGCAGGCAGCCCGCCGGCGGAAGGGTTAAGGGAGAAAGTGCCTTAGCCAAAGGAAGAAAGGGAGAAATGGAGAGCCCCGGCCCCAGCCTTCCCCTCCTGCCGTCCCGACAAACCACCTCCGCCGCTTCCCCGCCCGGGGCACCGCGCAGCGCCCGGTCCCTCCGGGGCTGCGGCGCCGCGGCGGGCGGCGTTTTCCCTGGGGAGGCGGCCTTGGGCTGCCGCTCGGGTCAGCAAAAAAAAAAAGGGGGGGGGGGGGGGGAAGCCGCGGAAGAGAAAGTGCCTCTTAATTTGGCATGTGCGCTGCCACCCCGCCCGAGGCCGGTACCGGTGCACGGCCCGCGGAGTGGGTCAGCAGAGCCCCGTGACAAGGGTGCCGTGAGGACGGTAAAATCCCCGTTCGGCGTGATTTATCAGCCGTCTCTGACCCCTGAATAGTTGACTTACATTGCTGGTGACACATTACCAGGGAAATGGGGCTGGCGCGGTCTGTGGAGCGTGTCTCTCCCTCCTTCTCACACACACCCACCCCTCCCCGACCCTTCTTTTTGGCTGCTGGACGCAGGAAAGCCTCCAGCCCCTCCGTTTCCTCCAACATCCCCAGCTCCTCCATCACACCCCATCCCCATATGCAGGCGGCCAGGATAACCTCAGCGGGCCCGGCCGGGCGGACAGCGGTGGTCCCGGGCAACCTCCTCTTTTGGCCACCGAGGGAAGGCACTGGTCATCGCGGGGGCGGGGGGGGTGGGACAGGCGATGGCAACGAAGGCCGGGAGAGATGGCCTGGGACCATGCATAGCTGGAGGGGTGTGATGGCTGGAAACCTTTGATTTGGGGTTTGCCTGGAGAACGGGGGTGGAGGAGGATGGCCTGGGTTTTTTAAGGCAAGCAGAAATTTGATTATAGCGTACGGCAGAGGTCTGTGATTTGCGGTGAGCGGATTTCATTAACAACGGCCGTCTGAGTCCCGGAAAAGCTGGTCAGGCCCGCGGGGCCGGGGGTGAAGCTGACCCCGAGGGCGGGCGGCGAAAGGGGCTCAGCCGCGGCGCCGGTGCTGCGGGACGGGAGCGGCACGGCGGCTCCGGGCTGCCCCGGCCGCGGGGCTGGCGGGGCGGTGGGCGCTGCCCCGGCCGCTCCTCGGCTCGGCTCGGCTCTCCCTGCGGCCCGCAGGCCCCTGGGATCGCCCGGCGGGAGGGGAGGCCGGGGGGCGGCCGCGGCCGATTTCCCCGCTGCCCCGGCTTTGCTTTCTGCCGGGAGTGGGGGGCTGTGGCGGGGTGGGGCATACGGCGCCCATCGCCCCACCTCCACCCGTGTCACCTGCTGCAACCGTCGCCGGGGCGAGAGGCGGGTTGGCTCGGCTCACCCCAACTCGAGGTTTACCTATGGCGGTTCCTTCTTTGATGATGATGGTGGCGGCGGCAGCGGGCGGGAGGCGGCCGGGGCGGCGGCGCAGCCCGCCCCATCGGGGCCGTTCAGGCTGCCTGGCTGCCCGCCGGCGCAGAAGTGGTATGGGGTCTAATTGCCGTCAACGAATGTCACCGGCAGAAGGAAAAACAAAAGCCGCCTCCAAAGATCCCGGAGCAGAATTTGGCAAAGCTCCTAAAGACACCAATTAGCAAAGGCTAAACCCATTAATGAAGTGGCGGCTCTCTGGTTTCAGCCAGGTGGTGCAGATCAGAGCGCCTGTATCTGCAGCAGAGCTCCGCTCCCCTCCAGCCAGGACCTCACAGCAAACCTCCACATCAATAATATGCTTAATGGATCTCATTAGGGTTGGGGCCGCGGGTCCCGGCCTGGGAGCAGGGGAGGTGAGGAGAGCAGGGGGGCAGCGCTCCCCTCGCCACGCCGCGGAGGGACAGGCTCCCTCCCTTCCTCCGTGGGGCGCTGGCCGGGGATCACCCCGCCGCTCCCCCCGCAGGTACCCAGAGCTCCCCGCTACCTGGCTGCGCCCACGAGAGGTTGCGCAAACTCCATCTCTAGCCGGTTCTTTCGAAAAACCCAAACCTCGGCATCCCCTCCTCGCCGGGCTTGCCAACATCCCCCCACCCCCACATTCTTCACCTGAGCACCCCCAGCCCGCCGAGCCGCCAGCATCCTCGGCCGGGCGGGCTGCGGAGGGTCCCGGTGCGGCGGCAGCGCCTGTCCGCGGAGCCCGGCAGCCCCCGCCCGGCCCCACAAAGCGCCCCCAGCCGGGGCTGTGGAAGGGGAGGGAAAGGGTTTCTGCAAAACTGATTTTAAAGAAAAGCATCCAGACCTCACCTCTGTAAAAGGGGATGGGGGAGAAGGGAGGAAATATTTCCGCTTCGGCCAGGGGAAAACATTAACAAAAAAAAAAAAAAGAGGAAAAAGAGAAAAGCTGGGGTAGGATAAGCTGGGCCGAGGTGAGGTAGAATATTTAGCTAATGGAGGTGTACTATGAAAGGAGACTTCATATTTCTCTCTGAGGAGTCTCTCCAGGTCCGCAGCCGAGAATACACACAGCAAACGTTGTGCTTGAATTATAGCTGAGGGTTTGCTTTATTTGAATTCGCTGGTGTTTATTTAAGAAAGTGAATAAAGGTTTTGTGTAAACAGCCATTATTTCTGATGAGCGCTCAACAGCAATAAGAAGGGGGCGGTTTTTTTAGTCGAGATTGTGGCAAAAGTTGACATTTCGGAGATTGCAGTTTGTCTTGCCGACGCCAGGCAGTCCCGAGGCACGAACTGCAGGGAAAGCTGTGTGTGCCTGCGAGTGTGAAACGGCGATGCCGAGCGAACCGGGGTCTGAAAACAATTATTTTTTAAGACATCAGCTTAAGCTCGACATTAAAATAAAATAAAAATATTTTCCTAAGGAGCGGGGCCGGCCTCGCTCAGCTAACGAGGGAGGCGAACTCAGGTTTCGCTGCCGCCGGCCCCGCGCCCGCGGGGCTCTGCCGGGGGGGCAGCGGCACACCCCAAAGCAGCCTCCTCCTCTGGCCCTTTTTGCACCCTAAATCGCTTTCTTAAAACCTGGCGTCTCGTTTGGTTTATGGTTAGCTTATTTTTTCTTCTAATGTGGCTGTTGTTTCCGAGGCTGACTCGAGTCTTTCTGGAGATGGGAGGGTTTCGGTAAGAAATCAGGCGAGAAGAAAAAGATCTCGATGGATTTCTTAATGCAGCGCCCGGGGGAAGGCGGGGGTTATCGGTAAGCTGCTCCCCGGGAAGGAGGTCGGCAGGGCTGGCCCCGACCAGCCCGCGCATCTCTGCGGCTGCGGATGCTCGCAGCCGGGGCCGGGATGTCGGAGCGGCACCGAGAGGCCTCCCGCTTCATTCCTAATCCGATTTCCCACACATGCCGCGCAGGGAGGAGGCAGGAAAACCTCTGCTCTGCGGCCGGCTGCGTGTGTCGGCCCCCTTTCTTGGTCTCCCGTACAAGCTCTCATCTGCAATAAGCCCGAAAAAAAATATCTCTGCTCGGCAGCCGGGAGGGGAAACCGGAGGGGCTGTATGCCGGAGAGCCTGGCCTGGCCGGGGCCGCGGCGACCGGGGGCAGCGCCGTGCACCGACGGGTGTCGGGGAAGCCCCTCCCGGCCTCCTCCCCCCTAGGGGACCCCGGCCCCCTCCGGGCAGCGGGGGCAGCCGCGCTAGCACAGCCCCGTTGCGGCGGGTGGGTGCAGCCCAAGTGATTTGGGATCGGCTGGCGCAGATCTGACAAGAGTCACAACGGATTTAGAGGGGGTAAAGAGACTTCCCGAAAAAGTGCCACCCCAGGTTTAAAGACCGTCGAAGAACCGGATCGGCGGGCGAACCGTGGGCTCGGGCGTTTCCCCTTCAGAAATAACCAGCGCCAAAAGCCTTTCGTGTTCTCGGGCGATAATAAAGCAAACAAAAAAGAGGCACCCCCAGGCTTTTTTGGACCTGTTCTAGGGGGGGTGTTGCGTTGCGCTACGGACAGGTCGATTTCGCCGACGAACGGTGATCGAGCTGCTTGCAGTCACGACGCTGTCCCAACTTTTTTTTCCTCAGAAACGTAACAGGAACCTCAGCCCTGCAGGACCGGGCAAACTCCCTTCCCTGTCGAGACGGGCGCAAATCCCTCCATCCGCGCATCTTTCCTCAACCTCGTTTTCGTGGGTTTGCTGTACCTGCCAGAGGACGCGCACGACGGGAGCGATGGGGGGAAGATTTTTTGTTGTTGTTGTTGTTGTTTTTCCCTATCGGTGGCGGAGAGGAAGAAGCCCTCCCGGCTCCGCCGCCCGGCCAGAGCAGCAGCCCGAGGTGCGCGGAGCTTCCCCGGGGCAGCGGTGCGCGGAGCACCGAAGCCTGGAGGAGGAGGGGAAGGGGGGGCTACATCAGGCGCAGGGCGAAGGAATTTTAGCCTGCTCTTTCGTTTGGATCTGAGCATCTTTCTCCTCAGCCCGACTCTCGGCAGGGTTATTTTTCCCCTTTTGCCGCGTTATCTTAAAAAGGTGCTGTAAAGGCGCTGCCCTAGCTCGCTCCCCGACCCGGGGGCCAGGGAGGCATTGCTCTCCCGTTATTTGGGGAGGCTGCGGGGGGAGCCTGCCCCCGCGCAGCCAGCCCTGCACTTGGAGGAGACGCAGTCCTCTAACCCGACGGGGAAGAAACGCTGTCCCGAGGCGCTTTTCCTCTCTCATCTGACAAGAGCCACCTCAAACCCCTCTTTCCCGCGCGGGTTAGTTTTTAAGAAACAAAAGCAAGAGGCGAACAAATTCCTGCGTGTCCCTGAGCCGCACCGCGGTGGTTTATCGGAGTAGAAACAGTCGTGTTTCGCAGGACATCTGTCCCACGGCTTCCCTTACTCTTAGGGGAAGTTACAACCCCTCGCAGCAACCCCCGCGCTGACGGGCGCAGCAGCGGCCCTGGGAACAGCCACGGGCTGGAAGCGAACTGCAGGGCCTGCTCCGCGCCCCGAAAAACCGTGACAACCCCGTTTCCTCCCTGACAGTGTCTTAAAGGCAGAGCCAATTTTACAAGCCACTTCCAGCTCCTTCCCCCGATGCCGCCCGCTTCCCTGTCCCATCAGGGCTCGGATGGGGACGGCGCCGCAGGCGCACTGCCCTGCGCGGGATCTACGCGGTCCCCCCGGACATCCCCCCTGCCCGTTGTGACTCCGGCGGAGTCTCTGCCCTCTCGTTTACACCTTATTTACCACTTCACCCGACCCCTTTTCGCCTCAGCGAGCCGGCCTTTTGGCTTCTTTCCCCCCGGGGCTTGTGCCGGGGGGTGCTGGCGGCGTTTCCTTCTTCCCCAAGCTTTTACTCCTGCCCGAGTCCCCCTGCTAGCGGGGGTGGCCCTGGGGACCGTGTCCTCCCCGGCAAACGCCCCCCCGGCCCCGAGGGATTTCTTGCCTGAGCCCCAAGGAAGGAGCAGGCGAGGGCCAGGCATTCTTCGGTCCTTCACCTTATTTCTCCGTCTCCCCTTTCTTTCTAACGGTGTCCCACGCTCAGCGCCCATCGGCCCAGCGTGGGGGGACACGGACACGGCGGGACACCGGCTTTGCTTCGCCTGCCCTCGCCTTAACCTCCCTGGGCAGGATCAGGCCTCCCTCGGCCCCACGCGTGTTTGAAAACAGAATTGCTCCCGATAGGACCTCGCAGAAAGCCCTGAGGCAGAAAACTCGCTTCCCAGTGGGCAAGGAGAGGGGCTCCTCACCGCTGCACCTTTCACTTTCACCCACACTGCTTGGGAAGGGAAGAGGGGGAAGCAGGCTGCGTGCCCCGGGAGGAGCGGAGCTCCCAGCACCGCGGCACTTAATTTTTTTTCCCAAGGAGCGAAGCCGAGGACGAACCCGAGCGGAGCTGGCGGATCTTGGCTTGGACCCCAAGGGACGCCCGGCGGAGCCGCCTGGCCCCCGCCCCGGGGCGCTCCCTCCCGGGGGGGCACCCAGCCCCGCACCGCCCGCCGAGGGATGGGGACAGGCCGCCGGGGGCTTCGAGCTCCGGCTCGCCGCCGCGGCCCGATCCTCCGCTCGGTCCCCGCGCTGCGCAGAGCGCGTGCGTGACGTCACAGCACGCCCCCCGGGCCGCACAGCCACGCTGTGACGTCAGAGAGCACTACCTCCCCACCCCGCCGCGGGAGGTGGGGGGAGTTGCGGAGAGGTAAACGGCAAACCGGAGCGACGCCAAAGCAAAGCAAAGCAAAGAGCCCCCCCCTCCCCCGCACCCCCAAACGGCCCCGCCGGCTCTTGGCAGCGCCCCTGAGAGCCGCGGGGATTCAGGCGGTCCAGCCCCCGCTCTGGCATCGAAATGCAAATGCCACCTCACGAGATACATATACGTACGCACGTGTGGATCTGCAAATGTAATTGGCAACTTTCTCACCAGGGGCACAATCTCTGTAATCAAATGTGGTCCTTCTCATCGGCTCCGTTAGAAAAAGAAGGGGGAAAGGGAAGGTGGGGGAGGAAGAAGGCTGCCCTGGGAGGGTCTCGAGGCGAGGGGCTCCAACGGCCGCCTCTGAGCAGGGCGAAGGGAGCCGGGGCAGCCTCACCAGCCCGCTCCCCTGGTCAACAGACTGACGTGGTTACAAACCATAGCAAACATTTTATTTACAGGAGATATATATATATATTTATATATTTTGTCAGTGCAGTATTTCTTGGCCGGATTATTCGAAGCAACACGTTGCAACCCATGAGGACGTTGGGAAAATACTTCACATTGTAACTTGTTTTGGGGGGAGGGGAAGAGAGGGATTTCGGAGCACGTTCTCTGAGTCCCTCGCTCAGATTTTCCCGCAGAGGACGAGGGGCGGGAGACGGAGAATAAAATAAAATTTAATTAAAAAAACCAAACAGGAAAACAAAAAAAAAAAAAAAACAGAGCAATCCCGCTCTCCTCCGCAGGGAGAGGCGGCCGCTTCACGCACAGCCAGCCCGGACCCAGGGCTCCCCGCTCCGCCCGCGTCCTCGGCCGCTTGCCCCGGGCCGGGCCGGGCCGGGCGCTGGCAGCGGGCGGGAGCGGGCCGGTGCCGGGCCAGTGCCCTGCCGTTGCCGTGCTAGTGCCCGGTCGGCCTTGCCGCGCTCCCGGGGCGGAAGAAGACACATAAATTAGCGCGCAGGTCCCGGGCGCGGTGCGGCGGCGCGGCCGCCCCGTCTATAGGCCGCTCCGCGGCTCGGGGCTGGCGGCGGCGGCGGCGGGCGGCGGGGAGGGGAGGCCGGTGCCGCCGGACGGTTTGCCGAGCCCGGCGGCTGGCAGGCTCCGCTCGGCACCCTCAGTCCGTTCCGTGTCGCTGGGGGCCATGTCGAGGGAGTCGGGGTCGCTGCTGTCGCTGTCGCCCTCGGAGCGGCTGGGGCTGCGCTCGGGCTCCCCGGCGGCGGCGGCGGGCGGCCCGCCGGCTCGCTGGGCCTCCGGCTCCGGCTCCGGCTCCGGCAGCGGCTCCTTGTCCTTCTGGGCCTGCGCCTCCTTGGAGTGCCGCCACTTCATCCGCCGGTTCTGGAACCACACCTTCACCTGCGGCCGCGCCGCCCTTAGACGGGCGCCACGGCCCCCACCGCGCCCCGCGCAGCCCCCGGCCCCGGCGTCTTCCACCGCGGACGGGTAGCAAGGGGAGGACAGGAGGCGCCGTCCTCACCTCCCTCTGCCCCCACCGTTATGCCACTATGGTGCCTTTAGTTTGTTTTTGTTTTTCCCTTCTTCTTCTAGTTAGCGTGTTTAAATATAAAACGCCCCCCTTCATTCCCCCCTTCCTCCCCCCGTCCTTTCTACTTCTTCTTCCAGGAAACCAAATCTTGCTCAAGAAACCACAGCGTTATACAATTCTGTGCGCTGCGGGCCCTCAATAGTGGAATCATTACAGAGTGGCGTTTAATGATTCCGTTTGAAGAAGAGTTTTCACTTCCCCAGAACTAAGGATTTCACAACGCGAGGAGAGATTTAGAAAAAAAAAAAAGGAAAAGAAAAAAAAGGGGGGGACATTAAAAATAGTGCTTTTGCTTCTACTTCCTTTGACCTAAACTGCCTCCTACAGCGAGTTGCACTTCAATAAAGCGCAGGCTGGTGATCTGCCCCGACCCTCCTCGCCCCTTCGCTCGGCCTGCTCCGCGGCACCCGAAACAAAGGTGAAAGCTCCGCGCCGGGCCGCGGAACCTGCGCACAGGAGATGCTCGGGGCGAGCTCCCGCTCCTCAGCCGGCCCTGCCGGGGGTCAAGGGAAGGGAGAACGCTCTGCAACACACACACCCCATACCCCCCCACCCCCGCCTCGCCCCGTATCCCTCTAAACTGGAAGTAAGATTCGAAATAAAACCGAAGCCGTTCTTACTTGAGCATCTGTCAGTCCCAGCATCGCCGCCAGTTGCTTTCTGTCCGGTTTGGTGACATATTTCTGGATTTCGAACCGTTTTTCTAAACCTTTCCTCTGCAGGTTGGAAAAAACAGCCCTGGACCAGGAGCGTTTCCTCTTGTACGTCTGGGGCAGCGTGTCCTTGGTTAAAACTGCGTACGGACCTGGGCGGGGGGGGGGGGGGGGGGGGGGAGAAAAGCGGGGAGAGAGGGAGACGGCGTTTTAATATTGATGCGTAAAAGGGAACCTTAAATCGATCAAAATAAGAGCTGGGCCGCGGTGTGCGGGAAGGCCCGGGCCAGTGCGGCCCTGCCTGCCGGCTGGGTACGAGTCCTGTCAGCGGGCGCTTCCGCGGGCAAGGACGGAGCGTTTCGGCACCCCAATTTCTTCCTCTCCCCACTTCCCGCCCCTTCTCTGTCGGCCCAGGTATTATTTTGGCACTAGAGGGGATGATCCTCTGGGTCGGGCCCTAGCCGGCTCTTCCTTCCCCCCACGCCGCCCGGCTTTTCACCCCAAACCTGAGCCTCGCTAGCGAACGTAATCCCTGGCCTTTCAAATTCGAGGCCCTCCGGGAGGAGGGGGCCTGGGGGGCTGCTCCGGGACGGAGGACCCTGCCCCACGGGAGGGCCGACGAGGGGAGGAGATGTACCTGGAAAAGTGTCTTGAAACTGGTGCTGAACTGAACTCCTTGGGTTTGTGTTTAAGGGACCCAGGATGGCAGAGGCCTCGTTAATGGGGTCTAGAGACGCGAAGAACTGGCCGGCGGAAGGCTGCAAGTTGGGGAGATGAACCCCAGTTTGGCGGCTGGTAGTTAATAAGGAGGTCAGATCTGTGAGCACAGGAACAAGGAGAGCTCTGTTATACCGCGGTCGAAACCGACACCCCGACAGGCTCCAAGCAGCGGGGCCGGGGCCGGGTGGGGGGGCCGGGGTGTCCCCAGCCGGAGGGGCTGGGGTGGGGGGGAACGGGGCAGCCGCCTCCTCGCCCCGGGGTCTCTCCTGGGGGGAGGCGGCCGTGCCCCGGCGATCAGACACCCTCCAGTATATCTGTTCCCTTGGCCGGGATATTTACACGCCGCGGGGGGACAGGGGTTGCGGGGAAAGCCTTTACCACGGGCTGTGCTCCCCGATGCGAAGCCCCGGGCCCGCCTGGGGAAGCGGGGGCCGCTTCACTACTATTTTAATGCTATCGCTATTTTTCCCAGCGGGGCAAGTCTAGGCCCTGCGCGGGGCCGGGGCGGGGGGGTTTGGGGGAGGCCGCTATCTATTAGAAACTCGGGTTTATAACGCCGGTTTTAATAACCCTTTTCTCGGCTGGATCGAAAAAGTTCTCAACCCGCGGGTACCCACAGATGCTAGAAATAATAACGCGAGATAAACGCGAGAGGACGACGCGCGCGGGCAGCGGCGGAGCCGGCCGCTGTACCTCTCAGCGTGTTGCCTTCCTTGACTTTGGGGTCAAACTCCGACGATAAAATGCGGTCGATGCCGAATTTGAGGTCCTTGCTGGCGGGCGCCGGCGCCGAGCCGTGCGTGTGGCCGCCCGGCAGGCGGGCGGGGGCCGGGGCTCCTCCGCCGCCCGCCGCCGCCGCCGCCGCCGCCGCCGCCGCCGCCGCGGGGGACCGGTGTGGCGGGGGGCGGTGGTGGTGGGAGTGGTAGGCGGCGGAGAGCGGCGAGAGGCGCGGCGGGAAGGCGGCGGCGGCGGGGGCGTCGGGGGCCACGACGGGCGTGGGCCGGAGCGGCGAGGGGGTGGCGTGGAAGGGACCGCCGTGGTGGACGCTTCCCAAAGTGGCCGGCATGCCGGTGGCGGGACCTCCGGGAAGGCTGTCGGCGGGTCCTCCCGCCGCTTCCCCGCCGGCGTGGAGGATGTCGGCGATGCAGAAGGACGGTTTCTTCGCCGCCCCGGCGTCCAGAGGGAAGCAGCCGCCGGCTGCCGGCCCCGATGGCGAGCAATAAGCCGCTGACCACAAACTGAAGTTGGAGGCGTAGAAAGGAGCCAACCCGGCCGTGTACATCCTGCCCGGGGAGAGGACGCGCTGCTCTGCAGCTCAGCTCCCGGGGACGCGCCGCGGAGCTGCCCGCTGCCCCGGGCGCATGGGGAGGGATGGAGGGGCGAGAGGAGGCTGGCGGAGCACTTGCCGGAGGGGTACAGAGGGATAATCAACCAAAAAAAAAAAAAAAAAAGAAAAAGAAAAGAAAAAAGAAAGAAAGAAAAAGTCCCCAAAACCCACGGCGAGACGGAGAGAGCGAGCGGGCGAGGAGCGGAGCGGCGCAAACAAAACAAACCCAAACCAAACCCCCTTTCCTCGCACTGGGGGAAAAAAAATTTACAAAAAAAATATCCACCCCTCCCCAAAACTTTCTCTGGCAGCGACACTCCCGGCTCCGGAGCAGCCCTCGTTCCCTCCCCGCGCCCAATCCACGATCCGCGGGGCCGGGTAGCACCGCCCGCCGACACGCCCACGCAGGGCCGGGTCGCGGGTACGGGACACCGTGCCGCCAGCGCGCAACTGCGCGCTGGCAGCGATGCGTCCCGTAGCCGCTACCCTGCCAGGCCCAGTTTGCCCCTCAAGGTACCCCCCCATCCCTCTCACCCCCCCCTTAAATTCTGCCCTCGACTTTGAAAATCCCCCACCCAAAATCAGCGCAAGGGCGCTGCCCTTGCCGCCACGATTTCCAAACGTTTGAAAGAAATGCGCAGGAGAATTCTTCACGATGGGAGTCAGGTCCGTCCTCTCGGAAATGATTCCCAAGGAAATGTGTTTCCTTCAAGGATAAATGAGGCTGGGATAGTCTGGAAGAAAATGAGTCTGCGCTCATGCATGCAACATATGTATTTATGTGAGCTCCGAGCTATTCTGGGCCCAGGACACGTTGGTTCCTGCATTAGCAGCGATTAATTAATTAATCGTATCTTGTCCGCGATGTAAATTTACAGATTTTTACCGTGTTCTCCAGCCGGGTGGCTGCATCTCCTTCCACACCAATTTCACCTTAAAGACTAGTTTGTAATTTTGCAAACCTTTTACAACAGAATTAGCCTGTCTTTTCTTTTTCCTTTTTCTTTTTTTTTTTTTTTAAAAGAATCCAATAGTAACCTACATTCGTACATTCGGTGCAATAATTTAGGGATAAGTTTATCAAAGCACCTTTTGCGCTTTTTCCCCCCTCTAACATCCATATTTGCCCCTACCTAACTCTGAAAAAAAGCGCATTTCTTTATTTTTCTCTTTCATTCACGTAAACTAGCCGCTGCCGTTTTGAGCAGTCTCCCGGGTGGGATGATTGCAGGTTTGCTTTGGTTTTGTTTTTTTTTAAAAAAAACCACTATTATTATTATTATTATTCAAATAACTTCCCAAATTATGAAGGTTTTAGGGGAACCGCCAGAAAGGCAAACTATTTTTCTTCCACCAGGTATGAAGATGGAGCTTCTGTCTGAATATTAAAACCACCTGCCAGCCAGAGTGAAGGCACACCTTAGGCAGGACCCTGCGCCCGAGTCACGGCGAGGCTGGCTCCCCGCGAAAAGCCGGGCACCGCTTTGCTTCGGTTTTTAATTAACGAGGCGAAACCGAAAAATAAAGCCGGGCTGGGCTCGCCGACGTGCGCCCGAAAACCGAAGCCGGCGAAAGAGAGGCTTGATTAGGTTTGAACTTTTCCTGCTTCGACAGCGGAAAGCCCCCTTCCCTTGCACCCCCTCGTTCCCCTCCCCGCCCCGCGCAGATGACCCCAGCGCCAGCCCCTTGCTCTCAAATCGGATCAAACGACTCCGGTTTCACTTGCATTTCCACCGCCGGGCAGAGCCGCGCCACCAGCCCGCCTGAGGGGAGGGGAACGAAGGCTGCTCTGCCCGCTGCATCCCAGCTGCAAACCGCTTCGTGCCACGGCTACCGGCGCTGCCGCCGGTGCCATTGCTGCGCCTCCCCGGGGCTGCTCGCCCGGCAGTCGGGGGTGGGGTGGGGGGTGGGGGGGGCGGAGGGCGGGAAAAAAACCACCAGGGTGTTTTTATTATTTAGTATTTTTAGCCCTGGAGGGAAGCGCCCGTTTGCGGGGGCTCCGGCCCAGGGCGCGGCCGCCGCTCCGCTCCCCTCGGCGCTGCCCACGGGAGCCGTCTCGCCCCGCCGTCCTCAGCGCAGAGATGCGCGCCTTCCGCGCTATCATCCCGCGGGGACGAAAATAACCCGAAAGGAAGCACTAAACTTGTCGCACTAAAGCACTTGACCCCCCGGGCTGGGCCTCGAGAGGGCGAGGGAGCTGGGGAGCCCGACCCGCGGGGACAGGTGCCTTCCCCGGGCCCGCCCGCTCAGCTCCGCGCCCGCCCCGCTGTGCTGCGCCCCCGCGCATCTTCCACGGGCAGAACCGGGAGCACCTGCCTCCCCCCGGTCCCGGCCGCTCCCCTCCCGGGGGACAGGGCTGTCCTCTCTCCCCGAAGGGCCCCGCAGGCCTCCCGGCCTGCGCACCTTCCGCCTCGGCGGCCGGGGGCGAGCAGGGCTGCGCGGCCGCGCTGGCCCGGGGCGGGGGTGGGGGGCAGCCCCTCCTCCCCGCCCAAGGAGGGAGAAGGCTGCAGGAAACCCGGGGCTCGCTGCAGTCCAGGTCATCTCCTGTTTTTTTGAGAGGTTCCAACTCGGACTAAATGAGCGGATGTGCCTGCGAGATTTGTCCCAAAATAGAAGCGGCTTTAGTATTTTAGGATACAGCAGAAATCCTTATTTCTTCCGGAGAAAAACTTCATAATGAGCGCGAGCACTTCCCTTTTCAATATTTGTGCAACTTTATCTCGACCAGCAAGTTGCTTTGGTGACGCAAATCCGCCCTTGTGTATTGCAACTACAAAAATAAATGCAAGGAAATCAATTCCCTTCTAGCAATGAAAACATAAATATACAGCTGCGACTTTCCCCTTTAATCTTGCTTTCCGAGGGACTCGAGAAGGAGGCGAATGAACTGGGCGGGCAGGAGCGATGGTTTTTGTTTTTTTTTTTAAGGAATGGAGTCTCGAAGGACTTTTTTTTTTTTTTTTTTTCTCCCGAGGCCGACAAAAGAGATGGAAAAAAAATTATTCGAGTTCTTACGAGGGGAAAACAGACGGGCTAACCCCGAGGTGCTGCAGCTCCCGGTCCCCACTCGCGGGCAGCGGGCCGGGGGCATCCCGGAAAGGGCCGGGCCCTGCCTGCCCGCGCCCCACGGGGAGGACAGGCCGCTCTTTTGGCTATCCCTTCGAGCTCTGCGTCCCCGCGTGGAGCTGCGGGCGGCAGGTCGAGCCCACGGACCCGCCGGGGCGCTGGCAGCCGGATCCCCGGCAGCCGGAGCCCCCGCCGCCCCTGGCGGCGAGCCCCGCGAGGTGCCCGTCCCCGCGGCGGGCTCTTCACCCACCGCCGGGGACTGGGGACCCCCCTTCACGGACACGCAGGCCTCGGCGGCCCACCCGAGCTCTCCCGGGGGGTGTGGGCCGGGTGCGCGCCCCCGTGCCCGTCCGGGTTACTGCCGCCCGGCCTTCGCCCTCCTCTTCCTCCACCCACGGCCAGCGCCATCGGGCGCCTTGGCTTTTAGGCTTCGGTATGTCGTTCTGTTCATACCTATGTCCGTGTATAGACCCATATACATATGCAATAGATGCAAATAAAAAAAATATTTTTAAAACCCGAATCTCTCCCGCTAGAAGCACTTTCAGAAATAGTTATTTAAACCTCGTTGCAAACCCTCCAGGGGGATGGTTTGCTCAGGTGGCGTCACCGGGATCGCTGCCGTGTGTCCCCCCCTCCTCTCGGGTCCGTCCGTCCCCCGAGCCGCCCCGCCCGCGCCCCGCGCTGCGCAGCGCCGAGCACCCGGCAGGTCCCCGCCCGCCGTGCCCGGCCCCCCAAAGCCCGTTCTCTGTCGCCACCTGCCGAGCGGGCCGGCGCCGGCCGCCCACCCCCACGCGAGGCACCTCCGCGACGTGGGCTCTTCCCTCCAAATTCCCCACCCCCGCCCGTGGGAGCAGAGAGCAGGCACATTTGGGGAGCCAAGAGCCAAAAATAACGCTACCCCCCCAAAAAAGCTCGTGGTTGCAGGCTGGGCCGGCGCGTTTTGCAGATTGCCGGGAGGGGTGCGGGGGGGATGTTTGCTGCCGGCTGGTGCCGGTGCTCCCCCAGCACCGCCCTGGGAAGCCGGGAGAGCTGCCCCGGGGCTGCCAAATGTGACCGCAGGCCGATCCCCCCCCGCCGGGGCTCCGCAGCTGGAGGCAGGCCACAGGCGTGCGCCGCAAGGCTGCTTGGGCTTCCCTCAGCTGATCAGCAGTTTGTTATCTGAAATGCTCAAGAGAAGCACAGGCGCTGCAGGCAGGAACTGCCCAGAACCACAAGTGAATTAAGTGACTAAGCTGGTCGACTCCTTGACATTTCCTTTCTATTGTTTCACACATTATTTAGTTGAATACCTGTGTCAGTAAGGAACGACTGATGTTATGTCATTTGCTGAGCCTAAGTGGAAGGTGCCTGAAAACAGGCAGGATCTGGGTTTCCGTGCGGTGGGACAGGATCTCAAGCCTCCTGCGGGTGCATTTGAGCTCGTGTTTGAGTTTGAGTCAGGGTGTGCTTTTGGAGGGAATCACCTGACCCCAATCACTCGCTGCTTTGCATCATGGAGAGGTCTCAGGGTGCACAAGCAGGCATCCTGGATGGGAATTGAGTCCCCAGGGCATGCTAAAATTACTCTGCAGCAAAATCCCTCTGACATGCCTCTTCTGCAGTTGTTTGCAAACTCCATGGGGTTTTCTGCACATGAGCAGCCCTGAGAATTTTCCATATGTTAGAGCAGGATAGGTCCCACTGAGTAGGTCCGTATGCTAGAGAGGATGAAAGCCCAAGGCTCCCAGCTCCAGGGCCAACACGCCAGCCATGCATGGAGCTGGTGACGTGTTCTCACACTTGCACCTTTGCACTCTCTCTCTCTCTTTCTTTCGACTGCTGGTCTGATGAAATATATTAGATCATATGAAGCTGACGGGTTTCAGGTGGAGAGAATTTTTGCATGCTCTCAAATGCTGTGTAGTCCCTCAACTCTCTTCAGACAGCGGGGGGACATGAAAACACTGATTCTCCTGTGCCCATGGCCTGGCTCAGAGATCTGGGATGTGGGAGGGCACTGCATCTTTCCACAGCCATGTTTACAGAGAAGGAGGTGACCTTTCCTTCCTTTCTTTTTTTTTTTTTCCTCTTCCTTTTTTTTTTTTTTCATGAAAAGCTGCAGATACATAAATCTTAAAGAAGGGTCAGGGTAATAAATAGCTGTTGGAAAGAAGCTCCTCTCCACAGTGCCGGGAAAGGAGGCTGCGTTCTGAGGAGCAGCAAGGTCAGGACGGTCCCTTCCTTGGGGTTTCCTATGGGTTAGAGCAGGCAGTCCTCCCCACCGTGCTGACTTCACTGAAGCCCATTGTTAGGCATCTGATGCCGTGCCAGGAGTCAGGCACTGTGAGCCTGCAACACTGTAATGGTTTAAGCAGCTCTAAATCGAAGTGCCAGTCTCCCACACTTGCTCCAACCCTGCCTGCCTGTTCCCATCCGCAGGGATGTCAAAGTGTAGAAAACTAACTCCACCAGTAAGAAGAGGTTTTTTTTTCTGTCATAGTACCCCAAACTAACTTCTTTATCATGTGGCTAGCCAGGGTGAGGGTGCCAGAGGAAACACACGTTTGGGGAGGGGTGGGTGGCAGGGCTGCTGCAACCCTCTGCTAGACTGCTCAAGCCTCTCACCAGATCACCCCTTAATTTAAGTGCTGCCTCTTGGAGCTGCTTCCTGCAGTCTAAAATGGGTCCTTCTCATATGGAAAGACCCTGAGTTTACTTTCATTTCCATCAACATCACTGATTTCATAGGTTACTCCACCTTTACACTGTGGTTGGCCCGTAATCTGCTTGCAGAGGGAGTGATCACAGGCTAGCTGTCATTTTCCAGGCCACACCAACAGAGTGGTCTGCAGAGAGCTGGTCTGCAATTAACCCCCCAGTAGCTGATTAAAGGTGACATGACGCACAGAAGTGCTGACCTCCTGCTCTAACGTGCAACCACTGATGAGAGAAGCATTTGCATACACATGCCAGATTTAATTTACACAGTGAGCAGCGACTGAAAACAGGCATCTTTGCATAAAACGAAGGTGATTTAACTCTGAGCGCAGGAGGGTCATTCACAGGTGTTTCCTAAATCTGACAGGAGAGTATAATTACACCCATTTTCGTCTGAGACCCAAAGGGGCAGCTCCTTAACTGAGGCAAACTGCTGCTGTTGAGGACAGGCTCAGGATGTCCCAGTGCAAGTAACAGACTTAGGTGCAAGTACAGATGGAAATTGAACGGGGGATTTTTTATTTCCATTGCAGGTCATCACCCCTATGGTTTGGCCAGAGCAACCCCATCTATTTCTACAACACCAAGCTGATGTGTTAGGCCCACCACCCCTCCAGCAGCAGTACATTGAAGTCACCGCACAGAAAAGCCATTCAATAATGAAGAAGGAAATACACTAATAACTGCCTAATAAAAGTTTTAGTAAGAAACGGTTTCCTCCTCCTTGCCAACAGTGGTCAAAAATGTGGGGAAGCTGGAAATAAAGCTATCAGAATGCAGTCGCATAAAAGGGAAAATCAGCCCCTGAAGGAAGTCAAGTTTCTAGAACAAAATTACTCTGTAAAATTCATCTGGATTTGAGAACAGTTATTGTTTTTCTTCCAACCTGCCTTTCATGCTCTAAGTGGACTTAAATGCAGTAGGTACACATCAGTCCAGCTTTAAAACCAGCTCTTTCCTTGCTATTAACATATATAAAATCCCAGCAGAATAATGCCATCATGCTATTTTAATGCTATTAAAAAAAAAAAAAATCATTGTAATCCTTTTTGCCGATGGGAGATGCTTCCTGGTGAATACCAAATGGAAGTGCCAGTCAGGGAAGTTTTACAGCCCAATAAACAAGCACACCAGATTATATAGCATGTACATAGCACCATCCGGGCCTGCTTCCCTCACTGGAACCAAATCTGCCCTAAATAAAGTCCAGCCACCACTTCTCAGCTCCAGGGGCAGCTCACGGCTTCCCCATGCCAGGCTCCACCAGGTCTTGGAAGGTGCAAGTCCCCTCCATGTGGAACGCCTGGGAGGGTGGGGAGATGCTCTTGGAGCCGAGCAGCATGGTGTAAGATATCCCCTTCCCAGCTGCGGGTCTGGGATGCTGCCTACAGCAATAGCCATTCCTCCGTGCCTTCAGCAAATGGAAACAAAAACAGAGGAGGCGCAGTCGGTGGAGCAATGCAGCACACAGGGGAAGTAATTTCCTACTGATACCTCTAACACATCATTTTATATCTCGATGCCTGGGATCTGGTTACCTTTATCTTAGCCAAAAGACTGTAGTGGTCATAAAAATGTGTTTTGCTTTTATTTCTTCTAGAAAACTTAATCATGAGATTTTGATTATCTGTCCTGCAGCAGTGAATTCCAAAGGATCATTATCTCCCATGCCTGCATTCACTGTCCTTATTTTTTTCCTTCTAATTTCTCAGTTAGTTCCTTGAGGCATCCATCCATCCCAGAATTGGGAAATGGAGAGAAAAAAGGCAAGGCTGACCAGTTTTTCCTTTCATTTGTCACCCTGTCTAACCCAAATGTTCACCCTTGCCCCCAGATGTATAACCTCTTTTCCAAGCCAAGACATTCTCTTCTTCCCAGCTAAGCAATCCATTTATTTTGAAGCCACGCTGAATGGTAATACACACCTCAATGAGCTTCACAGCCTAACTTTGCAAGGATTAAAGACATTGAAGATGGTCTCGTTACTGCGATCTTTCCCAAACACTAACGGAGTAGCACCCTCTAGCGCAAGCTAACAATAAAATCCTCAATAACAACAACAACGCTTCTGGGTCGTATTCAGTCTTGGTGCATTGCCACTGGAACTGCTGAGGATGAGCCCAGCCACAAGGCTTTTCCCTTCTGCTCTCTGAAGCTTTCCCAGATTTTCTGCTTAGGACCCCCGTTTTTGGGCACCTGTCGGATGCTGGATATTGCCCAGGTTCCGTCAGACCCAGGCGGCAGCATTGCCCGCAGGCAGGCGTCACAGACTCACCATCGTGCTGTGCTGCTTTTATTTCTATGGGATGCTGCTGCTTGAGAAATCCTAGAGGTAAGAAATATTCCTTGCCAGGAGTCTGCCACAGGTCTTGGGTGTTGTGAGACCTGCGAGAGGGTTCCTACCTGGTTTGAAAGGGCCGGGGGCAAAAGGAGGGCGAAAAAGGGGTCAGCTGATGCAGACAGGGGGCCAAGCCTGGGCCTGGGCTGTGGGAAGCAGGGCTGGGGTGTGGAGGGGGGACCAGGACTTTTGCATGGAGAAAGGCACTGGTTTCTGGGAGACTCGAGGACTAACCAGGTGTGAAACTGAGGCTGAGAGCAATGCAGTGTTGTATTACTTCTGGTGTGCTTTTCTCTCATTACTAGCAATTTCCATAGGTTTCATCAGTTTTACTGTTGTTAGAAGGAAGGAGGACAAGAAAATGACACAATTTTGGCAGACCCTGAGCAGGGGGTGACCTGCGGGGGGAGCAAGGTCATTCCTGGATGCCATCAGCCACAATGCGGAGGCAAGTTGTGTTGTGTATCATGCAAAATCCCATTGCCCCAGCGCACATCTAGGGATTTTATTAAAACACAGAGCTCCCCTCTCACACTCTAAAAATAACAGTGAGTAAATGGCTACTCAACATTTCATAAAAATTGAAAAGAAACATACCTGCTTAACCAGAGGTGGAAATTTCGTCTAAAGTTTCAAGGCTAGACCTTCCTTTCATTAAGAACTAGAAGGGAGCTGCGGCGCTTAAGCTGGGGAAGGAGAATAAATCCCTCAGTGTCAAACCTAGGTGATGCTGAGGTTCAGGAGCTAGCACATGCCCGCACAAACACGGGGGTGAGCGTTCACCCAGGGCACACGTATCTCCTTACAGGGCAAATACCAAAGCCAGAACCCTGAGGAAAGCAGGCAAGGCACCAGAGCTCATGAGCTGCGTGGTAGCTTCACCTACCTCTAATGCTTCTGCTTTTTTATGTTCTGGACACGTTGTGAATCCAGCTGTGGCTTCAGTGTTAAAGGGAAATGTAGGGAGTGATGCTTTTTCTCCAGACGTGATAAATAATGGCCAGGGCTGCAATTTGTTTTTGGGGAGGGCTATTTTTAGGTCAACAACAAAGAGTTCCAGGGTGAGGTTGGACCATGTGGGTAAGGGGGTGGATGTGGCCCAAAGCCATCCCAGTGCTCCTCAAATGTGAAGCTGAACTGGTGAGGAAGCAGGGGTGAGTGGAGGGAGGGTGGACCCCTTCCCTCACCCGCCCCGTGAGGCCGCAGGGATCTGCGGCAAACCGGGAATCAGTGCTTTGCTCCTGGGCTGTAGCGATGCTCCAGTTTTCTGGAGCAACCCTTCACCCCCATCCCCGTTCCCTACCACCTCTCGGGGCCTCCACACTGTGGCTGGATACAGCCCTGATGGGCTGGGAAGGGGCGATCGTATGACAGCCACGAAAACCCATGGCATTGGAGAGAAGAACTGGCTCTCTACCTTCTCCATCTCCAGACTGTATTTTATTATTCTCTTCAAATGAAGCAAACACCATTATTTCCCGTTAGGTGTTCCTGGTGCAAGAGTATTTCATTGAAAAATGGTTCTTTAATGCTAATGGGAATTATACTCCTAGCGTGATTTATATTAATAAGGCATGTGCAGTTCCTTAGTACATTCAGATCCAGATGGGAAATAGGATATTTTTTTTTTTTTTGTCCTTCCACACAACATCTGATGAAGTGCTCCAAGCATACAATTTAACAAGCTATTCTCCTCTGGCCTTACAGATGAAAAATGGTCCGTTGTGTCAACTCCTCAGATGCCTATTTTTACACCTTCTGTTTGTTCTTAGTTTGACGTTGTTAATCACAGTCCCACCAAAGCCCCATTGTTCAGCTCTTCGAGAAGAATGTTGTTATATTGACTGTTTGTGCGTCAGCCCAGCTCTCTCTGGAGCTGCACTTGGATGAAATTAGATAATTTCCATTAGGAGAACAGGCATTATTAGTCCCCAATGCCAAATTGAAAAGAGAGCCAAGATTACTATTTCTGGCCGTGTTCACCTCAGGAAGGAACCTTCTCAGCTTTAATGGGATTTTGCTATTGTTGGTTGCCTTCTGTTTGACACTGGGCCAGCAGGGTTGAAAATTGTTTAGAAAGCTGCATGAAATATAATAGAGCCCAAGCCATTTGCTGCAGCACATTCCAGCATGATGTTTATTTTGAAAAAAAAAAAAAAAAAGAGGAAAAAAATTATTGTCCTTGGCAGAAAAAAAAAATCCCACTAACTTGACTCTCAGAACATATGCTTCTTGTTGCTCTTGTGCTTTCAAAACGTGCTCCCAGGATTGGCACGTTACGTACAGAAGTGATAAATCTAATAATATTTGTAATGACCTACAGGACTTGTAGAAGCAGATTACAGGCACAGGTGGTGACTTTATGACAGGAAAACAAGGTGAGGGATGATACCAGGTCAGGTCCAAAGGAGAAAGTCAAGCCCCATCTTTGTCAGTAAAATGTCCATCTTCATGTTCTGTGGCTTGGTTTTCCCATCGGTAAAATGGGGTCAGGAACATGTCTCTACCACCCCCAGAAATTAGGAGGACACATGCTCCCCAGACTTTGCCTTCATGTGTGCTGGGAGCCTTCTGAGCTGGGCGCAGCCCCTCCACGGCCCCAGGCACACAGCCCTGCCTGTCCCACCGCCTGTCTCCCCTGGCGGTGGCCAGACTCTGCTGTCACTGTTATCGTTTTGGAGGGCAGCTCTGCTTTCTCCCCTTCGTCATGCCCCTCACCATCACTTCACCCGAACGCCTCGCCTGCATCTCAGGACACTAATCCTTGACAACCAGTGTGGGAGTGGGTATGGCGGGCTGAACTCCTGCTTAGCCCTGAACTCCCCACCAGTGTCTTTCTGCTGCTTCATATTATACTGTTTTGTTCTGTGAATGCTGTCTTAAAATAATTATTAATGAAAGCACAGTTGACTTTGGAGTGAAGGTTTCCAGTTCCTTGGCATTTCCAACATGTAAGCTATCTAAGGGTACTGAAACGTGGGACATTTTTTGGATCAGATCAGAACCCAAAACTACATTTTTCCCTCCAGGCTCCTTTAGAGCCAGACCCACCTTTACTGCACCTTACCCCTTGTCTATTCAAGCCCATCAGAAGCTGAGCTAATAGAACAAAGTTACCCATCTTTAGAAAAATAAATAAAGCAAGTGATCTTCAAAGCCCTCAGATGAGGATCCACACAACAATGCTGGCATTATGTCTGGGCAATAAACCAGAGCGCTCCTTTGTTTATATTAACCTAGCGTTTACTTCTATTTTAACCAACAAACATTGACTGACTGCATAGTCTTGGCTCGAAATCACCTGCCAAATAATTAAAAATACAATTAGGCTAAAAGAAAAAAAAAACACAGCAGACGCCAGCCGACACGTTTCCTCCACACAAAGCTGCCACCCGCCTGCACGGAGCTGCTCTGACTCAGCCAGAGTAAAGCAGTGATCACCCCCAGCAAAACCAACACCCGAGCCCCACCTAGACCCAGAGCACGGGCTGCCCCCCAGTGCCTTCTCCCTCATGGAGCCAAGCTGAGGAGTTTGGTTCAAATTTGGCAGGTCCTGGGTGAGGATGACCCCTTATGGTGCTTGCTCATCTCTCAGATCAGCTATCCAGTGGCACTGGCATTTTTAGGAGAGGTCAGGTCTGAAGCTGACCCCAGGCTGTCCCTGCTCAGAACACCCTTTGGCAGCTGCCTGACATGGGAGAGGTTTTGGGCAGGCTGTGGGAGAAGATGGTGCCCCTTCACTGTGAGGCTTGGCAGCCGGGCTCCCCTGGGAGGTTTCCTTGGTCCCTTCCTCTCCCCACTGCCCCAGGCTGTGGGAAAGTGCTGTGCCACCACGCAGGTCACCCACCAGTTTCGCAGCCCAGTAGGAAATAAACTGGTTCCAGTGAGACCTGTTGTGGAAAGTCACCCCTGGCAGCTTGCAGAGGCACATGTGTCCCCCCAGGTCCCATCCTAATTGCCACCCCTGGCAGCTGTAGGCAGTGAGGCCCTTGGTATTTGGACACATCAGGCTGAGGTTTATGGGTCCCAGATGGAAGTGTCCAGGCGATGCTCAGGTCCCTGTTTTCACCCCTCGATAAACTCTGGAGCTGATTCAACAAATGAAACATTAAGAAACTGTAGGTTAGACAGAAAATAATCTGTGTTTACAAGGCTGGGGGAGCTCATCTGCACCCTGGCTATCTCTTCACAGAGACCATTTGTCTTCTCACCGACCTTTTTATTTTTTCCCTCTTCATGCTGTGAAATGTTCATTGTCTCCTGCTAAGGAAAGTTTGATAAGGATCTTGCTGAGACTGGCTTTTAGGAAAACCCATTGCTCTGAAAAGGAACCAACCATTGTAGAGCCAGCACTTCAAAGTTATAGCAGTATCTTGGTTTTTTGTACCAAATAAATAAATAAAATGAAGATGAACAATGTGTTTCCATTTAAGGGGGAGTGTGGGAAAATCCAGGTCTCATCAGACTGGGAAGCAGCATGGTATATGCTGACTAAGAGACTGGAAATAGCGCAGCTGTCAATTGAAGGAATTCAGGGTTGAATAATCACGTCGAGCAGTCAACGTCAGATGGGAACTGTGGCCCCAAACCTGTTAATTTGAATGCATCAGGATTCACATGAGAAAACGCACATTGGCTGCGTATGTCACTTGTGGTTTCAGAGGAAGCTCAGGGCTGGGCCATCCCTGCTGCTGAGCAGGCACAAGCCTGCACCCACCCGGACATCCACTACAGAGCTACATTTCCAGCATGGGAGGCCATGCAGGTTGTATGTGCTGCTTTATGCTGCAACGAAAGCTGGCTGCAGTCCTTGTGAAACTCCTCTCCTTGCCATCAGCAACCTCCATGTGGGAGCTCGCTGCCTTGCTGTTTGACCTAATTGTCCCTTCGGCACTTTTGTTTGTATTTGAGACTGAGGCCCTGGCTTACAGAGGGACTCAGGTCGCTACCTGTCCCTTCACTAAGGCAATTTCCACTCTTCACCTGCCATCGGCTGATGCATGCCCAGCTTTGGTCAGAAGCGTTAGGTCTAAGAAAAGTGCAGGTTGTGTCCAGCGTGACGCATCCTTAGGATGGTGGTGATGATTGGACACTAATCCTTGGCTGCTCCTCTTCCTCGCACTTGCACCCCAGGGTGGGGGTGGTTCAGCTGCAGATGATGGGGACCTGTGCCGTGGCTCCATCCTGTGCTGGCAGCACCCCCAGTTCAGCCCAGCCATGAGGGATGGTCCAACTGTCCTTTAATGTTTTCTTTTATGGATAATTACCCTTTTTAATTCTCAGCTGTCGAGGAAGGGAGAAAAGAGCAGGAGAGACCCCATCCTTTGGTGCTGTGGGACTTGGTGCTGTTTTAATAAGAATAACAACAAAATATTGAAAAGGGGAAAAAAATTGCAGTATATCAGCATGTTTTTAAGGTTGGTGGGAAAAAAAAGACCTTCTAGTCCCAGTGGTATCAGCGAGAAAAACATCAATTGGATTCTAGTTCTTAAGAAAAAAAAAAAAAATCTGAGTCATGCAGAAAGTGCTCGGCTTGGGTAATATGTGGTTACTGGAGCGCTTGGCGAGGGGGAAGGGAAACAAGTGCCCAGCCCAGAGCCTCATCACAGCCTTATGAAAATTAACACATCTGTGAAGATGTGTTCTCTAATAAGGAGGGTGCTGCTTGCCCAGGGCAGAGGGAAGAAGAGGGGGAGCAGAAGGAGGGAAGGTTCACTAGCATCTCACTCCAAACTTGCTAAATGCAGCCCTTCATTTGCTGAAGAGAAGAACTAGAAATCACACTCCACCTGGCAAGATATTTTTTCCCCTAGTCATCAAAGGCTGGAAAATGGGTGTCTACACTGCAGGAATTTTTCTGAATAGGTGATGACAGTTACAACTTTATTCCTTTTTCCACTATTTTATGGAGATTTAAGTGAGTCCTCCAATCTGTACCCATAAGAAAGCCCGCTTTACAACAGTGGGATCAGGCAGAGCCCCTCCAAACCTGTGGGGAGAGAGTGCTTAGTACGTATACATTCACATATACATATGTATGCGTGGGCAAAGGGCAGCACTACACTGGAGAGCCCAGAGCGCCACACAGACACTTTACTCAGAGGATGGAGCTGGGGTGATGAAAGGGGAGGAATGGATACAGGTATTTCACTCTTTTCCAGAAAGGAACTTCTCTGAAGGTAGGGAAAGACACAGGGAGTCACAGCATGGTAGGAAGAATCTGTCTGTGTTACCAGGTCAACTGGATTACAGTAGATCCCCGCTGTGGATTGCATGCTGCTCTCTTGCCATGGCTTTGTGGTGGCAGGCTCTGCCTCTCCCATCTCTGTCTGAAATGACAGTAAGGGCAGGAGCAATCTCTCTTGGAGTTGCTCTGGGGAAGCCACCCAAACACCTTGCTCTAGAGAGCTGGGAAACCTGAGAAGGGACAAAAGCAGCCCCTACTACTGGGCTTCCTGCCCTGAGCCCAGGGCAGCCCATTGAGTCCCTCCACCTGGCACTTGTTTCTTCACGGGACACATTCCCATGATTTAGGCTCAACCGTAAGTTGCTTTTGGTTTGATGGTTAAATGAAAGTCCAGATTCCCCTGAAGCTGTATGATTTAGGAGCTCATTCCAGGGTTACTGCTGGTGTCTTAATCCACCCCCAGCTACAAGCGAGCAGGGATTTATCTTGCTTCTTCACCAAAACCATCCCATTTTTCAGGTTTTCAGTAAAACTGGAAAGTGTCCATGTTAAATGCTGTTGAAAGAGAAACCTTTTCTTTTTATCAACAGTTCCCAAGGACATGCATTTTCTTAACAGCTCTATGGACAGGATATGTGAGTGAGAAAGATATGGTTTTTAATCACTGTTCCTCAGCCGGGCCAGGTGGAAGGAAGATGTTTTTTCTGTGTCTTAAATGAAGGCCTTATTTCCAAAAGAAACTGGTGATAGTTGTTGCTTAACTAGAGACAAAACAATGGGCTCCATCATTAAGGGACTGGGTCCTCCAACTTTCTGAAACATCAGACCTTTGGCGTGTGACAAAATGAACAACCCCAAAAGGAATCAGACAGAACCAGTCCCCTTAAAAACAAACAAACAAAACCAAATAAATGGGTGACTTTTTGCCCGTCACCCGCATGCATGCCTAGGAAGGAGTCTCCCAAGGTCCAGATCCAGCTCTACAACCCCCAAAATGAACATGACTAGAATTTCATATTGGAGCCATTTCTCCAAACATGCTGCAAATCCCTTCATAAAGAGAAACAGTTCATAATCCTTCTATTCGTGACTGTCCCTCCAAATTTAAACATGCATTTAAAAAATAAATAGGGCACGGGTGACATGCAAGAACAGCTTGCTGCTTCTCCTTTTTTTTTTTTTTTGTTTTAAATCAATAGAACAGCCTTTAAAAAGGCCCCCTTGAATGAGTTCTGTTCATTTATTTTTCTTGGAAACTTCCAGTCTCCTTAACTCCTTTTAGACACATAAAAGGTGAATGATTAAGTTGAAACTATTATCTTTGCAAAGAACATCTCTGCTGGATGCCAGCCAAACAGAGAGGAAAAGTGAAATGAAATCAAATAAACACGCCGGAGCTATTGTGTCCCTGACTGGTCCCTGCAGCGAGGTGCTGGGAAGCTTGGCGAAGTTGAAAGGAGGTCCCTGGGTGGGGACTGTTAATGAGGAAGGGCACATTTTGAAAAAATGTTTTTCTGGCCAGAAATAAGAGCATATGAATAACTTAATGTGAGACGAAGTCAGCCCTCGTATAAACAGGTGCCACTCAGAGCTGCAGTGCACTGGCAGCCACTCCTGCCAGCTGCGGCTGCCAACCTCCTTTCCTCGGCCACCCCTCCAGAACGTGAAAGCAGAACCTTTGCCAGCAAAGGGCACAAAATAAATTAAGCTTCAGAGTGCCCTACTTCAAAAGAGGGCATAACATCCACTACTATTTCTAGTGTCTGCATGGCTGCAGCGCTTCAGGCTGTGGGCAGGGAGAGAGACCCCATGGCGCTGGGCAGCGGCAGGGCAAGCAGCAGGCACGCTCCCTCCCCCCGGAACGTGCACTGATACGAGCCCCAACATGAGATGTGTAGGTGTGTACCCGTCACTCCTGGCTCTGCCACCAGCTGATGGTCCACCAGTCGGTAATAGCCTGTGTGTCCATTTTCTAGCTGATACGTCAGCTTTGGGCAGACACTGCCAGGTGAGTTTGGGAAGAGTTGAAGTCTTGTGCATAAAGAGATGAGCATCCTCAGGGTCTGACTCCCAGGGCTCCAGCAGTTGTGGTTACCACTCTCTGAGCCTCCGATGCTGGTGTGTATCTCAAGGACAGCACTGAGGCACTGCTGCGTTGGCACCAAGCAAGCTCAGGGACACATCCAGCTGTTGGTGCAGGAAGGCTCTAGGGCTGCAGCTGCTTGGGGGAACAGTTCGCAGCCCCAGGGTGCCTCACTGACACCAGACTGCCCGGGGAAGGGGCTATGCCAATGGACCAGCGGTTGGCCAGACTGCTGGCCTCAACATGGGCAGAGAAGGACATCAAACGTGACAGCTCACTGGGCTTATCCTTACAAAACGCTCAGACAAGTGAGCATCTAGAAAGGTTACAAACACACTCTTTTACAGCTGCATCTGATTCAGCAGAAATTTCATGACATCCTGAAAATGAGGTGGTTTGAGGCCTAAATGGTTTAATCCAGCTCTATTTCCAGACTTTAGACTATGGCAGTAACTTGTCTTCAAGAGAAACGTGAGATGCAAAATACTGACTGATTTATTATTCCAAAAGAATTACAGGCAGCACTTCAATATCTTGCTCAGGACAGAGACATCAGTAAGTCAGTGGATAAAGTGGTGGGATTCATGCAGGCAGCTATGCAGGATGCACATATTGAAGCTGCTCTGAAAATTTGTCTTACTTGCTAATTTCATTTGAAAAAGTGACTTCTAAGGTATTGCAAATTGTTCCTGGACCTGACTGAGTCAAGGAAAAGCTTAAGATGGCCACCATAGGCCCATGTATCTCATGTACCAGTTGACTGTTGCTTTGAAATCACTCCGCTGGACTACTTAAAGAAAAAAAGGGGGAAAAAAAAGGCCAGAAGTAACATTTACGTCACAAGTCGCATCTGCTCCTGTAATTACTTTCCTGTCGACTGTTTTCAGTGGAGAAGGAAACCCGACAGAACTGGTATACAACAATGGATTACAATTCACCTCCTTGAAGTCTCCCATTTTTCTGAAGGGAGAAATACCAGTGGTGCACAGCTGATCCTCAGAACAACAGAAAAATCAAATGCTTGGCTTTGAAAGCATGTTTACAGATCACTCGCCAGGAAAGGAAAGCTTAGCAAATCTCCCCTATGAACTTCACATGTGTGTACGTAGCCCCACACAGCACAACAATGCCAAAGTCACCTGCCAGGCTGAGCTGCTGCAGGAGAGGAAAACTCATGCAAACCTAACAGTGCCGGTTCATTGAGGCTTAATCTTCAGGCCACACGTAATCAAAAGACAAACACTCCGGTAGCAATAGTGGCAATAGCACATGTGTGCAGAACAATAGCATGGCAGCCAGGACAAGCCATTTAAGTGCAGGTCACTTAGAAGAGCACAGAAAACCTGGCAGACTACAGAGAGAGAGAATCAAAATTTAGTGTAGCGCAAGCCATTTCCAAAGAAAACATGCAACATTCACAAATTATCTGCTAGAAGAGAAAGAGTGGGCTTTCTGCAAGAGTGAAAATAGGGGATGATGCAAAGATCCTTTGTACTATATGCCTTAGCTTGGATCAGCTAATAGATAACTTCCTTCACCTTCTCCAGAGCAGAAGGAACAAGAAGCAGCATCTGTTCACTGCCTCACCAGAGCCAGGATTTTCTTTGTTTGGATTTGAGACCATGATAGGTAAACCCTGAAGTATTTCAGTGCTAAGGCACAGAAAATCCTTATTCCATTACTGCTGCTGTGTATCCTGGTGGTGGTATCACCTTTCTGGCCTGGATGCCCTCCTGGTGCTGCAGCAGCATGTTTGGACACCAGATGCTCTATGGAGATGTCCTGAGCAGGGCTGAGTTTGCCCTGGGCTTGCTCAGCCCCTTGCTTCACTGCCGCCACAGCCGTCATGTACCTCTGCACTCATGAAGGTTTCTTTTCCTTCCCTGCACAGTGGGCACCATTTGAGTTTTATATTTTTAATTTTTTTTATGGCATTTGGTCCCAATGCTGGTGGGCACCCACAGCCCTTGCCAGCTCAGCCTGCCAGGAGGAAGCTTTGGCTGCATCCCTGTGTCAGCTGTTGGGAGAGAGCAGCGATGATTTTCGCAAGCAGATGGAAAAATGATCTGCCAGGAACACGGGATCCAGACGTTCAGTGTGACTTTTAGCAGCAAGTCTGTGGGGACCGATTTCTGTGCTACCCCTGTCAAAACCAGAGCACCAGTCCCATTTCATTCATCTTCATTTTCTTCCTTTTCTTAAAGCAAACTAAAAATTATTCCAAAACTATTGTTTCAACAGACATACAATAAATCAGACGTCGTAAGGGGAGAACGCTGCTGTTCCCTGAGCCAAACGCATTCCTGTATTTCCTGGCCGAGGATGGTGACCATTAGGACAAGCGTTACGTTTCAGCTTTGCTTGGGCCTGAAGTCAGCGGCCGGCAAGAGGGTCTCCATCTGGAGTCATTTTATAGCACTAGAACGGTTCTCCTCCAGCAGCAGCCACCGCCTGCTAATATAAAAATACTTGGGAGAAAAAGCAATACATTTTATTAGGTTGGTAGAGGAAAAAAAAGGTCTATTCAAGACTTCCATTAACTTTTATGAATATCTCCAAAGAGATTTATTTTTATAAAACATTGAAGCACAGGAATAAAACCCAAGTTTCTTGACACTCACAATTATGATTTCTCACCAGAGGCAAGTCCAGAGTGTCTGTGGCCAAGCCCTGCTCAGCTTGTTCACATGAAGAGCACCTCTAAGAGCCAGAGCCCGGCTGTGAGAGGAAGGGTGGCTCTGTGGCTGTCCCTCAGGGGACCTGTGCTCGTACTTCGGCGCTGCCGCAGGCTGCCTGCACGACCCTCTCCGCATCTTGCGTTTTTCCAGGGGATGTTCATGTCTGCTCCTGGAGTCCAACCAAGTGCTGAAGTAACACTTCAGATCCTAGCCTGCGATAATCAGAGGTCGTCTTTTCCCTGAAAGCTTATTATTTCTATGCAATTAATACTATGTGCCCTCTCTTGACTTCAGTAAGTCTCAGCATTCACACTGCCCATCCAAACTTTCAAACACCCAAGCCCTTTTCAAAACCCGCCACATTGCTGGCCTTCACTATCTCCTGTAGCAGGGAGTTCCTCAGCCTGAACACACGTTGTATAAAAATACTTCCTCTGATCTGTTTTGAATTTGCCACCTTCTAATTTCATTGAATGCCCCTTTGTTCCAGTGTTATATGACACGGTCCCGCCAATCTATTTTCTCTAGACTATTTATTATTTTCCTTCCCCTCTTAAAACCTAAAGCAGTGTTACAGAAGGAAAAGAAAAAAAAAGCAAAAAAAAAAGCTCCCCAGGAAATTATTCTAATAAAAACATGATTATACTTCATGGTGTGGCCTTGCTGTTCTCTACAGCTGTTGCAAACAAAACTGGTGTGGCGTTTTGCTGTCAGGACTGAGGCACCATGCATGAGACACACACACATGTTCCAGGCATCCCAGATTCGCTGGCACAGGGAGGGCAGGTGCTGGGGAGCAGAGATGGAGTCACTGGCCAAGGTTGTGCCCACAGGCACCAGCAGCATCCCCAGCGCTGCTGGCACCAGGGCCAGGAATTTATTTGTTTGGATTTGAGGCTGCAGTAGGCAAACCCTCAGGTATTTCAGCATTGCAGCTCCCGCCTGACTGCCGCTGCCAGAGAGAGGAAGGTCCCGCCACTGCCCAAGCATGTCCAGACGCTCGCGAGCCATGCTCTCACCAAGCCAATAGGAAACACGACAAAGATATCACTCTGATGAATAAGAGCCCCTCAGCTGGGAGCACTTTCCTAATGACATTTCCAACACCAGCTGAGAAGCAGTCAGCTGGCCAGGGTGTTTTCAAGGCTGCTGCAGCAGGCAGCTCCCACCCTGTGCAGCTCTAGGGATATGCTTTATGCTGCAGCCACTGCAAGACGTGAAGCAGAAGAGCCCCTGGCCCCCTCCCCGGATGCAGCTCTGTCCTGCATAATTTAGGTTTTTGGCTGGATTTTTAATTTCTCTGTTGATACACTGCCCAGTGACTGTGCAGCTCCTACTGGGAAGGTCTGGGGAGCCCACACAAGCTGGGTGAGTTGGCCCAGCACATACAGGTGCACCGGGGCCAGACTCGATATTAGTGCAAGCAAGGCAATCCCACTGGTCAGTGCCGAGCTTTTACAGTCCAAGGGGATGAGTGAACGGTACCTGCTCAGCCTCAGCAGCAGCCCCTTGTCCCCCATCGCCCAGCCCACCATCCATCTTGTGGCCAACAACGTGGCCATGAAATACCTAAACACTTGAAGTAACGGCTATGCCTTTCAGCAGTAAGCCAAGGGACAGCACTGACATTTTTTAAATAGCCCTGAGGTAAACAGGGCTGCTTTCTTCTTGTTTCAGGCTGGCTGCAGACTCGGACTTATGACAACACACTTATACTGGGATCACCAAGTTCTTCCCCATCACAAAAGCCCGGTTGCCTTTCGTCTTCTGCCTTCCTTTAAAACACTAGAACAATAAAAGCTCAAATTCTGCAATGCAGCTTCTGCAGCCACTTCACAAGTGACCCTTTCCTGCCATTCAAGCAGCTGCATCCTCCCATCATCCATAGGCTCTTATATATCTGAGCAAGAAGAAGACCTTGTACCACAGGGGCTTGGTATCCCCTGAGGAACAGCCCAGGCCTTTGCAGTTCTGTTGCTGACCTTGGAGCATCAAACCACCACCAGCTCTTGGAACCACTCTTGGAATCAGGTCTAGGGCTGCAGACTACCAGGGAAAATGCAATAATCACAGCCCTTCTGCCTGCTTCATCCAGCAGGTCAGCAAGCGACTCCTGCAGAGGGAGGTCGGGGGACAGGGACAGAAGCAACAACTCGTCACCCATCCCTGGCTGGAGCAGAAGGAGCAGGGCTGGCCCTTTGGGGCTCAACCCAGACACTTTGGTTCACCCTTCCCTCCCCAGAACAAGACGGGTCCAGCCATGGACCCTCATCCAGGTTGACACCATTTACGCTTTCCAAAGGTTCTAAGCAGCCTTGAAGGGCTCAGAGCAAAGCAGGCAGTGAGCAAGCATGGTGCAACCAGCCTGTTCATGTACTTGTAGATTAGGAGGGAAAAAAAAACCCACAACTGTCTCAGGACATTGTCTCCTAAAGTGGAGACAAAACTTCCTGTGCTGGAATGGCTGTGTCTTTTCTGGGGAAAGAAGATCTGCCTCCTCGCTCTGCTTCCAGCGACCGAGGTCCCAGAGGGCAGGACGTGCCGTGCATGAGAATAGCACACGTTCTGCTCAGCCCAGCGTGCTGGGACTGTCCCCCACTGCAGTGAGGAAAACAATTCAAGGCAGCTCCATTTTAAACTCAGGAAGATTCATATTTAAGGCAGGACAATTTTTTCAACTGGTTGTTACATGTCTCTGCAGTTCCTACTCCCAGTGGGAAGAAGCTCCCTGTACCACCAGCGATTTGTCCAACTCCAGAGGAATATCAGAGTCCAGGTACAATGAAGCAATCTCTCTGTTTCTCCAATTAAGTGAAAGTTTATTTGGGGATGGGGGGGTGCTGCCTACCCCCAGCCCAGGGCAGGCAGGCCAGGGAGGCAGGCAGCAGGCTCAGCCCGGAGCAGGGCTCCCCGCACCGTCTGCTGTATCCGACTGCCCTCTACCCGACGGTGCGGGACATACAGCGTGCGGCTCGCCGAGGAACCCTGCCCAATCCCACCCCTTGCAACGCAATGCTGTCAGTTATAAAAAATAAAAAGAAATGCATTCGGTCCTCAGGACATACCCTCTTCAGTTTCCCAAGACTCATGCCACAATGCCCCGAGTAAGGAAAATGTGCCATTGCAAATGTTTATAACATCTGATTTAATGTTATGCAGCTTCTCCCAGCCATAAACCAGAACAAATACTCCCAAGATTTATTACATCCTTCCCTCCAGGGCCTTAAGCAATTGTACTCGATTAATTCAGCAGTTAAACAGCACCAAGCAGAAGCATGATAATTTTGCATCCAGGATTCCTAAGATGCATACTGTTTTCCACAAGGATTTAGGTCTAAAACGAGAAAGATGAGTCTCTAAATATGTTCTTATTTATCCATTTGCACTGGGTAACAACATGCACTGGATGTTTTCTCCTTGCAGAGAGATGCTGAGCTAAGTTTCTTCTTGCGCCCTGACATTAAGAATTACTCCTCACTTTTTGTAGCAGTAAATACCCATTCCTCAGCTCACATTCCGTGTAGGACAAGTATTCTCACTGCCTTACTGCAGTGTCCTTTTAAGTGATAGACACATTTCTTCAGTACCATTGTTAACAGAAGTGAGACCTTCTGGTGCATTTCTCCTGTAAACATCTCTTTGGTGACCACAACATCTCCTGCAGACAGAGTGAAGAGACTTCCCTTTGCCCCAACCCCAGGCACAAATACCCAGATTTGCCTCTTCTGCTTTCCTACAAATCTATGAAAGTGTTTTGAAAGCTCATTATTTCCTTTCTCTGCATGAATTCCTTACAGCAAAGTCTCCATGAGGAGAGACTCAGTTGTGTAGGTAGCACACTGGTGCCAGAGATAGGTACAGTGACAGGCAGTTTCCCTCCATAAAGGCACTGGAAAAAACAAGAGGCCAAGGGTTGCTTACACATTCCCTCAGGATCACTCAGAGCAGTTCTACCCACATGACAAGACCTCTTCAACTGCGAGCTAGAAAATATGAATGGGAGCTGGAAGAAAGCAGGTAGCCTTTCTGTTTCATAGCTTCTTCTAGGGTCCCATTCTGACCCTGAGAGACCTGTGTGCCCAAGGAAGGGTGTAAGCTGAGGAAGAAACCAAAATTACCTTTTGGATATAGTTAATGAATTTGTGGAAGCAGAACCAGAAAGGAACATTTTTGGACAGCACACTGGCTTTGAAGTGCTCGAGCAATTGAAAATAGTGAGCCTACTTTATATCATCACTACTGTGTGCAGGGGGTACTGAATAAGTTGTACCTCAGTTAACTATAATGCACAGAATCTACTGTAAATTAAACTGTTTACTGTACAAGGCAATTTGCAAGTACTGTCATGCTCACAAGGTTTTCTACTGTTTATTCTTCAAGTATTAAAAAAAATTAAAACAATATTAATGGATTGCTCCCTTGCCCTTCCATATCCTCAAAGACATTTGCCCATCTTCAAGTAATTGAGAAAAATGACCTAGACTGCATCTGATGGGTCATTACTGTTCTACAATACCCACTGGAAAACGCATGTTAAGAGTGGTTTGACAATAATGTATTTGAAGCTACACAAAAAATCGTGGAGTGTATAGACTAGTGCTTCAATTGATTTGAAATATGGTCTAGCATTTGTCTTGGCTGCATTAACAAGGTCTGTTTTACCAATACATTTGTATTTATGATGACTAAGGGCAGATTATAGTTGTTAAAATTTGTCCTCCTGACATGAAAACACTACTTTGTCATTAATACATTTTGTAGCATAAACTATGATGTCAGGTCAATGTAAAGGGTAAAAACTTTCCTAAAGTATGCACACATCATTTTTTTTAAAGCTATTGAGCCTAATGGAATAACAAAGGTCATAATAACAAACCATTACAGCTTTGGTCTTGGCAACTATGTCCACAGAAGAATCCTCCAAGAAACAATCATCATTTCTCCAATGTTATGGCATTAGGACGACAGGAATGGTTCACAAATGAGTCATGTGAGCCCAGAAACGCAGTAGCTATGTGCAAGCTGAGCAATCAATTATTCGTTTGTTTACCAAGAGCTTTCTCAGCTGACATTAACCAGAACTTCTTAAAAAGAAGAACTTTACAGCTGTCCTTGGCTGTCCCATGAGGCTGTTTTCAGAGGCTGAAAAGATTGCTTAATTTCTCTGTAAGCAAGCTGGTATTTTTATTGAAATAAACAACAAAATATGGACTAATTAACTGGGTTCAACCTGAGACCCAGCAGGTGTCAAAATATCGAAGACCCTGGACTGGGGTGGTGATAAGGTAGGAGACCGGGGCAGGGAAAAGGATGTCCCAGCAACCAAAATCTAGCTCTTGCTCACAATTCGGTACATGAAATCCCAAGTAAGCTTTCCTGTACATGGCATATGGAGGATACGTATAAACATTTTGGTCGCATTAACAGACGTAATTAATCTGCTCTAATTGATTAAATTACATTTTTCTCATTTTGTAGTGATTGTTTACCCTAACAAAGTTGTTACCCTGAAATCTTTTTCAACTACAAATGAGTAAGATTTAAAGAGGTTTAAATATCACACCTTCAACTCTCTTTAATCTATGCTTTTTGCCTTTTTTGGTTTGAAAGACCCATCCAAACCAGGGAAAACTGCCATACAAAAGGAACTGAGAAAATCTGGACATAAACACCATGTAATCAAGTGCGAAGCAAGCACATAAAAAGAGCTGATCTGAGAAGAGCTAAAAAATTTCTTTTTTTAAACAGTTTCCTCTACATGATAAAGCTGATGAGAAACACTAAAGCTTAGGATAAATGCAGACAGCAGAAAAATGTTTAGACATGGGACTCCACAGAATTATGTCTGAATGCCATTATTATTTCCAGATGAAAACAAAAACCTGAGAAAAACCTGAAATAGTAAACTCTTTCATGCTGACACTCCTGTTGTGTTCAGGCTGGACTCTCAAGATGTCATCTGTGACACCAGAAAGAAGTGATTATGGAGCTGGAGATTCTGGCTTTTCAAAATTGCTAGCAAATGAAAAATCCTGCTTTAACCTTTTGGTATTTACCCTGATCAACCAGCCTCAGTTTAATTTTGTTTTTTTTTGTTGTTTTTTTTCCAGACTGAATGCAAAAAATATGTGGATACTTTAGGAAACATTTCACCCTTTATATTGATCTGCATCTATTTCTAGAATAAGGGCAGTAAAAACTACAGCTTTAACAGCATACCTTTAAAAAACTCATTATGTTTCTAGGGTTTGTACTAAGAATTCAGATTCTGGCAAGAAGAGAGTCCAACAGGATTTGAGAGGTGGCATGGCACCACTGTGAAATACGCCCACTGTAAAAAGAAAGACCTCACTTTTTGCATGCTTTTTTAGCACTTTTAAAGAGGCTTTACTTACCCAGCCTATGCATGGTTATTGACCCCACCATCCCTCCTCCACTGTTTATAAAAACAACCAAATAAAACCAGCAAAGCCTAGCACTTACTGGAAGAACAGCTGGGATTGCTAGAGTGCCTCACTAGCCAGGGAAAGGCTTGGAGGGGACCCAGGAGTCCTACTTTTACTTCTTCCCCTGATTATGCCTAGCAATACTGACACTTCAGATAGTTTATTACTAAGTACAGCTCCATCATTCTACTTTATGAGCAAAGCAAGCAATCCACCCATGTCAGAGATAAAATACAGGAGGCTCGGAAAGGCAGCACAGGGTCACTTTAGGCAGAGCTAGGAACAGAATCCCTGTCTAAACAAGTCTCATCCATTTCGCTCCACCACTCTCCTCTAAATGATCGTATCAGTCCTGTAAGCTATAGGCTGACTATAGGTAAAATCCCACCTGTCTGCTTTCACTAACAGACGAATGAAGGAATAACCATTAACAAAACAAAAAATGAATGAAAGTATCGTCTCTTCTGCATTAGCCACTGCAAAGAGGAAATTATGGGGAAATCCTGATTCCCATCGTGCAGCTACAGCCAGAAGAGAGATGGATAAAATGTTCATCACCACTCTTCTAACACATTTACCTCTCTTACCATGAGCTGTTTCTCAAGATCTAATACAAAATAGAAATCAGGAGCTGATCTAAATGAAAACCCCTAACATGAAGTCATGTATTTCTAGACTCTTTTTTTTTTTAAAAAATAATCTGATTTAAACAAACTTTTTAGCATTTCAGTTGATTTGAGCTTTTATACATGAAATGCACTGTAAATATACACCTTTATTGGAAACACTGTTCATTTACACAAGGTCTGAGCTGCTTATTCAGATCAAAGAATGAAGCAGTCATGAGTAAAAAGTGAGAGCTATCACTCACAAAATGTTGAACCTTCCCAAGATCACGTATCCTCAGAATAGTCTCCACCTTTTGAATATCTGACTTCCAGTCCCATCTGCAACAGATGGTATACCATTTTATGCAGTTAGGTGGAAAATTGATCCCATATATTAATTAATTTTCAATTAATTTGTGAATTTCATGAATTTCAACGAATGACTGAAAAATATTATTTCTAATATAATTCTAATAAGTTAATGGAACCCAATAATGCTACAGTAACGTAGCTAATGTAGTAATGTAATGTAGCATGAAGGTAAAATTGCTGCCTTCACTTTCTTTTCCTAAAAAGTCTGACTGGGATAACATAAATTAAATCTTCTTTTGATTTATTTCATCTTGCCATACCCATTTTTGTCACAGATTATTAAACCTCTCTGGTACTCTGACCGCTTTCTTTTCAAGCAGCCCAGTTCAAGAAAGGGCTGACTATATGTGGCACATCAGCAATACAGTGGTAGGCAATTGCTGCCCCAAGATATTCTTTATTTCTGGAAACTGGCACTGACACTCACATCTGCTACCATGCTGTGTGCTTGTTCTGATTTCGGGAGATCCTAAGTGTGTGGCCTCAGTGTGAAGCCTAATTTTGAATTTCTTTCTCAGAACAGTTTCCAGCCCCTGTTTTGATAAAAGCTGATCCTGTAGCAGAATCACTAGATTTCTAACACTGATATAGCATTTCTTGTTTAAATATCCTGTTGCTAAATCACAGTGCCTTTTCCCTCCTTTCTCCTGCACGTGGTTGTGCTCACAGACAGAGCCACATTTGTTGCTTTAGGGTCTTACAAACAGGCAGCGATGAGCATGTGCAGAGGCACAGCAAGCCTCAGCTCACCAAGGCCCTGCCCAAGGATCTGCTTGGTACCGCTAGGAGGGCAGCAGAGCCCAGTGCAGTGACACTTGCTCTCCATCACCTTAGCACTTACAACAGAATCTGCCCCTTTAGGAAACACATAGAAACGAGGTCTAGTTGAAGTCAACAGAAGCCTGAGCAAGAATAATCCATTACATATCCTGGGTGTTATTAGGAAGGAGAGCAAGGGCAGGGAACAATCACATGAACACCGGTGAGCAAGGATGAAATAAAACCACAAGGACAGATTAGCATAGGGAGAGCAGACAGGTGGTGAGGGAAGCAAATTAATAAATACTACTGCAATACAGATAGCGATGCTCATGACAAAATTATTTGCCACAGCCATTTTACAGCATTCCTCCTGCCTGGCGATATTTTTTCAGGACATTGTCCAAGCTATAATAGCATAGAAAAGAAAGCAAAGCCATCCCATTCCTCTCATCTAACCTAACCATGTTTAGTTACATTGGTCTGCTAGAAAAAGTACAGTAAACCATTCATATGGTTTTGCCTGTCATATTCCTTCTGTCTCATTTCTCTGCTGATCAGATAAAACAGATCATCTAAAATATACTTCATTTCAGGACTGTTGTTCTACTAGAAGGACTAAGCTCATGCTGTAAAGAAAACTTGAAGACTGAACGTCAGTATATCACCTGTGACATGACAGGAAAGAATAAATAAAGTTTGGCAAGTCATGAAATCCATATAGGGATAATATTTTTTCCAGAGGTCTATGTGATGCAAACCCCAAATCAGAAGGGAATATGGTAGTTATTTCAGAAACATGGATTCAGAAAAAAAATATTGTCAGATAGCTGAAAAGGAAAGCGGTCAGTTTGTAAGTGGCAGCCTGGATTCCTCCCACCCAACTCCAGGTACGAGATTGTCTTTGTTTTCTTTGTAGTTAGGAGAAAGACAGAGGCACCTATTGAGGGTGGTTTGGCCCAGCTAACACCAGACTCCTCTACTGGACCCTGCAGCTAAGTGGGGAGTTTTCAGGAAGGCCTCTCCACACTGAAATGCATCTCCAAGCAGCCAACGCCTTAAGAAAGACCCTCTCTGGAAGTGAAGCCAGTTTGCTGAGATGTTTCAGAGAAGGATGAAGTTGTACCTCAAGTACCAGTAAAAATTAAACTCACTCAGAAAAAGCAAAAATGCTGTTTCTAAAGTACAGTTCTAAGACTTTTCTTCACCCAGGAATGAAAGAGGGCAAAATATATTGCAATAGAATCATAGAATGTCCTGAGTTGGAAGGGACCCACAAGGATCATTGAGGCCAATTCCTGTCCCTGTGCAGGACAACCCCAAAATTCACACCATGTGTCTGAGGGCGTTGTCCAGGTGCTGCTTGAATATTGCCAGGCTTGGTGCTGTGACTGCCTCCCTGGGGAGCCTGTTCCAGGGCTCCACCACCCTCTGGGTGAAAAGCCTTTTCCTAATACCCAACTTAAACCTCCCCTGGCACATCTTCCTGACATTCCCTCAGGTCCTGTCATTGGTCACCAGAGAGAAGAGATCAGCGCCCTGTGAGGAAGCTGCAGCCCACGATGAGTTCTCTCCTCAGTCTTCTCTTCTCCAGGCTGAACAAACCAAGTGACTTTAGCCAATTCTCACAGGGCTTCCCTCTAAACCCTTCACCAACTTTGTGGCCCTCCTCTGAACACTCTCTAGTAGCTTTATATCCTTAACATATTGTGGTGCATCAAACTGTACACAGTACTTGAGGTGAGGCCACACCAGCACAGAGTAGAGCAGGACAAGAACTTCCCTCGACTGGCTAGCAATGCAGTGCTTGATGCACCCCAGGACACGGTTGGCCCTCTTGGCTGCCATGCTATAGGCTCCTGTTCAATTTGCCATCAACCAGAACCCCCAGGTCCCTCCCTGCAGAGCTGCTTTCCAGCCTTTCATTCCCCAGTCTGTATGTATACCCGGAAGTGAGACTGACAGGCCTGTAGGTACCAAGGTCATCCCTGTTGCCCTTCTTGAAGATTAGGACAACATTTTCCAGCTTCCCACCAACAGGGACCTCTCCAGATTCCCAAGAGCATTGAAAAATCATTGAGAGAGGTCTCGCTATGACATCAGCCAGCTCTTTAAGTACCCTTGGATGAATCTCATCAGGCGCCATCAACTTACAGGCATCCAACTGGAACAGACAGTCCTGCACAAGTTCAGAGCTAATTGGGAGTTTATCATTCCCACAGTCACGGGTCTGTAGCCCAGGGCTCTGGAGGTCCCAGAGCCCATCATCAGTGTTGAAGATGGAGGCAAAGAAAGCATTAAACATCTTTGTTTTGTCTACGTCCCTCTTTGTGAGGTGACCGTGTTCATCAAGTAATGGGCCAATGTTATTTCTGGCCTGTGTTTTGCCATTAATGTATTTTTAAAAAGCCCTTTTTATTGTCCCTCATGGTACTGGCCAGCTTCAACTCTAATTGAGCTTTGGCTGCACAAATTTCCTCCCTACAGTGGTGAACAGCATGTCTGTAGTCTTCCCATGTTGCCTGACCTTGCTTCCATTGGCCATATACTTTATTTTTTTGTGCCTTATTTCAAGAAGAATATCCCTGGTCAGCCAAGCCGGCCTTCTGCATCACCTGCTTGACTCTCTACACTTTGGAATTGCCTGCTCCTGTGCTCTTAGGAGGTGGTACTTAAAAAGTGACCAGCACTGATGGGTCCCAGCACCTTCAAAAGCTTTTCCCCAGGGGACCTTACTAAGTAGTTCCCCGAGCAACCTGAAGTCTGCTCTCCTCATATCCAGAGTTGAGGTCTTGCTGGCAGTTTTCCACCTGTTACCATAGATTTTAAACTTGACAGCTTCATGGTCACTGTGGCCAAGGCAGCCACCAGTCTCCACTTCATCCACAAGACCCTCTCTGTTAATGAGCAACAAATCGAGGAAGGCACTCTTACTGGTCTGTTCCCTTAGTACCTGTACTAAGAAGTTATTTTCCAGACAGTTTAGGAATTTTATGGACCTATTTGTACCAGCTGTGTGGTATTCCCAGTTGACGTCTCGCAAGTGGAAGACCCCATAAGGACAAGGGCAGATGACTTAGAGGCATCCCTTAGTTCCTTAAAGAATAACTCATCAGTGTCATCATCCTGGCTGGGTGGCCTATAGTAGACTCCCATGACATCATCTGCTTTATTTGCCTGTCCCTTAATCCTTACCCAGAGGCTCTCAGCTGTGCCATCTCCAACTGCAAGTTCCATGTTCCATGCATTCCAGCTCCTCCACTACATACAATGCCACCACCACCCCTTGCCTGTTCTGCCTATGCCTCCTGAAACGCTTGTAACCATCTGTCAAGGCACATCAGTCACAGGACTCGTCCCACCAGATTTCACTTATGCCAGTGATGTCATATCTCTGGAACTGGGCCAAGGCTTCCAGCTCCTCTTACTTGTTCTTCACACTGTGCGCATTTCTGTAGAAACACTTCAAGTGTGGTTCATGGTGCTCATTGCCACGTGGAGCACTCTGAATAATCTCAATAGCATGCAGCTCCTCAAACTCTGGCGTGCCATCCTATTGCTCATCACTGACCACCCTGATATTGTCCCTTTCCCCCTTCCAATATAGTTTAAAGCTCTATTAATCAGCCCTGCTAGCTCCTGAGCAAAAACCCTTTTCCCCTTCAGAGAAAGGTGCATCCCATTGGATGCCAGTAGACATGGTGTTGAATAGACCATCTCATGATCAAAAAACCCAAAGTTCTGCCAGTGACACCAGCCTCGGAGCCACGTGTTGATCAGCTGGGTCTATGTGTTCCGTTCAATATTCTTCCCTGCTACTGAAAAGATTGAAGAAAATACTACTTGAGCACTTGATCCTTCAGCCAACCGCCCCAAGGCTCTGAAATCCCTTTTGATTGCCTTTGGACTTCTCTTTGCCACCTCTTCCCTGCCAACATGAAGAACCAATAGTGGGTAATAGTCTGAGGACCTTACTAGATGAGGGAGTTTTCTAGTGACATCTCTTACCCTGGCCGCAGGGAGGCAGCAGACCTCTGCTTTCTCTCCCAGCTCATCATTAGAAACCCTCCAACTGGTAGCGAAAGAGCTGGATGCTTTCTGGATTTGCAAGGAGCAGAGAAGTGTATTTGGGAGAATTTGTAAGGCTACAGGTTGCCTAATATGGTGTCCTCTTTCACCAGTTTTATTATACATTTTTCTTGGGGTTCAATAAGTGAAATGAAAATGCTGTAAATTAAGGAAAGAACATAAAATCTTAAACTGGTAAAGGCCTGATCCGCTTTCTATTGAAAACAATGGTAAAATTTCTGCTGATATGTGGGCCAGGCAATTCCACAGCAAAACAATCAGTGGTGTGCTTGTGGACACACCACAAGCAGCACATGGGAGAGTGAGATCTCTCCCAAGATCCCAGCTGAAAGAATTGCATTTTCAGTAATACCAAAACACCTAAATAGTAAGGGGAGCAAAGCAAAGCTCTTGTAAACATTCAGCCAAGGGTGATCTGAGCTCCAGTAATACCAACAGAGCCCTAACAGGTGAGCAACAGCAACTCTGTTCAAATGTGGTTTTAAAGTGTTTTTATACTTTATCAGTAATTTAAGATCTTAACATTTGTATTTATTTAAAAAGCAGCAGCACTGTCAAACAGCTGACAGTAAGAGTAAAATGCAGCTTTACTTCTTAAACATCTGGAAAAGGATAGGAGTGGAATAGTTTGCTGACAACTGTAGAGCCAGCACAGATTTAGGACCCAGTACTGCCAAATGCAAAGCCTCTCCAGGCAAGAGTTAGGATCCTCAGCTGGATCTGTCCTCTGGGATGCAGCAAAGGACATCGGTCCCTCAAATTAATGATTCCCTTTCCTGGAAGCCTACACTTTGTTATATTTATGGGAGCTTAAAGTTCATGAACAGTCCTAAGCCAGGCTAGAAAGCCCATGCTGAATTCTTTGATTTGGGAGAAGTTTGAGTTTTGTAAGATGGTTGAAAATGGACAGAGTTCAGTTTGTTTGCATCGAAGTCCCTTTAGACACAGTTGTCACTTATCCACAGACAACCTAGCGAGCAGGAACATGGCAGGGGACCACACTGGGACTTCACTTCTTGGATGTAGACTTCAGCTGGAACAGGTCTTGCAACAAAAGTACTATGTTTCCAGTGCTGCATTTTTGTATATAAATAACACGGTAACAAAACCAGGGATGCTTCTGTGTGGAAAGTTTATCAGGCTAAACAGCTCACATAAAAAAATGGAACTCTGAAGCAGCAGCACAAATCCCTGCAGTATTTTTCAACAAAAGCCCCCTGAAGAAAGGAGAAAGGCAAAGATCATCTGTAGCACACTGAGATCTCAAGTCAAATCCTACTCACCTTATTCAGGTGAAATTATTCTTCAATTTCAGGTCTAATTCTCGGAGATGCTGGATGTATGGCTTCTTAGGGCTTACAAGCCCTAACTTTAACAGTTCAAAGAAGATAACTACAAACGCCAGCAATTAAGGCTGTGTGTATTCAAATGAAGAGCTACTGAAATGTGGAACACATCAGAAACCACAGAAAGAACACAAATAAAGAATGAGTCACTCTGAAAGCAATTTCCAGTAGAAATTGAGGGTGAAAATGTACCATATTGCACTGTGAGTTTTGACAAATATAAATGAAAACTCAAGTGAAACCATGCAGTTTCGTTGTGCTCTCTGGATATGAGAGGCTAATTCAGCTTTTCATGGTGTCCACAGATTATATATGCCCTTGGTTGGATTTTTGGTTTGTTTTGTTTTTCCCAGAAGATGCAAAGAGAGTTCAATAACATTCTAAATCACTTTTAGTCTGTCTATTCTTTGTACAGAGTTTTCCATCCAAAAATTATTTATTTCAGCATAAGCAGGAATTAGCATTTGTTTTTAATGACTTAAAATGCCAGATCTATGATGTAAGTGGTTGAACCCATAGGCTACAATGTTTTAAATACTTTTCCAGGCCCTGCCCGCTGTGCTGTACCTATGCATACATTTTACTTACATCCCCCAAACACCATTTCTATTTGGGAGAGTGCATCAGCACAGGCTAACATGTTTTTATCAGCAGGGAAGAGGGAGGTCATAACACATCTATGCTGTCAGCACCCTTGGGAGAAGAGATCAGTACCGTAGGTACTGCATTGGCACATGTAGGAAGAATTTACAGACTAAAGTAGCAATGGAAAAAAAAGCAGAACAAGGGGGTGGAAAGGACTGTGGTAAATTATCCAAGTTAATCCCTTCCATAAGGCAGGATCGGCTACTATGTTATTTCTGGGCAAGGTTTGTCCAATTTGTCTTTAAAGATCTCCAATAGCAAAGCCTCTCCCCATGCCTGCACAATCCAGTCTAACTTCTCCCTCTCTTTGCCACTCAGAAAGGTTTTCCCAGTGCCTAACCCAGATGAGCTCTGCTGCTCAGCTACCCACACACTGAGGGCTGCTGCATGTATCGGTCTGCTTAAATCCTACCCGTTTATGAGGGCAGACTTCCTGGGTGGCAGTAAAGTTAGGAAGATAGGATGCCTTTCAGAGAAGCCATTCCTGTTCCTGTTCAAGCAGGCAGCATTAAATCCGGGATGAGCCTGCTGTCTTCATCCTCGAAGGAGCAAAATGCAATTTTGCCTCCAATGCAGAGAAGCCGTGGATCAGCCCCAGCTGCCCATGACAATAACACACCATTATCACCAGCCTTTGCTTCAGAAAAGTAGTCAACTGCACCCCATACCTCGAGGGAAGAGGAGCCAAAGGTGTCCTCCCCACAAAGCCAAGACGACAAAAATACTTCCCTCTAGTACCAACCCAATCTCCTCAGAGCACAGCTGAGCACCAAGCAGAGCTAGTCCTCAGCAGGATTCACATGTTACCTCCATTCTGGATTCAACCTAGCAAAGCCCTGGGTGTCAGCCTTCACCCATTGCTGCCTTGGAGTTCCTTGGCCTGCCACACCATGGGGCTTCCAGACCCAGATTACATGTGAGCTGCCTGGCCAGAGGCTCCTAGATGCTGCAGGCTCACTGCACATGCCCCGCAGGGCACGCACAGGCTCCTGCCTGTCTCTCAGAAATGCCTGGCAGCCCTCCAGGAGCCACCACTTTCTGACTGCGAAATGCTGGCAGGAGCTGACTGTCATTACCAGTGCATTTCACCTCTTGTGTTTCACTCTGCTCCTCTCTAAGAAAAAGACAGCAATTATTCATTACCCTTGGGGTTTGTAAGAAGCCCAAAGCCTGCCAGGTGCTGAATTAACATGCCTGAGGTGCTGCAAGCCCTTCACAGGGTGGCCACAGGAGTATTTTACAAGTGACTCCTGGCTCTAATTCAGAAGTGGTTTCCTGCTCTTCCAGTTGGCTGCAGAAACAACGCTCAACAACATTTTCGCAAGCTTGTAACCACTGAGATAAAAACAAAGAGAGGCTGGAGACTCCCAGTGCCCTCCACCACCCATTCGGGCCACCTCCATTGCATGCAGCTGATGCAGCACAGCAGGGCAGCAATGTGAAGCAAGCTGGTGCCTGGGGCTGAGCCACAGCACGCTGGTGCTCAGAGGACAGATTTCCCTAGTGGTCTTCCAAAATGTAGTGGAAGTGCACCTGGGTTTTTAGTAACACATGAAGAGTGCTTTTTTCCATTTGTTCTGATCCATCAAAAGGGTGTTAAAAGAATTATGTTAAAAATACTAAACTTCTGGCCAAAAGGAAGGCATATGAGAAGGAAAATCCTTTCCAAGAAGCCATGTTCTGGAAAACAGGAGCCCCCTCTCCCTCCCTCTCCAGTACCACACACCCCAGGAACACCATTATTGCAGCACCCTCACTCAGGGGGTGTTGCCCAGTCATTACACGCCCATGTGTTCACCGATAGCTTCTTGGTTATTTCAACTATTCACATGCCAGTTCAGCAATTGTAGGTTATTACAGATAAATCCTGCCCTGACTTTAGAAAAGACTCCCTGAAGGAACTGTTTTGTTGAATGAAGCATCATTTCTGCGATGCCACTTATGTCTGCCTTGAAAGCAGCTCCCAGAGATTTCCCTTCTAGATGATTATTTTCCCACTTGTTTAGTCCCTGTTGCAGAATTTGCGAGGGCATCTTAACGCAGAGAATCAGCTTGCAAGATTTTGCCTAATGTAATTATTCCTTCTCAGAGGCTGATGATGTGCACAGCATTTTGAAGAAGCTGATTTAAGTGAAACCTTCATGTGTTTGTTGTCACCCTTGTGTTCCTGCCCGGCTTGGGCTTGTCCCATGCAACTGATGGAAGGCTCCTTAAAGCACAGACTGCTGTTCAGCCATGCCACTGGCAGGGACTGGTTCCAGTCACAGATGCAACTGAAACAAAAATAATCATGCACAAAACTTCACTTGGGACAGGTTTGAAAAGAAAATCTCAGTCAATTATTTATTTATTGGCACTACTGATTGCCAAGACCTTTAATTTCAATATGGGGTGAAGATCCAAAGCAGAGAAGCAGAACTCCTAACACCAATGGGATTAGACATAAATACATTCACTCTAACCCAATAAGCCTGGGATGTCCTATATCCCAAACTGATTTTGCATCTTTCTTTTTCAGTGTATCATCTTCAAGAGGTTAGATATTTGGCACGCATCTACAGAAAAGCCAGGTGATACATTAATCAAAAGCTTCTGCAACAGTACAGGCACAATCAACATACAGGAAAGCATATTGCACTGGAAAACCCCACATGTCCCAGCACAGTGCACCTAAGAGAACACTTGGAAAAGATAGTTAGTGAAAGATTTACTGAAGTTGCAAAACCAAGATAAGCAACCTCATTCTCCAGAGAAGGCCAGAAGACAGCCTTCAGCAGAGAGTACCTACCTCCCACTCACAGCAAAAGCTAAAGCAGACTACATGCTGCAGCTGGTCACTAATACACAAGGCTGGATTCCAATTCCACTGGATACCTCAGGGGATGCCACTGATGCCATCCAGCACACAGAGCCTTATTTTATAAGGGTGCACAGATGCACACACAGCAGAGCTACCGTCTGGGTCTGCGGCATGGTGGGGGCTGCAGGGTCAGTTCCACACCTCCCTGCATACTTCCCTTGCAGACGCTGCTGGTGCAGTTGATGGAAACCCTGGCTCATCCCAGTCTTACAGACACTCTATAAAGTGCATATACCTGTGATGCAGCCAGGTGCACCCCACCATGTGCTGGAAGTTAGTGTTTTCTGCACAGGGCTGCATTTATGACCATGCACTGGTCTCTTTAGGAACCTACTGAGCACGCTGGGGTAAAATGTGGAAGCCTGAAAGCAACAGCAAGGGTCCTACGTTCTCACAGGACTTGCCCTTATGCAACAGAAACACATTATACCCTGGGCCTTGGCAAACAAAAATCCCATTTTTTTTTACCATTCTGATGAATTATGATAGCTGCTGTTCTCCCTTTCCTTTCCCAGACCTCACTACCCAGTAAGACTAGCAGAGTCCCGATGCCATCCCATCGTCCACTTCCCATGCTATTTCCCGCTACACCCCAAAGAGCTACGCAAACAACTGGGCTAAGAGCCACTGTAGGTCTAGGAAAGGTGCTCAACCTGCAGAAAACGTGACCAAGTACTCAAATACACTAAAAGATGCACCATCTGTATGGCAGAGAGGGACTTAAAGTGCATCAGGGAGCACTGAGGCTGGACATCTAGAAAATGTCCCTTCAAGGTGCCTTACATTAAGTAATTTTCCAGTCACTAAAGATGGAGAAAGAAAGGAGAAAGAAAACTAAGCCAAGAAGAAAAATAAATAAAGACAAGTTTTAAAGGTTCAGAAGCTAGTTCTCACAACTTCATCCAGGGCTGGGACACTACGTACCATCTTGCTTTATTTCACTGATGCCAGAAGACTTTTAGTCCAGAGGATGCACCAAAAGTGATGCCTCCACTTTTTGGTGGAAATCTGCCAGGGAGAACAAAAAGTCCATGCATGCAGCTGTAATAGGTTGTGGTGAGCATGAAACAAGAACAGCAAGCCAGGGAGCCTTCACATTTTGCAGGAATGGAGCTTCCATTCCCTTACACAAGTTAAATATGTCATTCAAAAAGATTTTCTCATGGGAAAAAGTAAGCAATCAGGAATGGAAATAAAGTGGTCAGAGCTGATTATCTTGCCAACTTGAGATGCCTTCAGACATTTGTTTGGGGCAGGGGAGCCTGACAAAAAGTATTTGAGTATAAATGCAAACCACGCCATTTTGAAACAAAGGTTGATTTCTTATGCATGCAAGGATAAATATGCATACATACATACATATATATACACATAGACACCCACACTCTATAAGCTGACCCCAGTACAAGTTTAAGGAAATTCAATGTCCATATTGCACTACCCAGTAACGGAAATGAGAAAGGACAGGAGGAATTGAATTGATTTTTTGAAAACACATTTGTATTGTGTGAGTTTTGTGGAGAATTTCAGGACTTTGTAATTTTGGGGACAAGGTGCAGGCTAAACATTGACACTCCACAAATAAACCTTAAACAGAACCAAAAGCATTATCTGAAGTCTATTATAAATACTGTACAATCAAATTTTATTTTTTTGAAGAATAAACTTAGTGCATGGTTGTATTCAGACTCACCTGTGGGCTTGCTTCTCTTTCCGCTTTTAAATTTACATAACTTCATGTCTTCTAATCCAGCTCCAAATCCACTTTGACAGCTCACTCTAGATGAATAGATAAAATACAGTGATCTCTCCTACTCAGATTAACAGAGGGTGTATATCAAATAGCATCTGTGGGAGACCCCTTCAGAATGGGCATGCCAGAGGCACATACTTCACCAAACCTACTCCATTTGAAAAGGGCAAACAACCCCAGGGGGACTGGGGTGGGCAGGAACTATCTGTGATGCCAACTAGTAGCTTTAAATATAGTCTATTTTCTTCAAATATAGCTGGCATCAAATGTATTTATGTACATAGAAAGTTCAGTGGGGTAGGCACAGCTATTTTGGGGTTGCAGAAAGGTCAGAGAAATGCAAGACAAGCATTGGTGTTCCAAGGCCTTTGTAAGGATGCTAAACTTGACAGGGCTTTTTAGGAAAATGCATTTTTAGGAGAGAGATGCTGGTAGATGGCTCCATAATGACTGCATGTATTAAGTAAAGGACTGCAGTTGTTGATAAGCAATCCAACTTTTCTACTGCTTGGAGCTGAGGTGTTGGGAATCTTCTTCAAAACAAAAAAAAAAATCCCAGGGGTTTTTGGTTTGGGTTTTTTTTGTTTGGGTTTTTTTTGCATTTTTGGGGGGAGAGGGGGTTGTTTGGGTATTTTTTAAAGTTAAATGAAATAATATTTTAATATACCTGTGCAAATAAAGAAGTGGTAATTTTATGTTACCCTCTTGAAAAGCAAATTTTAAAAAAAAAAGCTTTAATGGCAGTGAATTACATTGTCAAGCTAAGTAACTAAGGCTTTGCATGGAAATAAGATACCATGGGAAGAGGGTGTACCAGGCTGCCCCTTTTTAGTTCAGAGTACAGCTGGAGTTCAGCCTCCTGCCACTCTCGAGGAAACCCGCTGTACTGAAAGCATCCAAAGAAGTCCAGTCCAAAGAAGCCCCAGCCGGGGCTCATATGCACCCTGCCTGCAGGTCCTGTGGCGTTTGGGTCTTAGAAGCTCTCAGCCAGGGCCACAGACACTGAGGCTCCAGAGTATTTCCAGCAGCACCAGAGTTGCAGGCATGCTTTGGAAGCAGAGTGTTTGAGACACACGGCTACCTCTAATCTCTCTGAGTGCAGGAGCTAACTTTTTCTGCTCAGCACGCAAGGAGAATATTTAGCCATGCCATCCATATTTGTGGTTTCTCTACAGTTAGTTAAGTGCAACAGAATAAAGAGGGGAAAAGCAAGCTAATCTTTCTATTTACTCTAGCAGCTTTCCCTTGTCTGCTGCACTGCCTGCCTTCCTTCATGTCCAGCTGCGTGTTCAGATTAAAGAAATCAGATAGACTTTACTCTTGCTAGAAATCTTAAAATAAGTATATATCACTTACCTCTTCATGGATGCGCAACACTGACTCCAGCACTGCCACCACCGCTTCCAAAGATAGACTCCACAAGGCTGAGCTGAGTCCAGAAGAGAAACCAAGCCAGGTTCTCAGCAGCGCCATAGAAGTCCTAGCAAGCTGTTCAGATTGCATCTGTTCTCAGCATCCACCAAGGGGCTGATAAATCACAGTGGCTTCCTGGAGCACAGCAGCTCCCAGAAGAGGTCCTCCCAGAAGGCACAGCCAACATTGCTACCCTACTTAGCCGATGAAGAGTCTTACAATGAGGGAGATCCCAGCTGACCGTTTACACAGATGTTTTGGTCACACGACATGCTACGGTTTGCCCAGTTAGAGAGCAGTTACACATAGGGTTGCATAAAAGTGAGGTTCAGCATAGATCTGCTCCATCAGACACAATGCCCAAGAGCCTCTGTTTTGAATTGGTTGTTGAAGGACTCAATTTGTGTGCCCTTGCATTTCAAGTAAGCTCAGCCTTTTCCTACAGCCACTTCCAGGGCTCAGCAAATAGTTTCCATGGAAGTCTGAAAGGATGAGGTATTTTCCCAGACTTTTTACAACTAAGTTTAGATTGATGGATCTATTTGGCTTCTTGGTGCCCTTCCAGAATTAATTACATAGTCATCCTCACACCCCCAATTAGGATGTTTGTGGCTCACATTCCTGAACACACAAACATGAGTTGGAAGAGAGTTAGTCCTGCTAAAGGCCACACAGCCTGGGATGCAGCAAACCATTATTGGACAGCTTTCGGTCTGTTAAGCAGAAATAAAGGAGTAACGGCGAGCTGAGGGAAACAAAACTTCGTGTCACCTATCTGTTGAGCTAATTGGAAAGAGGTTGATATTCTGCTCTACCTTACATAAATCCAAGGAACAGAGAGTTAATATTGACCACCAAACCACATAACTGTAACCACAGTGGAAGATTAAGATTTTGAGGAGCTCAGTCTTTACCTTCGAAAGGATCTAGGCACTCTTCACCTCTCCCATTATGTTCTTGTAGTCCAACTATCACTGTGGCTTTTGATCTGTTACTAAAAATCTAAAGTTTTCAAAGTGAACAGGAAGCGCCCTGTGGGCCATGTAAGTGAAGACAGATGAAGCAGGTATTCTCCAAATCTGAATTTGATGTCTATAGCTTTGTTTTCTGCAGTTAGAGAAGACTGCACTCTGTGACCCAGCTGGTTTCTTTCAGTCCTACACTTCTATGACTGAAATCTTGATAAAATGAAGAGACTTAGCCATCACCTTTTACTTATGCCAGGGGGATATAAGTAGGTCTGTTGAAAATAACTGTCCATGAGTCAGTGCATATAATCATGCCTCCTACAACTGAAGAATCATCATCCTTCATAATCTCTGGAAGACAAACCTCAGTTAACAGTGAATGCAGTTGGGTTTTGGAGTTGAACAGCAAAGAGGGTATGAGGGTTAGTGCATCAATGAAGCACGATAATTGTTTCACTGTGCTTATTATCCAGCCCCAAGAGAAAGTGAGGTCAGCTGGTAAACATGCAGCAATCAGCCGTCAGAGCAATTCTGTGCACTAGAGGAGAACAACTCTTCTCTACAATACTGAAATTTCCTTTTCCTCCGGGATCAGTCAGCTAGGTGCCTAGTGCTTAATGGTCCAAGAGCAAAGGGGAGATACTTCAGCCTTACATAGGGTCAGAAAAATGCAAGGCTCCCACCCAAACGCTTCACAACAAGGTACCACAGCCTCCTCTGTGTCTACAGTTTGCACAGGTGGAAGATAGTCCCTACCTGCTGTTTAGCTCAGGCTACAATTACTTGTGTTTTGACTTCCTGAAGTCAAAATGAGTTGCTGCCCATTGGGGACCATGGCATTCCTCGGGCCAGGCTACAGGTGGCTGTGACAAATATTGGAAGTTGATGCTACCCCACAACTAAGGCTCATTCTCAATCCATCTGCACAGAAATACCTTCAGGGTGTGCGATCACCCAGTTCTCTGCCTTGATTCACAGCTACATCTCTTGCAGTCCCAGCCCTGACACACACCCCCTACACACCTGAGCCTCACTCACCTCCTCTCCCTTCCAACCATTCCCGTTCCCTGGTCTGCCTGGCCAAGCAAACTGCTACTTGCCATGCTGACACCATCCTTCCCTTTGCTGTAGACGGGCACCTCTTCAGTTCTCTCTGCTTCACGGCTTCGTGCCAGTCTCAGCTGTGGCAGATGATATCCACCATCACCAAAAAGGTCGGTCCAAGCTTCATTGCTATGCTCGACTTCCCACATCCTCCTTGTTCTAACAATACCAGACATGCATTTACCAGCTGAGGAGCCAAGAGGTATTAGCCCCTGCTTCACCAGCACTGACCAGTATTGCATGTTCCCACGCAACATGATGCAGTCACACAGCAGCATCCAGCATTCCCCTCTCCACTGCGGGCATCATCTTCGTAACGCTGTCCACGAAGCAGCCTGGCTAGCAGGCAGGCATGGCACTGTTTCAAGATACTTGGAAAGGAACACTGATAAATAAACTAAAAGGACATCTATAGGTGAAAACCCTTGTCCCACACCAGGTGAGTCAATACAAGTGAAGATTCTGGCTCCAGAATCCAAATATTGTCATGCTGAGCAAGCAGATTTGTTTCAGAAGATGCCCAGTGTATGAAACCCTTACTGACTTCACTAGGGTCTCTGTGTAAAATGCAAAAACAATTACTGGTACCAGTGACATTTTAAGTAGAGATTGTTAACATTAACATGATGGCTATGTAGAATATGTAAAAATAGGAACCTTTATGAGGTATGAATGCTGCCTCTCTTCCAGCTGAAGACTGATACACACGTGGTTTTGATGCCTGCATTATTTTTTAAGAACCTTCTGTCCTAAAGAAAAAAAAAAAAAGACTTCGCAGGTGCTGTCCTCAACCCTGCAGCTGCCCAGTACAGGGAATTTCTTATGGATCTCAAAATGAGAATAAGATATTTTAAAGCGCTAGAATAGACCTGAAATGAACACCCTGTGGCAGCCCTTTTTGAAACCTTAGCCATTTGGAGTGGCAAGGGCCAGGAATCTCTTTTCTTCTTATGAAGAAGTGGAGCAAAACCTGTGGAAGGCTTTTTTTCTCCTTAAGATGCAGAAGCACAGACCTTTTTTTTGGGGAGGGCAGTCTTATCTGAAGGTTTACCCACTTCAAATCTTAAGTAACCAAGAAATTTCTGCCTGCAAGGACTGTTCTTTCACACAATCTTCTGCAAGAGTTATGTCGGTGCAGTAAGTGCTGTAAGTATAAAGCCAAAACTTGTTTTAGAGACCCGAAATAGGAAACGTGACCTTGCGTTGACTTGAGTGTACTAAACTTTCCTACTTTCAAACTCATTTTTTCCTATTTTGATATGTCTGTGGAAAAAAGAAGACAGCCTGTGAACACCTTTTTCATCATCTAGATCATGAGGGTTGTAAAACTCAGTGTGAAGACCACTTCTATCTGATGGTTCTGCTCTCTTACGCATATAGCTTCCTCTGGTTAACTGCAGATTTTCCTGAACTTAGAGATAAGATTTAAAGAAAATAATAATCACTGTTAATTATATATGAGGTCCTGGAAACAGCAGAAGCAGCTTAATGCCGAAACAAAAAACAAAGAAAGAAGATTCACAAATTTTACAGCATACAAGAGTTTGGTCAAAAGAAGTTTATGCTTTTGTTTTCTTCCCCTAGAGTTAAGAAAAGCAATTAACATTTTTAAGTACACAATTTTAAAGAGTGTTTTACGATTGACACATTTTCAGTCAATTTCCTAAATGGCTTTAGCAAAATCAAACACAATTCCTACAGTTACAGCAGTTCAACATTTATAGGAAGATATTTATATTGTAACATTCGTAAGTTATGCTCTCCACTTCCGAGAATGGCCCTTTTTCATCACATAATTGATTTAAGTGTCATTTGTGAGATGTATTGTACTCAGGTGCATACATGTTTTAGGATCCTAGCCAAATTCTTCTAAGCGGCTTTAACAGGGATAAATCAGGATTTTAGATCTATGGCATTTTCTTAACAGGAATGTAGATGCAGTTTCTCATTGGAAAGACAGCCCCATTTCCAAATTAGCCAAATCGATGATAGCCTAACAAGAAGCAACATGACCTATACCACACGATTTGTGTTACGTAAATCTTAATGTGGTGTTAAAGAAACAATGAAAAAATATGTTTGGCTAGAGGCAAAAATTCAGCTCTCTTTCATTCCGCTTCTCTGACTTAATGAAGAGGCACACGCTTAACTAATTGCTTGGGCAGGCCAGCAGGCTGTCTTTGCTTAATAATACCATTAGGAATTCCACCAGGTTTCAGCTTCTAATATTGAGGATCTTCAACATATGCTTTTCAAAAGTGAACCTCAGGATTACTTTCCTTTTAGAAAGATGCTTTTTCTCTCACTTCCTCCTACCAGTAGCTGCATCAGGCATAACAATGCACAAATATGCAACGTGCAGTCCAAACTGGGCGCTTTCTGTCACAGGAAAACTTAATACTCACAGAGCACTCTGCTAATGAAAGGGTATTTGGAGCAACTCTGAGTTCACAAAAAATAGAAAACTACCTTCCCCATGTGCCTGCTTCAGGCTTGCCACACACATCTGTCTGAATTTGCTCAAAGGCACAGCGGCTCTTCATTTTACAGGTCTGAGTTGTGAACATGCAGCAAAACTCCAGTGTCATATTCACAACTGAAAACAAAGAATCTGAACACCAAATTGGGTCATGATTTGTCCTTCGTCACACTTAGACTCCTCTTTTTGGCTAGTTCAACATTCATTCTAGATCTAGTAATCCATAACAAAGCAAGAGGCAGCCAAGCATTTGAAAGATGGCTAGATTTTGTCTTGGAGTCCACTTACTTTTAAAAACAGAAAAATCATATAATATTTAAAGCAAAGATAGTACTGCCAACATGCAACTAGCTTCTTTCCCTGTTTTATACAGTAACAAATATAGCAGAAAATATAATTATCAGCATCATATAAATGGCTGACATTTTGATTAGAATAGAAACAAGGGTGGAGGGCAACCAGAGATCCAAATGTGCAACCAGTAGGATGTTAACATGCTTAGTCTAAAACTGCAGCTTCCGAAACACCTGCTTAGCAGCCTAACTTTCTATAGTAAGAGATTCACTGAGCCAGAGAGGAACTACACATGAACACAGAGCCCTACAATATTGGCCTGGACACCAGCTGGAACAAGGCAGGCTCAGAATCCGATCACTCCCAACAGCTTTTCTTCCCCTCCAGTGTGCATGAAGTCTCTGATCCAGTGAACACCTAATCCTTTTAGTCAAACTGGAAGCTCTACTGATACGTTAGCAAATGCATCACTACTCTACAACCTAGCTGTTACGGTATGCTTCGCGGGAGGAAAAATTGATGGTTCAAACTCTATCAAACAGAGGTCATAAACCAAATGAACCCCTGAGTCTTACACATTGTTAGCCAGTGTTCCCACCTCTAGATTAGAGTAGCATTTAGTCAGCTTGCAACCCTTCTCCTGATATTGCTCCAATCTCGAAAGACAGTAGCAATCTTCAGGAAACAACTGCAGGATAAGAAACATTGCAAGAAAGTACCTCCAGACATAGACAGGGTAAGATGCTTAGGACCAAAGAAGGGTGGAATTTCAGGCAGAGCTTTGCCATCTGCCATCCCTGTTCACCTTTAAAGGCAGCTCTATTACCAACATACTTTACACTTGGCATGACTGTTTTTGCGGTTCTTTATAGGCACTGAATGTACCTAATACACGAGGCAAAGCCCTTGTATGTAATTTTGGATTATGATATCAAGCTTGACATAAAACTTTAGGAGGTGTGAAGTCTGTCTTGGATTAGAGTTTCTTCTATCACAGTCTGCAGAAAACCTAAAGACATGGTTGCTACAGACATGCTAGCAGATGACATGATCTGAAATGACTGGCACTTCATAGCCTCAAAGACCCCCCCCTGCACCTTACAAAGGAACACAGCACAAAAGATATTGCAAGGAATAAGAAAAACTTATGCTGGTGATTCATTGAAAAACAATTTGCATATCAAAGTGAAGATATCTGCTGATCAAAATCCCTCTCATTATTTGACCATCTTGTACACAGGGTCTCCAACTTCAATTGTTCCAGTTTTGTCAATAGCAAAGTATCTTCCAAAGAGCGGGCTGGATTTGTGTATGTGTCGCTCAGACGGATCACATAAGCGGTAACTGCAGAGAGAGAGAGCACTTCTTTAGAATCAGGGGTAGCAAATTCTAAACACTAAGATATCAGTGATGAGAGAGAACACATATGAACAGTGATGGCCTGTTTTGATCACCATATTAGACTAAAACTAAATAAACACTACAATTAAGAGAACCAAGCAGTTGAAATAGAGAAAAAAAGCCTGACTGTATTCACACATCCGTATATAATACACATACGAAAGACTATATAAAAAGAAACGCCAAAGTTGCAAAGTTAGACCTTTAAATACTTTAAATACCTGTTACCGCAGGCATTCACCCTAGCACAGATGAAAGAGACAGGGAATGTAAAGTTTACAAGAAAGAAGGGAGAACTTCCTGAATTTTCTTACCATATAGAATTGCAGAAAGTAGAATGGAAGCCAATATACACAGACCTTTACACTGCATTATTATGTCCCACACATACTACAAACCACTTTTAAAACACTAGTCTAACATCTGTTGGGATCTAGCCTAAATCCACTCTCACAGCCTCAGCAGCACTGGTATTTTTACAACCTTTTCAAGGTTTCCAGGGGCTCCTTCCTGTCCAGGACCCCAGTGTCTGGGTTAACAGTTGTTAAAATACACCTGCAATGACAGACAACACCAAATTAACAAGGGCTTATTATAAATCTCTATACATCTATATAAAATAACTGTCTCAAATGCTTACCTGGCACAACACACTGTCCCTTTCATCTCCGCATCACCAATAAGAATCTCCTCCCAGGTGTCCTGAGGAAAGGTAAACATTATGCACAGATTAGACATATCAACTTGCAATCATTTTTCCATGAGTGGCACAGTCATTCCTAAAAGAAGCAGCGCCATTCCAGATGATCACCTTTACTTGTATCTTCAAAATAAGTACAATTATATTATGGTACTATTTTAACGAAAATTCTATGTCACTGCATTCTTCCAATTCACGACCTACTATATCTGGAAAGAAAGATACGCAAGTAATAAACCCCGTTCCACAGCCTGTGCTTGTCTGAACCTAAAGCAAGTTTATTTTTACTGTATGTGTGATAGTCTGATCTGACCTCTGGTAAGTAACCGTTTTTGCAGAAAGAAAATTTTTAGGGGAAGTAAGTTTTTGCTTCTTGTCTACACAAGCTTCCTATTGCAATCCTTCTTGGAAGACAAAAACCCATTCCCATTTTAGGAATTTCTTAGAAATTATCAGATCTATCCAGAGCAAGTTCTTTGGAAAAATGGCAACATGACTTAAAAGCACTTAAAAGCCACTATCACCAGGTCACTTCACCACCAGATACGTTCCTAGATACTGTTTTTTGAACTACCAGAATATTGTCAGAGATGCAGTGATAGACTGCAATATTGCAAGGGTCAGTTTTACTCTTATGCCAAAGGCTATAAAATATCACACTGACAATTTACAAATTGTTCATTTGTATCATTAATTGATCAGTAATAGCATGCATAGTTGTGCTGGTTTTGGCTGAGAAGGGGTTAATTCTCCTCACTGTGGGGGTCGGCTACCTTTCCAGCTTCCCGCACTCTGCCGCATGGTGGGGTCTGGAAGGGGCAGGGCCATGGTGGGGGCGGCTGACCCCGACTGGCCAATGGCAGGTTCATTCCATACCACGTGACACCATGGCCAATATATTGAGGGGGGGCAGTGGCAGCGGGGATGCGTCGGGTCGGCGGGCGGCGAGCGGCTGCGGCGCGTGCGGTTTGTTTCGGCGGTTCGTTCCCCCTCTCCCCTCCCTTCCCCCTCCCCCGGGGCTTTGTGCCTCTCGTTGTTCTCCTTTACATTGCATTTCTACTGTTGTTTCTTTTAATTTTAATTATTAAACTGTTCTTATCCCAACCCACGAGCGTTACCCTTCTGATTCTCTCCCCCATCTACCGGTGGGGAGTGAGCGAGCGGCTGTGTGGGGCTGAGCTGCCGCTAAACCACGACAGTCTTTTTGGCGCCCAACGTGGGGCACAAGGGTTGGAGATAACAACAGCTGCTGGTCACAGCACCATGTTGTCCTTTTTGCAGTTGGTGTTAAAAATCGGTGTTGGTTGTTTGAGTCTGCTGTGTTCTGCTGTGATTAGTAATGTTTTGCCTACAAGATTTGTTATACAAACACTCGTTTTCAGCTTTATCTGGTATTTGGGGTTTTTGCTGAAACCGTTAATGTACTTCGGATACCACCTTGTTGAGGCGATTAGCAATTATACCTCCTCCTCTGAGAGATTTTATATGGAGGAAATACAGAATAATACCTTTGCAACTTTGTTCTATGATGTCTGTGCCTTTGTTACAACAACGTTTTTGTATCTTGAACATCCTTGGGTGGTTAAGGTGCACTTATTGTTAGTTTTTGGGCATGTTGTTTTGGTTTTGACTAAGCAATTCAAGAATATCACCCAGAAATCTGCCCCGAGGCTTGATAGTTACGAGTGGCAGGGCATGTGGGATAGCATGGGCAAATACCTAGGGCAGTGGGCACCCCCAGTGTTTTGGAGTTTCACCCCCGAACACGTGCAGAATCCTAAAAAACTAGTAGAATATTTGGAGAAAGTATGTTGTTACGCTGGGAACTCCAGAGAGACACAGATAACTGCAACATGCTGGGGTCTGGCCCATGCATACTGAGCCCTGCTCAACAGTATTCAGTGCCCCCAGGGGGAAGAGAAAGTCTCTGGATTGAAATGCAAAGTGACTGGCACTGTAGACAATCCAGTCCTGACAACAGGCACTGCAGCTACTCAAACCCCCACAACAAGTACCGGAGCTAGCTCAGAAAATAAACCCGTACCAGTATCGGTTGCCCCCATACACAAGACAAAATATTGGAAGCGGACATCAACTCGTTTAGAACGGGATGATGAAGAACCAGGGCCATCGCGGGGAGAGGAGGGAGAAGTAATAAATGAAATAGAGACCACCCGATCCCTGTCCTTAAGTGAGTTGCGAGATACGCGAAAAGATTATAGCCGTCGTTCAGGTGAGCACATTGCCACCTGGCTGCTCCGATGCTGGGATAATGGGGCCAGTAGCCTGGAACTAGAGGGAAAAGAAGCCAAACAATTGGGATCCCTTTCTGGGGAAGGGGGCGTTGACAAAGCAATTGGAAAAAAACCACAAGCCCTCAGCCTCTGGAGGCGACTCCTGTCTGGAGTGAAGGAAAGGTATCCCTTTAAAGAAGATGTTACATATCGCCCAGGAAAATGGACAACTATGGAGAAAGGCATCCAGTATCTAAGGGAATTAGCTGTGTTTGAGGTGATTTATGGTGACCTGGACAATCAATGGTCATCCAAAGATCCAGATGAAGCCGAGTGCACACGACCCATGTGGCGGAAGTTTGTACGGAGCGCACCATCTTCGCATGCAAACTCATTGGCAGTGATGTCCTGGAAAGATGACGAGACACCAACGGTGGCAGAGGTGATAGATAGACTCCGGGATTACGACACAAATATCTCTTCCTCGCTTGTCTCTGCTGTGGAGAAACTATCCCAAGAGGTCCAGCAACTCAAAGAAGATCTGTCCTACTCCCCACCTCGACAGAGCAGTGTCTCAGCTGTTAGGAATAAGCGTCCTTTGGCTCAAAGAAGGGGATACACACCACGGGCCACCCTATGGTTCTACCTGCGTGACCACGGAGAGGACATGATGAGGTGGGATGGCAAGCCTACTTCGACCCTACAGGCACGAGTACATGAACTGCAAGGAAGAACAGTCACTCAGGGAGGCTCTTCCAGGAAAGCTGCTGCTCCAGTTTCCAGCGAGCAAGTCCCCAGACAGAGGAGTAGAAGCGCAGATTTTATTTCTAAGTGTAATAGAGGGACTCCTGATTCACATTTACAGGAAGTGAGTTGTGACTGCCATGATCAGGACTAGAGGGGCCCTGCCTCCAGCCGGGTGGAGGAAAGGGATAACCGGGCTTACTGGACTGTGTGGATCCGATGGCCTGGCACGTCCGACCCACAGGAGTATAAAGCTTTAGTGGACACCAGCGCACAGTGCACCTTAATGCCATCAAACTATATAGGGGCAGAACCCATCAGCATTGCTGGAGTGACAGGGGGATCTCAAGAGCTAACTGTATTGGAGGCCGAAGTGAGCCTAACTGGCAATGAGTGGCAGAAGCACCCCATTGTGACTGGCCCAGAGGCTCCGTGCATCCTTGGCATAGACTACCTCAGGAGAGGGTATTTCAAGGACCCAAAAGGTTACAAGTGGGCTTTTGGTGTAGCTGCCTTGGAGACGGAGGAAACTGAACAGCTGTCTACCTTGCCCGGTCTCTCAAAGGACCCTTCTGTGGTGGGGTTGCTGAAGATCAAAGAACAACAGGTGCCAATCGCCACCACAACAGTGCACCGGCGGCAATATCGCACCAACAGAGACTCTCTGATCCCCATCCATAAACTCATTCACCAACTGAGGAGCCAAGGAGTCATCAGTAAGACCCACTCACCCTTTAACAGTCCCATATGGCCAGTCCGGAAGTCTAATGGAGAGTGGAGACTAACAGTAGACTATCGTGGCCTGAATGAAGTCACTCCACCGTTGAGTGCTGCTGTGCCAGACATGCTAGAACTTCAATACAAACTGGAGTCAAAGGCGGCCAAGTGGTATGCCACAATTGATATTGCTAATGCATTCTTCTCAATCCCTCTGGCAGCAGAGTGCAGGCCACAGTTTGCTTTCACATGGAGGGGCGTCCAGTACACCTGGAATCGACTGCCCCAGGGGTGGAAACACAGCCCTACCATTTGCCATGGACTGATTCAGACTGTACTGGAACAGGGAGAAGCTCCAGAACACCTTCAATACATTGATGACATCATTGTGTGGGGCAACACAGCGGAAGAAGTTTTTGAGAAAGGTGAGAAAATAGTCCAAATCCTTCTGAAAGCTGGTTTTGCCATAAAACAAAGTAAGGTGAAGGGACCTGCACGAGAAATCCAGTTCTTAGGAATCAAATGGCAAGATGGTCGTCGTCAGATTCCAATGGATGTGACCAACAAAATAGCAGCCATGTCTCCACCAACTAGCAAAAAAGAAACACAAGCTTTCTTGGGCGTTGTGGGTTTTTGGAGAATGCATATTCCAAATTACAGTCTGATCGTGAGCCCTCTCTATCAAGTGACCCGGAAAAAGAATGATTTCAAATGGGGCCCTGAGCAACGACAAGCCTTTGAACAGATTAAACGAGAAATAGTCCATGCAGTAGCTCTTGGGCCAGTCCGGGCAGGACAAGATGTAAAAAATGTGCTCTACACTGCAGCCGGGGAGAACGGCCCTACCTGGAGCCTCTGGCAGAAAGCACCAGGGGAGACCCGGGGTCGACCCCTAGGGTTTTGGAGTCGGGGATACAGAGGGTCTGAAGCCCGCTATACTCCAACTGAAAAAGAGATATTGGCAGCATATGAAGGGGTTCGAGCTGCTTCAGAAGTGGTTGGTACTGAAGCACAGTTGCTTCTGGCACCCCGACTGCCAGTGATGGGCTGGATGTTCAAAGGAAACATCCCCTCTACATACCATGCAACTGATGCTACGTGGAGTAAATGGGTTGCACTGATCACCCAGCGGGCTCGAGTAGGAAACCCCAGTCGCCCAGGAATCTTGGAATTGATCATGGACTGGCCAGAAGGCAAAGATTTTGGATTATCACCAGAGGAGGAGGTGACACGTGCTGAAGAAGCCCCACTGTATAACAAACTGCCAGAAGATGAGAAGCAATATGCCCTGTTCACTGATGGGTCCTGTCGCCTTGTGGGAAAGCACCGGAGATGGAAGGCTGCTGTATGGAGCCCTACACGACAAGTCGCAGAAACTGCTGAAGGAGAAGGTGAATCGAGCCAGTTTGCAGAGGTAAAGGCCATCCAGCTGGCCTTAGACATCGCTGAATGGGAAAAGTGGCCAGTGCTCTATCTCTATACTGACTCCTGGATGGTGGCAAATGCCTCGTGGGGCTGGCTGCAGCAATGGAAGCAAAGCAACTGGCAGCGCAGAGGCAAACCCATCTGGGCTGCCACATTGTGGCAAGATATTGCTGCCTGGGTAGAGAAACTAGTTGTAAAGGTACGGCATGTGGATGTCACGTCCCCAAGAGTCGGGCCACTGAAGAACATCGAAACAACCAGCAGGTAGATCAGGCTGCCAAGATTGAAGTGGCTGAGGTGGATCTGGACTGGCAGCATAAGGGTGAACTATTTCTAGCTCGGTGGGCCCATGACACCTCAGGCCATCAAGGGAGAGATGCAACATACAGGTGGGCTCGTGATCAAGGGGTGGACTTGACCATGGATATTATTGCACAGGTTATCCACGAATGTGACACATGCGCTGCAATCAAGCAAGCGAAGAGGGTAAAGCCTCTGTGGTATGGGGGACGATGGCTGAAATATAAATACAGGGAGGCCTGGCAAATTGACTATATCACACTCCCACAGACCCGCCAAGGCAAGCGCCATGTGCTTACAATGGTAGAAACAACGACTGGCTGGCTGGAAACATATCCTGTCCCCCACGCCACTGCCCGGAACACTATCCTGGGTCTTGAGAAACAAGTCCTGTGGCGACATGGCACCCCAGAGAGAATTGAGTCAGACAACGGGACTCATTTCCAAAATAGCCTCATAGACACCTGGGCCAAAGAGCACGGCATTGAGTGGGTGTAGGATACACATTTAGCAAAAGCCACGTGGTTAGTCAACACGAGGGGATCTGCCAACCGAGCTGGCCCTGCCCAGTCAGAAATCCTACATACTGTGGAAGGGGATAGAGTCCCTGTAGTGCACACAAAAAGTATGCTGGGCAAAACAGTCTGGGTTCTTCCTGCCTCCGGCAAAGGCAAACCCATTCGTGGGATTGCTTTTGCTCGAGGACCTGGGTGCACTTGGTGGGTGATGCGGGAGGATGGAGAAATCCGATGTGTGCCTCAAGGGGATTTGATTTTGGGTGAAAACAGTCAATGAACTGAATGGCACAATGTGAACTGCTATATAATCCTGTGTGTCACCTCTGTGTTGTATCAATGATATCAGAGTACGAGCCTCCCAACCCATGGAAGATCAACTATGAAACAAGCCGTGCAGCAGTGATGGAACGATGACTGACTCGGTATGCAGCAACCCAACACCACACACCATCTCTCCCACCCAGAAAGACTGATACAACAGATGGAGCCCAGAGTCATGGACTGGGTGAACTCAATGGACATTTTAATGGACATTTTACAGGGAAGGTCCATGAACTAAGGGAATGATGTCTGTGTATTATGTTAAAGGATGGGAAGGGGAGGGGTGGTGGTTGGTACGGTTGTATTGCATCATATGGGACCTGGGCATGGTGTAAATGGTATGGAATAAGGGGTGGAGAATGTGCTGGTTTTGGCTGAGAAGGGGTTAATTCTCCTCACTGTGGGGGTCGGCTACCTTTCCAGCTTCCCGCACTCTGCCGCGTGGCGTGGCGGGGGGGCTGGGAGGGGCAGGGTCATGGTGGGGGCGGCTGACCCCGACTGGCCAATGACAGGTTCATTCCATACCATGTGACACCATGACCAATATATTGAGGGGGGGCAGTGGCAGCGGGGAGGCGGCACGGCGTCGGGTCGGCGGGCGGCGAGCGGCTGCGGCGCGTGCGGTTTGTTTCGGCGGTTCGTTGCCCCTCTCCCCTCCCTTCCCCCTCCCCCGGGGCTTTGCGCCTCTCGTTGTTCTCCTTTACATTGCATTTCTACTGTTGTTTCTTTTAATTTTAATTATTAAACTGTTCTTATCCCAACCCACGAGCGTTACCCTTCTGATTCTCTCCCCCATCTACCAGTGGGGAGTGAGCGAGCGGCTGTGTGGGGCTGAGCTGCCGCTAAACCACGACAATAGTTTTCCCTACTTTACACTTAAAGATGAGCTTTCAGTAGCATCCTGTCATTGAAATGCACTTACTTTATCCTTTGCCAAGCTAAATAAGCATTTACAGACCTGTCTCCCCGCTCAACGTTTCACATGCACTGGTGTGAGCAGAAACTGTATCTCTGGAATCCAGGTGGGAAAAAAAAAAATCAAATCACTGAATTGCAGCTTTCTTGATCCTTGTAGGCACCATCACACAGGGAAATTGAGTTACAAAGAAATATAAACAAGCCTTCAAAAAGACATTTAAGACAGTTATTTTACCTCCTCAAAAGCACTGCAATCTGTCACAAGAATATTTGGCCTGAAGTTCTGTATCTTAACTTTCTGCTCCAGCCTGCTATTTAGATCTTCCAGTGAAGCTTCCGAGAGGATCAAGACTGGGCTACAGTCAGGATAGGCAACCTACATAAACAAACACAAACAAATCCTAAGGCCGCTGTAACAGCACGGAAGCAAAGTTACTGAATGGCAAAACGACAGATGTTGAAACCAGTGGCCACATATTAGCCTGACTGTTAGGCTGCTGCATTCAGGTATTAATTTTCCTGGAAGTAGGTTAACAAGTAAAATAGTGTGCCCTGTCTTATTTCAGTAACCACGGCAAGTTTCATTTGCTTAGATTGTAAAAATAAACTTCTCTTTATAGAATTAAACCAAAATTATGTATAAGCCACCACAACTTCTTACAACATAATACCGTATGCATGGCCCAGACACTTATTCTAGGTGTTACAGACAGGACTAAACTTAACATGTTTTACTACGTTATGAAAGGTACTTAAGATGTTTATGGACCTGCTGAACTTACCTGGTTGACCACGATCAACTAACTGGATCTGTCTATATAATTAACCAGTCTTAACACAACACCAGAGGGAGTTTCACATACAGAATAGCAACACTAAATTGCAACTGTCCATTCATCAGCTTAAGTTTGCTTGGAAGTGGGAGGGCTGCCATTTTAGTAAACCAGGCCAATGAACAGTATTAAAAGAAAACTCCTATACAAAGAAAACTCCTATACATGGTGGTTCCACAGAGAAAAATCTCAAGAGAAATTTTGGCAAGAATTTTAGTGTATAGCCCCCCTCCTCTCTTTCTATTATCCTTTCTGCGTTGAAGTAACTATACAAGCAATTCTGTCCTCTTTTCATGCTACGATTCCTGAATGCCACCCCGTCTAATCCAACATACCTTTTGCTGAAACCTAGTCTTCTGTATTGGTCTCAGTGCCATACATAATAAATGCCTATGTATAAAAGCCCATAATCGTATTTACCACCTTCTTGTTGTGCAACAACAAGCAAAACACTAATGCCCTATAGATAATAACATCACATCAGTTAGGCAAGGTACTCATAACTTGCACTCACTTAAAAAGCTTATGTTCACCAGGTACAGTTCAAATCATCTTCATGTGAGACAGTTGTTCAGACGAAAAGAAGGGCATCAGCGGCTCCAATGATATCAGGATGTCTGAGCACAGCATCTCCTTTCCCTACCTGCATTAGCTTTCCCTAATATCACGCCTTCAAGCCTCTTCCCACAGAAAGAGAGAGAGAGATGAAACCGCTGTAACTGTTTAGAAGGGGGAGGGGAATCTTTGGCAGCAGGCTGGCCAACTTGGTGAGGCAGGCTTTAAACTGAAGGACTTGGTGGGTGGGGTCCAAAGTGCCAATGCTAATGCCATCACATCCAATGGCAGAATAAGCTAGGCCAACCAGAGCAGCGACAAAGGTGCCTTAGCTGCCTCACAAGATGACAGTCAGAAGACCAACCACCTCAAGGGTGTGCATGGCTATACGGGTCCTCGCTGCACCCTACCGTGTGCTCTGAACCTCTCTGAAAAGCCTGCACACCGACACATGCAGGATGGGGAATAAACAGGAGGAACTAGAGATCTGTGTGCAGTCGCAGGGCCAGGACCTCTTTGCGATCACAGAGACACGGTGGGATAGCTTGCATGACTGGAATTCTATCATGGATGGCTAAATACATTTAGGAAAGACAGGCCAACAAGGCGAGGTGGGGGAGTTGCTCTTTATGTGAGGGAGCAGCTGGAATGTAGCAAGCTCTGTTTAGGGGTAGAAGAAGAATGAGTAGAGAGGTTATGGGTAAAAATTAAGGGGCAGGCAAATATGGGTGACACTGTTGTGGGCGTTTGCTACAGGCCATCTGATCAGGAAGAGGAAGTTAACAAGGCCTTCTACAGACAGCTGGAAGTAGCCTCACAATCGCAGGGCCTGGTTCTCATGGGGACTTCAACCACCCTGATATTTGCTGGAAAAGCAACATGGCGAGGCACGTGCAATCCAGGAGGTTCCCACAGAGCATCGAGGATAACTTTTTGACACCGGTGGTGGAAGAGCCAATGAGACAAGATGTGCTGCTGGACAGCACATCTCTAAATAATAACAACAACAACAGTAATAATTAATAATATATAACAATAATACTAACAAACAAAGAAGGTCTGGTTGAGGATGTGAGGGTTGGGGGTAGCCTTGGCTGCAGAGACCATGAGATGGTGGAGTTCAGGATCCTGCATGGTACAAGCAAGGCAACAATTAGGATTACCACCTTGCACTTCAGCAGAGACAACTTTGGCGTCTTTAAAGATCTGCTTGGAGGAATCCCATGGACTAGGGCTATAGAAAGTACAGGGGTCCAAGAGAGCTGGTCAATATTCAAGCCCCACTTCCTCCAAGCTCAAGACTGATGAGGAAGAAGTCAGGCAAAGGAGCCAGGACACCCACATGGATGAGCAAAGTGCTTCCAGAAAAACTCAAATGGAAGAAGGAGGTTTACCGTATGTGGGAAAAAGGACCGGCCACTTGGGAGGAATACAAGAACATTGTCAGGGTATGCAGAGATGCGATGAGGAAGGCCAAGGCCCACTTGGAACTAAATCTGGCAAGGGATGTCAAGGATAACAAGAAGGGCTTCTTCAAATACATCTTCAGTAAAGGAAGACTGGGGAAACTGTAAGCCTGCTGCTGAACGAGGTGGGTGACTTGGTGATGCAGGATGCAAAGAAGGCTGAGTTACTGAATGCCTTCTTTGCTTCAGTCTTTACTGCTTAGGCTGGCCCTCAGGCATCTCAGCCCCCCAAGGTGAGAGAGAAAGTCTGGGAAAGGAAGACTTACCCTTGGTTGAGGAGGATTGGGTCAGAGATCATTCAGGCAAACTGGATCCTCACAAACCCATGGGCCCTGATGGGATTCACCCACATGTGCTGAGGGAGCTGGCGGATGCTGTGACTAAGCCACTCTCCATCATCTTTGAAAGGTCATGGAGGACAGGAGAGATGCCTGAGGACTGGAGGGTAGTAAGTGTCAATCTAGTCTTCAAAAAGGGCAAGGAGGAGGACCCAGGGAACTACAGGACAGTCACTCTCACCTCTACTCCCAGAAAGGTGATGGAACAGCTCATTCTGGAGGTCACCTCCAGGCATGTAGAGGAAAAGAAGATTATCAGAAGTAGTCAACATGGATTCACCAAGGGGAGATTATGCCTTCTATGATGGCATAACTGGCTGGGTAGATGGAGAGCAGTGGAGGCTGTTTACCTCAAGGCTTTTGACACTGTCTCCTGTAACATCCTCATAGGTAAGCTTAGGAAGTGTGGGTTAGATGAGTGGGCAGTGAGGTGGACACAGAACTGGCTGAACGGCAGAGCTCAGAGCATTGTAATCAATGGCGTAGAGTCTGGTTGGAGGCCTGTAACTAGCAGTGTTCCCCAGGGGTCTGTACTGGGTCCAGTCCTGTTCAATATATTCATCAATGGCCTGGACAAAAGGACAGAGTGTACCCTCAGCAAGTTTGCTGATGACACCAAGCTGGGACGAGTGGCTGATATACCAGAAGGCTGTGCTGCTATTCAGCGAAACCTGGACAGGCTGGAGAGCTGGGCCAAGGGAAACCTCATGAAATTCAACAAAAGTAAATGTAGGGTCATGCACCTGGGGAGGAACAACCCCATACACCCTTACAGGTTGGGGGTTGACCTGCTGGAAAGCGGCTCTGTTGAGAAGGACCTGGGAGCGCTGGTGGACAACAAGCTGACCCTGAGCCAGCACTGTGCCCTTGTGGCCAAGAAGACCAACGGTATCCTGGGCTGCATTAAAAGGAGCGTGGCCAGCAGGTAGAGGGAAGTTATCCTCCCCCTCTACTCTGCCCTAGTGAGGCCACATCTGGAGTACTGTGTCCAGTTCTGGGCTTCCCGGTTCAAGAAAGACAGGGAACTACTGGAAAGAGTCCAGCGGAGAGCTATGAAGGTGACCAGGCAACTGGAGCACCTCTCTTATGAGGAAAGGCTGAGAGACTTGGGTTTGTTCAGCCTGGAGAAGACTGAGGGGGAATTTCATCAATGCTTATAAACATCTAAAGGGTGGGTGTCTAGAGGATAGGGCCAGACTCTTTTCAGTGGTGCCCAACAACAGGACAGGGGGCAATGGGCACAAACTGGAACACAGGAAGTTCCACCTGAATATAAGGAAAAACTTGTCTGATTCTTTGGATTTTAATTCCTAGGCCCACAACTATAGAGCCCTGGGTTAAGCATTGTTCCTCTAAGCAAAATACAAGCTACACAACTCATATCAGTACACTCCTAGACCTAACAGGGATAGGGAATGGAGGTTTTCTATGCAACACAGATTCACCATCAAAACATCTTTAAAAATGTAACTTTTTTCTATTCACTGAGGCACAAAAGGAATGCTGCTCTGCAATGTAATAGTTCCTCTTCAAATATTGGTATCAGGCTCTAGCTGTGAATAGTCAATAGCTTAGAACAGATTTAAAGTAAATTTTAAGCAAGTCACCTCATCATAGAAGAGGAGAATATTCACGTGGTTTAAGTACATGACTAGACACCTTGCTAAACTGGGCTCATTCACCAGTGTTGGAACGGGGAGGTTTTTGGTGGATGGGTGGGAAATGGTTAAAAGAAAACTCTTCTGAGAAAAAGAACATTCATTTACCTCATCTGTGGTTCGGAAAAGGCTTATTATGTCCTTTGACTTTCTTGGCAGCATGGAGGGTTCAAAGTGCACCAGTCGATATGGCTCTGAATTTAGGAAGGTGGTGATCCACTGAGCCACTTCATCTCCACAGTCCCTGCCTTGGATATCCAGTCCAAACACTCTGAAGGATCACAAAACACATCAGCAAGTTAGTTGGAAAGCTGGAGGCTCAAGCATGCTTATTATTCAACGGCAAACATCTTGCTTTGAAGCACTACTGTGCTGGTTTTGGCTGGGATAAAGTTAATTTTCTTTACAGTAGCTACTATGGCACTATGTTTTGATTTGTGCTGAGAACAGTGCTGAATAATACAGGGATGTTTTTGTTACTGCTGAGCAGTGGTTACACAAAATCAAGGCCTTTTCTGTTTCTCACCCCACCCCACCAGCGAGCAGGTTGGGGGTGCACAAGAAGCTGGGAGGAGACACAGCTGGGACAGCTGACCCAAACTGACCAGAGGGATATCCACACCATATGATGTCATGCTCAGGATACAAAGCTGGGGGAAGCAGAGGGAAGGGGGGGACGTTTGGAGTTATGGCATTTGTCTTCCCGAGTAACGGCTATGTCTGATGGAGCCCTGCTTTCCTGGAGATGGCTGAACACCTGCCTGCTGAGAGGAAGGAGTGAATGAATTCCTTGTTATGCTTTGCTTGCATGCCGGGCTTTTGATTTACCTGTCTTTTTCTCAACCCACAAGCTTTCTCATTTTCACTCTTCTGAATTTTCTCCGCCATCCCACCAGGGCGGAGTGAGAGAGCACCTGTGGTGTGCTTAGTTGCTGGCTGGGGTTAAACCACGACAAGTAGCAAGATAAGTAAACAAACCACCTGAATTATAACAAGGTGGAATTTGGTTTCTGAATTTGGCGAAGGATCAGTCCCAGTGCACAATCTCCTTATGGTCACCTTGTTTTGGAAGTGCAGTAACATGGACATGGCCTGACAATACCAGCTGGTGAAAGAATGAGCCATGAAACAGCCTTTAGGTGCCCAGAGCTAACCATCACATCAATGACCAGTAACAAACCTCCCTGTTTGCCGTACTTTTAAGCCAAAAAAAAGGGTCTACTCTTGCATTTGCATGCAACTGCTACACCAAAAGATTTGCCCAGAAATCAACTGAAAGGTAATTAATTTCAGAAAATGAATGATAGTTTGAAAGGATGTGGTTAGTTACTGTAATTGACAGTTACAAATGTTATTAATTATAAGTGCCACTGATTGTTAAGTGAAGCTTGCCTTCAGATTTTAGTGCTGTAAAATTTTAGTCAGAGCTGAGTGAAACTCTTAAGCTCTAACTTAAATACTAAGCTATTCTATATGCTAAGAGAGGTTAAAGATTTATAATGGAAGCAAAGTCCATAGGGCAGAAAGAGCCACTAGCAGCAGAATACAAACAAGTTTACACAAGGAACACTTTCCTGGCAAGAAAAGGTAAACCTCAACCCAATATTCCAATAAACTTCAACACCAGTCATAAACAGTTTTATCACTCTCTTCAAAGCAGCGATTTTGACCCAAATGGACTGCAGTTTCCTCTGCCTCTGCAATCACACCTGGGACAGTTTAGAGCCTGGAGATGCCCAGGTAGTTCACCTCACCTAGCCCAGCTCCCAGGAGCCCTCCTTTACTCATCTGGGGGAGAGGTGAATGATCAGGGTGCTGTCAGCAATACTCCTATTCTGTTTGCTGGGATCTCTGTGTCAACCCTGTGGCACAGGTTGGGACTAAATGCCATTGCCCCATACAGCATTCAACTGCCTTTCTCTGCCCTCCATCCTCTCAGTCCCTGTGTGCCTTCTGGCTGGCGTAACAGAGGTGAGGCTCTTACAGCTTCCAACACTACTGTTTTACACCCACAAAGAGGACTGTCCTAAGCACTGGGTGGTATAGGGATCCATGGGAATACATCATGCAATTTAAGTATCACAACACACACAGACAAATGGCACAAATGAAGAACACAGAGGCTTCTTAACCAGAGGGCTGTGAAAACCTTCTAGCATATTATCTGCACAAATAGAAAATGTGGCTGCGCAATGGCTTCGGTCCTACATTTGGCTCCCCAAAACACAGGATTTTTAAATATCCAAGTAAAATCTGCAACCAGACTTACCAGTTTTAAAGATTCGCATCTGCACAGCCTCTTGCAGCCAGATGCATTATTGCACTGCCTTAGCTCCAAACTACTGGGCACAATCCAGCACCAATCTGAAGGCATTGTGCCCAGTGCCAGAACAAATCCAAGCCCGTGCAGAGGGCCTTGCTGGCAGAGCGCACTGTGCAGTAAGACAGCCACTCCCACGCACAAGCTGGAAGGATAGAATCTCAGAGCAAAAGCCAAATCTTCATTTGCCTGAATACAGCACTATTCCCAAATCTCATTCTTACGAATAGCTGAATGAATCAAAAAGAGTCAGCCTTGAGCTGACAAATGGCAAATTGTTTAAGCAGAGCAGTCATGCAAAACCTTGGGATTCTTCCTGAGAAGTACAAGGCAACATTTAACTGTTGGTATTGCTAATCTAACACCCTGGGACACCACCTGCAATAGCAGACAACTTGGTAATTTTTAAAGTCCATTTACACGTATCTAACTTTTGCTTATTTGCATTCCCAAATTCTAGCAATTTTAAAGTATGCAACAGTTTATTACGGTAAAGAAAGGAAAGAATCAAGATAACACATCACTGAGATTCAAAACTGGAAAATCCAAGATAATTTTTCATTACTGAAATGTATTTAGTCTATTTAAGTATTTTTCTAATGGCACAACAAATTTGAGAAAAATAACATCTTGAAAACCACATGCTTTTTTAGTGTATGTGTCATTGGCTAACATATACACATTACAGACAGATTTTTAAAAGACTGTCCTATTTCTCCAAGAGAAATACTATCATTTGTAACTTGCACCTGCCTTGTATAAACAGAGATACCGAGCTATGCTGATGAAGGGTTTCCACAGCAACAGATTTATGCTAAAAGCTAGTGAATGCAGTTCCTCTCCAGCACTGTTTTAGCTTTAATTATGGCAGCTGGTACATTAGTCTTCTCTGCTATCCAAAGGAAAAGCACTTATCAGTATTTCTGTAGGGGCTAACACCGTTTACAGTTACTAAATAGTCTTACATCTTCATTGACATTTTAGCAGAGAAAAGGTTTTCTGCTTCCCCCTCACAATTTTCCAGCATGGATTTCAATACATGGATAAAATAACTAGGCCTGCATTCATACAAAAGAACTCTAGGCACACAGTTAAATGACTATGTAACTGTAACTATGTAACAAAGGAGTCTCACTCCTTTGAGGTAGCACCTACAGGGAATGACTTGCTCTCTGGGGATGCCCATTTTTCCCCGTGACCACAAGGTGAGCCTCAGGCAACCAAGTTTTCAGTTTAGGCACCTCAGTCAAATGTCTACAGACAGGGTTGAGGGAATCTAAACTCCAATATCTGACCAATTCTAAATGGTCAGTGTGTATCAAAAAATGTTGATGCATATACTAGTGGTGACCAAGAAATACCAGTATGCGTGACTGAGGCTCTAAGATGCAATTGCTCACCCAAGCAACAGTGAAAACACTAGAAGCAAACACAAATGAGTAAACATAGCAGTCTATGAAGAATTAAGATCACCGTTCATTTGGCAGATGTACAATGTCTGGTTTTTGACTATTACATCATCGTTTCCTGAGATTTGTTTTCACCAGTGATTAGCAGATTAAAACTAGACCTTTCGTTATGACAGTCAACCCTGGCCTCCTGTATAATACATGGCAGAAAATTTCACAGAATGGTTTGGATTGGAAGGGACCTTTAAAGATCATCTAGTCCAACCCCCCTGCCACGGGCAGGGGCATCTTTCACTAAATCAGGTTGTTCAAAGCCCCATCCAACTTGGCTTCAAACACTTGCAACGATGGGGCATCCACAACTTCTCTGGACAACCTGTACCAGTGTCTCACCACCCTCACCGTAAAAAATTTGTTCCTTATGTGTTACCTAAATCTACCCTCTTTTAGTTTAAAACCATTGCCCCTTGTCCTGTCACTACAGGCGCCAGTCTGAAGCCTCTCTCCGTTATCATAGAATGGTTTGGGTTGGAAGGGACCTTTAGAGGCCATCTAAACCTCATCATGATGGCAGACGCCATCAACCCCTCTGCAGTTAGCAGGGACGTCTTCAACTAGATCAGGTTGGTCAGAGCCCCGTCCAACCTGTTCTTGCATATTTTCAGGGATGGGGCCTCCACAATCTCTCCGGGCAACCTGTTCCAGCGCTTCACCACCCTCATTGTAAAAAATTTCTTTCCTATATCCACTCTCCTCTAGTTTAAAACCATTACCCCTTGTTCTATCACAACAGGCCTTGCTAAAGTTATGCAGACAGGGAGACAGACCCCCACCGAAAAGCAAGAGACCCCCAATTTTCCCCCTCCAATTTCTGCATCAGAAAAACACAAACCGTCACACAGTCTTGAAACGCAAAACATGTATGTGAGAGACAGTATTTAGAGAGAAGGGAGGGAAACCCCCCCTTCTTCAGTACCTGCAGTTGTGCACAGGATTTTTCCTGGGGAGCTTTAAGGGCAAGCACACCTTCTTCATTTCTGGGGCATCCAAGGTCAAGTGCCCATTTTCACAGCTGACAGAGATGAGGACCAGCCGTGGCTCCTGGCGAGCTGTAACCATGTGCCCATCTTCCTTGGTCACAAGCCAAAACCTGTGGAGTGACAGGGAACAACGTCGAGGGCCGATGGCGGGCACAGCGTGCTCCCGCACCTCCGCAGCGTGCTGGCCACGGCAGGACCAGCACAAGTCCCTTTACAGAGATGGTGAGGAAAACATCTCCCAGACGCGGAGCCGGGACGCCAGGGAGGCCTGGCAGCTCCCTGCTCCGCAGCCCGCCCCGCCATGCCCGTCCCGCAGCTCCCCGCTCCGCAGCCCGTCCCGCCATACCTGTCCCGCAGCTCCCCGCTCCGCAGCCCCATCGGCGTCACCTGCGCCCGCCGCACCGACACCCCCCGGCACGACTTCACCGGGTACACGAAGAGACTCGACACCGTCCCGACCCGCTGCAAGCGGCGGCGGCGGCGTCCCTCCGCCGCCCGCCACCGCCCGCCGGCCCAGCGCCAGGCTCCCAGCAGGGCGCCCAGCGCCAGCAGTGCCGCCGCCCCCCACAGCCAGCCCGGCCGCGCCGCCCGCAGCGACATCCCCAGCGGCCCCCGCGCCCCGCTCATGGCGACTGGGCCCCGCCGGCAGCGGCGCGGCGCCTGACGGGGCCGGGACTGGGGCCGGGGCAGGGGCCGGGGGTGGGGGCGGGCCGAGGGCCGGCGGCCGCCCCCGTCAGGCCACGCCGCCCCTGGCGCTTCACGGACCCGGCTGCTGGCGGCCTGCGGGGCTTTACACCGGCACCTGCCCCCGTCCCAGGCCGAGGCCGCTGCGGGTCCAAGGGCTTTGTTGGAAGAACCGTATCCTGGGCTGCATCAAAAGCAGCGTGGCCAGCAGGTCGAGGGGGGTGATTCTACCCCTCTGCTCCGCTCTGGTGAGACCCCACCTACAGTGCTGCGTCCAGCTCTGGGGCCCTCGGCACAGGAAGGACACAGAGCTGTTGGAGCGGGTCCAGGGGAGGGCCACAGAAATGGTCCGAGGGCTGGAGCACCTCTCCTACGAGGACAGGCTGAGAGAGTTGGGGTGGTTCAGGCTGGAGAAGAGAAGGCTGCGGGGAGACCTTATTGTGGCCTTTCAGTGCTTAAAGGGGGACTATGGGAAGGATGGGGGCAATCTCTTTAGCAGGGCCTGTTGTGACAGGACAAGGGGTAATGGTTTTAAATGGAAGGAGGGTAGATTCAGAGTGGATGTAGGAAAGAAATGTTTACAATGAGGGTGGTGAAGCGCTGGAACAGGTTGCCCGGAGAGGTTGTGGAGGCCCCATCCTCAGAGACATTCAAGGTCATGTTGGACAGGGCTCTGAGCAACCTGATCTAGTTGAAGACGTCCCTGCTCGCTGGAGAGGGTTTGGATTAGATGGCCTTTAAAGGTCAGCATCCAGCTCAACAAAATACAGGCAGCAAATGCATTTCTTTTAATATCTGGGCTTTTATCAAAAGCAATGTTGCAGGAAAAGTACAAACTGTATAGAAACACATGAGTACATGAAATTCAGCTGTTGGGTTGACTCAGAGAAGAAGAGGGAAAGAGGTTGCTGGTGGCCAAGAGCTGGTGTGAGGGGTGGCAAATGGCAGTGCCTGAGGTTGGGGTGGGGGGGTCCCATGCATTTGGCTGCCTTGGGGTGTCTGCCCGTGCCACCTACCTGGTACCAAACTCATAAGACCCCCTCCGAGAACTTCCCTCTTGTTGTCAGGGTTGCAGGGAAGTCACTTTGTGGGACACCTGGCTGCGAGGCAAATATGACATTATAGAACAGGCTAGAGTGGCAAACGGCAGTATTGTCAAAGGTTTCTCCTACAGGCAAATCAAGAGCCTTGGCTGTTGATTTCTTCCAGCTCCCCCATTCAGGCTGGCATGGATCTGAAGGCTGGACTTACAAACTGAAATTTCTAGGATCAGCGTGTCAAGACCAATGTCCCAGCAGGCAGAGGATGGGGAAGCTCAGTGTTGGGCATTTCTGAGAGATTCAGGCAGCCTGGCCATGATGGATGACTACTACATCAACAGCATCCTGGTGGACAGGAACACTGAAGTTGTGGCTACCGTGGGCCTCTCTGACAACAAGTGCATGTGGGAGGCCAAGCCAGGAAGACTCCTCACAGCCATCTTGCCTCAAGAAGCAGCCTTGATCACGGGCCAGGACTGGTAAACGTTCCTGCTAACAAGAATCACCGTAACTGGCAAAAAGTGCAGTGTGATTTGTGACAACCTGCTGGTAGATGAAGACAACATGATGAATGTCAGAAGCAACGGCAGTGACAGCAGATTCATCTGTATTGGCAAGACCCCCAATGCCCTGATCTTCCTCATAGGCAAGAAGGGAGTCCATGGAGGAGCCCTCAACCAAAAGGTCCATGATATGATTGCAGGCATGAAAGTGTGAAGCAAACAGTGCCAAAGACACAGACATCTGCCTGAGCACAGGGGCACAGTCGTTGCTGAAGCAGAGAAGGGAAGTAAACCTGATTTTGTTGCACATGTCTTTGCCTGCTTCTTTCAGGTGGGGGGTTGCTGGGCAGGCAGCAGTGCTGGGACACAGTCTACCTGACCAGCTGTGGTGCGGAAAGGAGTAACACCTACATTCCTCATCAGGACGCTCAGCATTATTTGCGTGCTCTCCTGGCTGCCTTGGGTAGTTGCTCCCTGTTACTCTCATTTTACTGACTGATTTTGGGGTGAAGGTCTCTTGACAACTTTAGCTTTGGGAAAGGGCAGGAGGGAGGGCAATCCCTTTGCCCTCTTGTTCACCACTTTGCTGTTTAAATCATGCCCTAATGGGCATGGATTTTGAGACTTTCCTCCTACAAGTAGGCCACAACACCAGAAATAAGCAGGACTTACTGTTTGTTTTGAATTTGCCCCTGGAACAAGCCTGGTTCATTCTGGAGATCAACTATTGATCAGCAGAGCCTTGTGCTGCAGTTGCACTGTGTGGGAGGCACGTGCAGAGAGAGTCTGCCACCTGCTCACCTTCTACATCACCTGAAACCCTTTCTTGTGTTACTTTACTGTGCAAATTGGGTTTTTTACGAGATAAGTTACCTGTCTTGCATCTGTGGCATGGGAATCTTCTGAAGGTTGCTTCCTTTCCATCCTGCTCAGTCACTCTGTCTAGCTTCAAGATCACAGGAGACCCTGTAAGCCCCCCAGGACATGGGGGAGGACATGGAGTAGTGCTGAATATTGTGGATTTCCTCCTCCATTCACCAGTACAGCCCTCCCCTCCTGCTGCTCCTTGTAACCCTAAATGGCCAGTCTGAAATGAGGCAGAACTGGTGCGCTTGAGATGGGACCAATGCAGGGAAGACTCGAGGGCTATCTCCGTCAGGGCTGATCATCTCACACACAGGCTTTCTTTGCTCCTGGCAGCTGTGGCAGCTGCTTGGCAACAAGCCTGAATCCACCACATGCTGTCCTGCTGCAGCACAGGCAGGCTGTGACCACCCACCCATGGTGAGACACCCGAACCTCCATACCCCTGGGATCCCCTCACTGCACCAGGTAAATCACAGGCACTAAACTGCTTGGTCTGGTTTGACCAGACCTCCGCCATCACCTTCAAATCGCTGACCCACTGAGTCAAAATTAATTACTTGTGATGGCTTTTGTGACACTGCCACAGACAAGAGAGGAGAGCCAGCCCTGCTAAGCAGACTGAGAGCACTTGTGTTGTCTCAGTTAATCTCATTTAACATGGAGCCAATATTTTGTAATTTAACTGAATTCATACAGAGATCTTTAATTTGCAACCACATCCACAGGAGCAGAAAACCGCTGTAAGGGGAACCAGACATCTAGTGTATTAGCAAATATTCAACAAAACTGCAATGACTGGCTAATTAGTAAGCGCTGTTTGATAAGCAGTGCTTACAAGCATGAATCAAACAAATTAACCTAAGTACTAAAGAGAAAAAAACCACAAAAACGCAAACTGGTTTTCAAATCTAACAATAAAAGATATGCATCAAATGAAATAAATAAATGGAAAAAAGTTAATATGTGTGCTGGCCACAAGCTTTTAAAAAAAGCAAAGGCGTTCCTACTGAACATTGCTGCTTATTTTCACAAGCATAAGGCAGAAATGAGTAACTATCTTCCGTGATTTCTTGAGCACTGGTAGTACTCTCCACTGTGCAAATCACAAAATACATAAAGCTTTTGACTCTCTGGACTTCAGTCTAAGAGGCATCAAAATGACAGGACTTGGAATAAGAGAAAATAATTTTTTATTATTTACTCCTGGTCCCTTCTTCAGGGAGCGATACATACATACACATGCATATACAGACACTTTCAGAGTGTATATATATACTTTACCAGCATGAGAATTTGGGGAAATATGGACCTATATAGTGTGATGGCATTGTGAATAGCTACAGCTCCTCCCTAGCTGCAGATTTTGGGGAGCGCAGGGGTGTACAAACGCAGTATCTTTCAGTTTGAAGGATTTGTTAACCAAATTCAGAAATAAATAGCCTTTGCTAGTGATTACTTATTAATTTAGAGACAAAATTATTTCTAAATCCAAGAAGGGTCTTGAACTTTCATTCCCAAATCTACCAGGCTAGAGCCTGAGGAGATTTTGTTCAGACCAGCCCTGAAACACAACTCTTACATTCAGCCCTGACTCTTCTTGAAGACTACAGCATGAAGGAGCTTAAAGAGGCAGCAGCATCTGCATAACCTCTCCTCTTCTGCTGTGATACAAGGAATGTAAAATCAGGAATAGCTGCAGAGAATATGGTTGTGGCTTAATATTTCAGGTCTAAGACTGCAGCCTTTGAGAAAAGCCTTCTTCACCCATACACCAGGCACCTCTCAGAAAGCTTCCAGTAAATAGCTTGACCGGCAGGTTTGTTTAATCCTCCATCCCAGGCGTACCTGTGCTTTCTTAGGAGCCACCAGCTCCTGCTATAAAGCACTGTGAACAGAGTCATTCAGACAAAATGTAGGTACTTCTTTTGTTACAATCCACAGCCTCTTGTGCAATGGCGTTGTATTTGTGGTAGCTAGAGCATGCATGGTAAACCTGCACTTAAAACTGAATTACAGTGTTTTCAATTGCTTGTATCTTCATCAAACTTCAAGGCAGTTGCACTGAAATTCTCTGCACTGGGTTCTTGCCTCAGGCTCCTTAAAATGTGTCTGATCAGATGAAGGATTTGCAGTGTCAATCCCACAGCAAACTGGGGCCAGGCTGTCTTGGTCATGAAAGCACACAATGCTGGCGTATCTGGAAAAAGCACGGTGTCAGCTCAGAAGCATCCACATGACACATTTTCAGGAGGACCAAATTTTATGGAAAAAGTAATAATGTATCTGCCTTCAGATGCAGTGGATAATTGGAGATAATTCTGCTAGAGTGTCGTGGTTCAGCCCCAGTCAGCAACCAAGCACCATGCAGCCGCTCGCTAAGACAGTTTAACAGGTAAAGCAAAAGCTGCGCATGAAAGCAAAGCAAAACAAGGAATTAATTCACTACTTCCCACGGGCAGGCAGGTGTTCAGCCATCTCCAGGAAAGCAGGGCTCCATCACGCGTAATGGTTACTTGGGAAGACAAACACCATCACTCCAAACATGTTGTCCCCAACTCTTCCTTCTTCTTCCCCCAGCTTTATATACTGAGCATGACATCATATGGTATGGAATATCCCTTTGGTCAGTTTGGGTCAGCTGTCCTGGCTGTGCCCCCTCCCAGCTTCTTGTGCGCCCGGCAGAGCACGGGGAGCTGAAAAAATCCTTGACCAGTGTATGCGCTACTTAGCAACAACTAAAACATCTCCACATTATCACCGCTGTTTCCAGCAAAAATCCAAAACATAGCCCCATACTAGCTACTATGAAGAAATATAACTCTACCCCAGCTGAAACCAGGACATAGAGGAAAACCTAGACTCTGTTGTAGCAGCAGCTCAATCAGAGGTCTAGGATGAATGACAAGGAAAGAGTTGAAGAATTTTACTTGTTTCCACTAAAAAATCCAAGTGACTGGGGATCCTGTAGGTCTTCAACATGTGCACAGTGCTGCACTTTGGAAAGGCATAAAATACTGCACTGAGGAGGTGATTTGGATGGACATTAGAAAAAAAAATCCCAGCGACACAGCAGAACACTGGCCTAGATTAAGTGACAGGGTGTTAGGATGGAATTAAACATAGGCTGGTCTTGTCTCAGTGAAGGAATGGGGTTAAATGCCCGCACCAGAGATATGCCAGTTATTTTTCCAGCGACTCTGATAATTCAGCGAAAGGCAGGGATGAGGAGATGACACAGCCGAGTATGCAGTCATCCTATGCTGATTTCAACAAGAGATTATAAAAATTATATTACACTCCCACACACATACAAATTATATCCTTCTTCCAAAGTTAGAACAAACAATAAATTCAAAAGATTCCTTCATAGAGAGGAGGGGAGGATAAAAGCACTGCTGTTTCCTCTTACAATCTTCAAGGAAATCAGAGTTCAGTGAGTCATGCACTAGAAATGAGCTCAGTGAAATTCATGTAGGGAAAAATCTCAGGCAAATAATTGGTGATGATAGAATCAAAAATAGAGACATTAATGGTAGACAGTTTTTGATGGAGCCAGAGCAATGAGATAAATGTATCTTTTTTGTGGGGCTTTTCCCACATAAGGAATCATAAATACATAAAAGCTGGGCAGGTCGGTAGGCTACTTTGTTCACTGTCATACAGGAAAAAGAACTGAAAATTGTCTTTTTCCTTCAGTCAAATGTTGAACTTCAGTCTCTTCAAATTCACCAGGACAGTACAGAAATGGTTGTTCCAGGCCAATGTTTGGCCCAGTATTAACTAATACAGGCTAATGGTGCTACAAGTTCTCCCTGTGTTCCATAATTCCAATTCTTCAGGTGAGGATGATATCAGTCAGGCAGCTTTAGGAATTTGAATAGTCAGGGTGGGGCTGCATGTCATCTGGGAGAGCAGGTAAGGACTGAAAGAGAAGCTTTGCTGGGGAGCAGTGAATTTGTTCTCCAGCATAAGGACTAACACTTCTGCAGCCATCATGTGGGAGGATGGGGTTCACCAAGGACAGGAAAGTCCCCACCCTAATTCAGGCACAGCTGAAAAAGCAATCTGATGCTAGCTTAGCGTCCTAGGAAAGAGCAACGGTTGCTCTATGGGCAGCGGAAATAGGGGAATACAGAAGGCATCAGGAGGCAAGCACAGACGGCGTGCTGGAGCTGGGGTTCAAGGCAGCTCCTGGGGGAGTCATTCCAGTCTGCTGACCTCTGTTCCTACTGCACTGAATTACATGTCCTGTTGTTGTGATCTCTCCAATGGAGGATGAGATTCAGAAATAAGAAGTGGCTGTGGCTCGACCCCTTTTCTCCAGTGAAGCATCCCTAATGAATGTTTTTAAGGCACGGCAAGAACCTCAGGGCAAAGTGTAATGCATTTTTAGGAGTTGAAGGAAAAAAAAACAACCAACAAAACAATGATCCTATGGCCTTACATTTGAGACGCTTGCAAACGGGAGGCTCAGGATTCACCTGGGTAGAGAACACTGGTATGCAGAGACACACATTACACTGTTGGGACCCAGCATCCTGAAGGTAGATCTGGAAAAACCAAAAGGCCAGCCTAGGGGAGGGCAGGAAATCCCTGCAGGAGAAGAGAAAGAAAACGAGGCAGGCTGACAAGGCTGGAAATCTGATTTTTTCCCAGGAGATGGCACTAAAGGACAATGGCCTTTCAGCCGGCATTGTGCAATGCAGTGGAAATTTCACTGGGGGCCAAACTGTTCCTCAAGCAGTTTGCAGTGCCATCTTCAAGAGTCGCTCCTGTTACCAGAAGCAAAGATTTATTCTTAGCATCTGTGTTTTTAGCAAGGGTGAGGATAACTGTATTTTACATCTCCATACAGTTGGTAAATATAAGCTTTCTGCTTATTGTGGCAGGATCCCACCCATAGCCTCAGAGAGTCACCCAGGCTGGAAGGACCTAGGAGGTGTCTCCTCCAGCCTCCTGCTCACAGCAGGGTCGACACTGAATTTGCACCGGGTTGCTCTGCACTTTGTACAGTCATGCCTTGAAAGTCTTCACACACAGAGACTCCCCAGCCTCCTAAGGCAACCTCTTCTCATCCTTAATTATCATATTAGTGATTTTTCCCCCCTTATATCCAGCTCTAACTTCCCGGTTTTGATTTATGACCATTGCCCCTTGCTGCCTGGCTGTGGTCCTCAGTAGCCTGACTCCATCTTGTTGTCAACCCGTTTTTAGAATATTAAAGGTGCTGTCAGGTCCCTCCTAAGTCTTCCTTCCTTAGGGAAGCCTCTCCTTGTAGGTGACCGCAGGATTCAGGAAGGAGCACCACCCTCTCTGAGCTCAGGCTAGACTTCACCCCAAAACAGGCCTGGCATCCTGATAACTTCTTCCTACAAGGAGAAGGAAGGGGAGAATTTTATTCCTTTATTTACATTGAATTATCTCCTTACTCTACAAGCTCTTTAGGCCACTACTGCTCCTTGAAGAAAAAGAGATTTCCAAAGCACACTCTGTACAGGTAACTGCAGCAACTTGATACACATTTTAGGACCAGTTTTGTCTCAGAAGAGGCCAATGTCTAGCTAACAAGGGACTCGGGATACAGAAGAAGAGACAACTCATTTTATAGCAACTCAACACAAAACCTGCCCCCTTGACAGTGTTACAGACAGGCCAAGGACAGAAAAGTGTTCAGCCCTGAAGTGAACCTCAGCCTGGGACTGGCAAAGCCCTGGGAGTGGTGTGGTAAGGTTCCCCTCAGTTACAGCACTTCAACAGCAAGCTGAGCAAGAGTGCTTCCTTGTTGCTGAAGTTGCAGGACAAAGGACAATAGCTGTGAGTCCCCTGTCATTTCCTCAGAGCCTACAGTAAGCCAGAGTAGTAATTAAATGCTCTGGCAAAACCAGCAGAAATAAGCTTTATTCTGCTCTGTGACTCACTGAGCAGGCACTAGGAATAGCCAGGGATTTAAGTGACTTGCCAGGCTGTCAGGTTAGTGGAGTTCATTCCTAAGAGTAGCTTAGATGAGTTGACTACTTCTTGCCACTCTTGCACATATTGAACTTCCCACACTTATCTATCCTGCTGTTTGTTATAAAACATGGTGAAAGGCAGGTAGAAATCTGAAGGGAACCAGACAGCACAGTGCCATATCACTGAAAACAAAAACCCGTGAGGTGAAATGATGGGTAGACGTGCCAAGCAAGTGCCTGAAGGGAGGAACGCATTTTGTCCAGCTCAAACATCAAATCAAATCTTCCCCATGTACCCACTGTACTGTAATATCCACCAGATCCCACATTTCTCTAGGAGAGGGTCAAATCTCTGTCTTGTTCTTTGAAGGAACCAGGAGATAAACTATAGGCAAGCCCATTTTAAATAAAAGCCTGCCTGCGCCCACAGGTTGAAAGCTCTTCCTGCTGGGGTGGCTTCTCTAAGGCCAGCCTCGCCAGGAACACATAAAGCCTGTGCAGAAGCCAAGAGATAATCCTGGACTGCCCTCCTGGCTTGGTATGCTGTCGGGGCTGCCCAGCCTCCCTCACCGCCACTGATATCTCACTCTCCTACGAGTCCCTTGCAGACTTCCAACACAACAGCTCTGCTTCCGATGGAAGTTGGCATTTCTTGTCAGCTGAGCAGACAGCCTTCCACCCAATGCTGAGCAAGCTGGGGAATATTTCCTCTTGTCTCATGCCACTGAGACAACATTTAGCAACAGCATTGCAGGATCTGCCCTGTCCCACCTGTTTGCATCGTAGACGTGCCATAGCAGGGATGCTGCCGTGATTGACAAGAACTACAGCCCTCTGCCATTCCCCACTGAAAAATGAACCTCACTCCCCAGATTCTGATTTTCTAGATACTGCTGTGTCAGCTGGGCTAGTGAAGAGAGTAGCAAGCCCTCAAGCCAAGGCTTGGCCTCACAAATTTGTTCCACCAGCTGAGGAGTGAATTACTGCTGAAGAACTGATAAAGAGCACTAATTGTTAGCCTCGTGAGAACCATCAGTTCATTTTGAGGAAGGAAAACGGGCTGGCATGAATCACCAGCTGTTTTACAGCAACAGCATAGGTTACATGCTTACTTTTTCTTTCTTTGTTTTTGGTCTATTTTAGGAACACCATTCAGCAGAAGCTGACTGCCAATAGGCATAAAGCTTTTCTTTCCCCAGGCTCGCACAGAAACAGCATTTACATACCATTCTGGTTCTTATGGAGGCAATCAGGCTGTTCCCTTAGAAGTTGGACCAGGTGAGCAGAGACCGTAGGTCAACAGGCAAGTGTCAGTGGTAATCATTGTACTGAGTGGTTCCACAAGCTAAAGTTCATGTTTATCTTTGTGGAAAGTCCCCGCACTGAATAGGTTGGATCCTGGGTGTTGCAATGAGGGAGCAATCTTGCTATTCAGAGGACATAGGGATGAATAGATAGACACTCATTTCACACAGGAAAATGGAGACACAAATCCCCACTGCATTGCTTTAGTCATTAAAAAAAAAAAAGCTGTAATGATTCATGCTGTAAAAGCACTGTAAAGCATAGAGTGGTGTAACAAAATTTTGAAGTTAATCCCAAAATATGCAAGCTGGTGTGGCATGTAGGTGTTAGGACAGCTCTGTTCTTGGTGCAGAAGACAAAACAGTTATCAAGACCATCTGGCATGCTGGTGGGGCAGCTTAGAGGGACAGGTCTGTCCCCACAAGGAAGCTCAAGAGAAACAACTGAAGGCATGAAATCAATGAGTGAAATCCCTTTGTGGCTATTCCTGCCCCAACTCCTGCAGCCTGAGATCCTCTGCAGCCTCATTTCCACACCTTGCCTTTCCTGAACATTTCCATGCAGCCTGGGCTACAACCGTGTCCTTCCAGAAGACAGCTGAGGCCACGGGGAAGTTTACGTTGCTGTTTCCCCTCGCTGCTTTAGTCACCACTGAGAAACGCCTCCTTTGTGCACTTATTTATGTGTGTAGGTGAACATGTTACAGAGATCGCATTACTTTTATTTACAGTCCAGTTAGAAAAGAGCATTAAAAAAAAAATCCGTCTTTGTTTCATCTGCTACATTTAAGAGAAATAGTGTGGTTTGCTAAGACGAGCAAACCCCTTCAATCAAAAGAAGGCAAAGAAAGCAAATCAACAGCATTTTTTTCCAGAACGTATCAGCTCCTTGATTCCATAACCACTATCAACACTAGAAAAGATCTATAATACAGAGAAAGTGCGAGGAGGGGAAATCCTTTACTGCTGCCACAAAAGACTGATAGATAAAACCCAAACAAAACCAAAATGCACAGAATTTTGAAGGTTCATAAACCCCCTTATTCCTGTGCCATCAATACAAGATGTAAATCCCTAGAAGTGCGACACAGAAGCTGCTCCATCCACATGACTTGAGCTGAGCCATCTGATGTTGACGTTCTCTAGCTGCAGCTTCCACATACGGAAATGAAGATGGAGCTGGCAGGTTATTTGGCTGCATTCCTGTACAAATGGTTGTACATTCTTACACTGAATGCTGTATGCAGTTTTTTCAGATGCAGCTGGTAATCCGTCGTCTTCTCCGGCAAACACCACGGAACTGGGTGTTCTTATAGCTCCAGCTTCCAGAATCAGGTATATCAGATATGAACACTGTTCTCAATAAGAGAAGTGTATGCAGGTTTCACCGCAGCAGAGGAAAAGTTTCTAATATTAATCACAGTGAACCTTTAATGCCCCAAAATCAGAAGACAAACACACCTCATTTTCCTTCTGCTTTTTTACATCAGTCTTAAGATTTAAAGGCCCATGATTTCCAGTGTTTGAGATGAACAACAGGGATGCAGCAAATCTCACCATGTCTCAGACCACAGTCCATTTATACCTGAGTATATTTTTATGTATACTCATAATCTTAACCTTCTCAGGGTGGAAGGGAGGCAATCAGAAAACCAAAGCCTACCTTTTCCTGATCCCTTGTTATCTGTTTCCTCCAATGCTTTGACAATTACTCTCAGTAGCCTGACTCAGATCTCCACCTCTCTAGCTGCTCCCCCATCCTCTACTTCCCTTCATTCCTCTCTCCCTCATCTACTTGCTTTTCCATTCATCCTTGGCTCCCTTCCACACATAGCCCAAAGCTTCAGAAAACCAACCCATGTCTGAGAACAAACCTCAGCTCAATTACTCAAAGATTATTTCCTCATCCTTGCATTTCTTCAACCAGATCTCATTTGATAAAGCGCTGGAAGTTTTTGCAGAGAAGAGCACTCAGTCCAGGGGAAAGGGCTGGGACCGTCTGTCCAGGAAGTTTCTCAGATGTGGGTCTCATTTAATCCTAAGAAAGCAGCAACGGCCTTGCGTCCTCCCCGGTGGGGTGCGTGGAGCTGTGCTAGCGGACAAAGGACGCCACCTGAGCTGCCACCCCAAAGGGAGCGGAATAGGCCATTGCTAATCCTTGCAGGCCAACCACCAAGTAGCGGCATCCCTTCTGCAAAGCTTTGCTGACATTCTGTGGAGAGACAGGAGAAGGGGATAAAAAAAAAAAAGGTAATAGAAAATACCTTGACATAAAATCATTCCGACAGCCAATGTCACTGACCCAGAAAATGAACTTCTCCCACAGCTAATGAGGGTTTGAGCATGGAACAACATTTGACCATCTATTTTTATACAGAAATACATACCTACAGAGTATAGTTAAACCGAATGGATGCAGCCTCCACAGGAAGCCAGGCTTTTACGTGGGCTTCTATTCAAGAATAAAATTAGTTTACATGCACACCTAGTTTGTAGAGGTATGTTTCCCCTCCCCCCCACCCCCCATGTTCTAAGTATGTTTTAGTAACTCTTGAAAGCACAGAAGCGGTTAAAACTGGTGCTGAACAAGAAGGCAGTAAATCACTGAGAATAATTTTATGGAAATTTCATTGCTTTTTGTCAAAACAAGATTTTTTGGGTCAAAATAAGAATGTTTTGACCCCTTTCATTTCTGTACATGTTTAAGAACTCACCTGTGTACTGCATTAGAGATAATTTACTACAGATTATTTAAACTAAAAACTTTAATCCAATACAACGTGGTCAGTTTGGGAGGAATATCAGCATTAACTGTTAGCAACGCTTCATGGTTGTGTGGGACTGGATCAAAATAATCTCTTGTAATATGGAAAACACTGAAACAGAGGGTATCTTTTTAAATATAATGAAATCAATGAAATTCAGTCAATATCTATTATATGCCTAGGATTTCTTAAAGCTGGATTACAGTGGTACTGGCACAAAAAAACCCTTGGCTGACACGATGCCACCGTGTAGCTGATTTTTGCTGTATTTACCCCTATGGAAACTTACTTGAAGGGAGTTAAGACTGCAAAATAAAAAGTCAGCTCAAACCCAGAGGTAGAGCCTGGGGACAGAGGAGACACAGGGCCTTCCTGTCCCACATCTGCCCGTCTTGTTGTGTCGCACTGGTGACTTCTTTCCTCCTTCCTGCACCGCATACAATTTACCTACCTGGACGTCACCAACACTTCCACGAGTGGTCTTTAGTGCCAAAGCTAAACTGGCAAACCTTCCCCGTGGGGACGCTGTCTGACCAACGCAAAAGGGAATATGCAGTGTTCTAGAACTACCCTGTGCTCTGAAAGCTATTATAAGCACCCTTATACCAACAGCATATATAGTAATAGCACATCAGCAAATCTATGAACTGCTGTGGCATAACCAGGCTTATAGAACTGCTCTGTATAAACCAAGCCTACGCTGGAAGCTCTTCGGGCTTGAGACTGCTTCGTACTACATGTGTTTGGAAATCACAGCGTTGGAAACTCAAAGTTTCGAACCCATCATGGAAGAATGAAATATTCTATTCACCTCTTTATGAAACAGTAGCATTTGAGAGTCAGCTCGTGGCTAATGCCATCATCTGTAAATTCTGTGAATGTCAAAATCATGTAACTATGCCAAGGTAACTGGCATTTTCTGGATGTCCGACATCGCTAGCATACCTTTAACAAAATCATCATTTTTTAAAGAATGCAATAGAAAGTCAGGTCTCATACTGAAACTGGTAATCTCTCCAAGAAAAGCCTCCAGGCAGCTTCTTCCTCCTGACAGAGAAACTAGTTTTTGCTACAAATATACAAGACATACCTAAGCTGTATTTAAGTGACATGAACGACAGAAAAAACAATGAAAGTCTTCCAAATAGCACTTTTGTAATTAAAGGCACCCGCCCTCCAGGGGAAATAAAAATAACCACCAGACTGCAGGACTTGTAACTTTCCTCACAGGAAAGCAAAAGAACAATTTGAGTCAAAACAGTAATTACCCAATGAAGAACATGTTGCATTTTTTTCATTAACTCGTACCAGTGCTTTTCAGGGGACACCGAGAAGGCAAACCGGCAAAGGAGTGCACGGGAGGTATTTTAGCACCCTTTCTTTGGGTCACTTAAGGGGGGGGAGGGGACGTGGGAAGCAGGCTAATTTACTGGAAGTTTTAAGAAACGGTATCAAAACAATGACGCCGAAGGAAACGGAGAACAAAGAAAGGCAAAGTACCCGTCACACGGACCAGTTTAGTGTCATTTTCACTCCAGACCGGCGGATTTTCTGCTCTTTGATGCAGGCGAGGGTCGGTGCCGTGCCTCCCCGGCAGGAGGAAGCCAGGGGCTGACACCCCACCCCACCCCCCCAGCACCTAAGGGCGCCTAGGCGCCTCGCAGCTAAACCGCCTGAAGGGCGAGGGGCGGCTTCCGAGAGCCCCTCGGGGGAGCCGGTGCCGAGCCCCGCAAGGTCCCCGCTCCGGCGGCGCCCCCGCCCTCACCTTGCCGTACTTCTTCAGCCGCTTCCCGTAGGGCCGCTTCCCGGCGGCCCGCGGCGGCCGCAGCGGCTCGTACGAGTCGGGCAGGAGGGCGAAGCACACCTTCCGGGAGGCAGCTCCCTCCTCCTCTGCCTCCTCCAGCGCCGCCGGCCGCGGGGCCGCCGCCTCCTCCTCCTCCTCCTCCCCCCCCTCCTCCTGCTGCTGCTGCTGCTCGCCGGGCAGGATGGAGACCTGGTCGTCGCCGGGCCCGCGGCGGGAGTACCTGCCCCTCACCTTGGCGCCCAGCCGCGCACCCACCGTCATGGTGCCGCCGGGCGCCCGCCTGCCGCTTCCTCCGCCGCCGCTGCGCCACAGGTGTGGCCGGAGGCGGCCGCTGCCCCCTCCCCGGGGCGGGACGGCCAAGGGAAGAGGCGCCCCGGTCCCCGCCGCCCTGTGGGCCCTTCCCGCGGGAGCCGCCCCGGGGCACCCGGGGGTGCCTGGAGGGGAGCCCCGGTACCCCCGGCAAACCGCGTCTCGCCTTGCTGGAGCAAGACGGGGATTGCTGGGGGAAGCCCGGGAGCGGCCCCCCGCCAGCCCCGGAGAGTGGACACCCCCCAGTCGCTAGCGGTGGGACGGGGGGGGGACACGGCAGCCCCCGCAGCCCCCGCACTGCACCCGGGCAGCTCCGGCCTCCGCGCCGGGACCCCCGGCGGAGCACGGGGATGGTTCCGGCCGCGGCACCGCCCGCACCGCTCCACTTAGGGGATCGCACTTTTCTACCGTCCCCCCCAAAAAGCCAGACGCCCTGGTAATCCCCCTATTACAGGTGTTCCTACCTACAGCCTCGGGTGAACAGCACCTGCGGCGTGCAGGGCTCCCTTCGGCCGTCCTCGGCCGAGGGGAAAGTACCCAAGCCCTGATTTGAAGGCGAACTTTCTCAGTGGTTTTCGCCCAGTTGCAGGGGGAGGCTGGTCGCCTCTGCGGCTGGGTGGGTTGCGGGTTCATGGTCGTGCTTCCCAAGCACTGTTCGTGTAGCTGGGGTAGATCAAGAAAAGCAAGATTGTAGAGGGATGATTGGTATTATTTATTAAACCAGTTGATCTATTTATCAACGTTCAATAGGTATACAAATACTTTGGACGAAAAGATGTTATCAGGGGACAGACTAATCATTTACTGCAGATTTTTCTTACTGAGGAACAAAGCCTTGAACCCGTGTCTCCCCAAAATGCATCCTCAGCGTTCAGCAAGTAAATCCTGCACGTAGCATAGTGCTCTGCCCCAGGGATGTTGTCTCACCATCGTCACAGCTCCAGCCAGAAAGCTGTGTAATGGATGGCTTGGCCAGTCCTCTGAACAGTGGAAGATGTGAACTAAGCCTCAGGTCTGTTGCTGTGGGAAAAGCACTCTGTTCTTCCCCCTATTTTATATTAAAGGCATCATCACTCCCTCTACCATCGTCAGGTTTCTGATTTAATTCTCCAGAAGGCTGAGATGGAGATCTAAACCCAGGACAGGATTTCATGCTCTGAGTACCAGTCAAAAAACCCAACCCCAATCCAAATGAGCAGAACCATGTGGGAGTCTAACTGGTCACCCCCCACCCCCCTGAAACACCCTCTAGCAATGCTACCAAGATATTACACTCAAATGCGTAAGCCCTCTGAAGATCCAAGACATCCCTAGCCCATCCTGGAGCTGTGGAACATGTGGCGGCATTTAACTGTCTTTAGGCTTTCTCGAGTTAAGGCTGTGCTGATAAAATGCTCCACTGATCCCCTCCCACATGAATGTCAAGCTGCATTTCAGATCCAAGCGTTCTTATCCCACTCTTACCCAAGGAGTAACTTAATATGTAACAGGTATGTAGCAAGGCAGCTGTTGAGGGACTCAAAAACAGGCACTGAGGATTCAGTATGCAACATCTTACCGATTTTCACACTAAGTACACTCCGCTTGCCAATAAAACCAGCAGTTCTGAAAGTCTTTCTCTGATCTTCCCATTTTATTCCTGCCAGGACCAGGATATTTGGAAAGCCAGATGATGTGTTTGGGTGCAGTTTGATTTCACACTCAGATCGTGCCCTCACTGAAGCACTGGGTGTATTCGCTACAGGGAGCGTAAGGTGGCTCACAGCTCATCTTCCAAGCAGGCAAAAGGAGGAAAGAAGTCAGAAGGGTTTGGGAATCAGGGAAATTTGACACTGCTGGCAGTTGCTGGAAATACCACCATTTGCAAACTGGCCGTATACTGAAACATTAAATTGGCACTTTGGGGTGCCGTGTTTCATGGGAGAGCTGAACTAAAATTTGTAACCTCACTCCCCTTGCGAGGATGTCTGTGTTTTGTGGAACAGTAATTCATCTCTGGTTACATGAGGCGCTGAAAAGCAGCAGCAATCTAGGGCAAAGTTAGCTGTGTAAAAACAGGGCCCGTAAAGCGGGAAGCTAGCTTAAGTACTTAACCTACCATCTCACAGCATGACCTATATTTTTCCCACCGCATTCCGAAAAGGCAAAGGGCTTTGTTTCATGACTAAGTTAATCCAAGACCATGTATTAACGTCACAGTTACGTTCCACTGGTGTATTTTCAGGGATAATTGAACATTCACAGGTAAATTGAGCAGGCCCACAAACCCCTCCTGAGGCTGATTTTTTTTAATTTCTGGAAAAGCTCCTGGACATCCATTTTCAATTAGTGATAAGCCACTGACACTTTCTGGACAGCGCGGGACCACAGAGCCAATGCAATGCCAATCCTGAATTCACACAACGTTGAAGATAAAGTCTGAACACCTTTAGACTATTTTGCTACCTGCAGTAGCGACTGTGCTTTTATGAAGGGCAAACAACAAGTATTTTAGTATGAGAACTGTTCAAGTAAGTTTTAATAGAGTGCACCAGTGAATCAAGATGACTTGCATCAGATTTTGTTTCAATGAACATCAGGTAAAAAAAAAAAAAAAAAAAAGAAAAGGGGCTACAGTTCTTTCTCTCCAAACACCACCCTTTTTCTAAGGCAACAATACACGTCCATTTCCGAACATAACTGTTACAGAGGAAAGCTACATCACAGTACAGTATGTAAAGTCCATCTCGGTCAAGAAGCCATTAGAGAATGGCACATTTACTACACTTACAGCCTTCTAACTTAGGGTTACAGAGTTTACCACAGCTTTTTTTTTTATTTTTATTTTTTAAAGTGACAATTTCTTAATGAACTTTCTATTCTTCACAAGAGTGTGCAGATGGGGCCCATATGTTGATATTACAGTAATTACGACATTAAATAACATTGCACAACCAACCTCTATGGTTAATTCAGTACAAAATAACAAGTATTAAAATGTACCAGTACTAGTGGTTTTACATAGTTTATAATCATTAATTATGAAGGAAAAAAATGTGGTTTTTTTTTTTTCTTTTCTGTAGGCAAGTGCCTAATTACAAAGCTGCACATTACAGGCATAATGATGTGGAATAAATACAAGAAATCTGGTAAAATATTAAACACAAACAGGTTACATGGGAACAAACTGTACAACCACAAAAGCATAAATCAACAATTTCTCATTATAAACAATGTATGTTTAGCTGTAAAATATTATGTGGAATTGCATGTACTCTTTGGAGGCACATGTTCCAAAAGCCAAGCTAATTCCTGAGGTGGTATTATTAACTTATACAGTTGGTCAACACTTCAGATTATCTTGTGCTATTAAACAGTCCCACTATTAATATACTTCCATAAAATGGAATTTATAGTATTCTGAAGGCAGCAAACAAGTGATATTTTACACCATGATATTAAAATGAAATAATTACGGTTCTCCATTTTGGTGCTACATTTGTTAATGGGCCACGGGAGTAAGCACTGTAATTTGCAGACAGAACATCACTTACGCCTGGTTTCTGTTCCCCCACAGCTCTGAGCCAGCCCAAGGCAGAACAAAAAGTTTTCAAACTGTAAGTGCCAACACTGTAAACATGTCTGTATTTCTTTTTTTCTCAACTAAACACTGTCCAATAACAAGGATAAGAGCCAAAGATAAGCAGGAACAGTCTCATGTAGAACAAAAGCCGATTATTCATAACTTTTGGTTCAAATCATGAACAATCTTTAAATAATTAAGAATGGTCATGCTACAGTTGTGAAAACTATTTTTGTGCATTTGACTCAGGACACAAGTTTTTTAAAAAACGCATGATAGAGGTAAGACTTATAAAACCCACCAAAAATGTAAATGATAGGGAAGAACTTTTCCAACTGAAAGCATCAAACATACATTTCTGTGCAGGAATCTAGACAACTATACAAGATCTGAATTTAAGCAGTCATCTTTTTATTATACAACTCTATGAACATAAAATGAACAGAATGCTCTATATACTTACCTGTACATGTGAACATAACTTCTTTAGCTACAGTTATTTAATATAGGTCATACTGGATTTAACTTTACAATTCTGAATAACTATGTATAACCTTATTGCAATAAGGACAATTTCTACATGGGGAGTTTCACAGGCCAATCACATTAGGCGTAACCAGTACATTCAAAGTGTAGATCATGTATGAATCTTCCCTGATCCCAAAAAATGTAGGTTCTCTTTACAGCTTAAGCTCGTTTGCTATCTTGGATGCAATGTTCTTAAATGCGATAGAAGTCCCAGATATTCTCTTGAATCGAACTCCATTGAGTGACAATCGTGGCAGTTTGCAGACTTCCATCTCCCACTGAACAAGGCTATCTTGTCGTGCATCACCGTGAACACAGAAGAGCAAAAACCTCTCTTTTTGTTCGTAATCACAGTTATTAGCGTCTAACACTTTCCGAATCTCTCTCATCATATCGTTTGGGTCCATAGAACTAGTGGTCTTCATACTCCACGTGAACCGCAAGGAACGTGGCTTCGAATCTTTGCTATCCTCCTTCTCTCTGTCTTTTGGCTCCCCAGAAGCACTCCTGGAAGAAGTGACACACGGAACAGTCAAAAATAAAAGCAGGATAGCCAAGAGACAGAAGATAAATACAGTTCTAGAACAGGGGTTCCTAAACTGCAACTGACACACTGCTAAACACACGCAAGCTAACTCGCAGAGTTCGATGGATACTGTTGGAACAGTTGTGCACCATCTCCTACACTCCCACACGCTTCGGCACAGCACTGGGAGCTGCTACCAGCACCGGTGCAGCTCCCAGCGGTGCCACACAAGCCAAGCAAGTTTGGAAACCCCTGCTCTAAAATGTTCTGATGACAACATGTGCAATGGTAACCGCAGCAGACACACGTTACTCCATACTGCTCCCAAGAAAGTGGAATCTATGTAAAAGCATGACTGAAGTTCTGCTGATTTCATGATCTGGAGCATGCCATACACCAACAAAGCTGAAGTTGAGGGACACAATCCTGAAGCATAAACCATACTGTAAAGCAGCAGAGGAAGAAATCCCACCCTGCGATTCACACGTCTTCAGTTAATTCCCTCCTCTCTTTTCCACCCTTCCCCTCTTTTGCCTTTATTAAGTATTTTTGACCTCTCTCTGTGTAAGACCACCTTATAACAACATGCTTTATTTTAACTGACAAAGCAGAATTTTGTGCTGTAATTTGGTCATAAACAGCTTGTTTTTCAACCAGTGGAGTACACAGCCAGCAGCTTTTTCACAGAAGAAAGTGACATGTAGACACAAAGTATTTTAGTTGATAAAATGACCTGGACAAAATTTCAAGGGAGTAGTTTCCAATGAATGTTCTTATTCTGATGCTTCCTTACCGAACAGATTACTTATTCCGTTGTAGAAAACATTTTGAGAAACAGCACTAATTATTTTAAAGTAATTCCACAGCCAACTATTTCTGTTCTTGTCCCAGGTACTTAAGATGCCTGATGCCTCCCCATCCATCACTGCAGAAAGGTGCTGTTCTCATTTTGATAGTCTATAAATTGTCACTATTCAGAGAGGAGTCAAAACAAGCTTTTTTTTTTTTTTTTAATTTAACTTTCGGTGTGATCCCCAGAGAACCACATCAATATTGAGGGATAGAGTATGGCAGGGATAAGATCTCAAATGACTTTTAGCCCAAAACAGACACTGTAGGATGACAAAAAGTAGAGGAAGCTAGAGAATGAAAGCAAGAGTTGAAAGCAACTTCACACTTCATTTCATTTGAACATTTAATTAATCTCTTTTCCCTTTCCACGTCAAGAATTTGACAGCTAATAGACTTTGAATTGAAAAAGGCTAACATAGATAAAATGCATTGTGTATTAAACAACGTTTCCTGTTAAGAATGTGCTGGTTTTTTTTTTAAATAAAGGCTTTCTGTTTTGAAAACTAAGTCGATACTTTCTGTACGTGACCAGTTTAGAATGCAAACTACAATGCCTGTTCATTAGAAAGCATAAAAATAAAAAGTTATGCACTGTGCTAAGCACACCAAAAATGCAGAACCAAATGCTGAAACATGGCAAAAGAGCAGATATACTGGAAAATGAGCATATGAAGGAATGCTTTATTACTAACAAAGCATCTACAGATTTGTGTACAGCGGTTGCCATACAAATTCAATATTTAGCGGTCTCCACCCTTTTCCATTGAATGTCACTTATTTTATTTCTCAGTGCAAAGTGACATTCATTTCTCAGGGACTATAAGGTGCTTACTTATGGCAAACAGCAGCTTTAGTAATGAACACAGTATGTAACTAGTAAAATTTTAATATATACATATATACACAGAGACACACACAAAGTATACTACATTTTCCACTGAAACCAGAAGTAAACACCATTAAATATTTATAAGCCAAAACATGATTTTAAGTGCCTAAATGATTTGTTAACTCCTACAGGGGTCTTTATTATTCAAAGGAATATGCTTAAATAAAGTTTTATATTAAATACTTCGCAAGAAAGCAAGAGTGAAGGATAAAGGACCTCACCAAAACCCCCTCCCCCCCAAATAAAAAAAACATTTTAAAAATGCAGATTACTTAAGCACTATTCTATTTTACATCTGATTAAAAGTCTTTAAGAAATCACTTAAACCTTGATGCGAAAGACCTAGGAGCGAAGTATTAATAGTGGCTCCTCACCTTGAGGTGTCAGTTCTGCCACTGGCTTCGCCTTCACTTGGATCCCTCAAAACAAAGTTAAGGTTGAGATTCAATGATAAAGGTGAAAAATAAAAGTTAAGAAAACCTACATCTAGAACATTGTTAAATAGCTACTGAACAAAAAAAAAAAAAGAAAATAAATCAGTATAGTCATGTCAAGCCTAATACTATTTAATACTATTTTTTCACAGCGGTAATTTTAATTTCCCTTAACTTCTTTCAGCTCTGACATGTAATTAATTTTTTTTTAAACTGATGGTAAAATTAACATGATGTTCTCAACCTACTGCAGACAGAGCAATGGCCACATGTAATTCCAGCAAGCACAGAGGAGTAGCTGATCAAGGTGGTCCAGGGGGGCTCCGCTCTGGCCTTCTGGGCCAGGCCTTTAGACCTTAGTCCTGAAAGCACTTAAGTACATGCCCATGCTTAAGCACACTCAAGTAATTAAAGATCAGAGGTGCCTAGAGTTTGCGAGACCAAGTGTTTGGAGCCCAGTTCAGAAAGGTTACTTCAACATCTGCTTAACTTTAAGCGAATCAGCTGTTACATGGAGTTTGGTAAGATTACTGGTGAGCTTGAGGTTAAACATATCTTTTTTTATCTTGTTGAATTAGAGCTGTACTTTACCAAGGAACTGTTTTATACTATGCCTTTTTAGTCTGAAGCAACTTGAAACATATCCATAGATGGTATAAGCCACCTAGGTATGTTCCTAGTGCTGCTGTACAAACATTTTAGAACCCAATTTCAATTAACCAATTAATTTAATAACTTTGAAACACAAATACTTTAGTAACTAACATCAGAAGTATCACTTGACATAAACCATTGATTAAAAAAATACTTCAATACCCTATACATTAAGCATTCTCATTATGCATTTATTTTATATACTTACCAGAAAAGGCATTTACCTTTCCCAAAAGATAGTCAAAAAAGTCTTTCATGACACCATCTAATCAAAGTATGCTTTAAACTATTATCTCCTGAACAGTACAGAAGTTAAAAGGCATGCAAGTTATGTGATCCAACTAAAGAACAGCAAAAAATTTAGTCCCAGCCACTAAAAGTCTCAAACAACCCAAAGGTAAAAGAAATAAACACACAATAAAACACCAGCAACCCCCTCCCCACCCCACCAGCAACAAAGCAAGCAAACAAAAACCTACAAGGTCTTCACTATCGGAAAAAGTATTTTTAGCGGTATAAAACATAATAGGAAATTGTATTAAAATGTTCTATAGTAAAAATATTTTTAAAAGATTAGAGTATGTTAATTCTAAATACATAGTTTACATTTACAATATTATTTTTATATTATTGCTTAACATAATGAAAGTAGGAATTCTTGGATCCGACTCTTCAAAAAAATTCAAGATACTATTCCTTGCAAAAAACAATGAGTTATAGTGCTAAAAACCAGCCTGTGCTCTTGAAATTGGCTGACAACAGTTGACTAACTTTGCTAAACTTTTTTTTTTTTTTTTTTTCCTTTTAAAACCAGAGAACAAACTCTCTTCCCGCAAGTAGGTAAGTGCTGGAGATACCAATAATGGAATATCGTAGTCCTGTATCTGCAGGTTTCTGAAAAAAGAAAGTCATTCACATACTTTTTTTGGTTTTTTTTTGGTCATTGCAGGAGGTATTACTTAAGACACACGCTATCAGCTCACCAGGTTAAATCAATTTTATAAGGAACATCATTGCACTTTTTCTTCTTTTTACTTGTAATATCACTTTATGCAATTCATGATGTTTTACTTACAAATTTGCAACTACTAGCTTAACCTAGCTTTGTTTTTTTTTTTTAAAACACAGAAATGATAGAATTCTGTACATAACAGCATGATTCTGCAAAGGAAACAGAGGTTTCCAAGATATAATTCTGTTGTAAAACCGACAATAATGCAGTATGGACACATCCATAAGTAGGCTTAAGAATTATAGGTAAATCACTGTTGATTTTCAGTTTGCCTCTAAGTCCATTTTTGGGAAAGCTATTGTGACCGCTAAGTCAACAGTCACTTGATATTAAACAGTGCGTTTGAAAATCTTTCCCAACACCTCTCCTAACAGTATTAGTACTGTTAGCATCATCACAAGAATGAATGGTGGCCCAGGATGTGGAGATTTTCTTCTTTCAGAATCCTGAGCTTACACATTTGAAGAAGCTGGTAACATGATATGAGAGGCTGCACAATACTGAAATATTAGTATTCCCAGACGTCCAGACTTCTGCTCACTTCTAAACTTCTCACTTATTCACAGGTTTTAGAATTCTTTGAAATACTTTGTTAATACCTGTCCCTGTAAGCACGGCAATGAAATTGTTGTAAATATAGCCCTTGCAACAAAACTGCACCCAGTTAAAAAAGTAAAATATTGTTAACATTAAATAATGACTCATTTTTAAGTCACTGCTTTCAGTATTTAAGTTAATTTGATTTTAACTTAATTGTAGCATCTTTGTATTTTAGCTGTAAAGTGTGAGCAAAAAACCTTTTGAGTAGCATTCTCTTGTTCCTTTAAGATAAAGAAGCAGAACAGCTTTTCAATCATAACGGTTACAATATACACAGAGAAGTAAAACAAGGCAGGTTCTGGAAGGAACACACAAAACAAGCAGCATTCTAACTAAATTTACATTTACTTCAGACTTAAGCTGGAAATTCTCAATGACTTTGCAATTATGGCCCTAGTTATAGGCTGGGCTCTTTTTTTTTTTTTTTTTTCTTAAAAATCGAGGTACTAACCTGCGAACAAACTTGGAAGTTATCTTGCTTATTATACCAGTTGATGTCCCTCTTCTAGCATGTGCAAAAGCACCGGTTTCATGTGATGGTGAGGCGGGCGGTCCATTGTAAGTGGCATTACGCCGCTCCCTTAGCTGCTCACCATGGAAAGTGCTTCGACTTGAACTCCCCCGAGGAAAGCGGGTTCGGTCTGGAGTGGTAGTGCTAATACTATGAGCAGACGGGGAAGCAGCAGGCACTCTTTGAGTTGCACTGCTGGGAAAACAGAAGCATAAATAAAGAGAAAGACTATGCTAGAAACCCTCCTACATGACAACCATTTCTCAAAGATAGGAAAAAACCCCCTGCTCATGGTTCTGTTTTTTAAAACCTGAATCTGCTACTGATTTGCTGTTATGATTCATACTTAGAAATAATCAAGAGATACTTTCAGTGTAAAGTCAAATCATCTCAAGCATTAAGAGCAGTTAAAAAAAAGTACACACAGATGATAGGACAAAGGAAAAAGGTAGAAAAGCCTGTAGTAAGATCTGAAAGTGTTCCCAGCCGTCTTCTGGAAAAATATGTTCATCAAAACTTTTAACCCACAAGCACTCCAAAAACTTAACAGGTATTTCTTAAGAAGCAATCAACCATCCGGCACAAATCATAAATAAAGCTATTTGGGCAGTTAATAGTAAGAACAACTATACTATGGTGCTTTTAGACAGAAATGAGCCTAGCAATCTACAAAACCAAGAGGTTAACATTTCAGTATTTCATTTGAATTTACATTGGCCTGTGCTGTACGGTCCTGTCTAAATTAAATTTTTAACTACTTTAATTTTCCCAAAGCTTCCAGAGGGAGGCAGTCAAGGAACTTTTTAAACTGTATACAAACACATGCGATGAACAAAATCAGGCTTAAATCATCTGTTATACCCACACTACTTGAGTAAGCTATTGTTTTGAAACAGAATGCACCGTGACCGTTTCTAATAGATTACGAACATATTGAAGCATATAATGAACTGAACAACATTTCTATAGTGCACAGCATTAAAGAAATAATAAAAAATTTATTACCTTGGTCGGTAAGCTTCAGTGCCATCTTTGATGGTTGGCAGTGTAATTTTTATAGGGTGTCCAGAGGCAGACATGGACTTCTGATGTCGAGGCCGTGTTGATACAGAAGCTACTGTAGAGCCAGCAGAAGATGTGCTACTTGCAGACATTTCTGTTAGGCTTTTACCACAGCAGCAAGGCAGGAGGGACGGACAAATGAAAAGGGAAGATAAAAGTTAGTGTAAAACCCCATAGAAAACAGGGAAAATAAGAACTATCTTTTTTCTTTTATAACATAGTAAGTGCTGTTTAAATAACCAGAACACTGAGTGACCAGGCTGCCTTAGTCAGCTAAAGTAAAGAATACAGAATTCTGAGAAAACTGTGTTCACCCATAAATCAAATTACCATAGATGTTAAATTAGGTCTTTTCATTCTTCCCAAGATTAAAGCTTACACACACATTATTTAAAGTAATGAAGGAAGACTACAAAGAGTACGTAGAAAGAGTAAAAAATACTGAAAAAGCAATTTGCAAAAGATTGATTAAATACACTCTCTTTTTGTGAAGTGAATACCCTTATTTTCAGTTAAAATTCAAACACCTAAAACTTGAAACATTTGGAACTGCTGTCAAATTATCATTTGGAAGTGACTGTGTTTTTAAAGGACCAAGTTATGCTTCTCCTCTGGACTTTTCCATAGTGTTTTAAGGGAAAGGTAGTTCCCTCAGAAAGCCCCAACCTATGGAAGAGAAGGTCCAAGGCAGCAACCACTCAGCAACCACAAAAGCAATTCTGCATTATTTTTTTCCCCTTATTTACAAAAAAGTTACCAATTTTGAACTTTAGGTAAGTGGTCAACATATTCTTAGGAGAGGAAAAAAAAAATCCCTTCCATTCTGATTAAGTTCTTCCAAATATCATCAGCCATTAAACAGTTAGGGGTGTTATATCAGTAAGGAACAATGGAAGACACACAAACCATAGGTAGCCTCACATCTATATTTCTAATCACTTTGTTCTCTATCATGGTAACACCTTGAAATGTTACATATGTGGAATTACTTGCACCTTATTACATGGCTGCCAGACGACTTTAGCAAGACAAAATTGTATTAATTTCTGAAAGACATCTTCAATACCTTTGAGAATGTCAATATGCCGTAAAATGCCTCTGACAGTGACAGCACTGCAATCTGAAAAATCCTCTGGTTATCAGTACCTGGGGCTGCCATGCTGGATGTTTTCCAAAAGATAAAATCCCTACGGGCACATGATAACCAAAACCCCTCAACCTGCCTTCAAATAAGCACTGAAAGTGAAATAAAATTTTGGAAAGCTGTAAAAGCTCAGTCAGGAACTTACTTCTCGACAGAGACATGATGTAAAGTCTGCCCACAACCCCAGGAAGGCGGCAGTGCTCCCCCCAGGCGAGGGAAGGCTCGTTCCTGAGCCTCGCAGAGCAGCACCTGCGCTGCTTGCCAAGGGGAACAAGATGGCCCGCTCTGCTTCAAGCAAAAACATTCTGTCTGTACCAGCTCCCTACCCCAGCCACTGCTAGGCTGAGCCAACCCATTCAAGATACAGTTCCCTCCACCAGTACTTATATTTCTGCTTCCCTTAAGTGGCAAGGAAGGGATGAAAGCAGGGGCAAAACTACTGTGTTATTAATTTTTAAAACACAAGTCAAATGACTTAAGCCAAACTAAAGGTTTGCCTCTACAAGCATAAACTAAATTGCATTAATAAAATATTAGCAACAACAGTCCCAAAGCAAAATAATATCTGTAGCAAAGAGGTAAAGATTTTGGATTAATAATCCAATGACACAAGATGTTCAGCTACACCAAATCCAGACTGAACTGCAACACAGTGTACGGTAGGAGAGGCAAAAATAGAACTGAAAAGAAAATTCTTGTCTTTCATTTTTCAGGACATGCCCGAAGAACTGAGCATTCATTGAACTGATGAAAGGAACAGGGATTAAGAGTCAGCTGCCTTTTCAATACTATAGAAAAATAAAAAATTGTAAAATGAGAAACTTCTAAATAAAATCCCTTCTCATTATAATGGTTTTACATCTACTGAAAGAAAAGCTTTATCAATCATTGCAAGATCAGAAAAAACTATTTTAGTGTATATTTTAACCCGCATTCTAAACAACATGTGTTATCTTTCTTTATAAAAAAGGATTGTTATAGAAGTTGTTCAAATATTTTAAACAGCATAAAAATTTGGAAAGATGCTTTTGAAAACACCCACCTAATAATTTGAAATTAATATTGAAAATTAGTTTTGTGCTTTTTAACATACCTCCTCCTTAAAGCAATTTAAATAGCTGTACTTTACAAATTCCATAGCTCCTAATTTTAATATAGGTCAACAGCCCTATACTTTTCCTATTTCCAAAATTAACATAATCTAGCAGTGATGCATTTATTTCATTCTAGGGATTTTTTGGTTCATTTTACCTTTAACTGTTTTATTTAAATAGCTTAAAAAAACCACAAACAAACAGTCAGAGCAGACTCTATTGCTTTAAACTAAAAGAAAACCAAACAAACAAAACCAACCCCAAAACCAACCAACCAAAAAGGCAGCAGTTTTTATTACTCTCCATTAAAGCCAATGTTTTATTTTTCAGTCAGGTACAGGGGTTAACTGACACCAAAGATGAACAAAGAACATATTTCCAAAAAAGTAATTGTGGCACTGTTAAATACAAAAATATTTAACAAAACATACTAAACTGAGTGTAATTATCATCCCACATATAGATACAAATTGGTTACCATCACTACTAAAATATTACTGAGGCCAAAAAAATGATATTGAAAAGGATCAACAAGTCATAACAATTCAAACTTTTTGAGTGATTACTAGGAGAAATGGAAAAGGCTTAGGCTACAACGGTAGGGCAATCCATCTGAAGCTCTCCACAGCAGAACTGCCTACTTAGCTGTGGGCATAGTTATTTTGTGTTGTGGAACAACCCCTGCAATAAATGTGATTCCATAAAAAGAGGCAAAGGCAGATCTACACATTTAGCTATAAATTTCATCACAAACGTAGAAACTGCAGTGGAAGACAAGATGAAAACATACAGTCAGACTTCATGTATGTCACACCGTGCTTCATAATGGTAGTGATTAATTGCATAACCTACTACTACTACTAAGCCTGAGTTCTTGTACCCAAATTAATAAGCAAGAAAAATTGAAGAATACCTGTTGTCCTTCCCATTCTGTATTGCAGAATAGCGATCTGAAGAACGTTCACAGACATAAGTGTTCCTCCTTGTCATTCCACTACCAGAAAATACATTACTCTAGAAGAAAATGAAGACTAAAATTAAATACTTTTTTCTACTATATATTATGTTGTACAAAAATGTAAGCATTGGAGGCAAATCAAAAGTTTCAGCTATTTATGTATATTCTTAATGTCTTCAAATGAACTAGATTAATCTATTAACACAAACCATTTATATCGTCAGCTATATTTTCCAAAAGCTCATTCACCACCTCATTACTGTACCATTGAGAGTACGCTAGAAGAAAACATAGAGAAATTTAATTTTGCTGACACTTGCTTTATTAAGTGTTATTATCGTCTAATTCCCACGTACTGAGTTACTGAATTATTTCTCTCTGGGATCAAAGGAACAAACTGGAATCCCAGAGAATAGATCTATCTGGCTGTTTGAAAGGCTTCCCTGCGCAGACTAAGATGCCAACTACAGCTCCAGCCCTACAGTTTGTTGCCCCCAGTCAAAAGAATTTTCAAGATAAAAATTAAAAGATTATTGATCTGTGTCAGTCAACCCAGAAATTATGATGCAGATAACATGGCAAATAGCACAGAAAGACAGACCCGTTGATATTTATTGCTACAAGACCTAATTTCAGTTTGCATATGCTTCATAAAGTACCTACAAATGTTCTCCTCCCCCTGCCATGCACAGATGAGCTGCCAAAGACTTACTTTCAGTACCTGACGTACAAGTCTCAGTTTTTAATACAGTACATATTGAATTTGGGGTGTGAGAGGTTCGCAGAGTGCTAACATTACATACTGACGCATGCTGGCAAAAGATTTCAAATACACTAATTGGGTACTGTAGGACATTGTGAACACTGCAAGATTTACTGTGTGTTTAGGTCTCCCTCACCTACAGCTTTTCAGTGTTACTATCACCCTGCAGAGAGTACTGAATAAACTGTTTCAAAGCCAATTCTTAAGGAAGATTAACAACTGCAGTAACTGTTTTTGAAAGTAAACTCTCCTAAGAAAGACTAATATGACTGAAGGTGATAAATATGTTTGTGAGAAATCCTGCCTTCCTTAGTATCATGTTATTCTCAGTGTTACACAAAAGTATTTTTAAGTTAAGCACATTAAATTAGCTTTGTTTAAGTGTTTGAGTTTTAAAAAACAAACTCACTTTTTTCTGTGTAAGCTGCTCAACCTTAAGTACTGGTGCAACATCAAGACACCATTATTCTTTAATCGTGCCCACCACAAAGCCTTTCAAAGTCCCCAAAACAGTAACTGGGCTAAAAGTGTACAAATAGTGAAGTGCCATTAGCAAGTAAATCAATTTCTCATTCTTCGTAGCAAGGATGCTCTATTTAATTAGTTCTCACAAAGCAGAGAAATGCTTTCGACATATCAGCTTGTACCATACATGACTGTAATCAGCTTTGGGGCGATATAGTTTTGGGAAAGCTCAGATACGAAATCTCATCTTAGAAGACTTGAAGTTCCTGCATGCAATCCACACAGCCATAATTTCAAAGACTTTGTCGGGGGGGGGGGGAATTTTAAGATTTGAAAAAAATGTTTAAAACGTGGATGTATTGCAGTCACAGCCTGCAGAACATGAAGAGTTAAACAAACTTAGCATTTATTTTGTTTAAAGAGAATTCTAGCATAAATGCATATCATCTTCCCAGCATATCAAAGATGGGAGCCAGCACACAGAATGTCAAAGGACAATAAGAATTCCTGCTGCTCATCTACTGTACTAAAAGATGGCCAGAATTTTTTGTATTTAATACAGTGTGTCTATTAAATAGCAAAAAACGTACTTGAATTTTCAATTATGATTCATGCATATTTCTTACTTTTTTTCCCTCATGTGAACTCTTAAGTAGCTGTTTATACACTATGCAATATTTTTTGATTGTGTGTCCTGAACACTGATACAACTGCACATGAACTTACACACAGCAAAGCAGATGCTTTCACATTAGGAGAGACAGACTCTTCTCTTTGGAACAAAGATGTCTGATGCAGTAATATGATAGCGGTTTGCAAAACTCCAAATTATATCTTAACAGAAGAACTAGCAAATTCATTTCTTACTACAAGAACCAGGTCACAACTCAACATCAACAGGCACACACACTAGGGAACATGTGGGTTGCTCCCCTCACCTCACCCCATTTCTGAAGTCCAAAATGAAGTGGTTTCAGAAAGCCAGACAGACAGATTCACAGAGAAAAAAGTTCACAAGGGGTATCATGTAGGATCATTCTGGATATTTCATCTGTTCAGGAAGACCCTCGACTTCCTTGTAGATATACAAGAGTCAGAAACCAGAAAAAGAGCACTCCGTATTGGCTCTGTTCTTACATTCTTTCCCTAAATAGCCACTGTTTGTCTTCACAGATCTTCAGTTTGCCCATATGCAGACATTCTTGCACTTACTGTTATGTTAGTGTTCGAAAAAGTAAAGTTGTGGGGGGAAGGGAAAGGTTAATTTTAGAAGACATCCACTGTAGCCTATTTCTGTCTGCCAGTAAGAGTTACCAGAAATAGACTTAGTGGCTTATTCAGTAACCATTATGTCTACAGTAACCTTATGCTACAGATTTTGTTTAAATAGGGAAAAATAAATATAACCAGCCAAAAACGCACACACTCACACTGGGAACTGTAGTTGATTTCTTTCTTTCTGGACCCACAAGTGGACTTGCAGCCATCTCTCCTTTGGATCCCACTGTAGTGCTGCTAAGTTTGCGTGAGACATCTTTGTCCCAGTCTTCTTTCTGTTCACTTTCCACGCTATTTGCCTGAGCCCTTTTTGTGTATGACACAGCAGGAGGAATTGAGGGACCAACTGCCAAATAAAAACAGTATTAATAATACCTAAAAATAATCACTGCATTTTTCTTGGCCAAAATAGTCTAAACAAAATTCCCCAAGTCCAAAAGAAAAAAGCATTTGATCAACTATGACTGCAAACTCAGCACATATACCAAACTATTAAACTGAGCTTTGACAGCCTACGTTCTTTTACCCACTTTCTCTTCATTACCAATTTGCAGTTCAGAATTAGTATCCATTTCATATCAATATGTAAAACCTCAAAGAGTATTTTAATTCTCATTTTAAACCCATGTAATTTGTGCAATATTATAAAAAAAGGAATTAAAGAATACTTTTAAAATTTTTTTAGTACCTTTTGCTGCATATCTCTTCCTCTAAACACTATGAAAGATGTTATTCCCCTGAAAACCCTAGAATTACTTAGTTTAAAAGCATGTTTATACTTGGAAAAATTACAGTTCTTTCCCCCTCATCATTCTTTGAAATGTTTTGGGGCAAATCCTCCATCAGTAGAATTTTACATTCCCTTAAAATAAAATTACATCAGTTGATGATCTGCACAATATTGGTTACTTTTTTTGAAAAAACACCACCACAATAACACAGAGGGAGAATACTACTAGGAAAAAAATTGGAAAGAACAACGTACATTAGGCAGAGAAAAGGGCCAAATATTTTAGAAATATTTTTAGTGAATTGATAGGTCCCTTTGAGGAGAAAAAAAGAAATTACCTTTTGTTTAATGTTTTAAACATGCACTCCTTTTTGATGTAACCACTTTCACCTGAAAATGTTTCCTGATTATTTGGTAAAAATGTTGTCTCTTGGAAACAAACAATTTGGCCCCAACTCCGAATCTACTGATCAGCATAACAGTTTGCAGCCTTCTGAGTTTATCCAGACCAGTATTTTGCTATCACTTCCTAAACAGGAAACATCCTCAAGCTCTTATTTAGTGAGTCAACCAAGTAACAAGCCCCAAAAATTAAATCTGCAAATTACATTGACCCAGATTTACCATAGAAGCGTTGATACAAATAAAAGCATCACAGCAGAGCATGATGAGATACACAACAAATGCACAGAGTGGTGGACCTGCCAGGTTCACAAAACACTGCACATTCAGACTTAAATTGTGTATGTTACTTTACTTGTTGGAATGTCATCCCCACCATGATCACTGAACCGCCGTTGCTTCTGGTTAGTTGATATACTCCGCTGGACCTTCAGGTGAGCGGGAGACTGCACAGAACTGTTGTTGAGGTCACTGCTAGGACGAGACCTTTGACCCAAGTTGCTGCTGGACAAGGACTCGCCTCCTTCAAACTACAAGAAAAACAGTTTTTCAAAGCATAAGCAAAATTCAACATTACTAGTATGTGTTTTTATGGGATAATAAAGTGGCAAGTTCCAATCAAAGGCCTTTTTTTAAAATTTTAGATTGTATCCAGAGTTTAATTTTCTTCAAGATTAATTTTATCACTTCATCTGTGTTTAATGTGCTTTAAAAACACACAGCTAAAGCTAAGAAGTTAATGAATACTTAAAATAAAATTAGAATAATCTTGACAGTAATGAAAACTGTGCTATTTTAAAACCTAAGCCAACAAATGGCTCCCCCTGCCTTTTTTTTTTTTAAAGCTTGAAGAGCATTTATAGCTTCAGAACTGTTTCAAAATGCATCAGATTGAGTCAGAAGAACTAAAAAAGCAAGTACTACTGATTCAAGGATTCTTTACGGCCTTCAACACATCTTTATAAGGTATGTAACTCAGCCACTCGTTGAAATCTAAGAAGCATAAGTTGTAAGAGCAGTGGAAAAGACAAATATCCTTTTCCAAGCAGTTTGAGTCAGAATCATTTTATACATATTCCCTCCATGCTCAGCCATCACAAGGGAATTCTGTTTCAGAGATGTTGTGGGAAAATGCACTCAAGGATGCACATATCAGATCTACACTATCTTAAAAATGAAGGAAGGCCAATGAAGTAGCAGGAAAAATATTCCTTCGAAAAGAAAGCCTTGATCTTGGCTCGATTTCTTGAAAATCCCTGTGGTCCCAAAAGATCTACAGAACCCTCCAATTCCAAAACAGTCAAAGGATTTTCTGTTACAAATTTATTAATGACTACAATTAATGACAGCAATTATTTGTTCAATAATAAAATATACTATAATAGAGTATACAAGTGAGGAAGGATGAGTATACTTCTGAGAAATAAAGGATGTCACGTATTAGTTGGTAGATTAATAATTGCTCTAGTCAAATTAACTATTCCAGATTTTAACTGTAAACACATACCAGAAGATGACTAGAGCACTTAAAAATCATGCCACTATAGATTAAAAGCTAGCTTTAAAAAAAAAAAACACTACTCAACATATTTACAAGCAAATGTGGAGATGCTATATTCAATGTTACTTCATATGGGCACTAACAAGATATCAAGGAAGATATGAAAAGGAAAAAGACATTAAGTTATCAACTACAAATTTTAAAAATTATATTAGAAAATAGTTCATAAAAAACATTGACAACCAGCCATTCAACCTAGCCAGATGTAAAGGGCAAAACAGAAGATATAAATTAGGTAGCACTTACTTCAGGTGGTTTTCTACCTAGAAGCAGGTAAGTAGCCATGACTTCATCGTACTTCTGGTTTACTAAAGATTCATGGATTTCTTCTCTTGAAAAGCCCATTGTGACCATAATGTCTAAAAGTAAGAAGAGCTAGATACATTAGCAGAATAAGTGCTTGGATTTACTGAGAACTTAAGAACAATGAAAACAGAAAAAAACCTTATGATTTGAATCCTAGTTGCCTGTTAACTCAAGCCGCATCATCTTTGCTGTACAAAAATCAAAAAGGCTACAACTCCGCTCTTTTATTGTTATTTTCTTCTTGAAAACTCTCAACTATGTTATTCAACATAGTTTGTTATTCAACAAACAAATAAAACACTGGCAAGCAGAAACTACAAATGGCTACAGGGCCAACAGTGTCTTTCTCTGACCATGGTGGATAAAAATTCTTGCCCTCATAACAAAATCTGTTTCCTTCTGCCTGCTGAATTCTGTAATCTCATTTATCTTTTGCTGTGCTTGTAGATTCATGTCAGCTCAGTGAAGTCACAAGAGTAGTTATAATGAGAGCATTGTCATGAAATTTCTCATTTAAATAAAAATAAAACATTTTACTTCTATGACAAGATTGTATCTCAAATTCGTTAGAAGAGTTTGGTTTGATTTACAAGATAAAATTGCCTATGTACATCAGATGCATCAGTCTTACCTATTCTCTTGGTGTCATTAAAATCTGGTTCAGGCTCAGTATATGGCTTTAGTTCTTCTTCTTCATGGCCAACATTCATCCACCGATCCCTCATAATTTGCTAAGAAAAGAAATCAGCTGAAGGTCAATATGCCATTTACCGTACCTGATGAAATCTGTGTTAGCTGGTCTGAGGAAAAGCAACTTAAAATTCATAATAATCTGAATGCTGCTCTTTCCCTCCCACCTTTTTCCCTCCATCTTACAGTTTTTTCTTTCATCTTTCACATCCATTTGCTTCCATTAGTTCATTCCCCCCCCACTATTTACCCTTTACAATGCATGTCCCCTGCCCAAAATAGCAGAAAAGCTACCAAGAAAAAAACTGCTCTTCCAATGCACAAAAACCTTTCATTTTCTATCTTTCATTTCCACTGTCTCTGAATCTCACCTTGCTGAGTGCCTGACACTCATGCCCTAATCTTGGTTAAGATGCCTAGATGTTACTACAGTACCAACTCTATCACAACAAACAACTCCTCTACTACACACAAAGGAAGTGTTTAGAAACTAAGGAGTATTTCAGGAGCATGCCGATGCTTCCTACAGTCATTTGTTTCAAGATCGTGATGCCAACTGGTCATTTTTTCCTATGGATCTTCTCACTGCACTTGACCTAAATATGTTCACAGTTTGGCTGGAGGGAGAAATACCTCTTAACTCTCTCTATGCCATGCAGATATTTAAAGATCTTTCCTGCATTCCTTGCGTGGCCTGAATCTTTCATATGCCTGCAAGATTGATCAGCTATCGATCGATCCCTAACCACCACAAATTCTCCTTAAGGACACATTAATCTTTTTTAAAACAGCTAAAACAATATTCCCTCCTGCAGCAACAAGCACACATGCCTCTTTAGGGACAGATGCTAATATTGCTCACTAGGTTGACAGAAGAGTGAAACAAGTGCCAGCAAGTCAAGTTTCCCACAGGCTCCAAATCTGCCTTGCAAACACCAAATTAAGTTATTTCTCACAAAGAGCAAAAGACTCAATTTTCCATTGATATAACCAAATTCTTTGTATGTAGTGCTGCTGCCAAATTACAGACCTAAGTAGCTGTATCCTTACAAGAACAATACTGAACTTTGTACTTTGGCCAGTTAACATTTTGTTGACAGTAAGACTTAAAGAGTTGTTCAAAGTTCTGCCCCAGAATTGATTTTATAGCTTTTGAGGGGGATAAAGAGGGTGAGATTGTGAACACATACTATTATATTGCATTCTGGCACACAGACTCGAGTCTATTTGACAAGAGACTTTGGTTACGTATTTGTAGCCTCGCAGTAACATGGTAGATTCCCCACAGTACTGTGCAGTATCTGCAAGTAAATTTTTTTTAATTAAGTCTAAAGTTTAAGCATGATGAGGTGTTTGGATGACAGGAATCACACTGCTCAAATCCTACCTCCCTTTCGTGATCCTTCTTGAATTAACAGGCAAACGCAACAATTCCCACTTAGAGTTTTTCACGTCTCTTCAGTAGGTGGATCTATAGTTCAACGTAATCTGTTCTAGGTTTCCATCTGTTAAACATCCAAACTTTTGGTAGCTTCTGCCTTTTAAATACATGATCTCACAGGCGTACTGAGTTATTGTACAACTCAAAGCAGGGTCATACAATCAAGCATTTTGAAGTGACACCAATTATCCAATTCCAGGATCAATATTACGTCTGTGCAAGTTCAGCTGGGCTTGGAGTCAGCTGATTAGAGAGCAGCAGCCTTGATCAGGGTATTTAAAGATCTGACCCGAACTGTATTTTTTAAAGATCAACCCAAACTGAATTTCAACCAACTAGATATTATTGATGAGGTTTCCCTCAATTTTCAGGAAAGCTACCTAATAAAAATCTGACCTGGCTCAAGACTTGTCTGTCTCAAAGTTATTTGCTTTATTAGTCTTTGTAAGCATAAATCTGCTCTGTGGGAATTTCAAATAGTGTTGCTTTGCAAAGAATTGAAGACTGGGACAGGAGGAGGAATTTGTTGAAATCCTGATAGTTAAGAGATATCCACCTATTTTCTGACAATGAGTTTTTCTCATCTCTTCCTGAGATGATTTACTCTTTTACAACAACATTCTCTTGCTTCTGAAGTTTTTCCTCTCTGCTGCAACCATCAAAAAGTCTAGGTGAACTCTTTTAACAAAAATTTGCCTGGTCTTTACCAGAGGAAAAGTGCTCAGCCTAACCCATATGGTGCTGATCCCATGTCAGTCTCAGCTTTGATGCTAATGTAACTGACAGCTGTCCTATTGCAGGGGAACTAAGCGGGTGCATGGCTGGGACTGAGCAAATAATTAACAGACAAAGCACAAGCAAAGATCCTCCCCACCTAAGATGACATTGTCTTTCCACTTCTAGAAACTTCTAATAAATATATACTTTCGTTCTAAATATGCATTTTTAGAAGTGCTCAGCTTTCTAATTCAATAAACATGATTTCAGGAACATTAATTTAAAAAAAGTTTGTGATGTCTCTATCCCACGATAGGATACTGATCAATGCCTGTTATCATCAGTATTCTGGTAGTGGCTCAAGACCCCTTGTCACACGTAACATTTACTCTCTCTCTTCCATACAATCTGACAACTACGCTGTTCCAGCGAGGCTGCTGTCCAACACCTCTCTCCAGGGACAAGAATTTTAGAACAGGATAACACTACAATATCTGGAATTAAAGTGAAATTAGATCTGAAGAGAAACTGCTGAAAATCCAGAGGAAAGTTCAATAAATGGGAAATCTATTTTCCTAAAACTTAAACATGACAGGAAAAAAGCACGACCTTTTACCATCTTCGAGTGACTGCACTCTATCACTATATCCTCTAGACAGTAACAAATACAACATAATTAATGAATATCAGCAAAGTAGAAGCCACCATTCTCTATTCTCTTCAGCACAGGTTTTATCCGAGTTAAAACTATTCATACCAAGTCACAAACCAGTATCAGCTTGAAATCAGTTGCATGCAGACAGAGCTCAGTACATGCATCCTTCCTTGCACAGGTAGCATCCGTGCAGGAAGCCTAAGTCATGCCACTACAAATAAAAAGCTGCTTAAATGGGATTTATTCTCTGGAACACCATCCACTGCTGCACAAGTACGCACAGAAAGATGAAACAAAGGTCGCTGGTGATTAACTCATGCAAATACTATTTTAAAATGATTCTATTTATCTTCTGCTCTACTTTCATCTCTATGGTAAGTAATTGTTATTTTAAAGAGTCTCCCTTTGTTAAAGACTTCGCAAAATAGAACAGAGCACCTTTTGGAGTGAACCCTTCACAAAATATTTGTTAAATATCAGCTTCAGAGTTACCCAGCAAGTACATGCCAATACAGCAAATGTGAACAAAACAGCCCCTTAAAAATACTGAGCCTTTTAGACACCTTACAAATTATGCACAGATCTTCTCTGCATCCCACGAAGACAATGTAATTTACTAACCAAACAAAAAAACAAACCAAAAATACCACCAACAAACCCAAAACAAAACAAATAAACCCAAACCATAACTCAGTAGAAATCATCAAAACAGATTTTAGCTGATGGACACAGCAGATTTTATTATACATATTAATTTTCCAGCTATTAAGAAACAGAGGTACCAGAAGGAGGAAAACAAAAGACTGTACAGAAATGACTAGCAATTATTAGCTTATCATTCAAAGGGTTCTTAGCGTTTATCTGTGTTATGGCACTAAAATAAAGAGAAAACCCACATAGTTTTCTATCACAGTTATTCTTCCTGTCTCTATCCTTTTTAAGAAGTCATGCTAGAAACAGTAAGTTACGTCAAAAATGGTTATGGTACTGCCTGCTGTTGTTTTTGTTTTTCTGAAAAACTCCAAGCAGAAGGTATTCACAATCTTGTCCTGCTTTCCACGCATTTTGAACTAGCTCCATTCTCTGACCAAAACAAGTGGGAGCAGTTTGCACTTTGACATGCTCTTAAATGATAGTCTTTAGTCAGCTACAATTAAGGTTAGACTGTCATTAACACTGTATTTTCAAGGCTGCACTGTTTCTGGGACATTTTCTCTTTTTTTTTTTAAAAAAACATGTCTTTTGGGCCCTTAAAACAGGAAGAAAGTACCTATCACAAAAAATAGAGAAGTCTTAAGCAATTATTGTATTGTATTCTTTCTTAATCTGAAAACTCTTTTTTTTATCCCAAGATAAAATAACTTACTTCCAAGCTGCCTCGTTTTATTGGGTTCAGTACTAGTAGCTTCTTAAGTAGATTTTCACAGTCTGTGGACATATAGAATGGAATGCGGTACTTCCCCCTCAGTACTCGCTCCCTCAGTTCCTTTAAAACAAAGTTTTAAAAAGTAAGCCTACCAATGACATAGAAGATTTAAAGAGAGTAAAAGCCAAGCTTTCGTATTATAATTGTACCTTTAGATTCTGGCCATCAAACGGCAATGATCCGCTTACTAATGTGTACAAAATCACCCCAAGGCTCCACACATCCACTTCGGGACCATCGTATTTTTTTCCTTGGAAAAGTTCAGGAGCAGCATAAGGCGGGCTTCCACAAAATGTGTCCAGTTTATTACCAACTGTAAATTCATTACTAAAACCAAAGTCTGCAATTTTAATGTTCATGTCTGCATCAAGTAGAAGGTTTTCTGCCTAAGAGAAATAGAAGAGGAAAAGGACAATTTATGTATCAGAATAAGATCAATATATTACGGTGTATCATTTATCAATAAATGCAGAAACATTTCTTTTTCTACAATCGTTCCCCATCTGTATCTTTCTTGAAGATCAAAAGAAACTAACCCCCCTGAATATATTAGAAAGATTGAAAATGATCTATGCTTACTCAGGAAAGTACCACTGTTAAAAGCAGCTAAACTGACCTGAAAGTCAGCTAGTGAATTAACTACGAAGATTTTTCTTTTCTGGAAGAAATAACTTAGTTCAACTTTAGACTGAAGCATCTAGACATCTCAGGATAGCAGTTTCAGCTTTTGACAAGGTTCATGCCAACTTCTGATGCCGACGGGTGTAAATATAATTCCAGATAGCATATACCATTTTGGTGGGGTAAATGATAGGAAGGATTTAAGACTTTAAAAGAAGATCTCTTCCGCTTACAAGATGAAACAGTTCAAGCTATGTGCTGTATCTTAGCATTCTGTACCAAAAAATTCTCTCCCCCTTATTATCAGTGTTTGCTTCAGCAGTAACACCACCAAGGTGTTTAACACTCATTGTGTATAAAAAAATGCATGTATATATACATCTAATATTATTAATGCCTGTACAGCGATCATCATGTGGACGCAGTGCATCACATACATAGATGCAAGTATTCAGGAACCTGAAGAGTCAGTAAACATATCTTATACTTAGTATCACAGGTAGGTCAGAAGATTAAGAGTGAGATTAGAGAAATACTATTACATTACTGGAAAAAAATAAAGTGCATTTCTCAAAATGCAAGGTTGCTGTGCAAGGAGTGCAGCAGAACTGGGCAATGTCTACTCATATAAGAGCACCCTGTCTCCTGATCTGCGTATCAGCAACACAGGAGCAGCACTGAGCAGTGTAGGAATCTTTTTTCAACAGGAGGACAGATGTTAGCCAGAGCTAGATTCACCTAATTGCCAAACATCAGTCTTATAAGCGAACACAGACACCTCTTATTGGATGCTGTGCTCAGAACTGAGTCCAGAAAATAAAAGTCTTAGTTTAGGATCTGAGAAGCAGCAATCAATTTGTTAGTTGCTTTGATTAAACGGGATTTTGTTTGGGCTTGTGTGTTGGTTTTATTTTATTTTTAATAATTTCACTTACACTCAATGAACAGGAGACAATTAGCTACCAGTATATCAAGCAATCGCCATGTGACAGAATTTAGCCTGTATCAGTAGTAAAATACAGCCCGTTTTTACAAACTAACTATCCTGGAAAATATTTTATTTTCCCGATTCATGACCTGTAATCTCAGCTGGTTCCAGCTGATGTGCCTGCAGACTGACTCGCAGAGATGTTTTCCAGATCTGACAGCCTTCTACATTACCACACAAAGACTTCATTTTCCTTGTGGTGAAAACATTACTGTCACTGCAGCTGCTCTGCAATTACAATAGTCCTCCTAGCTCAACAGTACTCTGTAACCCAAGTACCCCATGCTTTTAGGTTCCTTACTTCAAACAGAAACAACCGAAAAAAAACCCTTTCAAATATGCCAAACAGAAAGACTACGCTTTTGTTGGTTACATGTTCAGAGCAAAAAGTATTAACAGTCACTGAAAAGTTAAGGTATGTTTTGTGCATCACAGGATGAGCAAAGTTGGAACTGGTTATAGCCCTTTCTATGCAAGCTGTTTATAATCACAGAAAATTAAAAGGAGACCGTTTAAGTACCCACGGGCCTTGCACTCCCTCCTCTTCTGCCAGAACAGCCTGGACAAACTTGCACGTTTTCTTACACGTCTTCCTAGTCTAGTCTGAAGTAACTGATATTTGATGGAATTTACCCTTTCTGTTATTAAAGCCACAAAGGTTTACCAAAAACCTCCAAAGTGGTGCTAGACCTCTGCCTCGCGGTGCTAATGTCAGTTGGCTAGCGTGTTGATACCACAGAGAAAGTCAATAGAAGCAGATGTGAATGCAGACACAACTTTAAAGCGGCTTCTTCCTTCTCTGCAGCTCTGTGAGAAGAGTTTTATGTGAGACGGAGATGACACATAACATTTGGAAAGGAGAGATGAAGTGAGAACACCTCCTTAAAGTCACCTTTAGCCCTTTTTTCTTTGGGGAATGTATTTTTCATCGGCTAGGCTGAGTGGCTCTCAACCACACATAACACTGAACTTTTCACATGAGTCTAGTGTAACTTCATCCAAGAGAAGACAGAGAGAGAAAAAACAAACATTATTTTGCAGCCTGCCTGCCTGCCTTGCAGACAGGAAGGAGATCAGCAGCAGAGTACTTGTGACAGATGGTGAAAGGGATTGCACATAAATGCTGCAAAGCAGTTTTGGATAGTCCTGTGAGCAATGCAGTGAGCTGTATGTGTGCTATGGAACTAAGAAATGAATGAGGGGTGGAAGCTGTAAGGGGGTCTAGGAGAAAGAGTGAGATGCAGGATGCTAAATAACTGCAGGGGTTAATGCAGTAAGACTCAATAATATTGCTGGGCTGATCAAGTCAGTGCCAGATAAGCATGAGGAGATGGCTGGCTCCCTGCTCCAAGCCAAGTATAGGGCTGAGACGACCAGTGAGGGTGGCTTGTCCAGCCAAGCCAATAGATCCCTAGGTGCAGCCTTCTAGAAAACTCAACAGTGGACGCAGTAAGCTCCAGGGAGCTTGATGAAACATTCAGAGGCTCCAAACCACCATGCAAGATAGGAGAAATTTTTTTTAATCACTATTTTGATGAGATCTAACCCTTTCCTTCCTTGCATTCTGACTTCAGAGTACTGGCCAGGCACCTCCATCATCAGGTGACGATGGTCCTGGGGCAGGGAGGACTCAGCAGAAAAGGATGTATTATCCAGCACCATATGCACATGCAGGAGCTGGCAGATGGACAGGTATTAGGGAACAGATTTGTAAGGAAGAGGTTGACAGCATGCTGCAGTGTATTATAAGAAAGCTAAGACAAAAGATACTGGTGAAAAAAAAAGCCTTAGGAATTATTCAACCTCAGCTTTTCACAAGTATTAGATACATTAGTAAAAAGGAACCTACACCAGTGCTTTCTTTGTAAACGTACAAAGACATCACAGCAAGAGCACAAGCCAAATTTTAAGCGGGTGAAGATCTTGTGTCCAAGTCTCATGATATCTAAACTTGGCATGAAGACGCTTCAGACAGAAGGCTTCGATTGTACCTGCAACTGCTGAACTCTAACATGATCTGTTATGTTTACACAGATATATTACTGAAAGCATCAAAAAAAGACAATTCAACTAATTTCTGTTTACCTTCAATTTACTTTTCTGCCTGAATGAAACACTAGAGTATAAACCAGAAGTTCAAATGGATTAAAAACCTAACATATTTCTTATGAATCACCAAGGAAAGACCATTTTATATATCTTGCAATATATTTTAATGGAAAAGATTTTAATTAAGTAGTGCTGAGTGGTATCATCGAACTTCTGCAGCTTCTGTGGGTAGGTATCTGCACGCCAGCAGGTATAGTTCTTTGGAGAGCATGTGTTACTTTCATTCCTGTTTTGGCTTGAAGAGAAACACATGCTCTATTCTTGTCTCTCCTCTGTTCCAACAGGCAAGCTACATTATTTTTGTGCTTCAGAAAAGTGAGAATAAAATACAAGTGATAGTTCTCTCATTTGCATGTTTGAGGTATTCAGAAACAGTGGCAAGGACAAGCATATAAAATGAAATTAAGTCTATACTGTCAGCCAGCAAAATGGAAAACAAGTAACAGCCTACCTTAAGATCACGATGAACTATGCATTTCTGATGACAGTACTGCACAGCAGATACAATCTGAAACACGAAGATTATCAGTGAGATGTTTTATTTCAGTCTCAGTCTAAGTTTTCATATATAATTTAGTAGTTTGGCTCCTGATATGATCCAGTAAAACAAAAGAAATCAATAAATAAAGCTTTCATTTTAGAAAATATTCATGTAAGTTTCATTAAAGCTCAAATACTGAAACTAAAAAGTTTCAGTCCCTAAAAGCAGCTCATCTTCTTACTAAAAAAAAGTTTAGTATGTACCCCTCAAGGTAATAGGAGAAACATCTGTTTTAAATGCAGATCACCCAACAACAGTAACTATAAAAGGAAAAAATTCCATCCCTCAACCCAATAGCTGGATGTACCATCTCAAATTTTATCTTCTGAAATATTTGCAGCATATCTCTGCAATTCATCCCTAACAGAATAGTTAATTAAACATTTTCATATACATAACAAAAAACAAGTCTGAAGCAGCAAGTTAGAACCATTTTCTTTACATGTTAATTATATACCTTAATTCTGAAAAATACCAGATTTTTTTTATTTATCTAATTAAAGCTTTTAAAAAAAATAATCACTAAAAACAGGGTAAGAAAAAGATCAAGATGAGAAAGTTTGTAATAAGACTATAAAAACCTGTTACAGAATACCCTTCATACAAAACAATGTGACATGACACAGCAGTATATGTCACCGTATCAACATCTCCAGATAGAACATCTGTTTAATCCTTTTCTGAATATTTTAGACTTTAAATCTCAAGTGAGTCACAATAAAAAACCGTGGCTCTTTCTTAGGAACATCCACTAAAAAAGAATGTAAAGCAGTCTTACTATTTTTAGACAGTACGTAGGAAGCAGATATTTTTCTCTTCAGAGATTTTTTTCCACTCCAGCTTTAATAAACATTATCACACCAATGAATATTTTTTTAACGTAAAAGAAATATGCTCACATTCATGTCTATCTGAAAACACCATAAACAGAAACAAAAGAAAGAGTGAATGTTAATTTCATACCTGCCTGAATTTTGCACGAGCCTCTTTCTCTTTCATTCTTCCATGTGCAACTAGGTAGTCAAATACTTCTCCTGACACGACAAGGACAAAACATCAGTCCTATTGCCCAGGTTTTATTCTTGACTGTCATGCACAATCAAATCATGCTTGAAAACAACCCCCTCACCCCCGTTCTTGAAGGGAAAGGAAATAGAAGCAGCCAGGAAAAATTCATTTTTACTGTTTGCATTGGATTTAATTTTTCAAATATATAATAGTCAAGAAATATAAAATGGAACCCTTCATACTGCAGCTTCTTCAATTTTAAAAATAAATTTACTTAAAAACACTGAAACAAAAGAAAATTTACTTCAATCATGGAAAATATTCACATTGCATATAAGACACAGTGGGAAACAGCTAGCGTCTTATGTACCAAATTTGTTTTGCATATCTCTAGTGGCTTCACTTAACAGTATCTGTATTGTCTTTCCCTTCTTGTTCTTTTTCTAATAGAGCTGCTCAAATGCCTTTCAGATCCTCATCTTTGCACTGTCTGATGAGCAGCCTGTCCTAGCTGGTTGCTAGCCCTGCGCTGGATTCCCCATTGACATGCTAAGGAGCTTCTCAAGCAGGTACCCACTATCGCTCATGCTCTTTATGACCCAGCAGGTGCCCTTTCCCGTGTTCCTTACTCCCATCCCCTGGCCCTGCCTCTCCCTGTGCTTTGGCACACATTTTCAAGATAAAGTGAGGGGCACCAGTGCTTGCCTAAATATAGCCAATAAATACCAAGTCAAGTTTTTGCCAGAATCAGAAGCAGATTATCTCCTGATATTCCAGCAGAAACCTCAGAACAGAAACTACCCTTAAGCACAAACCTAATAGTTTACAGAATGTGATGCAAGCAAGAATATCTGCCCTGGGAGGTCTGCTAGGACTGTTGCAAAGGCCGGATTGGAATAACCCATTAACCATAAAATCCTTAAATTGTTCATAGGCATGCAACTGGCATGGCTTTCCATATTTCAGTTTACCCTTAAAGCAGAAATAAGAATCCACTTACCCCCACTGGCATATTCCATTACCAAATACAATGTCTTTTCAGTTTCAATAACTTCAAATAATTTTACTGCAAGAAAAATGAATAAGGGAGAGATTGCAGCAGGGAGCAAAAGCACAGCACAAACAAAGATTATACTCACAAAGCGAGTATCATTTATGGCTAGTGATAACACTAAACCATACAAAAACTTTACATCCCTTAGGTTAGCAATCTTTTGAGGGAAAAAAAGCAAAATTAATTTCTTTATCATGTTTTATAAATAAAGCATATTAATTCACAATTTCCTCAGAAGTTTATGCACACTGTACAAACACGTTCATGCTGAAATTAGTGTTTAATTTGACACAGACAACTTTGAGACCATACAAACCTTCCCTGTTTCGCTAGTAAACTGCTCCCAGTTAGAAATCTGAAATTCTGACCAACTGAAAACTGAGTGGACACCAGTTAAGTCTGGAAGACTTTCCTCAGACTGTAATAGTAACCACTCATTTAAAACAAACATACCCCCCCACCACCACCCCCAAGAAAACAAAAAACAGCAGAAGGTAGGAATGCTGGAAAAGCAACAAACAATTCAAGGGATGAGAAGGGAGTGCCTAGCATGTAATAACTTGTATGCCTCGTCCATACCTTGTATGCAACAAGCCCTCTGGCCAATTCAGGACCATAAACTGTCTCTGGAACAAGACTGTCCAGCCCTCCTCAGCCAGAAGAATTGTCATCACAAAGTAGGGCCCTGAAGCTGTGGGGTAGGTGAAAGAACTAAAGCAGAAAGGGAAAATTACATACTTCGTAATTCTAATTTTCTGGAAATATCAGTCGGCGGGAGTCTTTCCTAGACTGAACTAATCGAGTTTTGCTACCTTCACCTAAGAAATTCATGCTTTTTGGCCTCAAAAGTAATTTCAATGGACAGAGGAGAGTTGGGGCCCACAACAGACCAGAGCGCTCAGCATCTCCTACTTTGTGTTAAGGCTTTCCTGAGGAGATACATGCTCAGTCCAGAGCAAAATTCTTGTTTCAAGCAGAGTCAATAAAGGAGGTTGGACAATGATGCATTTACTGAACACTCATTGTCCTATTATCTCAAAAAATTTTAACGAACAAAAGCATAGCTGTAAAGTATGTTCAAATAAAGCCAAAGAGTAAAATGTAAACAGTATAATAAAAAAAAGTTTGCAGAAATGCAGGGCTCCTACCAATATTGGGATGATTCAGTATCTTCATTATTCGTACTTCTCGAAACAACTGTCAAGGAAGCAAGACAATTTTCTTAAAGTGTGCTTATTAAGGAAAAGTTATTAAAAATATGCAATTTTAGATGGCAAAATGGAACAGCATAAGCCACAGAAAATAGCATTAGCATAAAATACAGATAAATATGGTGCAGTGAATGCCAGAAAATGTAATCTACATCTTACACATTATATAACAATAACCACTACGAACTACATATCAAAAAACAGACTAATTTTTAAGCTTTATACAAACAGACACAGATAACTTTTATAGCCCTTTCCAGAGTTTCACATTGACCAAAACCAACAGATTATTCACACAAGTTTTATCTCTTTGCTCTGATTTCTCTGGTGACACTGGCAAGTTCCGCTAACTACCCTGAATACATATAGAACTGTGGGTGCAAACAGAAGCTGTAGTACAACAAAAAAAGTTGAACACACAAATGTTAAAATGGAATTAGATACCAGGAATCCTGATGTCCCCCAGTCTTGCCACCACATAGAGGTGAACTGGGCAAGTTCACTTTTCTCACAACAGCGTATCCCCATTGCCAGATCTATTTACTGTGCTGCATGCTCTTTAGTCCCATACTGGACTGAAGTAGGATGCTGAAATGAAGGAAGAAAAGCTCCCTGGCTTCAGCATAATGCTTAGCATTTTGGAAACCTTGTAGTGCTATATCCTCCTTATAGAGAAACTTGGCTCAACACAGAAGTGTGTTGGTGCTGTTCTGCTTGTCTGATGCCTCAGAGGACATCACTCCCTCCATTTTCAAAATTAGTCCCATTTGTTCAGATGCTACCTTTGCAAAAGGGTACAACAACGCAAGCCAGAGACCGAACACCACCTCAAAGAGTAGCACTCTCATTTCTATTTTATGACAGCTGAGGCTACAAGCTAAGAGAAATTAAAATTCTTTTGCTTAGACACCACTGATTTTTTTTACTCCATTTGTGAAACCTAGTCATAACATTTCTGAAATTCTACATTTATTCTACAAGTTAAGGCTATAGAGCAACATATTTTTGAAATTCAGCTTTTGATCAAGTAATAGTATCGCAGTTCTACATTTACATTACTTAACTATTTCGAGCTAGTTACTATCCACTTGCCTTCTAATTGCCACTAAAACCATTTCAGAAGGAAGCAAAGACTAAAAAAGCATTTCTTTGAGAAAACATGAACAGTATGATGCAGTTTGGTTGTGTTCAAAATGTAACACGTGGGTATGTAATACTATGTACTAGAATTAACTTTAGCAAATATTCTCTTTTCCTCATAAAGCCAGTTATTCCCATGAAAAAAGCAACACAGCAGGCTGTTCTTTGTGCATTTTTTTTGCTTTTCTAAGTATTTGAATTTGTTGCACAAGAAGTTTCTCAACTAAATCAGTAACAGACAGAAGCTAAACCAATAGATGGTACAGCTTCAAACGAGCTTCTAAGCAGGTATGTGGAAAACCGCAATTCCTGCCAGAATATTGGAAAGATATTTCATCAACTTCACAGTATTAATCCTGGTATAAGAGTTACAGCAGTGAACGCACGTCTTCATAGCAGGATTAAAATATTAACACTTCTGTAAATAAGGTAATTTCAGATATAGAAAAAAGATCATTAAGAAACACAATTTTATATGTAATGTGAAGCGCATAGTAATGCGGGTGAAAGATGTGCATTACTCTATTCAATATTCTCACAGGACTTAGAAGTTCACTAATTGGTTTAAGATTCAAATTGATTTCAGTGACATAAAATTTTGTTCCACATAGTATGTAATTATTCCTTCCATAAAGGAAAAAACCTATCAGGAAATGGACATAAAAGTCTATTTTCCTCCAGACAGAACATTACTGACCTCTAGCCTGATGCAGATACTTTGTCATAAGAACGAAACATTTACTGGCTCCGGTTCTGAATAGAAGACACCACCAGGACCCAAAATATGGGCTTAGGTTTATCCCATACAAATGCCAATAAATTTTTTTGCAACATCTTGTACTATATATATCCTTTTGAATAGACATTTTTCAGAAAAGTGAAGCATATGTTCTCATACAAAAGCAGGTATGCAGTCTTGGTAGTCACCATGAGTATCTCAAGAGGAAGTAGTTAGTCTTGACCTTTTGAAAGAGAGCAGCTATTCTAAGGCAAATTCTAAATGAACTCAAAGTCACAAGGTGAATCTGGATATTTTCTTGCTGGTTAGTGGCTCTGAGGTGGTTATATTGTTTGTTTGGGGATTTTTACTCAAAGATACTTTTAATGTTGGTTGAAATGCGTTTGCATGCTTAGAGCAAGAACTGGACAAGGCCGAAGCAGCCAAAGTTATCTTAGGTAATGCTCATCCACACAAATCACATCAAGCATAAGTTGAATGGAAACTGGCTAGTTTATTTTACAGCAGAATGGTGCCAGCCTCCCTATAAACATATGAAAGCAGGAAAAAAGAGAAACCAGCACAGTAAGAACTAAAATAGTTGAAATCTTGGAATCTACCAGCAGGTACCTGCTGACTAAATGGCTTGCTCTGAGAAAAAGGTTAAAAAACCCTAAGTGGTTGTACTCCCTACAAAACTCCTCTCCCAACTGCCTACCCACTACTGAAACTCAAGCACAAAGGTTGCCTTCTTCATCAGGAGATCGGCATTCCCCTGAAAGTCTATGTTTTGCAGTTGTTATTGGCTTCTGACAGGTTTCTAGCAGTTGTTTACTGGGAAACTGATGTTTTCAGGCCTTTTTCTGAAATAACTCAGGTACAGGCATCTTGCAAATTAGGCAGATGTAACTTACATATTTTATAATACTGCTACATAACTAAGTCAAGCAGCTTTGCTAAAGCTGCTTGGCATGACAGGTATCTTCCAGCCCAGGAAGGCTGGAAGAAAGAAATTGTTTGAAAGACTGGAAGAACTTAAATAATTGAACAGCACTGTGTAGAGACCACAAACACAGCCAAGCTTTGTGGCTACACCTTGTGTAGTTCCTGGCCCGTACAGTCCCAGGGAACACTTATGGGTCTCTCAAATGCAGAGCGGGGAGAAAGAGCAGGCAACCTTATTTTAATACAGACGTTCAAAACAGCAGAGAGGGATGGCATGGAAGTTGGGCAAATAAACTGTTCTCTGGAGTCCTGGTGTATATTCAGGATTTTATCTGGTCCAGTGTAAATGCATATTTATACAAATTAAGAAAATGCCATTGTTCACTCCTCCAATTTTCTCTCACAAGAGAGGAACAATCTAGAAAATCTCTGAACAATGGATAACACTTGACTAAAAAAGCATTAACAGTATTCAGGTATCAGGGTGCATTATTTTACATTGCAAGTCTGCATTCCATGAAGCACTACTTTGAAATATATCTCCCCCCTCATCCCCATTTCCCCTTGCAGAAGTTTGCTGGTCATTAACACTACTTATGTCAATGTGTTTATAAATAGATATTTGTAAACAATAGCCACTACACCCCCTCAACAACACCCAGAATACCTCTATATGCAAAGGACGAGATGTATTAAAGCAACAAGGCCATAATTATTTCCCACAAAGCCAATTTTGTTAATTTTATAGAAGTTTGGAGAGAACAGAGAGATCAGTTCTCCTTTTGCGACAAGGCGAGCTTCAGGATTATATAATGCTCTGTTTTACTGATAAAAAATAGCGCCTTCAGAATTCACGCACATCTCTCTTTTCTTGAGCAGCAGTGTACTGCTCTCTCAGAAGGTGTAAGTGCTCCCTGACTTCTCTCCCCCCACCCCACCGCTCTTCTTAACAAAGTGCTACCATCCAAAAAAGCTCCTGAACAAGTATCTCCTTGTTGCAAACAGCTCACAGCCTGTAAGCTTTAAGTTTACTGTAGCTACTGTACTGTAACTTCACTTACAGTGGACACCCAGCACCATACTCAATTTGTGGACCTTGTACCTATGGAAATGGCACAAGGCTTGAAAATTCGACCCCTGCTTTTCCAGTTCATTTTTCAGGGCAGACTGCAGAAAGTGCAAATATCTTCCCTCATGCCATTGCTAACACTTCTACTTGCTGTCAGGTTAACATCTACGTTTAAGATTTACTACTTTAAGTCACTACAATCAAACTAAAAATCTTCAGTTAACCAACGATTTTTCTTGCTTTAAAATGTGTTTGAATGCTTCTCTAGTTTCTAAATCATTACTGAAAAGGGATATTGCAAAAAAGCATAGCTTTCAACAGGTAACACATTGAAATCTTCTACTACCTCTTTACCTCTGTTCTGCTTTTCTTAACAACAGAGAGAACCTGAGTTTGAGGCTTTAGATATATTTAAAGAATAAAAAGAAGCCCACTGACCTCTAAAACAGGAAAATCTGAAATGCCACTTACTAATCAAAACTATTAAAGAAGTACCTTCTGCTCCACTAGCAGTTTGCAGAAGAGCAGGAGAATGCTATTTCAGAAACATCCTAGTGAAGCCAGTACAAGACGACATTTCCAGTGTAGCAGACATGCAGAAAATAGAACGGCTATTTTGAAAGAAATTATAGTTATGATGAAACCCAAATACTTATATTTGGGAACAAATTACAATCATGACAGTGGAAAAAGCTAAGTCAGTACAGCATGTTACTATCAAGACAGCAAGTTCACAAAAAAAGCCAGCCCCGTCTTCTAAACAGGTGCTCACTAAGGTGGGAACCACGTACTGAACAAACTGAAAACAAAAGGCAGAGCCCTTAATTCAACATTGCTTATCTATTTGAAGAGGTAGAGGTCCTGAAGCAAGAAGTATATTATAAAACTTAAGACCATCACATCACATGCACAAGGATGCAAAATAAAAAATTCACAAGGTCAGCTTACTTCTGTCATCTCTCCCAGCTTAAGTTAAAATAACTATGCCTGCAGAGTACCCTGCCCATACAATATGGCATAAATAACACTGGAGAGTGGCAAAAAACAAACTAAACACTTTCTCTGCTTTCATACCTGTGACTAACTACAGACCCAGCTTGTATGACGCTTCCAGCAACTGAAGTACAAGCTCAAATATTTCTGTCTGCAAAACAGAACAGTGCCTAAGAAGAGCTATGATGCCTCAGTTATTTTTACTTAAACTAGGTCAGTACTAAATATTAAAGCGAAACCTACTTGCACTTGGTATCCTTTATATTACACTGAGTGAAAAAGGAAAAAGACAAGGTCATTCACAAGACCAGAGATCGCTACATATTTCTCTTATTTGATTAATAATGTATGTAAAAAATGATTGAAGGCCTAAAAGTTTTGCTGATCTGCATACAGTCTAGCAGCTTTGAAGTTCCAGAGACTGACCTCTCTACTCTGCTCATTTAGATGGGTTCAAACTCAGGAGTGGTATTTTTGTTGCAGAAACTTACTATAGTATTTCTCTAAAAGCATTAATTAGAAAAGTGCCTGTTCCTATTAAGGCAGTACTACTATCACCACTTCCCTTTCCCAACATCACCTCTTGAAGAAAAATTGACTGAACAGTCCTACGGTACAACCCTAATGATAAAATTACAAAAATTCACATTACAATCACACTATATAGTAAAGAATCACAAACTCATATAAGAGTTCAGTGCAAAAATTAAAATAAAGATGACTGTGAAGCATAGAGATTTCATAGAACAAGATTTTAAAAAAATTATTTACAATACACAAATGACATATCAAAATAGTAACAGAACGAATTCTAAGCATGCTGATGAACTACCCTCCCACTCCTATTTGCTTTAAAAACCTACAGTCGCTTCAGTGACTGTGCAAAAACTGTGGTTAAGCTTACTTAAAGCTTTCAGGGAATCAATATTCTGTTTCACTCAAAATTCTCAGAAAATTGGAGGAAGCTGAAGACCTTTAGAGCTTCAGAACAAAGATTCCCACCCCCCCACCCCCCGAACGTGACAATCAAGATGTTAGAAGGAAAATTTTATGCCAACAAATTATGACACTTCCCAGTATAAACAGAAGATGCATGGGATAAATATTTCTAGAAGTTATTGTGGCTAAATCACTAAATCCAACTTCAGTCTTTAATTCTGCTATAAACTGCTTCTAACTGTATCTAAAAATGTTTCTCTTGTTATTAGCTTCCCCCTCAGAAAAGACAAGTAACTGCAGCAATGTTCTATTATATAAATATATTGTGTGCTACTTGTGCAGTGTGACAGCATCTTGTGTAGGCTATAAAAATTTCATTTACACTTGGAATGATTTTTTTTAATCGATTATGGAATATTTTTGTGTGAAACACAACTTACATATCATTAAAGCAATGATCCCAGAATAAGTTTCTCATGCTTAGTTTTCTAGGAAGTTTTTTACCCTCCCATTGCTCAACAATGAGACAAACTCACCTAGCTCTCCTAGCATACCAAGCTAGGTAGGAAACAAGCTATGTGAGCAGCACAGGATTTCCCCAATATGCTCTGTCATGTACTGCCTCTGTAGGTCTCTCTTTGCTAGCTCAAATATTAGCAAAGAGATTTCCTTAATACAGAATATAGGACTTATGGATAGCACAGCTTTTGCATGGACTCTGCACAGGAGTTTGAATTAAAAAAAAAAAAATCACAAAGAACCCATACTCAAACAAAAATACTACAGAAGAGAAATTAAAGCAAATAAATAAGAGTTAAAAGAAATAAAGAAAAAAGAAATTAGAGCAAAGTTGTTTATAACTCCCCATAACAAAAGTTACACAATAAAATAAATGTAACAGCATCCACAGATAAAAGAACAGCAGTAAGCCTTTGCCTCTTTCTCTCATTCCTACAGATACAGACAGCAGCAGTCTAGTATTTATAAACAAAAAATATCCCAAATTTTTATAATGGACAACCTCCATTATGACAAATCAACATTTCTGTGCTTCAGCCAAAACCAAACGTATGTACAAATAGTGAAAAACCCCAAACCAAACAAAAACCCCCAGGGGTTTGTTAAAACACTTATCACAATGGTTATGAGGGACTTCTGAATTTCTATCTACAGGCACAAGCACACACGAATGTTCTGATTACATTCAGTCATTTCGTCAGTTCTATACATAAAAAGTAATTGCCAAAGGTCCCTTATGTTTAAGAAATTTTATTAAAGTTGAAACAATGTTAAAACAAAGGTAACCCCCCGCCCAACCATTAAAGCCATAAAAATTGGCACTCTTATAAATCCACAAAACCCACTTCCTACATTAAAGAGAAAATCCAAGAAAAATACTGTCCTTTACAGCATTACATCTCAGTTTATTAGATTGACAAATTATTTGTGTACCTAATTAGATATAAATTTTATCATCAGCAATGGATAAGGAGAAGGAAGAGCAAATGGATAAGGAAGACGAAAGAGCAAGTAAGCAATGTTTATATAGGAACTACATAGAGTAACTACCCTCAGCCAAATGGCACATGCACATTATAGCAAAGACAGCAGGATACCACTGTCTGCCAAGGTCATACATACACAAAGGTGTTTGTTTAGCAAGATAACGGGACCAGATATTTTTGTCAAGTAAATAAGAGATCACAGTTCAACTATTTATAGAATTTCAGATGTTATGGTATATTCTTACCTTTTGCAGACTAGTAGGGTTTAGCTGGGTTTTATCTATTATTTTCACAGCAACCTTGGGAAAAAACAACCAACCGTGGATTATTAAACTCAAAAATGTTTGAACAAAAACATATTGCACCTCTGTGAGCAAAAGCGTAGATTTGCCTGTAAGACATGCATATGTGTCTGCTTTTGTGCATTTCATCAAGCAAAATTTCTCACCTATTAAGACCTACCAGCAGAATTTTGCCACCAGATGGTACCACCACAGAGTCAGTTTTGTACTTCTGTCAGTGTTTGGACAGAGCAATGTGATTCCGTCCACTGTAAAACCAGGCCCTCCAAACATGAGATCTATCTATCAATAGATTTCAATATCAAGGATCTATGAATACATTATCAACATCAATAAAATCTATATATCAATAGATTTCTCTTTGGTTTTGGAAAATGCTTGGGGATGAATGCACCCCCCTCCCAGCCCCCAAAAACCCCTGAATGCGCAACAAACTTTTTGATCTCTTCACCAAAAGGTTACATTTTTAAAAAAACAGGGTTAGCGGTTAGAGGGAAAGAGCCTGGGCACCTCAGGTAACTTTTCTTATATCCTGAAACAGCCTCTCTGCGTCTTCCTTTATGATGACAAAAAAAGCGTTTTTTTTTTTTTCTATTCAGGAGAGAAAGGTAAAAGAATAGCAGAAATACTTATTATAAAGATAGTCAAAGAGAATATAAAACACTGTCGGCCTTTTTTTCTTTTTAAAGGCTTACCTCTCTTCCAGTAAGCACATGCCTTGCCAGTTTCACTTTGGCAAAATTTCCTTTTCCTATTGTTTTCAGTAAGCGATAATTTCCAATGTGAGGATGCTCTTCATTGGTAGATGTAATGGAGTTTCTACATCGGGGGATGTTTTGTCTGCTACTTGACTTGATAGGCTGGACATGTGGTTCAGTGTATCCATCCACAGAGGTATGCTGGAAAGCAGATAAAATAGTTGGGAATTTAGCTACTTGGATTTTACACAGTTGCAGCAGAATAGACTAAAAGCGTAAAAAGGTGTAGAGGGGAGTAATTTATTTCCTTTGCAAGTATAACTGATAACTTTGGATGGTAGCTTAAGCAGAACATGCTGTCTTTTGGAAGAGTTTGATGCATGTCTCAAGAAAAAAGTCTGCAGGAAGATTTTACCAGCTCCAAAAGTAAAACTAGAGACACCTAGGCAGTAACCAACAAACCATTACAGACTTTTTTAAAAATACAAAAGTATGACTAACTACACACGACATCACTACGCTGCAAATAAACTTGCCTAATCGTAACAACATTTAGTCTTTTAAAAATACATAGTAAAAAAAAAAATTTGTGTTTTGGCATACTTGGAAACAAGGTTTCAATTATTTTTTTCTTAACTTTCTTCATCTCAAATAACATTATGACAAAAATATTTTTGAAGTAAGCTTTGTTTCCCAAGCCTGTTTGCATCTTTTAAAGTGAGAACTTCTATGACTTACAAGTAACGAGCAATATTATTTCTAAAAAAATGATGTAGAATCTATTCTTAAAAAGAAAACTCCATGGTACCTCATAAATATATTTTAAATCTCAGAAAGTCTCAAGAACTAAAAGGATGTTATTTTTAATGCATGCCAACACATCATCCCACATTAAATGTTAGTCACTGAAATCTGCGTGCTTCTGTACTCTCTAACTTCCAAGTATATAAGGGGCAAGATACAGATGGGGCTTGGAAACGTTCCAAGGAGAAACCAAACTAACAGATGATGTCCAAGGGGTGTTAAGCATTTCAGTATTTCTAACACTTTCTAACATTACCTGTTAAACATTTGTATCCATTTGCCACTAAAATTTAGCCTCTAATCTTTTAAGTTACAGATTTTAAGGCAGGCAAATACTGTAGGTAGAAACAGTGTTTTCTCAGACCAGTTTTCAGATTTTGCAACAGAAAGGCATGCTTACTCCCTGCTTACTCAGTTTCTGCTAAGCATAAAGCACAAACAGAACTCGAGACACCTTAATATTTTCTCATTATTCACTGCTTCAATCAAAAAGTCTTTACAGACCAAAGTTTTCTACATCTTTGACCTTAAGCTGAAAGCAGAGTCAGAATGCAGCAGGAAGCTTCACTGTTTCTCCCAATACCCAACCTAACATTGGCCTATGCTAATCTCACCTGTCATTCCTTATACAAGTAATTATTTTCTTATTCAAAATGGAATTTAAAAAAGTGCTTCCAGCTTCAGTGTGTGCATTTATTATAGACTGGAATCAAACCCCTCCTGTGTAAACACCCAGGCTTACAATTAGTCCCATTGAGCCAAGCAGAGTTATTTGGGGACATAAGTACTAGTAAAATTGGGAAAACTAGCAAACAGCTGCAACGCAACCGGAAAAAACAAGGAGTATACCACAACCAGAATGTTCTTTCCAAATGTAGCACAACTCTGCTTACATCACCTCCAGCATTATTAATTATTCACTATGGCCAGGAGAATGGTCCTAAATATAATTTTCTGTTTGTCTTCTCATTAACTGAGTCTCTCTGCAAAATACTACTATATCACCACTGCTAAACTTTTTTCCAAATTACTGCAGAACCAAGCAGGCCAGGCGTGTTTAGATTCTGTATATCAGACAAATTTATTCAACCATGAAATAACATGTTAGCAATAGTATTTATCCTTTAGAAGCACGTAATTAAAATACTTTCTGTGGACTTGGGAAGAGAGGATCAGAAGGACAGCTCCAGGCAAAGAGGCCTTGAAACATTCCTTCAACATCGGACACTAGTCCTACAAGCAATAAACCACAGCCCAAATAAAAGTCTTGCTTAAGAAAACACCCCGCAAGAACAGTATTTGTATGGTGCTAGTAATGAATATTATAGCCATACCTAGAACTCTGTCCAGAGCTACAGCACTATGCTATACAAGCAATTTTTAAAAGTCTTCGAGCCTGTTTATGCACACAATTAGATCTTCACTACTTGAAATACAATGCCTACCAGAAGCATTAGCAACCCTAGTATCAGTTGCCAATTTCACGTGTTTCATAGGATTAGGCTGCTTCCAGTAGGTACTTGAAGGGATCTTTTAGACAAGCAGCTGGATAGGCAAGCAAAACCAATGCCACAGGCAAAGCGAAAGATGGCTTCAGAGGACAGATCATTTTAATGCAGATTTAACATGGAAATCATAATGACAATATGACAACCCAGAACCAAATCTGAAGAGGCCAAAAAAACCACCACAACAAAACAACCAAAAAACAAGTAACAAGGTTCATGGTCATGACGATTCTGGATTTTTGTGACAGAAACACTGAGCTCCTCCAGATAGTTTCTTAATTATTCCCTCGTAGACAGATTATTTTCAGAGTCAACCCTTCACCCCAGCTATGCCCAACGGTTACAGAAAACATGCGTGAAGAAGGTCGAATTTCTTTCTTTGTGAGCCACATTATATATATATGTGTGTAATTTTTTATTTGAACAGCACTGGATAAAATTCATATTAAGTCTTGCAATAGGCTTCTCTCTTGCACATTAACAGCTTGCTATTGTTGGAAAGTACAGAAGAATTTAAACTAGTAACTCATCAACTTCTAGAAATCAGCATTCAAGGAAATCAAAACATAACAAGGTTAAGATGTTGGAAAAAAACCCCAAAGAAACCTCAAACAATCAAGTTAAGTCAAATAACATCAACTCAGAGATTATTTCCAAACAATGCTAAAGCTGAATTCTTCAGCAGCAATGCAATATCCACACACTGTCTAGAAAGACTGGCTATGTAGTTTTACGATCTTTCTGGTCCATTAGAATACGTTCATTCATTATGCATCAGCTATTATGTGGCTGTTTAAAAATGCCATTTCAGAAGAACAATCTCTAAATTCTGAGAAATTTTTCCGGGTACTGGTAACAAGGGGACTGTCAAAAACCACCACTACCCTTGAAGTTCACTGCCATCTAAAAAACAATTCCAGCTAACAAGCTGCATTTCCTACATAGGATTTTAATTAGGATTCTGATAATTCTCTAGATACCTTGATAATATATCCTTTTTATATATATATATATATACACACACACATCTATGTCTCTCTCTAAAATGTAGTGGGAAACACTACCTTATAGTACATCATAAACATGACTCCCTTTATGTTCAGTTTATGTCAGTGTTAAATAAAATGTTTAGAAGTCAACACAAAATTAGATGTTTCTTAAAATAAAACACAATGTTAAACACAAAAGATGCAGCAGTAACAAAAGTTTAGAGCTGAAACAGTGTATTAGAGCAGCCATTTAGGTATTTTGCACATTAGTCAAGCCTTTAAAACAAACAAGAAAAAAACCCATGCAAACCAAAACCCACCACCTTTTCAGAAATCTCAAACTCTAGAATTCAATTTTAGATTGCAACTGAAGAGAGCTCAATTAACACTTATTACTCCTAACTAGATTTGTTTCATGACACGTTGCATTAAAATTATTACAGAAAGTCAATGGCACTAAAAATCACAAGAGTTAACCTGACCCATCACTTCCCCAAGACTCAAAACTATTCTTTTCCTAGTTTACCCATGGCAGCTTTGCAAAAGCAAGATGACACGACCAGACACATTTATCTTTGAGAAAGTGCAGAAGAACTGACCCCACCAAGTAGATACAAAGCGTGTACTCCAGTACTTTACTTATTCAGCATCCTTTAGCCACTTAGCTTGCCACTGGGGTAGTGTTGTCATGGCTTATATGCTGTAAATAAACTTACATCACTGCATATATTAACTGCGCTTACAGCTTAGTCTTAAAAAGTCCCCAAAACTACTCCAGCCACCAAACCACAGTGTCTTTCTCAATCAAACACTACAGGCCTCTAGAGCCCTTCTGAGTGACAGGGTAACTTCCACACATTGGTCTCCCTACAAATACACCTCACTTGATTAAGCAAACATCTTGGACCTGAATTTTCCTCTTCTTGAATTACTGCAAGGCAAATTCCTTGGTACAGTCAGACCATGGAAGCAAAGTACGCACACGTGATGCTAGAGAAGGCACATCATCACATTTCCTCTATCAATATTATCTCCTGTTCTGAATTTAGGTTTCTTGCAGCCAATTTTTATATTCATAACTCCAAACATTTTCAAGCATGTGCCATACACATGAGCATTTGTAACAGCTGTCATATTTTGCAAGGTAATCAAAATAGCTAGCCCAGACAGAGTGAGTCTGAAGGGTTTAGAAGACCATCTTCTAAGCAGCTCTGATCTGCCACAACTTTGATTCACAATACAGGGGAAGAAAAGGGGAGAAAGATGAAAAGTAGTGTCCTAGATATCCAGCTGCTTTTGTGTTTTAACTGCTTGCTGTCTATAACTATTCCTTCAGGACTTATGAGCTGCTAGCAAACCATCTCAAGCAAGTCTCTTTTGATGAAACAACAAAGAAACCAAACTAGAAGAGTCCAGTTTTTTGAAAGATCTTGGTAAACCTCAATGTAGAAACCAGAGATGTTCAGATCAGCTTCTTCTACATCACATATCAAGAGGTCCAGATTTACAGGTATTAAGTGTGCTGCAACTCTGAACTGCACAAGATGATAGTACCTGATCCATCAGCTACTGCCAGAACAAGGGGATTCACTCCTCTTGCAGGTAAACCTCACATTTGCACAAAATCACAGCTTACTCTTGCCATGTGCACCAGTCACATCATACTGCAATTACTAAAGCACCTCTGATCTCAATCAAAGCATTAATATAGCACTATATACTCCGATTTTTCATACCTTTTGGACATATATGAAAGTGCTTTGGAGGGGACAATTAAAAAGACTGAATGTGTGTATATGCACACAATTCTTTCCATAATTTCTTATCAGCAATTAAATGCATACTAGATTGGGAATGCATGATAGTATTAAAAACAAACAAACAAAAAACACAAAAAAAAAGAAACCAAAAAAGCCCCAAACCAACAATCCCAAAGCAGTCAACCTACACCACCAAAACAGGATAACAGAAAAACTCAGAAAAGCTCAGAAAAACCCAAGAAACAAATAAACAAAACACAATAAGAGAAAAAGTATATACAAATTTAAAATCAGATACCAAGGTCAATGCATGGCAAAGACAGGAGAGAATCAGACAAAATTGTCAAAAGTTTGTCTTTAACTTGTACCCAATACCCTGAGCTGGCTCCCATAGGCTTTCCAGAGTGCACAAAGAAAATAATCAAACACATGCATCTGCATCTTTCTGTTTCTATCAGATTTACATAATATGTAGGAATTCCAGGCATGAACTTTTGAAAGAGCTTGAAGCTATTAGCAATAAGAAACAATGATTTTGAATAAAGCTGGCCTCAGTCAAGCATATGGAAACATTTCGTTAACTGATGCTGTAACTCTGAAAAGCATTTTAGATGAACCTTTTTTTAAAAAAAATCCAAACTACAAGCATAGAGTACAGTCTAATGTACCAAGTAAGATACTAAATAAAATAACTTCCCCTTATTCTTTGTGTCTCTTTCCTTTTCTTTCCAACTGTAATATTCCGTATTTCAAAAAAAACAACTTCAAATCTAATAGTAAAATCTTTCTATTGCAAGGTGAAGTACAATCCCTTAATGTCGTTACACAATAAAGATTCCTTCCCAAAAGCATATATATATGCTGGTGATAGGTAAACTTATGCTGAGCATTGAATAAATTTTATCCTGTGCTTGTTACTATGGTATCTAAGCCCCTTAGAAGTTTTGGTAGGTTTTTTTGTTTTGTTTGATTGTTTTTTCAAGTGCTCAATGTATCTTTGTGAGACACATCAGAAATAAGCTTGCCAACTTCCAGACAGAATTGTTTTTCTAATCACAAACTATACAGGACACAATGTTTATAAATCTGTACTTGAAGCCACTCAGGATAGAAAACAGCCCACCATCCACCAGTGCGCTGCATACGCAGCTAACTGACGGATTTTAGCAGTTCGTACACAAGGTTCTTCAGAATACTGGTAATTTTCATATGGTGATGCTAACCTGTCATAAATCCTGTCCATGTTATCATAAGCTTGCTCCCAGTTTGTTTTTTTTTTTTTTTATTTTTTAAACAGTGTCATATGGAAGGGTGGAGTTCATTATCACATGGAATCATTTTTTATTTAAAGGATTAAAAAAAAAAAAAAAAAGCACCAGTCCTCCCCTGGGAAGTCAGTCAAAACATTTTAGAAAAACAAGTACCTTCACAGCATTAAATCAGGTCTTGTAACCTGAACTCAGCTAACACGTTTCCTCCTCGCCCTGGGCCTAAAGCCTCAGCCCGGCCAGGCGCGCAGGTGCAGAAGAACAGGACCTTCCTGTCTTTGTTCCATTTCGCTCAGAATTGGCGCAGTTATTTCAACCTGGCACTTTCCCTCCTGACTCATCCCTAACATACAAACAATATTTTCCAGGGCTAATTCAGGACAGTCAGCCCATATCATCTCCATTAATTGCTACAACAAAATTGAACCCTCCCCATAGCCCCAGTGAATATTGAGACAAGCCAGCTAGAAGCTGCTGCAGTAAACCACAGGTAGAACCGAGGCAGACGGAGAGTTTTTCCTAAAATCCTTCTACATTTACATATTTTTATTTGTCATTTGGTATAGTACCATAAGCTACAGCCAACCCTACCAAGCAAAAGAGTAAAACATTTCCTATCCTGTCAAAACAAAGTGGTTAATATCCCTCACCTGTAAAACCTAACATGAACCCATGTTTTTGAAGAAAACCACTTATGGGAGGGGGAAGGAAGGAGAAAGGCTATTCCTGCTGCAGCCTCCCGAACACATTTAAACACTGCCCGACACACAGAGAGCTCTTTCAACATTCCTTGCCAGCCATTGCTCTTTCTTCAGGAGCTGATCAATTTGACCTCACCGGTCTTTTTTGACTTATTTCATGAGATCTTCAAACCTGCTGGCACAGAGCTCCTGGGGAGGGTTCCCAGCTCACCCAGGACATCTTGCCAGCACCTGGAGACGCAGGCAGCTACAGGGCACTGCTGCTGAATGCCACGGCACTCACAGTTTGCTCAAAAACCCTCAGTAAAACAAAAAGAAAATGAAATGCTCATGTTGATTGTTAACTGAACTAACCAAACAAGAACAGGAACACACCCAGAAAGCGAAACTTCTGGCAAAGGAAACTGGCAGCAGTTTTTATTGCCCTTATAAATGATGCAGCCAGGTCACTTTTCAAGCGGCCTGATGAAAGGCAGGAGAAGAGAGACATGAAACAACTTACAGTTCAGGATCATGTCAGGCACATGGAGCTTCTCAAGTGTTTGCAGGACTACAAGAAGTGGAAAATGCTTTAATATTGAACTTCAAAACCGAGGGGAAAGGGCTACAGCCCGGAGGCTACAATCTGGAAGACTGAGGCTTTTCTCCAGATGAGAAGAATGGCAGCAAGAGGCAAGGTTTACTCACAAAAGAGCGACTAGATTATAGAGCTAAGTGTCTCTCATACTCATGATCAAACAAGCAGTCTTCTGGGCCAGCTGAGGTTTCTTCTACAGAAGGAAAACATACATGCAGCTAATTGGGACCAGGCTCTGAATCCTAACTCATTCTTTCTCTCAAAGGTTATGAAATAGGAAATTTTTCCTTGCCCATTGCATACCTAAAACAGCTCTGGAAGAGTCCACATGTGGCACATTGGCTGCTGAAGCTGACCCAACACTCCTTACATGCCTTCACCCACTTACAACCGCACTACCACTGGTGCAGCGGGATGGAGAGCCAACACAGGGAGCCAAGGCCGACAAAACCTAGCAACTCTCTCCCTGAGTGCATGCACACCCAGATGGTTTCTCAAGTGTCAGCACAGGCCCAAGGAGAAAGCGGAACGCCCAGCCTGGGGAAGATCAGGCCACAGCAGCTCCGTGTTAAGCTCTTGTGGAACTACACCATCAGGACAGGAACAACAGCAAAAAGAAAATTGATCACACCACTTTTCTTGATAATCCAGAGGCAAATCAACACCAGTAGTGAAACTTTACCTAGGAGATACTTGCTCCCACTCTACAACAAGGTAGAAAACCAGAACTGTGGAAAAAAAACCACACCCCCAAAAAAACCCAGCCCCCAAACAAATAAGTTGACTTGCTTATTTCTGTTGTTTACCTGCACTGGCTGTGTAAGACAGAAGAGCAGCTTACGAAGCTACCATTTAGGAGTGACATGCATGGGCAAAGCGCCCTTAACATTTCTTTAGCAAGCTGGACAGCATTTCTAAAGTCTTCCATCCCCATTACTGGATTCATCCAATAGATCCAGTGACAAATCCATCAAGAGAGATCACCATCTTATTTTGAAGACTATTTTACCTCAAGGTCTTATTAGCTTTCTGAAGTAAAGCCTGCTTCTAAAAAGTGATGAGATGACCAATTAAAATATCCAACCTGATGGCAATACATACTAATTGATGCACACATGTCCTAGAAAATAAATTGGAGGGCAACGCAGGCCTCTGATGTTTCAGGATTGCATCAAGTTATGTTTCAAATGAAATTACCCAATATTCAGAAGGATTTTTGTGATATTCTTTTGAGACATACCTTTTAGGGATCTTAAAAACCTAATTTAAAGGGTACAGAGACTCATCTTAAATGTTTCCCTTCATACAATACAGTATACAACACAAATGCATCTAGAAGTAGTTGGGGAGCCAGTTCACCTTGAGAATTAGAAGAGGAAAAAATTGCATGGACCTACAGGAGATTAACAGGGCCTATTTCATGCCCTTCCACAGCAGCTGCAGCCTTCCAGGGAGGAGCAGGGAATCCTTCCCGACCTGGAGAGCACTTTCATGGCCTCTTGCACTAGAGCATAATAGCTTAGTTTCTTCAGTTTCAAGGCCTGATAGTATTTTCTGGTCCCTCTCTCTGCAGCAAGGCCTTCTGATGTCATTAACAAGTCTTGCCTCAGAGGACTTAAGTGCAGAGTGCCTACTGGACCCCATCTGCCAAGGAGACGTAGTTTTATTAAGCCAGGGTTTAATCAGAGTAAGCATTCTGCAGACATATTTTTTTCATAAGCATGGATACAAAGGTTAACTTTCTGATGAGTAATGCATATTTTGGCACAGGATAACCAGCTGCCTTCCTAAGAGGAGGAAGCACCTCAGATGGCATAGGACACTTCTACCAACGAGCCTGCACTCGAGCAGCATTCAGCTACAATGATTTTGTCTACCAAGAAGAATCTAGCAGAGTCTGATCTGATGGTAGGAGCTGCAGATGAAGTTATAAGGACACAACTAAACTTAGTTGGTCTTCTGAAAGAGTAAAGCATGTTTTACATATAGAGCAAGATTATGATGATGTGTCAAAGCCAGCGGGTGTAGAGGTACACAGTGAACTCAAACAAAAAAAAAAAAACAAAGCAAAATGAAGACAGTCTTCTGCTGAGGGTGCTCTGCCCCATTTTTTATAAGTGTTAATTAACAGATCAAATAAAATGTCCTCAGTTGGGCTGTAGTAACTATTTACTTTTATGTGGATAATGCTACACCACATTTCAACTTAGCAAATACACTCCCAACCTTGCACAGATTTATGCTTGACTTAAAGCTGTCCAAATACTGTATGCCCCTTGGACCAGCTCATATCTTATGATCAAAGAGTGCGCTCTATACAGAGCTTAGACTACAATCTCCTCAGAGCCCCTCATTTCTAAACACATGCAACCACCTATTTTAACCTTTGGGCTTCAATTCTTTATTTACGATCACAATCTATGTATGATAATTTATGATCACAAACTATCACAGTATAGCATTTCACAAATATATGCAACTAGGAAGCTATATTGAAAAAAAGGAACAACAAAAAAAAAAGGCAAACAGCAGCAATATTCCTTTGCAAAATCTTTGAGGAATACAACTAGAAAAAAAAATTTCTTTATGTTTTAAACAGGCAGATATAGTAATACAGTAGATTATGAATACTGATAATTACACGTATACCACAGAAATGTCAATGTACTCAATTCAAACCATGAAAAGAAATCATGTGAGAGTATAGACGAGATGTAAAAGCCAAGCACAAGAAAAAGAATGAGCAAAAATGAAATAGTCCATTTTACATATGTCAGCAAAGGAAGTGAAAGAAAAAAATGATGCAAAGAAGATATTTAAAATAATAGATGCTGGATTTAACCAGCCCATTAAAATAAAGTGTTAAGAAAATGTGGAAGAAATAATGTACACACATATATATATGGATAAAGCTTAAGAATACAAACCAAAGAATCTATTATTAAAGGGTTGAACAAAAACTACTATGTATTCAAAATGAATACAGTCATTAAAACAAAAAAAACAATCCAACAGTAAGAAAAAAATAATTTTAAAAAAAATATTACTTTCTCTCTCCAGTCCTTGACAATCAGTGGGTGAGAAATCCCAGATCCCCAGCTATGATCTTTTAGACAGTACCCCAGCATGCAAACTGTCAAAGTCAGGCATTTCCAGTCATCTTTATCTAGACAGTGAGGTACAGCAACTAATCAGTATCAGCAATGGTTGCCTTCAGCTCACCATTAGCAGTGGCAACTCTTGGTTCTGTCCTGAGCTGGACATTGAAATGCTTTGGGTAACACTAGAGCAACATGTCTTACACCAGCTGAGGTGGCTTACCTAATCAGATGCTGTCTCATATTAAAAACAGGAGTTAATTTGATTCAGTCTTAAGGAAGGGAAAGTCCGGAAAGCAGAAGTCATGGGAATCTGAGGGTAATGTCAGCAGGTGACAGGAACTATCAATCCTGTTACCAGCAATTGGGAACCCATCCTCAAAACCTTATAGGAGAGTCATCCTATGAAGTTTTCAAATGGACATCACCAAATTATTCCAAGTCCTAGGATGAGTCAGACTGCAATGTCATGTTCTCTCTTCCACCACCAGCCTGCCAAGGGTCCCTCTCCTACCCACAGTCCTAAGATGCTCCCTGCCTCTTTGGAGTTGAGGAAAGCCACAGCACTGTAGAGGGATGATCACAGATCCCCTTACGCAATGTTGCAATCCCTAAATTTTCACAGTCTCACTGAGAACTCCCATCTGTAATTTTTTTCCCTAATTTACCAAACTAACTAGAACCCTTCCAGTCCCAGGGGATGAGAGCTATTGTGTTAAATATCTGACTCATTTCACCAAGTGGCTATTCATTTTCTACCATCTTCCAACCACCCAACAGCTGAACTGAAATCAGGCACAGCTGTCTACCCTTTCTCAAAAACGATCTGGAGGTAAACTTAACTCCATTATATAACTGTACTACCTGCCAATATACTTGACAGTCTCCCAGTTTACTGCCTTCTTTTTTCTGTTTTTCAGTCACTGAGCTAGCCTTAGAAATATCTGCAGTTAAATCAGGACAAAATTAGGAAAATGGCTCATGTGCCAGTAACATTTCACTTCATCATAACTTTAGTCTAATAGTCAATTGCTATATTTAATTCAGCTTTTTCGGGTTAGTAATTATTATGCGAAGGGAATAAAAACAAACTGATTAGTCCAGTTTGTCTCTTCTGTGCTACTCCAGAAGGCCTGACACCATTCACTTTGAAAATAGTTCTGTTTAAACAAAATATTACACACCACTAGGAAATGGATTTAACGAGTAACCGTGAGAAAGCTTGTACACAATACCAAAATAAAAAGTTTTACAAAAGGACACCCAAACAAAACAACAACAATAATAATATTTAGAAAACCTCAAATTTGATTTTGATATGAGCACTATACTTCTGCAATCACTGGCTAAGCAAGAATAGCTTTTTCGAAAAGGACCTTTAAATGCAGTTTTTATTTTATGAGTCTACTTTGCTTTGCACAGGTTCAGGGATTAGACTTCCCTTAGCCTTTGAACATGGCTGTAGGCATACATTCTCTAATAATAGTTATGTCTTCCATTGACTAATTCCAGCATCTATATTAGATCAACTCTCATTGCTCATACCAACTTTCTGTAGATAAGATTTCCCTGGACTATGCAGTAGATGGAGCAAGAGTTTCATCGTGAAGTGCTTTCATAAATTTTCTTTGTTCATGTGCATCTTATGACCATCACTAGAAGAACTCTAAAAAGCAGCCAGCCTTGTTCATATAATATCAAATCAAGAAGAGCAAATTTGAAAAGCTTTTACACACAGGTACGCCTGGTAAAGACTACTCAGAGACAGTATTATTAATATTTTCTATATACAACTCATTGTACTGAATGATTACAACTGTTGTTCCTTCTGGAGTCTGATCTTAAGGGGAAAACACTATTTTAGTCCTTCACCAAATAATACATTTTCCTGATTTTTTTTTGATCACTGGTAGACAGTCCTTACTGTCATAATTGCAGGGGGAAGAAAATCTGATTACTGTTGGAAAAAAATTACTAAATAAAACCCAAAATGCTTTAAAGAATTATATTACCTTCAATCAATAATATTATCTGGAATAGAGATATGAGTAAATACATTACACATGTAATCCATTTGCGGAAAACAACCATATCCTCTGTAAGAGCTCAGTGCAGCATTTAACAGCCTAAGGTAATTTCCACGGCAAAAATCAGACTCTCCTTAATGCATGAGATTCTCTGAATTTTTGAGCTATGCCTCTGCTTATTTTAAGTAATGACAGAAACATCTAAGAATTAGAAAGATACTTATATACAACTGAAGCCAAGCATGTACTCTCAAAAAGAATTTCAGATATTTACTGTTTAAGCACAAGTAATTTACACTGCTGCTACATGTACGCCCTACACTTTGCTTCCCTCTGCAACTCTTTAAATTCCTCACGTAGCTGCTGAATTTATGAAGAAAATCTCTCTCTACAAGTGACATTAAAAAATTGTACGTCCTTTCTAACTACTCACTATAAAGCTTTGGTTACTTTCTGCTGTTATCTGGAAGAAGAAAGCACAGTAACTTTACAAGGTGGGGAGAGAAGGAAATACAGAGTGAGGAAAATGTAGTCTAACCGATGAGTATTAAAGTTGTAACAATCCTTTTTACTAATAATTTCAAGAAGAAACCCCAAACCAGAAACAATTCCCCCCAACCCACCCACAGCAAAGCATTTCTTGACTCCCTTTAGCTTTACAGTTCTGATTATCCCCATACTGAAGTGCTCCTTGGGATTCACGCAAAAGGGTATTACTTGAAGGATGAACAGGAGCTACAACTATGCAGCTTTAGTACAGCTTTGTATTGGTTTTGCTTAAGTCATTAAATGAGCAAAACTGGAAAAGGTCCCAGAAAGAGCGAGAAGCATAAGGAAGTTGGCAACAAGTATGCAAGCTCAAGCACAAAAGCACATTAGTAAGCAAAATGTGGGGGAAAACAAGGTGGGGGGGGAAGAATGTGATAAGATAGGAAATTACAGGTATTAAATGGCCAGCAACTTAATGAACATGGGTAAATGGAATCTCAGAAAGATGGATATTGGGAAGTATGTAAGGATAATGTGACTATCACCAGGCTTAAAATGAAACTGGCCAAATATTTGAGGGATTAAATACGAAAAACGGTCTATGCAATGATGTCTAACATTAAGATTACAAATAAATAGCCTTTTTCCCCTCTGAAGAAGGGGGCTGCTTGGAGACAAGTAAAAGATGTTTTATTTCATTATTCTTTTACTTTCTTCCTAAGTATTGAGTTAAGATGGAAAAGATACAAACCAACAGTGGGGAAAGGAGGAATCCAGGATGAAAGCTTCCAAGAGAGCCGAAAATAGCACTCTACTGTAGTGACTCTGTGCCTCCACTTACAAGAAGGTGTGTATTTTACTGCATCATGAGCAAGGCATGGGTCCTCCTACAGAAGTGCGGCAGAGCAGAGGCACTACAGGTTTTACCACGAGGTTAGCCTTGGGCAGGAGCCTTTACAGCAAGCCCTGCTAGAGCCTAATCTATCCAAATCTAATCTATTCTTTCCAACCACATCTATCTAATGGAAGATATCACTTCTTCCTAACAACCTCACCTAATTTTGTCTCTGCTTGAGATTTTAAAAGTTATCACGCACTACTATTACTTTATAATACAAAAACAATTAGACTTTGTCACCAGTAACATCATCATTATCTGCTCTTGCAAAAGACTGCCATGGGCTATCCGGCAACTCTGTATGTTCAGGTACGCTAACATCGATGTACTATACAAGTGCTTTCATCAGAGGTGAAATAAAGTTGTGTCTTATTAGTCAAGCTGTCCATATCACAACTATGTGTGTTTAAAATACAATTCTACAACACAACTGGACAAAGCTCCTCATGTTGAATCAATTAAAATATATTGTAAGTTTGGATATCATTCTCTGCTCTAAGATCTCTCATTTTGCTACTTTTGTGAATTCTACATGCCACAAGTTTAAATGTAAAACAGGATTATTTTCCTACTTGCTGCCAACACACCATTAGGGTCATGATGGACAAGGCAGACACTGATCTGAAGTCATAAACATGTTTCATTCCCTCCTCAGTGTAACTCAACTATGTTTATCAGTCCTTACCTAAGAAATTATTAGGACTATGAACACACATATCACATTTTATACTTATCCAGAATTCAAAATTACTGAAAAATTTAAAGAATGTTTTACTGCTCTTTTTTTTTTCACGTGCTTCTTTAGATTTTGTACACAGCTTAGAAATTAAAACAATGGAACTGGCTAAAGCTTATTGTAACCAACAGTCCTCTTACTGATATGTTACCAGATTTCTGAAGAATGCAAGTGTGAAGAAAAAATAATTTTTTTCAAAACACGCTGTATTATTGTATTATGAATGTAGGTTTCTATAAAATGTCTTACATTTTTATGAAATGTAGCAAGCTTGAAAGAGTTTGCACACAAAGGGCCAGGACTCATTGGTACTGAGCACTTAAAAACTGAACAGCTCAGCAGGAGTCTTTACAAAAGTCATCTTGATCGTAAACCACGTTAATGCCAACCAAATACGTGGAGTGCACACCACTTCTCATTGTGACACCCATAGCCTACACCTAAGGTGTCCCACAAGCGTAGGAATGGCAAGATAAAAGAAGGAAAATTACTCTTTCCTGAATCCATATACAAACAACAGAATACGAGAGCTTGAAAACAGACAGACAGTGCATTTATTCCATCAGAAGACAGCCTGCTTTCCATGACGATTTAAGTGATGTAAAGGGACTGTCAATCATCTGTCCTGGTAAGATGGAGAATTTTAGAATAACAATGATCTTCCATTCTAGAGATGCACAGAAAACCTGCGCTTTTGGGTTTTACATAAATACACTCTATTGATAAACCATTACAGCCTAAGCCGTGGCACTGCTCCATGGGTATGTCTGGTTCATTGCTTTAAAGGTTAATTGTAGCCCAGCTGAATTTAACTGTGCAGACACCTTACTACAACTGTGAACATGTGTCTTGCAGCATAAGTTGGTGTTTTCTTTGAAAGCATACATAAGAAATCCCTAACAGAAAGCTCATCTGAAAAAAAACGAACCCTAAAAAACAAAACTTCTTTTTCAACTGCCATCTCAGTTCAAAAAGAAGCAGGATTATGATAAGCACAGAGAGTACTTCCCAGTGCTTCTGCCTTAAACTATTTTACCATGACAGCTACAGTGTGTTTGGTCACTACTTAGCAAAAATAAGATGAAACAAGCACAGAGATCCCTGCCTTAAGAACAAACACCATCTTATCCTTCTTGGAATTTTTAATCTTCGATTCGCTAAGATGCTAACCAAAAACTGTCTAAGCTGCATCATCACATACAGCTATGAAGTCTTAAACTGACCTCAAGATCTCAGCAATCCTTTGATTTTACTATTTTACCAAGTTATTCACAGAAATACAAAAAATTGGAAAAATTTTCTTTCTTAGTTGAAATACAACTGGCCCAATTTAAAGCTCAGTTCAGCACTGAGCAGAGAGAACACACACACAAAAAATGTTCATTTATAGCGTGAAGAAAGTAGAAAAATGTTAACAATTAAAAAAGGCTTGGTAGTTGATGCGGAGAAAGAGCTTATTATTAAAACCCAGATTCAGCTGCATTATATTCATTACACTGAATGATGTAAATGTTTCAACGGAACTTTCCTGCTTTCACAGTTGTTTTCAGAAAGATTCAACTGTGAAGAAGATTTCTTCTTAATTTACCACTACTTAATTTCTTCTTAATTTACCACTACTTAGAGGGGAGTAAACATCTGAGAATGAAGACCGAGAAAAAATGTGAAGTCATAAAAAAACAATTTTTTGGCAATTCTGAAATTCCAGAAAGATTAAAAAAAAAAAAACACAAAACAACAAAACCCCAACCACAAAAAGCAAGCATTGTGTTACCAACAACAATAAAAAATTAATACATCATGTCATGACCACAACACAAATAAGTGAAGTTTGAAACACGTCACTGGCTGCAGCAACTTACAAGTATTATATTTAACCTGGAGGGCAGCACAGAGCATAAATGTATATTAAAAAAAAAAGAAAGGTTGAAGCTACTAAAAGATAATATCTAAACAGAAGCGATAAAATGCTCTCTCTCTGATATCACATTTGAAAAGTTTGCTCAAACTCTCAAGCTGTTAGTAGGCCAATTTCTAAGAAATCTGTAAGTTCTCTCTCAAACATCAGTAAGATATTAAGGCTAGGTCTATATTAAATTCTGAGAACAAGAAAGAAAAAACTATGCAACTGCAAATACAAATCACTGATCAAGAACATAATTCTACAGAAATCACTGTATCGGCACTTAAAAGAAAAGTGAAATTACTATTTTTTGTGTTTGAACTATTGTTATCAATTAGAAGTTAGCAGGAGCTGCCTCTCCTAAACAGCAGCAATTGTGATGGTAGAAGCTTACCACATTTATAGTAGAAATATTAATTTCCAAATATGATTGGGTGCCATGAGAAAAAAAAAAAATCCTGTCTTTACTGATGATTAAAACTTTTCAAGTGTACAATTAAAAAAAGCTATATTAATATAAAGAGTAAGTCTGTGTGATCAGAAAAGTATGATGGTAGAGACCCCACCAGCAACAAGGCTCCATGGAACACAATCTTCTTGTTCTAGTTCAGCGTTTAACTCCACTGACCACACCAAGTAGTTTTCACAACACCAACCACAAACAATGTGTAATTTCATACTTCATAGGTAAACATAAAGTTACAAGTAGTATAAACTGCACCAACTCTTTCTGAACTTTATGTACTCTTTCACAATGCCTAGATAGAACACTGAAGTGTGAAGCTACATTTTCACTTGTTTGTTCCAAACTATTTCTTTACAGAAGGAAAATGAAACTAAACATCTATGTCACCTGTCCCATGACTCTCTACAATTAGGTTAACCTCAAGATGGATAACATACTTCGTAACAAAATGAACCTTGCTCTCTCCGTGCAAAATGCTCTAGCTAAACATATGTTTTACCGCACAACATAAGAGCTTGCCCAAGACCTGAACCAAAACAAAAAAAGTCTGTATAAAGGACAAACCTTTAAAATACGATTAGGAGAACATGCCCTCTTCTTACCATTGAAACAAACATATGACCTAATGGTGTATTTATGATCAAGGAAAATAATCTTACACGGAAAAAACACAGGCATTCTCCACTTTGCTAAAGCCCATCTCCTGCGGATAAGAGAGATACAGCTGTACTCTTGAACCCGTAAGGCTTGGAAACTAGGCCATTCTTCTGCTTAAGGCACTGAACGAGAATTCTTGTCAGATACTTTCTCCCACGCCCCCTCGGTCCAAATCAAAACCATGTGTCGTTATTGTGCAAAAGCAAATCCAGAAGGAGAAAAAAAAACAACAAAAAAACCCAAAATAAAAACCACCAACAACCAGAAAGAAATTAAACATGGTATAATTATTATTATTACCCGAACCAGACCACTCCATTCCATCCTATCTCTTGCCCTGTTCAGTTTTTTTCCCCTCTTGAAAATGCAGCTGGCTACTTGCCTTCACTATCAGAAAGTCATCCTTAACCACACCCACTCTAGCTGGCATCTGAGACATCATCCTTCTCTTGCTAGCCTCCAAATGGGTATGAGTGTTAAAATTATAATTATTTGCATGATAATGAAGCAAATCACACGATCACAGGTCACTGTATCACCCCTCCTTAAAACTCCCTCTGCTGCGACATCTCTTAATCATTCTTATATGGCACAGGCTAGGTAAGACAAACCACAATGGCCACATTCCTCCTTGACTCTAGCCAGTGTTATCATCCAGAACTCCTGCCTTGTTTGTTCCTTCCGCCACCATAAACATGCAAGATCTCTGCAGCAGAATTAACCAACTTTTATGTGTCTGAAAAGTACAAAGCAAAAAATACCTTAAAACTTAGCTAGATGGGTAACACCACTACGCAAATAATAGTAATGCCTTCACAAATAATAGTAATACCTCCAAAAGATTAAATTACACTTACTATAGGGAGAATAAAAAAGTATTCTCATGCCAGACTAAGAGGTCCTCATGTCAGAAAAAGCAAACTACAGCATTTTCCTTTTTATTAATTTTACTAAAGCAAGTAGTATACAGCCAACTGTTGAACCTCTATGAATCTTTTCTTGTACAAAGCTCCCCAAAAACATTTAAGAGACTATATTACCAACATATTTCTTTCCTTTTGCCTTAATTCAGGGAAACCATTCCCCAACTTAATGACATGATGCAATACAATATAATATGAAGGGAAAGACATAAAAGTCCCTCTTTTCTCAGTTAATACCAACTCAAATTGAAGCAAAAGAGCTACTCTAGCTCAAAGCTTTTGATTCCTGTCCCTCTCCTCCTCCAGCCTCAGCAGAGATGGGAAGCGCAGTTCACCCAAACTAACCCCAACTGCAAGGGTTCGAATGCCCTGAAACATTACCTACCACAGCCTACATAAAATCTATCATGGGAAGCTGTAAATAGTTACGCATATAAGAATCAAAACACAGAAGAATTATTATTTTGAAAACTACTCTTGCCCCTCACTTGAAAAAAATAGATCTGGTAATAGGCATGAAAATAATCTTTACTGTACCACCTCCACCCATTAATTTCCCCAAGTTTCCCAATAAACTGTTCAATAGGACTAAGTGTTTGACAATCATATTCTATTCTGTTTCCTTAAACACAGCTTTCATTCAAGAAAAATAACATTTCCAATGAAAAATATTTACAGACATATACTAGCAAAGTTAAACATAGCCGTGGGAGACCTAAAGAATAGCAAGAAGGAAAAGAAAGAGAAAAAAGGGTGTGAATTTCTAGAACACAGACCTGTCAGTTATACACATACTGTTTCACAACCACAGCTTCCCTCCACCTGTTGTTTGTCCATTGTCGGCAGCCCCTGTACCTTTCACTCCAGCTTTCTGATAAGACCTTATCAAGTAATCTGCTACATGATCTTATCCCTTCTAGACTATTTTCAAATGGCGCTGTGGGATAAAAGGCACAAAGAATTACAGAAATATGCATGTTTTTTACTCATCCCACCAGGAAATCCCATAATTCCTCAAGGAACATATATTCTTATGGCAGGTGCTATATCCAATTAGTACAGTATTTTTTTTTTTTTTTTCAAATGACAGAACACACACTTGCATACTCACTGAGAAAAGCATACATTGACTTTTTATTTATTTCCTATTTTAAAGAGCACTGAAAGCAGCTGCCAAGAGACAGGGGGTGGCAGTGGTAGGGTAGTTCCCCATGATTTCATGCAATGACCTCACGCCATGTACAAAGCACAGCTGGACGCGTATGTAGGTTTGTACTCAGAACCATCAATCAGCTCTCTCCAGGATACAGAGCTACAGTCTGTCCCTTGAGAGTCACACAATGGAGCAGCATGGCTGAGATGGCCACGCACATGAGACCGAAGAAAAGAGTGCTCTCCTGAAGATCACCATTAGCTGCAGAACACAGGAGCACTTTGCTAATATACGTACTCAGGAATTGGAAATATGCACTACAAAGATGGATTTATTTACCAGGCCAAAACCACTCCTACTTATGCTGCTCTTTAACTCCTCACTCTTTCCAATAACTTCTCCCTTCACCACTCACCGCCCCAGTTACCCAGAGATTACCAGCTAAACTTTGTGCATCAAGACCCGTCAGCACAAATGCTTCGCCAGTCCATTAGTGTTTATTAGCAGAAGGAAGAACATTAAAAGTAAATTAAGAGTCTCACCTCCCCCTGACAGCATCCATTTTAAACCAAGGAACGCTGCTCAGGAAATCAGCAACGGACCATCTCCTTCTTCATCCCACATTTGCCACTTCAGCAAAAGGTCTCACATAAGGGAGACCATGGGTACCAGACAGGGCTTCCCAAGGCTCCACAGAGGGCAGCCGTGACAACCTCAAGATCTCTGCTCCAAAACCCAGACAATGCCATACTAATGACAACACTAGAATTACTTTCTGCAGATTTGGGAACTTACTACTACAGGGCTTTTTACTGTTTAGCTGACTGGAGGATTATATTAATTAGTATTAGGTTACAGACTTATACCAAGATTTTCAGGACCAAATGTGCAAGTTTGAGTATTTTGATATCCTATGCAAACCTGTTTCTTTTGGATACCCTAGATCCAGATACCTGGAGATTAGGACAGTATAATAAAAAATAATTCCTACCTATCTCTAGATGTCAAAACAGAGCATTCAAAAGTAGCATGATATTTTCTAGATGAACTACTAACACTTTAATTGAAGTTTTCATTCTATAAAAGTTGATGACGTTTGAGAATATTTCCATTTACCTTGTGTAAATGTACTTTGCAAGTCTCATGTAGTATATTACTGGACCTATGCATAAATATTTCTTATCTCTTCCTGTCATCTATCCCTCATCTACATTCCTATATACGTTTGAAATGGAGACTCATAAGTAACATGTATCACTCAAACCTGGACTTTGTCATTTAATTAAATCTAAACTTTAATTTTCAGCTCAAGGACTTGCTTTCATTCCGACACTAATAGAGGACTCATCAGCCCATGAAGAGTTAGGACTGACCAAATGCATCTACTCGCTTTAAGCTTTAACTAGTAACCACACTGATATTGCTATGTCAATTAAACTTCCATTGAGCAACAGATACTAAAAGCTCGTTATAATAAGACACCAAGCTACGGTTTCACGTCTTTACCTATATTATCTCATTTCTGTTTTCTTTGTCTTCCAAATCCTCTTCTCATTTCATATATCTCACTAACCTATTCAGCAGACACTGCTGCTTTGGCTTGTACAGTAACAAACATCGTAAGTTCCTACTGTTGGCCAGAACCTCTATGGATTGATGCAATACAAACAAGCATCTTCTTCAACCCATTTCATCCCACCAGGCCATCTTCCTTCATTCTTACTAATCACTGTCCACCCAACGAGAAGTTGAGTGTGACTGCATGCATTAAATTTCGTATGACTTTTTCCCTCCCACACCTTCTCCCACTTTCCCAAAGGCAACTAACGATACCTAGCACACATTCCAAACATACCTCTTTTAATAATGGTCCCCTTACCCAAGATGAAAATTCCACACCTCCCATACTACTGCCTATTTAAATAATCACCAGTGATGGACAGGACCAGACACGGCCCAGGATTTCCAGATTTCTCATGTACTCTGTCTACCGTAACCGAGACTGGTTGTTTTCTGTGGGAAGACCACCACAATGGAGAACAACCTTATGCTTCTACTCGATCAAGTCCGGGCGGAGCAGAGGAAGAGCGCAAAGATGTTTAAACAGAGCACAAAGAAAGATACAATCAATCAATTCGGGAGGTACCAAGGCTGCGACAACAGCCCCTCTCAGGCACAACACAAAGCACAACGGCGGAAGGAATATAGCAACGCCGGGGACCGGCTTCGAGGTGCAAACCAAACAAAGAATCCCAGAAGGCGAGACCGGGCCGAGCGCCAAGCAATTAGAAGGAGCACGAGTGGGTGCCGTGGCCCAGGGCGGGGGTGCCCGGCGCAGGGGACGCGTGAAGGCAGGGCAGCCCGGCCGGCGGGGGCTGGAGGCCTCTCCCCGCCGGGGGACCGAAGCCAAGCGCCTGTGCACGCCCGCAGCCGCCGGCTCCAGCCGAGTACATATAAGGGCTGCCCGGCCCGGCAACGCGCGGCAGGGGTTGCCCGGCCTCCGTGCGGGGCGACAGCAGCCCTCCGAGCCTGCGGGAGGCCCGCGGCCGGGGGCGGGCTGGGGCGACGTGGAGCCCAGGGCGCCGGACCCACCCCGGCAGCGCCGCATGGAGGAGCCGGAGCCGCGGGCAGGCGGCGGTGCCGGGCCGGCGCCGGGGAGCGCCCGGCCCGCCGGGCGAGGGGACGGACGGCCGCGGCCCGCCGGGTACCCGGCCCGGGCGACAGGCCAGGCCCGGCCGGCGCCAGGTGCCGGGGAGCGGCGGCCGCGGAGGGAGCGCCGAGCGGGGGAAGGGGCTCGGTGGAGGGGAGCCCGGCGAGGCACTCACGTTCTCCGTGTCCCGCTCGTTGACGGTGGGCAGCGGCGTCCGAGTGGACATCTTGTGGGCCGCGGCGGCGGCGCCGCACCCGGCGCGCTGAGGGGAAGGCCGCCCGCTCTCCTAGGCCGCGGCGGAGGCCGCCGACCGACCCTGCCGGCAGCCGGGCGCAGACGGCGGGACGCGGGCCTCCTGCCGCGCTGCCGGCCCCGCTAGGCGCCCGGCGCCATGGCCTCGCCCGGCCGGCCGACCCTCCGCCCGCCGTGCTCCCGCCCGCCTCGCCGCCGCTGCCGGGCTCCGCGCAGCTCGGCCGCCGGCTCCTCCTCCTCCCCGCTCAGGTGAGCAGCCGGCAGCTTAGGGGGACCGCGGCGCCTCCTCGCAGCATCCGGCGGCAGCACCGACTCCTCCTCCTCCTCCTCCCGCCGCTGCCCCGCGCTCCCTTCCCCGTCTCCCTCCTCCTCCCCGCCCCCGCCCCGACGGCCAGGCTCCGCCGCCCCGCGCCGCAGGAAGCGCCGGGCGGTGGGGGCGGGCGCGGCAAACGCGGGCGGGCGGCCTCCGCCGGCACCACCGTCCCTCCCGTCACGGGTGGGGCCGCGCCGGGCCCCGCCGGGGTAGAGAGCGGAGCGGGAGGGAGGCTGGGCCCGGCCCCGAGGTGAATTGGGCCGAGGGCAGGTGTGCTGCTTCGTGAGGGAGGCCTAGGGGCCGGACCCTTCCTTCAGAGGCCGGCGGAGCTCGGGGAGTCAGTGCTCTGGGGAGCCCCCGGACCCCCGGGAGGGACGGGGCCCACGGGGGTGTCGGGCCTCGCCGCAGCCTGGCGAGTGGGTCGCCACAGGGACTCTCCTATTACTACGAGTCGGCCTTGGGAAGGGCGATGGGGCAGCCCTGCCCGCCTCCCGCACGGCTCCGAGTCCGCAAGTCACAGACTGTCTGGAGGCTCCTAAAACCCTATGTCAGCATCTGTGTAAATCAAGCCCTTTATGTGTGTGCCTGAGCCAGCCGGCCTCCTTAACCCACTTGAAGCTGAAATCGGATCAACAAGAGTCTCTGCACTGCATCTATCTGCTCGTGTCTGACCGGCACACAGTCCTCAAACACTTAACCGATGACCTCATGTACTTAAAATTAGAACCATACACACATTTTTGTCTTTGAGAAGTTACTAGTATTTACATGACAGCAGCTTTTGCTATAAAACCAGCCAAACCCTTCACCAAATGCTAAAAATAATCTGTTAAAAAAAAAACACCTCCCCTGCACCAAAAGAAAGACAATGTGCCTGAATTTCCGTTGCGCTATTTTAACAGATTTTTATAGCTGAGGCTGTAAACATGTTCGTAAATGCTGTAAATGCAATCCTTGTTCTGAAAAACCTGATGAAAAAGAATTTGGAAGGCACTTGATGGGTTGTATGTCTACCTCCAGGAAGCCCTCGTGCTTGTGAAAGGTCATGGATTGTTCTTTATATATATATTAATAGGTTATATATATCTGTGTGTGCCTATATTTATAGGTAAACACACTAGACAGAGTATATTTAGTCCTGGCTGTGTTAGTTCTGGTGTGATTCAAGAGGTGCCCCCAGCTGCTCAGCACTAGTCAGCCGACAGTGGAGTTTTCCAGATGCAGGCACAGGCGGAGAACATCATTGCATTGTACGAGCGGTGTGACTGGACTTGCTCTTTGCACATTCAGCACCATGTTGCTCTGAGCATGCATGATTTGTCTGTCTGGAATGATAGAGGTTCCCAGCTAGTCCTCAGCCCAAAGCCTCTCAAATACTTGAGAGGGCCTCTGTGAGCTCCTAGCTCTCTCCTCACATAGCTGGCACTACCAGTTGCAAGGAAAATTTCAGGGTCCTTCAATTTTCTGGGAACAAAATAATCCAAGACTGGGTTTACTCAGGGTAGACAGTCAGGGTCTACCCAGCATGCCAAAACAAGTTTGTTGACAAACTGGATATTAACCCAGTTTGGTTGCTTAGCTCATCAAAATGCATTCACTTTTATCCTAAATAAGAACAAGGCTGTGTCTAGGGCTCTGCATGGGGCCTGACTCTGCAACCCTTACTTGGTCAAAACTCCCACTGATACAAGCCCATTGTGGTATGGATTTGTGTATGTGCTTGTGGTTGGAGAAGAAAGGAGTGTAAACTCAAATGTCTTCTAAATGTGTTTAATGGCACCACTGACTAAGGGAAAGCTTAGAAAGACTTCCTGCCTTAGAATTTGAATACGTTTTGGTCAGTAATTCATAGGAAAATGTTGGTTCATTAGAAATTAAAAGTGTAGTAATGTAATAATTGTTTTTTCTGAAGATCTGCTTTACAGTTGTTTTGGCCATGGTTGTTCTGTTATCTTTTTCATATTAATAAGGTCACTCATCCATTTAATAGCTTGGTTTAATTTTGATTCTTATTACTACAGGCCTGTTGTCACCCCCGAGAGAGAAGATGCAGGGACTGAGGAGCTCCGCGGAGGAGAAGGTGACCACAGAGACGGTCCTGTTGTCCACCAGCTGCTCTCCAAAGAGACAAAATAGAAGATCGGCAATGGGCTGAGCGTGAAAATGGCCTGAAAAAAGGATGCTGCATGCTGTCTGACACCTGCGGTACTGCAGTAAAACATGCAGAAACTTGTTGTCACATCAAAAGGCATTAAGTCCTGCTTGGTGCCCAGCGTGAGCCACAGAGCACAGACAGGGCTCAGATAGTGGCAGCAGCATAGCCTCTGCAGCTGCAGAAGGGTGCAAACAGCAGGTAGCGAGGGGAAGGCTGTCATTTTGGGAAGCCTTCTCCTTTGGGAAGCCTTTGGGAGCCAGCAGGAGTGTCTTGCTTGGATCCATGTTTTGAGGGGCTGGAGGAAGTCTTGGCTCCTCACATCAGAAGTGAAAAAGAACAGACTCTTGTCAACAGAAAGCTCTGGGTAGTGGTTGTGATCTTTTACCCTGAGCCCTGAGAAACGTGCACAGGCCCCTGCTCAAGCCTGGGTGAGCACCCGGTTGTTTTATTCCTGGCTGGTTGTTCAGGCAAAGGGAAAGGATACAGAATGCAAGACTTAAGCTCTTACACCATTATTATTCTGAAATGCACTCATTCTCTGCATTTTTGCCAGAAGTGACATGTTTGTTTATGACTAGACAACTTCATTTAGTGAGGAAACTGAGGTGTCAGTCAGCTTTGTAGGCATTTGTCCCTCCCAAGGGGAGCTCCAGCATGAGTCAGCTGCAGCTTCCCAGCACACAGGCAGAACAGACTCGTTGCTTTGTGCCTTGTAGAAGCCAAGCCCATGTGCCTCCTCCTTCACAAAGCCAGCTGGCTTGTGCTTAGGCCAGCTTTTCTTGTTTGCAGGGATGTGCTGGTTGGTAGCAAGGCAGCGAGGTGAGCACAGAAACCCCAGTCCCTCCAGCTGCACACAAGGTCGGCTTCCCGGCTCCAGTGCTCCCCCAGACCCACCACGGATGGTCTGCAGTTCATTTAGTGACTGACTTGAACTTCAGCACTGGAAGAGTGGATGTTCCACCACCTTAACAGTAACTGAATCCCATCCACAACTGTAGTTGCGATTTCAGACACTAACTTGAATGAAACCTTTTCCCACAATTTTCAAATTTAATTCTCAACAGCAAAAGGGTGAGAGGTTCAGAAATAATGCAGGAATAGGTGACCACTGAGATGTGAACAAAATAGAGCAAAATCTTGGGTCTTTATTACCTTTCATTGCACCAGAACATCTACTATACTGTGGAAAACTAAACAAAAGACCTGGCAAATAGGTAAGATTAATATACCTCCAGCTGCATGTAATAGACTGCGATAGCATTAAGGACTCCTGAGGTCATTACAAACTACAGATACAGGGTTCCATGGATTATTTACTTTCATGAGGGACACAGGACAAAACTATGTACTCTGATCATATGCAAATTTTGTAATGATATTATTAGCTACAGTCAAAATTCTAATTTTGCCATAAGAATCATTGGGAAGTACAGTCTTGGTGAAAAGTTAAATAATATATAAATTGCCCCAAGTATTTTAAGCCTCAGAAAAATGAGCTTTTTGTTATTATTATTTTAATAGGAACACATACCTCTTGTGAATGCTCTTACCATGTATATGCAAACAAAGGTTTAAATACATTTAACAGACAGAATTTATCTTAAGGTCAGTTGTACTGACATTTGTCCCTAAATGTAGTTAAATGTGTGTCTTAACATTTTCTGGGTAACTGAAGATTTTTATCATTTCAATGCCATTATGAGGAACTGCCATAAGAATGCCCATGTAAGAACTTATTATGAAAATAGTAAATAAGTCAGCATTTGTCACTGATCAGCCTGGATCTCTGGGAGCAATATAATAAAACCATAATACAACTTTGTAGTTACAGAGCCTTCTTGCACATCACCAAGGCCTCTAAAATGGTACCAGCAAATCTATTTCACAGAAGGAAAACCACCCAAAGAAGACCTGTGCCTTTCAGGACTGAGCCGTGGTGGCATGTCTAAAATACATGGGTTGTCAATGGTCTGAAGAAGCTAATAAGGACATTCGCTCTGTCCCTAGGCATGCTATACATCGGTCATACATTGCTTAAGATCCCCGCACTGGCTCTTAATAATCATCGCTAAAAATAACTAGTTTCAATCGTTTCCTTTGGCTTTGATATCTCATCTTTCTTTTGACACCCCCAGTCTCTACAGCCACAGCCAACTTCTTCCCACATCTGAGGAGTTTTGAAAAGGAAACTAGCAAGCCACCGTAGTTCTGAGGTGGAACCACAATGAAACCTGGGGCAATGGCAACTGCATGAATTTCAGCCCTTGTTTTCATTTGCTGCAGTCTTTTTTTGACTGTTGTGGCTTTCTATAGTGGTTTCAAACTTGCTTTTTAAAAATCTCATTTTCTTTCTTTCTTTTTCATAGCCTGAGTTTAGCTTAAGTATATTGGCAGAGGAGGTAAGGCTTGAATCATTTGCATTGCATCAGCACTGACAATATCTTTTTTGATGTTTGTTTTTTTTTTAAAATACTAACATTCTTAGAAAAGACTACTTATCAGAGAGTAATAACAATGAAAACATAGTGTAGCATATTGGAAATATCTGTAACATAATGCAATATCTTGGTATTCCTTTTATCTGAAAATACCTATTTGTTATGAAAGCATGTTAAAGAATAAAATAACTATTTAAAGCAGGTACTCACATGATTCCTATCACAGCTGTATCTGAGCCTATCACATCAGATATAACACACCATTGCATTAGACCCATGAAGCTGGGAAGCTTCCCTAGCTGTTGCTCAGCTGTAGATCTGAGGAACAGAGGGACTAAATGGTCTGTCCAGGAATAGAGAGGAAGCTAGGGACAAAGGAGACAGCAGACTCTCTGTAAATAGTCCTTTGGGAGCCTCTGGGTACAGATTTAAAACCAGCTTTAGATAACCCCAGGAGATGGGGCAGGATGGCAGAAAGCCTGCAACAAGATGCCTGGTGATCTGACATTGATCTTCAGAGGGCCATCGGAGACCAGAAGTGGGGGAAGAGTTGGGAAAGGCAATTAACCTAAGTGGTCACAGATGTTCTTACTCTACATCTGCCCTCTGCAGACTTCAGTGGTGTGGTTTCTGTGGAAACAGAAACTCAGTGCTAAATGGAGCTGCTACCTCTGGCAGGATCTAATTTTTCCAAAGATGTATTCTACAGTAGCACAAGAGCTTGCTGACGCAGAAAGGTGCGAAGCTATCCTGCAGCAGCATTGCATATTCTAAACCAAGCTAGAACACCTTTTGATCCAGGAATACTTTCAGGTTTTGATATGAGTTATTCCAGTAAATGATTTAATAACAGGGAAATCTCTAACTGTTGCAGAGGCCCTATGTAATCCTCATTGAGTGTAGGGTCAGTTCCAGTATTCTTTCTTCTCCCCCATTTTAAGGTGATGAAGGAAAGAAAGATTTGAGCTGAACTCCCAGCTGCAAGATTTAAGCATGTGTGTGTGTCTGTGTGAGCAAAGCATTTTTTTACTTATTTAGGACAAGTTTTATTTCATATTTTTATAATATCTTATTTGGTTAAGATACCTTGTGGAGCAGACTGGGTTTCATTTTTTACTGAGTCATTCTACCACTTTAGAAGCTTAAAATGGCTTGGGATGTTGAATACTTTTTTTTTTTTTTTTTTTAATCTCCCCCCAACAGCCCCACCCCCCCCCCACCCCCGAAGAAAAAAAAAACAGTCTCCCTGTTTTGTTTTCTGCTGACTGCACTGAACTGGCAGGATAACCTTAAGATAATTGACAAAATGACAGGATAGAATAAAATGTTGGAAAGGAAGATCTGACACAGGCATTCCTGGACTTTTCAGCAGTTAAACCACAATGGCCTGTTCAAATGAACGTGTTACTCCCACAAGAGAAAGTAAATTTTATTCCTCACAGAATTTGTACACAGAACAAAATGGCAAACAACCGCTTACTGCCATGAGTTGTACTGACCACGTCTTACTGATTGAAGACTAAGCTGAATCTGTCCCACCTTCTCTGAGGTTATCAGGAGCAAAGAAAGGCCATCTGGACCTCCTGTAACAGCTGCTGAGCTGGAGATGGCAATAACCTTGGCTACAATAGCCTGGATTTAAAAGATGGATTTAAAAGAGGATGGATTCTAGAGGTCTCCTTTAAAGAGTCCTAAGAGGTTGTAAAATGGCCAGATGAGAATGATAGGCAGCAGGGTTCATTTTGTATTGACTAAATGACTGCAAAAAACCAACACACCGAAGTCAGGCACAGAGAGAAGGAAGAGGACCTTACTCTGGGTCACCTGGTTGCCTTGAGATGTGATAACTGACATATGGGGCCATAGTCTGCCAGCAGTACCATCATCTTGCAAAAGCACAGCATCTTGCTTTCCCAGCCTGTGAAAGGGGGTTTCCTGGAAACAGGACAACACGGCAAACAAGAAAAGCAGCATGTTGTTGGTTTTTACTTGTTAAGTTAGCCAGAGAAGTAAGAAACAATGTCAACCCAATTTCCAGAATGAACTAAAAATAAACCAAAGGGTTTATTTTAAGATGTACCGAGCTATCTAATTACAGCTCAGCTTTACGGCATGTAGGAATAGGATCCAGATTCTGATTTTGGTTATATTGCTGGAAATTTACCATTGGCTTCAAAGATAATTAGTAGTTTCACCAAAGTAATTTGATCAGAAATTGGCCATAGATCTATTGTTCCTTGGTGTGATATGCTTACACATAAGTTTTAGTGGAAAAATAATTATTAAAAAAGAATAGAAGCACAAATATACTGATATACCTCACAGCTTTTTTTGAGATTTAAATAATTTTAAGTGTTTTGAGAATGAACAGTGCAATAGGTGTGCTAAGCATTATTATGTATTATATAAATGCATAATATCAAGCACGCTATTTTCATCTTTACCCACAGCACAATGATGATGTATCTGCAATGGGATGAAATGCAACACTATATTTAATAAAGGTTATGGATTATGTTTGTATTTCATATTGTTTGGTGATACGCTGCTTCTGATATCTGGGTCACTGTCCAAATCCATCAGGGGTTACCCATGGCCAATCATTCCTATCTGACACCTGGTATGCTTCTGCTGCTAGAGGAAAAGTTGTTTCCCTCTATAACTCATCAACTTAGTTTGGAGCCAGTAAAAATGCTCTGTGATGATGCCAATGCTTACAGGGTTGGAAAAAAATGCTAGTCTTTATTCTGAGATAACCCATTCAAAACTCAGCTAAGCAATGTTGGTGATAGAGATGCAAAATGAATTAAGGACATATAGCTAAAATACCGTGAAGTCCAGCACCTTTTAGGAGAACTAAAAAGCTAACTAAAATAGCTGAGGATAAGTTTGGCAAGCTAATTGCTTTCTTAAGAAAATAGTTCCTTTCTTTACAGAGTTCTGTTATGGTCGCAATGAAGTATGGGACAGAATTTCTCACTGGAGTACCAAAACATCTTCCAGTAAGCTTTCCAAGTCCAACTTTGTGAATACCAAAGATTACTTAAGTTGCAAAAGAGGCATAAAAATTTTTCAGGTTAGATTTGTGTCTCAAGCCTAACTTTTGGCACACTTCCTGCATTGCCAGTATTTGCCCTATGGAAATACACTGAAAATCCACTGGATCAGATCTTAAGGCCTTCTGTTCAGTTTTTATTGAGCTTTTACTAGAAACAGAACTTGCAGTAGTTCAACTCCTGGCAGATAAAAAGCAGCTAAGCATGCATCCTTCCCTCTGATTTCCATAGCAATTGTTGCTGAGTAAGGCCTGGATGCGGCTCCTGCTCCTGCATCAGGACTGCTGACATGAACAAGTGGGAGGAAGATCAAGCTCCAGCGAGATCGGACTTCAGGAGCTGGTCCATTCTTCTTTCACACAGATGGGAGTGTCACAGCGCGCTTTCCTGCCTAATCAGTCTCAACACATCCTTGCACAACCCAGCCTGTTTTGAGCTTTTAACCAGGGAGTAGGAGTTCAGAAAAAAAAAACAACTGAAATCACCTCCCTTCCCTGAAGACAAATGTAATTGCAAAGATTTGTTTTGATGTAGCATGTACAGTAAACTTGAATCACTGAAAGTGAACCACACACTTGTGCAAGTATTTTTTCTTTCCCTAATTTTCATTCCTAGTTAGCTATTCATTTTATTTACCTCCTGGAAAGATCATCCTAGAGACTGTATCCAACTCCCAGTGAGGCTCATGGTGGAGCTCCCAGGGCCATAATCCCCGGGGCTGTAAGACAGTTCCTCTCTGTTGACCCCGCTGGGGCAATCCCAGTATATACCAGCAGACAATCTGGTCCCCATCATCGTTAATGCAGACAGTCCTTTGTGTGACTCACCTTATGGGCCAAAGCAAACATTAATGCATAGTAATATCAAAATAGTACATGGTGATAGGTTCTACTCTCATTGTAATTGTGTCACTAATTTAAAAGTGCTACTTATTCTTTATAACACTCATTTCTTTTAATACTCTGAGAGAGATCAGGAACCTTGTATATTTCAGGCTTCATACAAACAAAAGCCTTGATGTTACAACATGATCTGCACTAAAAGCCATGCATATATGCAACGTCAGTGGCAGGATCATGGTCCTTGCAAGCTCTCTAGACCTCTGCTGAAGCCAACCCAGAAGCTTCAAATTTATTCTTCTGTTAACAGGCTCAGAGTATAGAGCTTGGTTATTACCATTACCAGTACATAGCATGCCAAGATGTGGAGGACAAATGGGAGAGCAGCCTAAAATCCAAATGATGCAATAAATGGGCATAGTAAATAGCAGGGCGAGAATGGAACACCTAGGGACAAAGCTGAGAAAATGATTGTTCAGTTTAGGGAAGACAGTCCAACAAAACTGACTAATATTTAACAATCATGTACTCACTGTAGGGTCATTTATTGTGACCAGCAATAAGAAAAACAGTAATGAATGGCCAGAGAAATGTACTGATCGGGCCCCTTAATATAGGTTCAAAACAATGCCATCAATGAATATGGGAATTCCTTGACAAGATGAAAAGGGATATAATCCTATCTCCAGTACTTATACAGCCTCTTTTACCATGGCATCTGACCATCTTTCTCATAACAGCCTCACATCCCATGCAACTGGGAAGCTTTAGTGCAGGTCCACAGCAGCAGGCATCCCTGAGAGGGGAGCAGCCTACCAGGGACGGCATAGCCAGGATGGGTTGTCCTAGCCTGATCCTGACTTCCTACTAGCACAGCTTCTGGTACCATCACCTAGTGGCAGTTCTTCAAGCCTCCCCCATCCCATCCCACCCTGTCTCATGCCATGCCATGCCATGTGATCCCATTGCTCTCTTCACCTTTGCTCTTGGTTTCCCTGCAGCAGGACTATGCCACACTCCAGCCTTCTTTCCCTCTATTCCCAGCAGCATGGGAGATACAGGAGGACAGGCTGGGACTGCTGTTCCTCAGGGGAAAGGGAAGAGCTGTTGCTTTTTGGAGAGGGAAAGAAAATAAACTCTTATTCTTCTTATCCCTATCTGCATTTCACTGATCTTACCAGTCCTCCTCCCTTCAGACATGCTTAGTGCAACTACAAAATTCACTTTCACCCATCTGTTTTGGGATTCTTGTTAAGGGATCTTATGCTCTTCATACTAATAGGAACTGAAGCATGGAAAGAATAAACAAGGCTATCCAGAAAGTCTACAGTAGAGAGAGACCCAAAAAATGAATCTTCCCACATGCAGGCTGTACCCTAGCTACTGAGACTTTCGTGGAGCTGTATTTTCTACCTGTTAATCCAGGCTCCTCCTCTTTTCGTCACACTTTTGGGTCTTGAGTTCAGTAACAATGTGGTTTTGCTTCTTCTGACAATGTTGATCAACAGAATTTCACTTGCAAGCATATCTAGGTAGTGAGAAAGTTTTGCAAATATTTGTGCAAATGTTCATCCAGTTCATAAACTGCATGATTTGACCATCTTGAAACCTTCCTATGGTTTAGGGAGTCATGCAGACAGGGATTAAAAATGGTGCCATCTGACAAATCAGGCCAAACCATAGGCAGCTGGTATTCTAAGCAATTGTCCTAATGCATAGTTCATGAGCGACCCATTGGCTGCAATATATTTGTGTTAGTAATTTATCAAATAATAATGAGCACCGAAGGCTAGATCCTGTAAATGGATGAATGGGGCCAATTCCTGCACCTTGGTATGAGGAATGTGTCTCGAGGCCCATGTTTATGGAGCTACAAATTTGTTCTTTGATCTCTTACCAATAGTAAGACTAAAGGAATGCAATTTTTATTGTTAATATTTTGCTTAACATTAGTCTAGGGAAAGGTCGTTAGTATTCTATAGCTATCTCGTCAGTCTACAGGGACACTTCATATACATTAAAGGGCACAAATCAATAATTAACATAAACCCCTCGTAAACCTAAAGTAAAATATTAACATTCTCCCTTACTTTTTTCTTTACTTCTTTTTTTTTTTTTTTTGCTTCTGGCAAATTCCTAAAGAACCCAAGGCTGAGAGTGGTAGAATATAGCCCAGAGATGGCAAAAATAATGAGACAGACATGTGCCTGCCTGTCTGTGCCAGATTTCAAGCATATAAGTCCCCAGTAAGCTCAAAAGTTAAGTATGGAAGGAAGTGCTTTACGATGTGCTGGAATTCTGCATGATGCTCTAATCAAAAGAGGTTCGATACCTGGTACCTATAAAACAAGAAATTTTGGGGACAAAAGGTATTCTTCTAAAAGTCTGTAAAAAACCCTGCCATTTATAGAAATAATTCCATTGATATAATCCTTAAAATATGTTTAATTATTTTCAAAATTAAATATTGCTAAATGTTTCCACAACTGGGTTATGAAACTGTACGTAAATCCTTGTAGTAAAAGCTCTGTTTTAATCTCACAGCATTAACATCTAAAGCATTTTTAAAAGTGCAATAGTGCCACATGTTCAAAGTCATTCCAAATTCCAACTAAAGAGTGACATCAGGTTAAACCATTATAAAGGTAAATATATGTGCATAATTTATTAGATATAGGCACAACATTTTTTCAAATGTCTACGCACATCTGAAAATGGTACCTATCACTATATATTTATACCTGTATACTTAATAAACCGCACACACATAGATACACTAGGTACAGGCATATAGATAGTTCAGATACCTTCCCAAGGCATCTTCAATTACTAATATTTCTGTCAGTGGGAAGGAATGTGATCTTTCATAACAATGAAGTAATTGTTTGTTTTCTCCTTGGCATTTTGTTGCAGGAATTACACATTTTGGGTTACTTATTACCATGAGATAATTCCTGCTGGTCTGCTGAAGGCACAAGCAAGGCAAAGTGTTTCCTAATTCCCAGAAGGCATGTGTTATCTCATGGTAACACACACATGCATTGCAGTGTGACATTGCTTCTTGATACAGGTAAATGGACCATACTGTAGCCAGGATACAGCTTTGTGCTTTCATTAAAATCTTACTTGTATTCCCCTGCTTGCAAAATACTTTACCAAGCTGTACAGTACAGAATAAAAATTTCGTGGAGCGCTTGTACCACTGCGATTTTAATAAAATCCAGAGAAAGGCTAAACAGAAACATACATCTGCTGAAAAGCTAAAGGGCTGACATTTAGGTGAAAGTTGCTGTCATTAGTGCTGCCTTTGTGGGAAAGTATATTGATAATCACACACTACTGATGGGCAACAGTGTGTGGATACTGTCTTAAAACATACTGTGAATATAATGGAAACATATTATTGCTAAGTGTTTTCATGATATTGCTATCAGGGCCTGACTACAACAAGGTTTCATAACTTCAGTCAGCAAATCAGACAAAGAGTCTTCTGCAAGCCTTCTCCTCCCTGGCTGTTCATATTTCTCAATATTCTCAGTCAGGAACACATCCAGGATGCATCCCAACTTTCAGATGGCTCCTTGTGCTGGCAGTTCTGCAGTCAGTTGCTTAGAAAGATGGACAAGTCTCTTGCATCATGTCAACTGTGCCCCGGGCCAGCTCTGACTTATTTTTCCGCACATTGGTTTACTCTGAGCAAGAGATTCTTCATGCTGCTAATGTCTGCTCAAGGGAGATGTAAAATCTCCCATTTAGGAGACATAGGGGAAGACATCTGTCTGTGAGAAGCCCCCAAATCCATTATTAATTTCTGATTGCCACATATTTTTCTCAGTTCCCTATAGCAGAGTCTCATTCCACTACTCTCAGCTCTTCATTTGAGTTTAAAGTCCACTGAGATCAATATACAGTGAATGTGGACATGAAAGGACAGATTAATGGTAGAACAGAGAGAGGACAGTGAAAACAGCCTACTAATTATTACACTTGGGGATTTCCTCCAGAAACGAAGGTCCTTTCAGATTCACTCTAGAAAGGAAATTTCAGCCACTGGGCATATAATGTTTGTGTCAATAATTTACTGTATACTGCCAATGAGGCAATACAGCCCTTTCTTTACGTGCAGCTAGCTATTACACTTGCAAATAGTCATGTGTATCATACTATAAACGTGATCTTTAAATCCCAAGTTTTCCTGTGTTATAGAATCATCAACAGAGGAATCACTTTGTTCTATTAAACGGGGACTTGGATATGGGAAAATTCTCTACAGGCAACTCCCATGTACCATAAAAATGATCATTAACCTGGCTATCTTCTAAATATGGTCATAAATAATCTTTTCCTTTTTATTAGTAAAAATCCCCCAATTAGTTTGGGACATTAACAGGCAATTTTTTGGCAATAGCTTTTGGTGCTTCAAATGCTTTCCTTCAAGGAAAAGGTGGAAAAGGCATTTGTATTGGAGGGAACTGGAAAGGCACGCTGACTCGAACACAGTTAGCTGCAGTAGCAAGTCCAACATGAAAAATAGATTTTTTTGCTTGTGGTTTTTCTTTCTCCCCGCAGTTGTCTGTGGGACTAGCTCCCCTATGGATGTATTTCTCCAGATGACAGCCTCTGCTTTGTGTCTGTTACATAGAGTTGAACATGTGCTCTGAAGTTTGAAACTGGATTTCCAGTCAGTCAGAGTTCAAGGAAGACTTAGGATTTTGGCTTGGTTTCATAGCTAATTGCATGGGGTGAAATCCCAGCTGTTTTGAAGTCAATGGCACAAATCCCACTGATTTCAGTGGGGCAAGAGTGTCACCCCTTGCAGTTTAGATGTCAACTACATATAAAAAAAGAACTATGATTCTGACCATACAGTAATGATATAATTTTTATTTATGCCCATGCTTGTCATGCTTTTAGTCTGTTTCCCTTACTATATATTTATAAAGGTTTCTCTGCCTGCCTCTTTCTGGAGTTCCTGTGATCTGTTCCAAGCGGTTTGATCTTCAAATCCAAGAAACAGAAAGACCACTAGGAAGTGCATAAACTTGTGATAAATGCTGATAGCATTCTTAAATTCCAAATTCCAATGGAGTCACAAGGCAGATTCCATTTATTTTAATTGTCTGTACATCAGTTCTTTTTAGTGCTTGAGGAGTACTGGACACCATCAGATGAGACATGCCAAAAGTGTTCGTCAGAACAAATTGGCAATAATCTTCTGTGTAGCTATAATCTTTATTTATTTTTTTTTATCAGCATGTCTTCCTCAAATATTTCTGGCCATATATGGTATGAACTTTTTGCCTTTATTCAGGAATTTCCTTTTTAATTTCTTTTTCTTAAGGCAGCCTGTACTAGGACAACATGAAAAAGTTCTGGAGTGTGATCCAGTCCCTTGCATTCATATCTGATAAACAGATGGTTCTGTGAGCCTCAGGCAGTGGAGGAATATCATCACATAGAGTTTTAGTGATAACTCAGATAGTTACTCCAAAACATCATATGTTACACCAATATTTTGCACCAACTGAGTAATGTGGAGTGTTCTGCCAAGGCTCCTTGGTGTGCTTTTTCACAGCTGTGATGCTGTCAGCCCAAAGACAATGCTTGTAGTGAGAAGCCCAGTGCTCCCACAGACGCTCAGCTGTCTTGAGGCTGGATCTCAGCCAAAAGGCTCCTGAAACATTCTCCGGGGGCTACATCCTAATGTATATTGCCTGTGCATTCATATAAGTCTTTCTAATGGGAGTATGGTTTGCAGGATAGCTGCTGGACTGGCTTATAATCCACTCTGGAAGTGCGTAAGGCAGAGGTGCCCTCTGTAGAACTAACATTGCATTATTTTCTATGACAGCTATGAGTTTGCACATAGATATTGCATTGCATTATTTTGTTTGCTCAAACCTCATTAAACTATGTGGAGTTTAAATATACCCAAGTCACAATGCTGGTTTATAACATCCTCCTTTGTTGACCACTGTGCTGATGTAGCTATGACCTTGCTTGACTGAACGGCATGGCGTGCTGGGAAGACAGCCCCTGGTGTGATGATACACCCCTTGGTTCTGTACCTGGTGGTTTCTCTGGCAGTACACCATGGGATGGCCATCACAAAGGATAAGGGCTGGGGGCTTGGAAATTAATGTCCCTGCTTCTTCAGTAGGTATTGGTTATGACAAACCTGGGCAAGTACTTCAGCAAAGCATTCATCTTCAACAGCTCTACTCAGTGCAGTGCCATTTTGGGTGCAGTGGTGGGTGCAGCGGGGTACAGATGCCATGCTGGGATCACCAGCAAGAGCGACTATTCCACAGGAGAGCTAAAAGTTCCACTCATGCCTGCACCAGTAACAGGCACATGCACAGAGCTCCTCTCCAATTGTCACTGCAGACTGCTAATGGCTGTGGCAAGCCAGTTTTGCAATGACTGATCAACTGTGGAGGTTGTTGTTCTATGGAGGTTGCTGCTGTATCACTTAATAAGACACCAAAGATCATAGGAGTTTATTAGTGGCACTGCATTTCAAACACTTTAGAAAAAGTCCTTCTCGACAGACAAATGGGCTTTATCGAATACCTTTAGCAGGTAACACATTAATCCTTTCATTACTAATAATAACATAAAAATAAGGTGAGCACAGTAAATTAAATAACAGACCCCAAGTCACAGGTTCCTTCTTTGGTGAACTCTTTATTTATGCAACCCTAGATTGCTTTCACACCCTTCATGCAATGACATCATCAGTTATTTCTTAGTGGGTTTTGACATATGCCAGTTCAGTGCCCCATATCATGACAGAAAAGACACCTTGCCTTATGCTTCTCTGCTTTCTAGAAGTTTTTACCTGTCGGTTGGAAAGGAGAAAAGAGTGATCTAATTCTGAACTATGTGGTTGCAGACTGCTATGTATATGCTCTGAAATAGCTGAAGTTTGTAGCAATGTCTGTGTAAAAGCTGATGTTTCTTTGCATCATGAGTTTATCAGGTTAAGTGCCTGATGAGTTTTGCACATTTGTGAGTGCAAGAGAAAGATGCTGAAGGACTGTGGAGAACAGGAGGTCAAGACACCCACTGGACGTATGTAAGCCAAAGAGGGTATGTTGGCAAGCTGCCTCATGTGGTCAGGGAAACAGGATCAGGGAGGCATTATGCTCTCATTTAGAGACCAGAAAATGGAGGGAAGGAATGTTGTGTAACCAAGAATATGTGTTTGCATTTACTCATACTTGGAGTTAACAGCATGGAAGGATATTATGCTATTTATAGGTGGTACTGCAAGGAAATTTTTGCAACTGAGTGGTATCAGAATAAGTTTATTTTGCAATAAATAATGACAGAAAATAAATATAAAGATATAGGTAGCACATTGTTTCTTGTTTCAGCAAGCCCCTGGTGAACTAATTTTTGGTAGTTAGGTGGGTAAGTAATAAAGCAAGCAGATGGTGTAAGTTCATTGAATACAAATCAGGACCTCCACTGGAAAAGTGCTAGAGGTCTGCAAAACACAGACCACAGGTTAAGAATGACCAATATAGGTAAAGCATTTGTTCTCATCCATCTTCTGAGGGGTGGGATTGCACATTGCATGCTGTGGGAGGGCTCACCAATTACCCCTGAATGGTCTGTCTTCTCCGGAGTGCAGTACTCTGGGATGCAGTCATTAGCGCCAATCATAAAAGAAGTTAATCCATGACATTCCTCCCCTGCAATGTCTGTGTCAGGGCTCTTTCCAGGGCAATGAGCTCCATTTCAGTCCCCTGAGCATTCTCTGGGAAATGCTTTAGGGCCTTCTGTTGGGTTAGGTCCAGTAGTTTCTGGAACATATCCCTCCCTCACTCCTTTTCTTTTTGTTGGCCAATCCATCTATGTGCACTGCTTACTGCTTTGCGGGAGCCGTGGCATCAAAAAGCCTAAAGCAGATTTTAAAAGAAGAGGAAGGGGCTTAAAATTATATTTTCTTAATATCAGTCCTCATGCTAAATGCCACAAAACAACTCCCTTAAGACTACACCATCGTCAGTTCACACTCTGGAGTCCAGATGGGGCAGTAAGGCGTAATCCAAATTGCTTTTGCTTGTTGTAGATTTTCATGTAGCAAAGATGAGATGCTATGGAATATGGCAAGACAGGGAGCAATTAGCTGGGTGGGGCTGTGGTGGCTCATGTAAATAGAGGACATCAGTCAGCAGGTTAGCAATTCTGTTGTACACACACCACCCCCACCACACCACCCCCACCCCCCACCCCTGTTCTCTTTGTACAGGAGGATATTACAGCCTCAGGAGTCAGAAAGAGCTTTGCAAGGTCTTGTGCAAGACCAAGGACTTTGTCACGACAGTGGCCCAGTGGCTTCAGTATTCCTCCCTGTGCTGGACTCTTGTGCAATTTTCAGCCCTGCTGGTTTGTGCAGTGTTGGCTGCTCTCATAAATCTCCTGATTGAATCCCAATGCATACACAAGATCAAAGGAGCCTGCAGTGGGTTTTATGCTGTTTGTTTGGCTGTCTCCAGTGCCTGTGCTGCAGCCTTGGGTGCTTTGCAAATAGATAACCACAACGTAACATTCAGAGCCTCTGCCTGCAATACTCACAAAAAGGTGGTCCAGCTTGTCCCTGGGTCATTTGCCTGTAGCTTTCTAGCTTTGCTTTGGTAGAGCAGCCAGCACAGTGTATTTGTTATTCTCTATTTGTCTTGAAAGTGTTCTCTAAAGGTGTCTGCATTCTGGTGGGTCTTCTGAGGGAGACCACAAAGGTCTGAATGAGTGCCAGTAAAATCTTATCTCTCAGAAAAGGCACACTGTGGCATAGTTGCTACAGTGCTGGTGGTTACTCTTCTTTAAAATATCAAATAGTAGCAAATTCACACATAATATTCTAATGTAGGGTCTTTATAGACCCCCAAACCAGCCCCATATGACATGCTGACCCCAAATCCTCCAGCTCCTAATCTAAGCCTAGCCTGGGAAACTTGGAAAGTCCCAGCCCTAACCGCAGCTTGCCAACTCTTACATACCATGGAGCTGCATGGTGGCAGTGACCGTGCCCACGACCTGCAGCAACAGTTGTAGGAACAGAGGTATGGAGGATGTGGTTTAAGTATAGAAATTCTGCAAGATCATTTAAGATCTGCAGCACAGGCAACAACAGGAGGAGCTGAGAGCCACTGTGCAGCAGGAAAACTATGATGTGGTTGCTGTCATGGAATCATGGTGGGATGACTTGCACAACTCGAGTGCTGCAATGGATGGCTATAAACTCTTCAGAAGGGATAGGCAAAGAAGGAGAGGCGGTAGGGTAGCCCTCTACGTAAGGGAGGGTTTTGATTGTTGAGACCTTAATGATGGTGATGAAAGGGTTGAGTGTTTATGGGTAAGAATCAGGGGGAAGGCCAACAAGGCAGATATCATCGTGGGAGTCTGTTATAGACCACCCAACCAGGATGAAGAGGCAGATGAAATATTCTCTAAACAGCTGGAATAAGTCTCACAATCACTAGCCCTTATTCTCAAGGGGGACTTCAATTTACCAGATGTCTGCTGGAAATACAATACAGTGGAGAGGAAACAGTCTAGAAGGTTCCTGGAGTGTGTGGAAGATAACTTTCACACAGCTGGTGAGTGAGCCAACTAGGGAAGGTGCCCTGCTGGACCTGTTGTTTGCAAACAGAGAAGGACTTGTGGGTGATGTGATGGTTGGAGGCTGTCTTGGGCATAGCCACCACAAAACGATAGTTTTCGATTCTTGGAGAAGGAGGGGGGTCAGCAGAACTGCCACCTTGGACTTTCAGAGGGCAGACTTTGACCTGTTTAGGTGCCTGGTTGACAGAGTCCCTTTGGGAGGCAGTCCTGAGGGGCAATGGAGCCCAGGAAGGCTGGACATTCTTCAGGAAGGAAATCTTAAAGGTGCAGAAGCAGGCTGTCCCCATGTGCTGAAAGATGAGCCGGAGGGGAAGAAGACCTGCCTAGCTGAACAGGGACCTTTGGCTGGGACTCTGGGGGAAAAAAAAAAAGAATTTATGACCTTTGGAAGAAGGGACAGGCAACTCAGGAGGACTACAAGGATGTTGTGAGGTTATGCAGGGAGAAAATCAGAAGGGCCAACACCCAACTAGAAGTTAATCTGGCTACTACTGTAAAAGACAATAAAAATATGTTTCTATAAATACATTAACAACAAAAGGAGGGCTAAGGAGAATTTCCATCCTTTATTGAATGTGGGAGAAAACATAGTGACAAAAGATGAGGAGAAGGCTGATGCCTTCTTTGGCTCAGTCTTTAATAGTAAAACCAGTTGTTCTCTGGGTACCCAGCCCCCTGAGCTGGAAGACAGGGATGAGGAGCAGAATGAAGCCCCCATAATCCAAGGGGAAATGGTTAGTGACCTGCTACACCACCTAGACACACACACAAGTCTATGGGGCCAGATGGGATCCACCCAAGGGTACTGAGGGAGCTGGTGGAAGTGCTCACCAGGCCACTTTCAATCCTTTATCAGCAGTCCTGGCTAACTGGGGAGGTCCCAGTTGACTGGAGGTGAGCAAATGTGATGCCATACACAAAAAGAGCCAGAAGGAGGATCCCGGGAACTACAGGCCACTCAGCCTGACCTCGGTGCCAGGGAAGGTTATGGAGCAGATTATCTTGAGTGCCATCATGCAGCACGTACAGGACAACCAATTGATCAGGCCCAGTCAGCATGGGCTCATGAAAGGCCGGTCCTGCCTGACCAACCTGATCTCCTTCTATGACCAGGTGACCCACCTAGTGGATAAGGAAAAGGCTGTGAATGTTGTCTAACTAGACTTTAGTAAAGCCTTTGACACTGTTTCCCACAGTATCCTCCCGGAGAAACTGGGTGCTCATGGCTTGGACAGGCATACTTTTTGCTGTGTAAAAAACTGGCTGGATGGCTGAGCCCAGAGAGTTGTGGTGAATAGGGTGGAATCCAGTTGGCAGCCGGTCACAAGTAGTGTTCCCCAGGGCTCAGTATTGGGGCCAGTTCTGTTTGATTTCTTTATCAATGATCTGGACAAGAGGATTGAGTGCATTTGCAGATGACACCAAGTTGAGCGGGAGTGTTGATCTGCATGAGAGAGGTTCTACAGAGGGATCTGCACAGGCTGGATCAACGGGCCAAGGCCAACTGTATGGGTTTCAACAAGGCTAAATGTGGGGTCCTGCACTTTTGTCATGACAACCCTATGCAATGCTACAGGCTTGGGCAAGAGTGGCTGGAGAGCTGCCTGGCGGAGAAGGACCTGGGGGTGTTGGCCAACAGCCACCTGAACATGTCTGGCAATGTGCCCAGGTGGCCTTCTTAGGCCAACAGCATTCTGGCTTGTGTCAGGAACAGAGTGGCCAGCAGGAGTAGGGAAGTGATAGTGCCCCTGTACTTGGCACTGCTGAAGCCGCACCTCAAATACTGTGTGCTGTTTTGGGCCCCTCAGTACAAGGACATTGAGGTGCTGGAGCGTGTCCAGAGAAGGGCAACAAAGCTAGAGAAGAGTCTAGAGCACAAGTCTTATGAGGAGCGGCTGAGAGAACTGGGGTTGTTTAGTGTGGAGAAGAGAAGGCTGAGGGGAGACCTTATTGCTCTCTACAACTCCCTGAAAGGAGGTTGTAGCAAGGTGGGTGTTGGTCTCTTCTCCCAAGTAGCAAGAGAGGACAAGAGAGGACAAGGCCTCAGGTTGCATCAGGGGAGGTTTAGGCTGGATATTAGGAAAAATTTCTTCACTGAAGGCATTGTCAAGCATTGGAACAAGATACCCAGGGAAGTGGTGGAGTTACCACCCCTGGAAGTATTTAAAAATGTGTAGATGTGGTGCTTAGGGACATAGTTTAGTGGTGGACTTGGCAGTGCTAGGTTAATGGTTGGACTTGATGATCTTAGAAGTATTTTTGAACCTAAACGATTCTATGATTCTATGATCCTATGATCCTAATACAGTGGAAGAGATTTAATTAGGAAGTTGAAAAAACCATCACTGAAATATATCATACAAACATAATTTTCAAGTGTTTTTGATCTAACAGTATTGTGTAGACAATTTTAACAGAAGGAATTAAGACAAATATAAGCAGTTACTGCTAAAGGTGGCCAACATATCAATCTCTTAAAAATACCACTAACTGACTTCACATTCCAGAGACTCCACATAGATCATTCCCTGGATAGTGTTATGAATCATTTGCCCATCCCAATGTTTTGTTTGAACAACAACTTTTCTAGTCATCTCATTTGTCAGACAACTGGATGATGTCAAATTTCTCCTGTGTGCCTCACTTCGTGCCTCCAGGGCTGAGAAAATGGATTGGTTTTAAAATGAGACCTATTGTGCCAAATTTCCTGAGCACTGCAAATGAATACTCTCGCTTGGTCATGACTAATGCCTTCTCAGATTCTGAGAACATGTCCATGGCTTGCATGCTCTCCTTTTGGTTAATAACAAAAAGCCTCCATTTATAAAGACATCTTTCAAGAAAATTCTTGTAAATCAATCACTGACAACTGCATAGTCAGTATTCTTGGTCTTGTCAGTTTTTAATTAAAAAGTTACGCCAACAAGTGATGACAGACGTGAGCAGCACAGCTTTCTGTAAAATGTCCAAATACGTCTGAAGGTGAACATGCAGAACAAGTTACAGTGCCACTCACATAATACCAGCTGAAAATGACCTGCTATGTAATGTAGAAATAAAAAACAAATATTGAAAGACAGATTATGTTTTTTTAGTTCTTTGTGATCTATGAACACCTGAAATGTGCTTTCTAACTTACTGCCCTAATCCAGGCCTAGATGTAGCCTCAGAATAAACAAGGCGACTGTATTTACTCTTGTATCATTTGACTGCATGACATCAGCATTCATTTGGTGGTGCTAGCTTACAAGCAGTAGTGATGACTCTGTGTTTCCGTCCATATATTCTCCTAAAAAGCACTTTACTGTTTGGATTTTAAATTAATCAACATGTTGGAGGAAGGAAGCCGCTGTTACTAAGCTATCCAGCACTGGGCATATCTTTCCCTTCACATCACCTCCTCCTGGCCTTTTTAACTAATACGTTGAGAAATATTGACACACATCCTTACAGGATGCCAACAGATGTTAATGCAAAACTAGTGAAGACCCAGAATTGATAATCCAGACAATATGAGGTGAAAGGAAAGCAAGGCAATATGATTTAGAGGTTAAATCTTCTCAGGCTGCCTTTCAACATCATAAAGAGGGAAAGGGAGGGAGAAAGTACAACTCAGTTATTTCATTCAAGGTAGATAACCTTAAAAATAGAGAGAAGAAACCTACTGATTTGAGGCTTGTGAAATCTTCTGTCCCTAGACTCAAAACCCATGTAGTTTTCTGGTTGGTTAGGAAGCAGAGATTAAGGAAATCGGACCAGATTCACAAGAAAACTTGAGGCTCATGTGCAGACTTTTTTAATCTTTGACCCCAAATATGAAAGTTTACATTTTTATCATTCAGTTAGTCAACTCAGGATTACCTAAGATATAGGGAATTACTGAGGATTTGTAGAAGTCTTTTCAAAGGGCTTTTGTTTCTACACTATCAAGTAGTTCAGGCCACCAACTTCAGAATTCCCCACTGGTTTTGTTTTTGTTTTGTTTATGTCAAGAAGTGCTTCATACAGCTTTATAAAAATGCTATTATTTTTCTTTTCCATTAATAAGTCAATGTCTTAAGAAAATGCCATGGTTTTGTCTATTTTTATCCTTCCATTCTTTGTAGCAATGTCTGAGAGTAAAGTAACTGGAAAAGAGTGCAAGAAAAAAAGATCAGTTTTCTCAACTTTATTTTATCACAGCGCGCTACATAGCTTTTACTTTCCCGCTTTTCATGGTGTTTCACCTCCACTGCCAGCTAGGGCTCAGTTCTATATATGGATCCAGCAGTTCTGACTACTGCAGTTATGTGGTATTTTATTCTCTGAACACTGTTTTCCTTGCATTCTGAGTACACAAGGCAGATCATGACCTTAAAATTTAACTTTCTGCCTATTCTTTCATTACAAGAAGATCCTTTTAGACTGTGCAAGTTTCCTGCAGTGCTTGATGCTCAGCGCACCAAATGTATGCAGTGAATATATGCGAGGTATGTTACTTGCATGGCCCAGCACGTGTTATAGCTTATAGCATTTGAGAAATAATTTCATTGTAGGAAAGGCAGAACACATGTTAATCAGACAGGCAGAATTGCTAAGAAAGCAAAAGAAAATACTAACAAGAAAAAAAGAGTAGACAAAAGGTAAAAGACGAAATCAAGGCTATGTAGTTAACAACTCCATAATGATCAATAAAACCCCGCACTTCTCAGAGACAGGCAGGGCAACCACAAGAACATTTACAGAAAAAATTCAATAATTACACATCAAGAAATAACATGCTTATTCATAACTTTGTCATTACAAACAAATGATATATTTGTAGGAAGAAGCCAAACATATTCCCCTCTGCCCCTCTTTAAATAGCCAGTAACTTCCCAGCCAGAGAACTCATCCACATCTACCATACATTCTTTTCCTGAGGTTTGCATTGTTGCTTAAAAGAAAAAAAAGAAACACTTTGTCTTGACCCGTAGCTTCTAGACTTTTCTATAACTTCTCTCATTAAGTGGGAAGGATAGTATTGTGGTTAAGGTATGGCATTTGGGCTTAAAATGTAGGGGAGCAATCCCCTACAAATTATCTCTGGTCTCCTTTGGCAGAGAGCTGTAGGGCTTGTTTTCAAAACTGGCTTCTGATTTTTGTTGCATTTGGTTTTGTTTGCCCAGTTGGAAGCCTGGCCTTTAATGCCTCCAACTCCATCTGAAGTTTTTGGGACCTGCAGTTTTTACCATCTGGAAATCAAGCTGAAGATGCTCCCAGAACAACCAGAAATGGCATATCCCCATATTAGAAGCCATGCTTGAAAGTCAGGTTTTTAATCTCTTTGCTGTAATTCAGAATACCTAATTTAGGTGGCTGGGGACTTAACGGGCTCTATAAGGAGCCTAAGGATCCTATGTGCCAAGCCAGAAGCTTAAAGGTTGGCAGTGTGAATATGTAATCCTCTGTAAAATGGGATACCGTCCCATCGCACAAGGCCACTGTGAGGTTGAACCCCTGCATGCTTTTGAAGTGCTCAGACACTATCAGGTGTACATCAAAGACAATATGGAGAAAAAGTAGAATAAGGTTCTGATGAGCCTTCAGTTATGCCAACTGCAGGCACAGAGCAGTATGCTACCAATTTCCCTCCAACAAAATCCCTTGAGTAGGCCCCTGTTTAACTATATCCAGAAATCACACCAGCATCAATGTCTTTATGGCAGGGATAAGGAGCAATGGTGGGAAGCCAAGCAGAAGGTTAATATATTAATGTTAGGGGCCTGACTCTCCTCCTTTTTATACTTGCCCAAACGAAGAGCATCTCTCCTGAAACTAGTGGATTTGCCTCTGTGAAATTCCTTCAGTGGAACTGAAAAACCGGCTCTGACTGACAGAGACTCCTCTCCTCATTTTCAGATGCCAGTACGTAGGCAATAGATACTGACAGCGAGAAAGAGCTTAAGTTCGGTTTAATCCTCTTAATGACTTATTATATGTTCTAGTGAGCTTGATGTCATTTTGGGATATCATCCAAGACTAATAATAATTGTGATACTATCGCATAAGGATTGGCTTTTACCCTTACTGGAGCCCAGCGCAGCAGCAAGGAGGAGAGGAGAGAGAGACTCTTCACAGCTTTTCCCCATCCACGCTGTGCACAGGCATTCAGGGAAAACTCACTCTGTCTTTTGCAACACAAACATGCTTTGGATGAGGGTCAAAGAAAGAATAATGGCACCAGCAGCAGCTGTAACTCTGCCAAATCCCTTCCTGATGTGGGATTTACACAGGTTATCATGGACTGTGGAATAATTTCAAAGGGCTTCTTTATTGCTATGGCCTGAGGTCAGGGGAATAAACCTTCTGGAGCAGAGGAGGATTCCCTTTACCTTAGGCTATTCATTCTAGCTGTGCACACAGAGCAGAATTTGACCTAACAGTCTCTCCCCTCCAGAGGATCCCTAATGTCTCTTCTTGCAGCACCTAAAGAAAATCAGCTGCTTCTGGAGATGAAAAGATTAGAGCTGAATTTGCCACTACCCAAAGCACATTGAGTAACACTGTGGAGGGAAAGGCTGGGCCGATGTCAGGAGAAATACGTGCTCCTATAAAAGCAGCACCAGGAGAGAGAAGCCAGGAACTGATTTCCAAAGCTCCATGTGAAACTCCAAGGCAGGACTACAGAGATCTATGTATAAAATTTAGCAGATAAACCGAACAGTTAAAATGGGGACTTTTTAATTCTCCGGAGTCTGTGGTCTGAGGCAAACACCTCCTCAGCTCTTTTGAAAGTCCCAGACTTCATTTTTTAAAATGACTTCTTAACAGATGGTTATTACTCTAAGTCAGACATCATCTAAAGCTCAGGTGGGGCAGTTAAATACCAAATTTTCTCTTCCTAAGATCAAGATTTGAGCGCTTCAGAGTAGGCACAATTGTACTGAGGCAACAAATAGGAAACTTCTGGAGAGGGTGTCCAATGCTGGGAGATCACCCTTGCCAGCAGGACCTCTTCAAGGGTCCTGGCCTCCAGCACTCTGTTCCTCTTTTTTCCCCCAGCCACTTGTTTCATTGAACTCTCGAGACTGCTGGATCACTGTGTCTGGCAGAAGTCAATGTATGTATTTTTTTGCTTTCTAATGCAGATGTAAGCTTGTGTAAACTTTGCATCCTAGGCAGGTTGACATAGTTGTGGTTTGTAAATTAAAGAAGGCTGGAAACTTTATTTCTTTGCTGTTGTTAGTCAAAAGGCTATGGCACAGTCACCCTGTTTTGATTGTGCCTTACCTTACAATGTGGCAGAGGTGCAGAGAGACTGAATTCTGGTTTACTGTGAAAGATACTAAAGCCCCATTTTTTTCTCATATCCTTTATTCACTTTTCCGGTCTCTTCTTTCCATGACAATCACAAATGCCACGACTCTGCCTACAAAGAACCCCCATCCTGTCAGGAAACAGACTGAAATCCTGGGAGTGGCCATATGCCACTGTCAGTTTTAATGCACGTCCTTTTCATTGGCACTAGAGCTGGAGGTCACATGGAGATGATCATCACCAACCGAGGACAAGGTATGAATGTGCATGTGCATCGCAGGACTTATCCCTTAGTCAGTGGGGATGCAAAGCCCACCCCAGGCCATTATTAATTCAGAGTCCTGCCTTTTGATCAGTTAATTAGGACCTACTTTTGGATGATGTGAAGTACACCTAAACTCCAAGTAACTTCAATGGGAGCTAAGACCAAGGTTTCCAAGCACTGAGCACAAAAGAATAACAAGAAAACCTACCCCTGACCAGGTCTCTCTGCTTGGCTGGTTCCTGTAAGCTTGTTACACAGCCTCAGAGCAGATTGTCTTCTTGTCTTACATGGTAGGGCTGATGCAGAAGAGGGTTTCTGCTGCTGATTCCAGCCTGAGCAGCTCCTTCTTGGAACTGCTTCTGAAAATGAATTTACAGCTTCAAGACTACACCTGCACAGGAGATGCCTGTGGCAGTCAGTAGGGAATGTGGCTAATTAAATAAGAACAGATTTTCAAAGATTACTTCATCCAAGAAGCGAAAGCTAATAATTATATGGAACAAGATGATTACCTGGAACAAGATGATAAAACTGCTAATGTTCCTGTTTATAATATGACTGTGAAGCTTCTCTGTTAAAGCTGCGCTGCAATGCATTACAGTTTATTGTCAAATAATACAAGAAATAATGCTGCTGGTATTCTGTCAGAATTGTGCTTTTCTTCCAAATAGAATTCCACCTGGAACTGACCCATCCAAGTAACTCCCACGGTTTTCTGTGATTTATCCTCACCTGGGAGGAAGGAAGGCTTAAGAAGGCAGAACTCTGATTTTGCCTCATATATCAAATATATCCGGGAGCTTTGGTAGATGTTGAAGGATTGATTCCTTCTTTAGAGGAAAAATAAAAACAACCCACATTTCCACGAGATGCCAAGTTGTAGTCAGTGGGGTAGATCTGTGATCCCGTGTCTCCTCCTGACAAAAATGTGCTGATGCAATGGCCACAGCTACCCCTCTCTCCTGGATTTTATATTAAAAGGAGTGCTCTGCTACTGCATGCACATGGCTAAAAGCTACCAGAGATCTTTTGTTCACCATCAGCTGCGGGTGTGATTGCAGGGTGTGCCTGGTCCATGCATCCAGCCAGTAGGCAAGCAAATATAGCAGTTAAAATGTCGATATTTCATCTGTTGTTGCTAACTCCTCTGACCCTTCCATGGCAGAGTGCCAAGTTCTGTGCAGGCTCTGCTCTGCTCTCCAACCAGCCTCTATGCCTTTTTATTTATATACACATTTTTTCTACCTTTCTATGTTTCTTTTAAAGAAACCTGGGATTCTGGAGAATAAAATAACAGCTATAACAGCTTATGAGAGGTGCCACACCATGAGTATAGCTCAGTACAAGCACTGTCTAGACTAAACCACAGTACTCTGTATTTTACCAATGACCCTCTGCAGAACATTAAATTACTGCTTGTCTCAAAATCAACTCTTCCTCCTGCTTTACCGTCTCCCACATCTTCCCTGAAGCCATTTATAATGACCTCTGCAGGTTGGCTTCAAAAATTTGAAAGCATCTTGGCATCTGCCAGCCTAAATGGCCTTGTTTCTGTAGCTCCACACCCATGTGAAAGCCCCCCTGAAATGAATCTTGACAGTGGGGGTCAGCATCACTGGAGTTTCAATGCACCACTTAGGTTTTTGGAAATTTTTTAATTCTTCCAATTTCCATGAGACGGTACACATCTTGAGAGCTAAGTATGACTTGAAAAGGCTTGTTGGATCAGGACTTAAGTCTTCACCTGAGACAGTATCTCAGTATTGGGACTTGCATTTCTATATGGTCTTTAGCGTACCGGCGTAAAATCTTCCACAGGCAGGGATCCTGGAGTCTCTGCATTTATAGGGCTGAGCAGCCTATTTCAAGTGAAAAAAAACTTTGATAAATAATGGCTCTGTTTCATTTGCTGTTTATTTTTAACTGTTTGTGCAACACCTCAAACCAATTGGCAGGATTAGTAGGTTAAAAATGTTATATTAATTAATAGAATAAAATTGCTTTGAAGGAGGGAAGAGCTAATTAACTACAAAGCATTAATACTCCAAGCAAGAGAGAACCCAAGGGAAAAAGCCTACAGTGTAATTAAGACAGAATACATTTTTCTTCATGCCCTACTGTCTCCCCAATGTCACAGTCACCAATGACTTCAGCTTGGCTTTCTGAAAGCTTCTCTGAACTCCATCAACCTATGCCACTCATAAAAATACCCAGAGGCAATTTGTATTATTTTTTTCTTTCTCAGCCTTTTTTTCTGGTGATACCCTCACAAGCTATGAACTTTCCTATTCCCTTCCTGTCGCAGTTTAAACCCAACTAGCAACTAAGCACCTCACAGCGACTTGCTCACCCTCCCCCTGCCTGGTGGGATGGAGGACAGAATCGGAAAAAAACCCCCCAACCCTATGGGTAGAGATAAAGACACTTTAATAGGACAGCAGAGGAAGAGAAAATAACAACAATGATAATAATGATAAAAGAATATGCAAAACAAGGGATGCATGATGCAATTGCTCACCACCGGCTCACCGATGCCCAGCCAGTCCCCGAGGAGCAAATGCTTCCCCTCTGCCAACTCCCTCCAGTTTATGCGCTGAGCATGATGTTGTATGGTATGGAATATCCCTTTGGTAAGTTTGGGTCAGCTGTCCTGGCTGTGCCCCCTCCCAGCTTCTTGTGCACCCCCAGCCTTTCCAGTTGGTAGAGAATGAGAAGCTGAAAAGTCCTTGACTTAGTGAAAGCACTGCTCAGCAACAGCTAAAACATCATTGTGTTATCAACATTATTCTCATCCTAAATTGAAAACACAGCACTATACCAGCTACTAGGAAGAAAATTAACTCTATCCCAGCCAAAACCAGGACACTTTCCTGCGGTGAAATATTGGTGAGGCAGCTTCTTTCTTACATGGGAACAGCTGTGCTGGTTAAGATCCAATCTCCAGCTGTCAGTAACACACTAATGGCAGGAGAATGGGGCATGCCGCAGCAACCCTTTCCATGCTATACTTTCCCTTCCTAATGTACATCCCACATTTTTAATGTGAATGTTGATGACTCACTGATCTATTAAAGACTTTTTTTTTAATCTTGCTGGCAGCCAATCTGCTTCAAACCACACTGCATTTTATTTGTTTGCTGTTCTCTAGTAACAACTCTGAAGAAACAAACAAAGTGACGAATTATAGACAATTAAGGGGGGGAATTTAAAATTCCAGCTGTCCTGAGACAGGGTTTGAAATGAAAGCTTACTGCCCTGCTTTTTGTGGTTGGAATTCAACCACCTGCACAACAAACGTTTGTGAAGGTGCCCCTGAGTGAGGAGCTGGGGAAGGGCATAAGGAGGTTTGTCAAAATAAACACTACATCACGTGAAAATAGCTACCTTCTTACTGTAAAAATATCTCCATAACAGAGTTTGGGCTGAGTTGACCAATGGCATCCAGGAAACAAATGTTTATAAAGGTCTAAACCAGAATTTACAAATATGCAATAGCAGCTTCAGTGAACCAGCCATCAAAAAGTAAAACCCTAGTCCAGATGAAAATGCTTTAACTACATCAGTATAATTGAAAACGAATAAAAAACAACTGTAATACTGAAGCATTTCCACAACATATAGGTTATTCCCTGGTAAGAAGTATTGTCATGCATCTGCAGCAGTGATAATGCCTAATTATTCAGTTTAAGAAAAATAAATACATAATAATGAATTAAATTATTTAAAAAAGGACTCCAACCTACACAGTCCTTAGAAGTTCTTATGCATCCTCCAGCTCTGTTTTTTTAGTGGAAAGCAGGTAGTACAACCCATATACCTGAGTCAGGAGGTTCACGTTTGAGTCCAACATGGAAAATACAGCTGTGTGGTATTGCCAGGAGAGTGCTGCATCATTAAAGAGTCTGTCCTTCAAAGGAGAGGTTAAATGAAGCTCCCTAATCTCTGGATGAATAATCTCATTATTTTCCTGAGAAAACCTCTCACTGAGCAAATGTAGTCAAGTCTTGCCTGGACATGTTTTCTATAGGTGGGATTTGATAATACGTGGATGAGGGTGTGGAATGGCCCTTCTTGACGAAGTCTCTCTCCATTAATCATTACATGTCTCATACATGACAAAAAGTGTTGAAGGATTAGGTTTTGATATACTTTTGGGTTAGAACAAAACCCATGTCACACCAGCTCAACTAACATCAGTTTTCATGCTGGTGTTTGTCTGGTATGATGCAACGGAAAATTGCTAATAAAATTCTGATGTGCTGTCAGCTCCCGTGAACTTTATCTACAGGCAGGAGGGTGTCACAGAAATAGAGGAGCTTCTCAGGTCTTGCCACAAACACCTTCCTGGGACAGGAGGAAGGAAAGACCAAGATCACCACTGTTAGAGATGACTTTTCTCACAAAAGGGGTTTTGACTTCGAGGGCTTTGTGTCTTTATTTTATTTATCTAGGGTTGAATTTCCTTTATCACCTTCTATTAGTCTGTTTAATCCACATGGGCCAAATTCAGCTGTCAGCTGTATAGAGGTAGGCAATGCACTGTGATCCCTGTTGCTGGGCTAACACTTCATGTGGTGAAAGGTTCCTGCCACCTCTTCTGAGAAGTGCCGACATCTTTATTATTTGCCTCATGCTTTGAAATCTGGCAGGAAGAAAGCGATCGGCACAGAAAAGTACCATGTTTTTCTTCTGTGAATTTCTCTTCAGGTGTTGCCACAATAGAAATGCTTGAAAACTTACTATTTCCTCACTCCTGGAGGAGCTGCTGAAAGAAAAATTATTGGCAGCACATCAAAATCGTAGCTGATTACAAATATTCTGAAAAGAGGGATTCACGCATCACCAACGCAGCTGTGACAACTGATATGGCACTGGCAGTGCTTGGTAACTGCCAGAGCAGATGGAGCAGCAGGTCTGGGAAAGAAGAGTGAGTCCAAGTTTCTCCAGCTGTCACCTGGTGGTGTTCCCTGCCTGAAAGACACACAGGATTCTCCAAGCTATTTCCTCCCCCATTCCCTCTGCACATTACTCCCTAACATGTCCCACGGGTGACCTGGAATAGGGTTCTCCTGGTATACCAGACTGGCTGCAGGCTCTCCTGCCTGATGCTAGGTCTTATTCCTTTTTAGAGAATCTTGCCTATTCTGTGGGTCAAAAAAACCCAAATGACCTCCAGTCCAGCCCCCAGCTTCTCACACTTTTTACTTTGGGTTCACTGGTTGTTGGCTGAGGAGAGAGGAGAGAGCATTGCAATCTGGCAAATACCACTTATCCTAGCCATCAGCCCAGCTGGCAGGTCATCCATAGCAGCCTTGGGAGAGAGCAGGAACTGGTTTGGGACTGCTGCCAGCTTTCCTCAGTAGGGCGGGGAGGTAGAAATAGCCTTGTTTGTTGAAGTAACTGAAGGTGGAGCTGAGGGTCCCCCCCACTGGGCTGAACAACTGTCTGTGCAAGATAAGGAGTATCCGCGGCTCACTGGGACGTTTGCATCTCCCATCTTGAGCTGCCTTGACACTCAGCTCACAAGGTATCTGCTCTCTGATGGAAAGTAGCTCTTGGAAATACCTTTGCAATGTAAATCCTCAGGGTGGCACGTTCAAAACACAAACCTTTGACAAATCCTTCTTTTATATGTCCTTACCATGTCATTGTTATCATGTACCATTGCCAGTAAATTAATTTACTGGAGTCCTTATAAAATGGAAACACAGAATGGGTAGAAATCTATTCAAAGCAAAGCAAACCAGTGGGATACCAGAGTTCATCTGGAACTTTGGTGGTGGGAATGAAGCAGAACTTAGGCACGAGTAGTACAAAAAACATTGCTCACTTTTTCTTAACAACCCACCTCCTGGGCTTCTCCAGCTTGTCAAGTTTAGTGCAATTGCATACTTAACAGCTATGCCTGAAGCATGTTCATTTAAACATTAAAACAGGGAAATACTTACGCAAAAACTTCTTGCAATATTCACCCAGTTCTAGGGCTGCTTTTCTATATTTATTACAAGGGAAGAAGAACAGGTAGAAAAACATGTGTTGTATGTTATGTTCAGTATAGGTTTTAAAATGTGGGGTTTGAGCCTAAGGAAGCAAGTGACATCTTCTGCTTCTCTTACATTTTTGCAGGATATGCGTGATTCAAGTTTGAGTGTATGGCCAAAAAATAATGCAGACTTGTGAGCCAAAGGTAATATCCCTGACTTACTGGCACAAAGCACCTTTTCCCTGCAGATACTCTACATTGCTTCATCCTTTGGCTCTTTAGTTTTAGCAGCTTCCAAAACTGATAAAATGTATATTGTTACAAATATTTTGGATGTACATTTTCAAGGCCTTATGACCATGAAGTCATGCTTGTGTGTGTCATTCTTTCCATTAGTGATGAGCCCGAGGTGCTAGTTTATCTCTGGATCCGGATGGGTGTTTGGAGCCTCATTTTTCATCTGGGCCCATGATCAGATGTATTTTCTGGCTAAACACATATCAGTATCTGTATTTTTTGAGTATTCAGAGAAAAATAAAGTCAGCTTTCTGTTACTACTGAATGAGACGTTCAGTATTTCCTTCCATTCAGAGGACAAAATAAGGTGCAACTGTAAGAGGTGAACATAAAAAGTGGAGTCCCCATAATCTGAAAATTATAGTCTGTTACACGTCTGTCTGGGTTCAGCATCTTTTCACACTTTCTTATTTTTAGCTTGAGAAAGAAAGAGAAAGCATTGTCTAGACTGCATCCTCAGAGCTGATTAACTGTCCAGGGGAAATAGCAGGCACAAATACAAAGATTCAGATGGGACCTTTGCACACTGTGTCCTGCAGGATAATTCATTCCTTTGGGAACGCACATAGTACAGACTGCTATATCGTGCTACAAAGTAATACTGAAGTTAGCATTTAGGTCTATTGAGACCGCCCAGCTCTGCAGCAAGAGTGTGCAGCTGGGGCTTGTTCTTGAATCAAAAGTTGCAGCTCCTGAAAGCAGGAAAATAAATGCATATGTATTTACTATGTGTGCTGTATACATGCCAGCTAAGCTCCCTTTGCCCTCAGCTTCAAGATCTATGACTTCATGCAGAGTGCTAGTCTCAGCTGCTATCCAGATCAGTGCTATATCTGCTTAAGAGCTAGCTAGGGACCCAGAACGGGTACAAGAATTTTTGCACACACCACCAGGCAGCACACTGGCCTTCTAGGGAACATGGAAACACACATGATAATCCTTACTTGTGTCTGGTGTAGGAAGCTTAATTAGCCTTTTTAAACTACTTGAGATCCTCAGAGTGTTGGCACATATGCCCATAAAGTCAGTAATTTGGCACAAATATGTTATCACACCTACAACTTTATTACCATGTAGATATGCTAGGGCAAATAGAGCAGCATGTGTCCCAAATGCTGTGGAGACAAATAGCTCTGGAATTTCCCAAAGGCCTCTAGCAGAAGAGAGGGGTACACCTACTGCGCATAGGCTTTATTATAGCACATACTGACATATCAGCAGCCCACAACTTTTCAGCCCTATAGACAAAGCCATCCACAACCACAGGCTTTCTGGCAGCACAGAGATACACCTACACTCCAAAACCTTTTGGGAACCCTAAGGGATATAGTCAGAACCACAACTTACTGGCAACACACAAAAGATATGTCTATAGTGTGCAGACTTTCTGGCAACACAGCTGCATCCCCAGAGCCTGGTTTCCTACACGCAGTGATATACCAATCATACCACATCCCTTAAGGCAGAGAGATGATACAGAAACACCTCACATTGCAAAGGCAGATGCCTTTGAAAAAGAAAAAGACTTTTTTTTTTTTTTCAAATACACTGGATAACAAGGGCTCTAATTGCTACCTAAGTGCCAACAATGTGAAAAGCTATCTATGCGTGAAGTGAGCGCTCAATGTTAATAAAATACATCTAAACTGAATAGCCTGTACATTCCGCTGAGCTGTACAAACCACGAGAGCTCTCTGCTCTGGTGGTTTATGTTTCCACCAAGAACCTGTAATAATGAAAGCACTGACCTAGCAATCAGTGTTTTGAGTGCAGGCCCTGAGATTGCTCAGTTGGGTATAGTTTCTTTCTCTAGAAGATAGCATGTAATGCAATTAATCCAGCTAGTCATACGCTACATGTTAGGGGACGGCCTCTCCTCCATATGAACAAAAAACTGGCGTTAGAGTATATCCTTATTTCTGAGTACTTGACTTTCAAAGCTGATGATGTTCTTTGACACAGGGAAGATGAAAAGTAAGGGAGGAGTTATTTAATATTATACAGCAGATCCAGATTTGTTGTTATTTAGGATTATAGCTAGAATAAAATACTCTGGGATTTACTTTAATCTCCACGAGGGGCTAGGTCTGTTTGGAGATGTCATTGTTTATGCTATAGCTGATCTACTGGGGATCACTCAGACCTAGAGTGTTTCTCATGGCGATTGTCCTCATGTCACACTCAAGAACTATTCAAAATGGGGTCCTGATTTCCAGGTGGTTTGCTGGCTGCACCTGAGTGATGTAAAGGGAATGTAAAAGAGTTTTCTGTTACCTTGTGGCTTCTGCTTGAGGGCAGCCAGGAGGGCTGGAGGCAAGTGGCTGCCAGATTGCTATTTGTCATCTTGCTTGGTCCAGAGCAGCCACGCCACTCCCCCAGCACCATGTCCTTCAAGGATTCCAGGAATAAATAGAGCAGGACATCTCTGCCACTTTCACACCACCAAAGAAGGAAGAGAGCGAGGCCTCTGTGTGCAGAGGATAAAATTATTCAGAAGTCATTATTAACAGCTTGCTAGGTAATAAATCAAAGTCACTTAAATTTTGTCTATCATGCAGCAATAGAAGTGCCCATTACCCTATAGGATGTGACTACACAAGGGCTCCTGAGAAATCCAGGTTAGGATTTGGAGTTTCTTGCTCAGGCTTGCCTCCAGTAGAAATAACTCACAGCATGACTCTGCCTTCTCCCTAGCTCATTGCTATAGCCCAGTGGTCAACTAGCTGCACTGCACATGTTATTGAGAAGACACTTTGGAGTATGCCTTAGGTGTGAGACTCTGTGTAAGGAACTGTGTGCACTTGCAGTAGATCCAGATTTTTCTTTCACTTTCTGTGGAATGAAAGGCAGGAAAAAGCCCTCATCGTAGGCATTGGGGAGCCATAGTGGCAGAAGGATTGCCCCATGGAGCCTCCAGCATTGGAGACTGAGAACTGTGAAGACCTGTGTGGTTATGAGTGAGAGGTGTTGCTTCTCTCAAGAGCCTGCATAGACATATACAGCTGGAACCATGAGATAAGCCTTTTCTATTTGACAGTTCTGGAAAATGGGACTCAGCACAGCTGCTTCCAGCGCTGTAGCTTGTATGAGAGGTTCTACACGAAGAGGGAAAAGGAGGTGGATGAAAGGAGACTGCTGAGTATGCTGATGCATTTAACATCCCGACACCTTCTCTTGGGCCCTTATTGAGCTCTCTGCTGCATGGTGGTTTTGTGGGGGCACTGACAACATTTGTCGTGTGCTAGTGGAGGTGGTAAACTGTGCTGTTCCACTGTATGATAAAATGCTATCAACAGTGTTTACAAAAAGAAAATATAGTCCATGTCTTTATGGAAAGCTTGTAAAATAAGTTGCCAGCACAGCTTGTACTTAATAACAGTGAGAACCAAAATGTATAATAGTAACAAAAAAGTAAGTCTTAAGGCTGGTATCTTGGACAGGAAATTGAAAATGAAATATTTCCAGTTTGTTGGGTTATGCCTAAGAAGTACCTCTTGCTAGGGTATGTCAGGCTCCATTCCTACTTCAAAGTTTACTTTGATCTTCCTTTATTTACATTAGCCTTTGCCACGGTATTCATAAAGAGTTCTCAATGACTGCTCCAAGTCATGTATTACACTCTGCTAAGCCAAGTTTGAAGTCAGTATTGTGATGGTTCCCATTATCTGGAATAATGATAATAACCCTAGCAGTATGTAGTATTACCCTTATTCCTTTAATGCACACACGTCAGAATTTATACAACTTCAATGGTGGTTCCAAATAATTAGGGACAGTTTCTAACCAAAACTCCCCAAAGTTCTGTGAAAGTTGCCTTATAGACCCAAACCTGGTACTCAATATGGTTTTTCACAGTGTGCTCCCTCAGAACGGTACGTAGAGGTACATGATGGTACATAATGAGCAAACTCATAGATTGCTTTGCCCAAGTGAAGTACATAAACAATTGCACTAGGACAGACAGCCAAGTAAGGATCAAGTTAGGCACCAAGTACAGTGGCAGAAAGTGACTCTATATCCCCGCCTATACATGTCAGGGAAGCACAAAATGTGCAGGTTTTTTACCTTTTTTGCTTAGGTAAAGCAACCCACATGTTTGAGGGCAACAGAAAATCAAGCCCTTAATGCAGAGTCTCTTGCATCTCTTGGCCCTCCCTTGCCGGATACCATGGGCCAGGGCAGACAGAATGGTGGCTGGCTTGGTCAGCCCCATGGAAATCAAAAGGCAACATGGCTTCTCCATATTTCTAAACATCTGAGGATGAATCAGGAAGTTTCAAAGTGTTAGCCCTTTATTATTTCATTACTTACAGCCAGGTCTATTTAGGAAATATTGTAATAACAGCATTGTAACAAGTGTCATGATAAATTAGGTAGCATTTTGCAATGCAAAATCCTAGGTATTTTCCCTCCCATTGACTTTAGCTAGGTAGTTGAAAGGGTGACGTAATGGAGAGACTAGTGAGGTGATCAAAGCATTAATTAGGCCATGAGTTTCATTTTCATTAAGGCCTTCTTAGACTCCTGTAGAGCAAGGGAATCCTAAACCAAGCAGGTATACCAGCAGTGACAGACAGTGTGAGACGACTAGGAATGCAGATTTTATTATGTAATTTACACTTGTCAGAAGGCTACAATGACTATATCACTCACGTAGGGTGTGGGGTATGGATATTCCACTGCATTTCCCAGAAACCAGACAGTTGGTACAGAAGACATTATGTAAACACCAAGCTTCTTGCTCCCATAAGAATCTGTCGCAATCCAAGTAATGTTCCAATCTTCAATGTGCTTAGGAAAATGCAGAATTCTTTAGATTAAAAATTTTAGTTTTACTTATGCAGCAATCTATCACATTTCTGTCATCATTTAGAATAACAATAGGAAAGCAAATAATGCGTTCTGCCAGTCACACTGGAGGGTAAAGGGAAGAAAGCCAACCTCACGCCTTGCAACACATGCATAGAAGAATGCCTAGGAAAATGTACCATTTTCCGTAATGCCATTTGAGGAACAATTGTATTCTTACCAGTATCTGTTGTTGCAAGAAGTCTAATTGATACTGCATTTATGTAATAGATTTTTTAAAAACAAAAATGCCACATTAATTACTACAAAACGACCAAATAGTAAAAAATCAATAATGAGAAGCTATGGCAAAACATTTGGATGGTTGTATTTAAAAATAGACCTAGAATTGCTACTTTGTGAGCTGCTGATTTTTCAGTTTACTGCGTTGTTTAAAATGGAGTTTTAAATGCTGAGTAATTCTCATTTAATATAATGTAGTGTGTGAAAATTGTGAAAGAAATGGACAATTAGAAGCCCAGGAATTTAGATGTGACATTGGACTTGGTTTATTTTTCTATCATTCCTTTGAACTTTCTCTGTCCTAATTTCTCTTGTCTTTCAATCTGAGAAAATAATGTATTCTTAACTTAAAACACTGTGAGATTACCATATACAATTTTATTCATAAATACAAACCATTCTGATTTAACATACAGAAAATACAGTCAGTATTTTCAATGAATACTGACAAGGGGATTTTAACCTTTCTTCTTTAACAGCATGGCTAGCACAGGCCTGGGAGCGATGCTGGTTATGAACAGAAGTCACACCCTTTCTGCTTTCATCGTATGCCTTAGTGGATGGCATGCAGTTTGGGAAAAAGACTCCATTACAGTGAAGAGGTGTAAAACTGAAGTAGGACAAGAGATGACTACCATATTCCAAACTGCAGGTAAAAGGGGAGCTGGACACATTACTCTTGTTGTCACTGAAACCACTCATCTCTATTGGTAAGGAAAATAAATAAGTGGAGAGATGCAGCTGATGCTGTATATTAGAGGTCTGTCTGCTGTGTTGTTCTGGGTTGACTGGTTATAAAATCAGCAGAGCAGCTGGAAGAAGAAACTGTAGGAGGTATTGTCTGTGGGAAAGGAGACCGCAAATCCTGTGGAGCACAGATGCACCACAAATTAAAGATAGGATGTGCTCCTCAAGTGCAGATGGGAACATAAAAACTTCCAGACTTCAGGATATTTGGATTCCAGATTTGGATGATTCCCATTATAAAATACAGGGATTTTTTTTTTCAGGATCTAAAGCCAAACTCCATCAATTTCATAAAAGCATGAATGAAATGCTTTTTATAATTAAAAGGCCTAAGCTGCAGTGGCTATAAATCTGTAGGTCCATTGATCTCACTGAGAATCTGACCTAAAAGTTTTAATGTTCTATCTTTTCCTAAATCTTTGTTTGGGAAATGTTAACAGCATCATCAGTCATGGACTGGAAATGTCAGAAATAGTTCATTAAACCTCAGACCTCTCAGTGCTGAAAATTTCATTTTAGAGAGACAGTAGCGGAAAAAATTTAATGACCAGATCTTTCTGTTCAAGAGTGCATTATAACCCATAACAGGCAGGTAATATCTTTTCCAAGATGTCTTTTTTCTAGACTTTTTATTGAATTGAATAAAAATATATAGCTCCTGCTTGTATGATTTTTTTTTCTCTTTCAAATCAAAAAAGCACTGTAATTGCCATGAAAATTGAATTGCACTGTCAGGTCACCATCCTGGGTTGATGTGACCAACCAGGGGTCTTGGAAAACAGTATTAACCTGGAGGGCTTTTCCATAGTAGGATCAAAGCTTTGCTGACCTGCCATGAAATCATCTTGGGATGCACAACTGTAAAGAAACACCAATGATGTTTTAAGAAAAGTATAAAACAGAAACCTGTTATAGAGTCTGGGTGATATGCCAGCGCGTTTGGGTATCCCCATGCAGTGAGGCAGCACAGATTCAGAGTAAACTTCAAGTGGGGAGAGGTTCAGTCAGAGAAAATACAAAGCTAACCATTCTTGAACAACAAACTGAAAAGTTTCAAGGACCTGTGCCAGTGAAATGTCCAGCACCATCTTGTGGCGTTATCATTAATTCAACCAGTTGGTCTTTTTACTGTGGAAACTACATAACTCTTGTGTTTTTCTCCCCTGAAAAGAGCTGATCAGAGATTTGTCATTATAAAGCAAGAGTACAGCTACAAATCTGCTGACAAAAAGAGTGAGCTTAGGACTAGCAGTATCATTAAGGATAAGATGTGCTCCTCAAGTTCAGACAGGAACACAAACATTTCAGCACTTGCTACTATTACTTGAAAAATACTTAAAAGCTAAAATTAAGGAGTGTTTATAAAATGGTTAGGCAGGAACTGGATGAGGTGACATAGCATATATCCAAAGCACGATGGGGCAAAAGGTGAGAATGCCTATACCTGGCGTGAAATTCTGTAGCACCTGTATTGCAGGCTTCCTCACAAGGCTGTGATCCTGGTCCTGCCTTCCCTTGTGCTGCCAGAATCCAGGAGGAGGCTGGGAATCTATCACTCCTTTAGAAATAGGCTGGGGAATAATTTTCCTTCTGGATAGCCTGGCCAACATTCCTTTCTCTGTAAGATGGGATCGACTTTGTGCCAGCTATTACTGAAACAGAGTTGCTGCCACATTTGCTTACATAGCTGATGCATTACCAGTATCTAAGTCATTGTTTGTAGAGCGCTATGCAAGATGTTCTGCATAAATGTGTATATAAAATCACATGATGGTCTCAGCTAAGTTTATAAAATACTCCCATACAGCTTCACAGCTTCAGCCCAAAGTTAAATCAGGACAAAGAATGGAAAAAGTAATTTACGGGAAGTTTTCAATACTCTGGACTAATGCTTCTTTGTCTTACTTTGTTCAAACAACAAAACCACCCAGCTGAATTGCCTTGCTTTCTCTACATCTGTGTGTGAATTAATTGCCAATGTGAGGTGCTTGGTTCGCAGATGTGAAGGCTAAAACACATTTTTATCCAATTCAGAAGAAACTCTAGAAGCTCACCCTATCATTGCTGGAAAGCTGAAGTTTCTCTGTCTCTTCTATCCCAGGGCTTCTCAGCCTGGACTTTAAACGCCTGTATTTATGAATAAGAATTTAGTTCGCTCAGTCTTTGGCCTCTGCTGAGATTGATAAAACGTTCCAACTTTAAACAGCACCTGGCAGGGGGGTTGTTTGTTTATTTTTAATACAGTTTATTGCAGCAGAAGTTGTATTATCATTACCAGATTCATTTCAGAGGTCATTGGATTCTTTGGCCTCCACCCACAGCTAATGTGAATTGGTATAGCTTCACAGACATAATATCTCCTGAGGATCTGGCTACATTTCTTAGTAGTGTTCACAGCTATGCTGCAGATGTTGCTAATGCATAATGCACATGTGTATAAGTATCCACGTATTTTTAAAGCCTTTGCTTTAAATTTTGAAGCTCATCCAAATCACTTTATGAGACCTTGAATGGGAAGAAAAAAAAATAAGGCAAAAGGATGTAATACGTTCTTCAATTCTGTAATTATTAGTCAGAAAGTCAGGATCATGCCCTGAATTAAAGTGATGGAGATGGTGTCCTTCTTATAACAAATACCTGCTCACGTTAACCTCTGACAGCAGGGAATGTCCTTATAGCTGGTTGTAGCCTTGCAGCCAGCTGTTGCACTCTTCCCCAGGTGTGCCCTTCCCCAGAAATTGGGAATGGGATTTCAAAGGGAATTAAAACGAGGCCTTATAGTCAGCACTTCAGATAGTATCTTTCTCCTCTCTGAGACCACATTCAGAGCCTTGGAGGATGCTGTACCAGAGCCTGGAGACATGGAGACACAGAAGTCGGGGACCTGCTTATGAACACATTGTGACTTGCTCATGTTCCAGTCATGGCACTGGTAGATGCTGGATAGACGCCTGAAAAGACCCCTGTAGGGTTGATAATTTAGGTCTAGGGTAATGGTTTGTTTTGTAACAGCCCTTTCAAGTAGGGAGCAAACACAGGGTCTCGAGGTACACCTTGGCAGCGTCAGCACCTGTCATCCGGTGCAGCTACTTCTTTTTAAAGAAAAAAAATTCAGATAAAACTAATTGTTGAACAAGGGAAAATACACTCAGATATTTTTTGGACAAACCAAAGTTAATAGGTATTGAATCTCAGATGTACTTGATATTTAGTTTAGCTCTCAGTTTACTTGCTATTTAAGTGAAACAAGGCTACACTTTGTTGTAAAACTTCAGTCTGTAGCTACTGTAACTCCTTCTTTGCCTTTCACAATAAATCAGGCGAAACAGAGCTCTGAAATAAGACACATGTGGACACATGATTTGTAGTCAGTGGCCACTGCAAGATATTTTAAGTGGCAAAGCAAGTGGATAAGATTACTTTACCAGAAAAATTGAAATGTATTTGGGACTATATATTAACCAGATGGGTGCCAGGAAGACTTCCGCATGCTTTTATAATAAATTGCTTTACAAACAGATGTCTGATCTCTAGCTGAACGGATTACAGAATAAATAGCAGATTTGTCCCTCTAACTGCAGCTTAGTGAATCATTGGTAACATGTCAAACTTGATGCACATCAATAAATTGACTTAATGTGTAAGTTGTTGGGTGGGTTGGTTAGTCTTGGTTTTTGTCAAATGGAATTTCAATCTGTCAGGAATAAAATAATGTGAACTACAGCAATGGAATACCTTGATGTGCATGAAAAAATAAGAATTGTCAAAATTCAGCATAGACGAAAGAAATTATCTGCTTTGGGTTAGGAGAGCAGACTGTGGTTTTACTAACTTACATGGGATAACTAAATGTATTCATATTCAGAAAAAAATGCTAAAGCAATAAATTAATATATAATAATGATAGATACACTAAGTTAAGAAAATAGAATTGATTTATTTGTAAATCTTAGAGAAAGATACAATATTTAGTAGTCAATCATTGAAAGAAATGCCTCTGAATATGTTTCTAGGGACACACTTTCTCTCACCATTGCCTATCTGGAAACTCATGAATAAGACTGTTAGGTTTTAATGCAAGATTACAGAAATTATTTTTTTTTATAAAGCTATATAAAGTTATCCAGCAGCTATATTTGCCTTTTTAAATTAAAGACATAGCATTGTCTTTGACAACAAATTTCTGTAACGCAGCTTCATATCCTTTATCTACCCAAGCCCGCAATTGTGCGCTAAGGGAAGAGGATGTTTTCTTTGAGAATAGAAATTCTCCCCCCATTTCTGTGGGGTGGCGATGTCTCTTGGCTCTTCCTGGGAGCAACGCTTGCCCCAGGATACTTCAGAAAGAGGGAATGATGTATAATTTGACAAGGAGCAGGCCCACATAACCTTACAACCAGCCTTAATAGAAAATTGATACGTTTGATTCCTGTGACATTGAAGGGATTAACAGCTGAGATTTAATCCAAACCCCTCTATTAATCCACTGGGCAAGCATGCCATCAGTATGAGCACTGGTGGTGCACTCGAGACATTCTGTCACTGCCCTCTGTGTCTTAAATCATCTTCAATATCAGTAACTGTGGTGTGTGGCATGCCCATGCTTCTGCAGGACATCCCCCTGAGGGATGGGGCAGCCCCTGGCTTCACCTGGTACAGCATCAGTGTGGCTGAGAGGGCTGGCCATGGGAGGCTGCTGCCAGTTTAATTTCCTTTGCCTGGAAAAAAATTATGTTCTAAAATGCTTTTCTTCTGATTTCTGCACCCCTGATCTGCCGGGTGGCTTCTTGAGGTGATGTAATGAGGCTGAGAGTTGCTTTCTCCTCACCAGTGATGGGACTTGAGCTCTCCATACCCCCTCTCCCCTGTGAGCAGGAGAGGACCCTTCACCACTTTCTGGCAGTCTGAGCAGTGTGGCACCTCTGTACTCAGGGTGCTACAGCACTGGCCTTCCAGCAACCTCTAAAGCACCTTGGCTCATTAAGTGCTCCGAGCCTCCATGCGTCCTGGACATACGGTCCCCGCCTGCTCATGGGTGAGCCAGGTAGCCACCTGGCTTGACAGATCTCTGTCTGCACCAGCAGATCAGTACTGACTCCTGCCCCTGGCTGAGGGAGGGCTCAGGCTGGGAGCCAGGCAAGGGTGACAGCCCTGCAGCCAGGGTGCACATCACCCAGGGCTCTGCAGCCCTCTATCCCCACCAGCAGATCCCCACCAGCTTGGTGACCCCACTTCATCCAGGAATGACCCTGCCAGCCCTGTGCCAAGGGGCAGCTGGAGGCAGTCCAGTACTTCCCACTGGTTTCCTCCCAGTATGACCTCCTCCCCACTACTGGGGCAAGGTGTGTTGTAGTTTCTTGATAATATCTAGTTGAATCTTAGTGCTAACATAGATGTTTTCCTGTAGGACCTTACTGATGCTGGAGTATTCCTATGGAAATTTTCAAATGGAAATTTGTCGATAGGCTAATGCAGTCGTGGCATTTTTCTTGTAGGATTTTGCTGAGGAGCATTTTTGTGGGAGCTTTCATGCAGAAATTTGTTGAAGGTGGAGTGTTACTGTAGAAGGACTGCTGGATTTATTTTGAGGTGCAATGTGGAGAGGACAACAGTTGTTTAGTGCAAGGTCATGGAAACGGGACTTATGTAAAGGACTGGTAAGTGCAGCATAGAAGGCAAAGCTGAGGTTGCCTGTGTAATGCAGTGGGACTGGTGTGGAGAGTATTTCCCCAGCAACTTACTGCATCACTCTAAGTATGAACTTCCAAAAATCTGAGCAAAAATATAAAGTTTGCAGAAAAATCTATTCCTAATCTATATAATCTATTAAACAGGTAATGAACTTCCCTCTGCATGGAATAGATTTGGATAGAAGTGGCACTGTTTAACTTTATTTCAAGAGAGAATTTCAAGGGATATTGAAGTTTATTTCAAGAGAGGACACTGTAAATTATCAAATAAGATCACTTCTTATAGTGCTATTATAATATCATTAAATAAAACTCAGAAAGACTCTGGACTTAATTAAAGAAGAGGAAAGGCAACACAACTATCAGGTTTGTAGTGAAAACGAAAAAAACCCTGCCTTTCATGATGTAGGAGAGTATTTTATTGTAATGCCTTGCCTACTAATTTACTTTGTATAATAGAGACTCAAAGTTCAAAGGAAATCTCACCTAAACCCAGAAGAAATCAAATAAGGCTGGTGGGTTTTGGTATTAAACCTAAATTACACCCACCTGAGAACAAGGCGGGGACTTGAAACTGGGAGTGGAAAATGTTACAGTCAAGAAGGATGTCCTCTTTGGAAGAGGTCGGCTGTGCTTTTGGGAGTGATGGGGATGTGGTTTTGGTAATAAAAGAGCAACAGTCAAGGCTTGCTCCCTGCTTGGGGGAGGAGGGCAGTGCAGTTGTGGAAGTGGTAAGAGGGAAGGAGGACAAGGGCTGTCTCCTCTTTGTGAGAGGTGGGTTTTGTAGCTCAAAACAAGTGCTGGTGGACTGAAAATTGATTTCTAGCATAAAGTACAGACATGTTTTCAAGCCCAGGGCTATGCTGAGCCAGCTGCCCCATGGACCTGGGCAGTAGATCTCCCTCTGCACAGTGACCTGATCTGGAACCAGGACAGTGTAAAAGAGTTAATGTAACTAGGCTGATGAGTTTCCCTCATGATGAGAAATGTGTCAGTTCTAAAAAATAATTTTAAAAAAAGTCATGGTAGTGCATTTGAGAGCCATTTCAGCGGGGATTTTCTTCTATGTGGTGGGAAGAGAAACAGTAAAACAGACCCCCAAAGCTAAGGGTCTTGCACAGTTGTATTCCAGGTTCCCTTGGGGTTGGTGTGCCTGTTGGCAACAGGCTGGCTGTTAAAAGGCATGGGAGTTATTGGGGGCTCTAGAAAATGGATAGTTTTGCAGGTAGGTGGGACATTGTCTACATGAGTGTGTGGAGAACATGCAGGATATTGATACACCATTTAGATAAATTTAAAAAACCAAATCATAAGACCATTGCAATCAGTTCAAAAGACAGATATACTGGACTCCAAAGGAAGATAGTGGACTCAGTGGGAGTACTAGTGCAGGCTTGCCTCCCTGCTTGGCCAGGGTACCTCTGGTTTCCCCAAGTTAGTCCATTTGCGCTGGGTTTCTTTTTTCCCCTTTTGTTCAGCCATCAAAAGACACACAGAAAGGAAATCTCCTCTGTAGGAGCTGAGGGGGGGTGGGGGGAAAGCTCCTATATCCCTGGGAAGGGGAGTGCAGCTGTGTCATCTTAGTACACCTGTCTTGAATCTTTTAATCTTCCCTCAGCAAAAATAAAAGCCCAGCCTGCCACCTATAAGATCATAAGTAAAATTGTCCTTGATTTCTGGGGGATTATGCAGTAATACCTGGAACAGCCTTGTACAGAGGCAAAAGAGCATTGCTGGCTCTGTTCCTTTTCGAATTCCAGATGAAAAGTGTTTTTCAGCCTTTGCTTGCAAAGTTCAGCCTATGCTCCCTGGGTTGAGGCAAAGTGCTTCATCTGCTGGTTTATATTTGTATGCTGTAGGCTTTTATTCTACTGGTGGTCTGCAAAACTCAGCGTCTATCATTTTAATCTGATATAATGACTTGACATTTAAGTCACATTCCTCCCATCTGCAGAGAGGCAGCTATAGAAAGCTCTCCATGACAGACCAGTGTTAGCAGCAAAGTGCAGACAGGTTCATTTCTCTAGCTGCAAATTGGGCTCACCTAGGACAAAGTAGTTAAAAAATGAAAGAGTAAAGTTTTAGAGGTCTCTTATAACTAATTATTTCCAGCTACAGCCTGCTCTTAGGGTGACGTGGGAGGAAGTTACAGCAGGTATTTTGGCTGTCTGCTCAAATTATACTTCTACATTCAGCTAGGTCGGAGTATCCAAACAATAAAAATATCTTCACGAAAAGTCATGATGGACTTTTCTTTTAACCTCACTGCAGCCATTTTTCAGAAATTACTTGAACAAATTTTGTAGGTAGAGGTGTAGGTGGACACCTCAGAAGAGAGCAGCCAGGCCAGACAGCCTTCGGGCCAGGATCCGCTCCTGAACCAACGGGCTCCCCCATACCCCAAGAGCAGCTGTGTGTTCCAGGCTTTCATCCTCTGCTTTCTCTGATGTACAACCAAGACAAAAACACCTCACAGAAAGCTTTTCTGGGGGAAGAATCCTCTCTGTGTCTGCTGAAGCCCCCCAAAGCTTGCAGCAGCAGGCATGTTGCAGCTTAGATTGCATGCAGAAATGGGTCCACTGGAGAAAGCTCCTGGATCCATCTCAAGGTAATGGACATTTCTTTATTTTTTTCTTTATTTAATATTTAGTTTTCTTTATTTAATATTCTCATTCTGTTCATATGATTCTGAAAATGAATAACCAATGCTGTTCTTGTTTTGTATTATATTGTTTTCTTAAGGTCTGTTGCATTCTACAAATGCCCGCAGGTACCTGCACACATCTCCAAAGTTTTCTGATGAGATGTCCACTGGCTAAAAAGCATTAAAGTTTCTGCTATCTACCCTATTCAGATTTATGCCTTTTTTTTTTTTATTTATACAGGAGGTTAAGTACCAGAAGTGATATTAACATCTGGGTGCAGCTCGATATACTATGAAAATCCAAGGGTATTTGTATCCAATCACAGGCTGAAGCTTTTATTTGAGAATGCATCATTGTTAATTCCCCACCTGCAGGCTGGTCTCAGTGAACCAGATAGGGAATTATTCCTGGACAGCTTCAGACTCTACACTAAGAAACTGGTACAAAGAAAGAAACCTTTTCTTTTCTAGAGCTACCCTGTTCTTTCAGTTAAAAAAAAAAAAGCATGTTTGTCTTCTGCTTTCAGCTGAAACAAATTACTCCTCCTACTAATATCTGTTTCCGCAGTCAGGAGCTAATTTCTATAATAGAACTAAATGCATATCAAAAATATGGTTCAGTGTTGCTGCTAGTGACCTTGGTGTAATACCTGTGCATGGGAAAAACAAGTGGATTAGGAAAGAAAAGAAGAGGACTTGAAAAATATGAGACTGGGAAAAAGGAATGAGTTCTTAAATTACTGCAGGTCAGGCAGAAATGCTTAAGAGAAAAGTAAGATATTTAATGAAGTAATGAATAACTCATTTAACCAGTTAGAATACAACTGGTACAGGAGCCTGGGCATTCTGGATGTTGGCATATTGAACAATATGATGTTCTGTTTAAATAGGCTGTTTTTATTAACCATCCGCAGAAATGCATATCAGAAAGGGAAGAAAGACAACACTAGATTATATTTTGCTGAGCCTGAGTGTTATCTTCATTCAACAGGAGAGCAGACAGTTTTCACTGGACTGGCTGATGTCCACTCTATATCATCTTTACCATTAGAAAAACTTCTCACAGCCCATTCTCTTCACAGCCCATGCTTTCTTTTGGCAGCCCCTTTGCAGACCCACACCAACTGCAGCTCTAGGCTTTCACTCAACACAAACCTGAATCTTAACCCTAAAAATAACCATAATCTGAGGATTATCCTTCCACATGGACAACCAGCCATTACCCAGAAAAAGTGTTCTTACAACACAGGTCTCTCCAGCGCCCACACTTCCCTTTGGGTGCCCCTTTCTAGCCCCACTGCAGCTGCCACTCTCCAGGCTCTCCTTCTCTCAACACTAAACCTTACTTTTATTTAGGCTGAACCTGTAAAAGGGCCCCCACTTATTGTCCAGATGAAAAACTCCTCACAGCACGGTCCTCTCTGCAGCCTATGCTTTTCTTCACTAACATCCTTTGCGACAAGCATTTATTAAATATCAAAGGTGCAAGTGGACATTGCTCGTGCAAACCTCTGACTGTCTTAGTTTTCTTGATTTATGAGGAAACATTTATATTCAGTACCTTTAATCACGCTGATACTTTTTATTCAGGATTTCCAAGGGAAGCAATCTGAAACTAAGTAACTGTCTCTTTGTACAGATCACTAATTATTTGTATAGCATAAACCTTCTGATTAGTTGCTCCAAAGCAACAGCATTTTCTGAAGTGCAAAATCACAGGAAGGAACAATACCTATATTCAAAACAGACTTACTAGGAAAGAGAAGAAAGAAGAAATGACTCCTGAACATGCACATTTCTATTTAAATTTAACAGTGAACTTGAGCTTCTAGACAGAGTTTGCATCCTAAGTTTGTATTAAAAAAAACCAAACAAAAATACCCCCAAAACCTGATGAGGTGAGATTCTGAACTCAAAGGGCTAAATGTGGAACAATGCAGATGTTCATTTCCTTATCTTAGCCCTTTTATACTGGCTTGGATCAGCAGAAGCACTGTCCTCAACAGTTTCCTGTGAAGGACCCTGAGCAGGAGGAACCAGCAGTGCACAGCAACATGGGCTGGGGTGCTACAGCTGGGGCCCCGTGGACAGGAGTTACAAGTGCCCGTACGAGATCCATTGAATACCGACCGTGTACTAAAATGGCTCACTCCTTTGCCATACTCCTGTATTTTGCTTAACTAATGCTACTGTTCACTTCTGATTCAGGCATAGATTTTCAAATGATTTGCATGTTTTCTCCAAATTAAAATGTGGCCTGTATAAAGCAAAGTTTTCTATCAGCTTGTTGCTGAATTTTCTTTCTTCTCAACATAAACAATGAAAAGTAGTCCAACACTATTCCTTTCATATAACTTCTTCACTAACAAGATGCTCCATAACCCACAAGATGTATTAATTAATTTATTTAAATAAATCCAGCAATGAGTAATGGGTGGTAAGTAAAGAGCTTCCAAAGGGAAATGTTCTCTAGCTGAAACTGGACTTTATGAAGAAACTGCACTGAAGCAAGTGTTTTTATATCAGCAGCAAACCTAGATTTGTTTATGCACAAGCCTTCAGAAATTTTAATGGGACCTATAGTTATAAACATCTGTGATGCTAGAATGGCTTTTATTTACATTTTCTGAAAAAAAAAAGTATTACTTTATTAAAATAGCAAGTTACAGTTTGACTTTTCTGCTATTTTGAGTGTTTATCCTAGGAAGAGATTGTGTAATAACAAATCCCTTGAATTTTTAATACAACTCAGAGTTACTAAAATTCTAATTGTAAGCTGTTTAGTGGTACTTTCTAGGGGACAAGAAGCCAGAAAGGAATAAAACACGTATTTTATATGCATTATTTTGGGTACAGTATTAATAACACCTTCAATTTTGTGAGACACAGAGGAGATGCTGCCGCCCTTGCCATCAAAGCGTTGCAGTGGCCGGAGAAGAATCCACAGGGTGTGTGACTTCCCCCACCAGCTTTGAGAAGTAGCTTCCAAGGTGGCTCAGGCACTCCATTATTTTAATACTGGATTGGCCGTACTTCTCTTCAAATCGGTGAGAATTTCTGATGTTTATTTAAATGGAATCAGGACTTGTGAGGTCTTAGGTCAATCCTGGGTCAACAAGGTAAAGCAATGTCCTTTTTTTAATAGAAGATGTAACTCAAGCACTTTAAAAGTCAAGTACCTGCAGTCAGAAATGCCAGAATTAAGGCATTTCTTCTCCTTTACATGTGTGCGTTGCAATACAGCCTACACAATGATGTTCTGCTTTCTCCAGGAGACGCTTGTTCTCTCCGATGTATGGGACAGTCAGAGAATATGCAGGAATGTGTTTGGGATGAGTTGGTTTCTGCATATCCTTCTTACCTCACACAGGAAATTTGGTTGGCAGAGGATGGGTCGTGAGATATGGGGAGAAGTGTGCTTGCAAGTCTTGGATAAGGTCTGAATTGTGGCATTTCCAGATATCTGGTGTTTGATTATCTATGTAAAGTAATAACAAAAAAAACTAGCTCGATCTTGATGCTGTTGCCTGAACAATTTTTGAAAGAAAACTGAGCTTTCACAGAATTAACTCCATGGTGCTGATGTGAAATGACAACAGTGACTCCTGGATTCATTTGTTAGATTTCTTGGGCTGTTGAGTTCAAGCAGTCAGTAAAGAAATAAGCTGTTACCTTTTTTTTTTGCATGCCACCTTGCAGGGAGATCCTACACTTCCCGAGACATTATTTTGAAGGCTCAGGTCTGAAATTCCTGCTGTTTAAACAAAAATTCCAGAGAGGCCAACTAAATGCCTTTTTTAGACTAGTATTTATAGGTATCAGAGCTAGGTACAGAGAGTTTCCTTTGGAAAGTAGTGTAGTTAAATGGACAAAAATTAAATTAAAGATATAGTTCCTATCCTGGGGAATTGAATCTGCAGGACTTAACTCAGCTGCCACAGGATGGTCTCCTAGGTCAGGATATGCAGGTTTGCTTAACATTTTAACTAATTGTAAATTGCCATCATTGAAAGAATTGAAACTTAAAATATATCCAGAATCCTAGGCCATTTTTTTTTTGTTTGCTTTTCCCCCACCCTGAGATCACAGGTGCGTGGTGAGAGCTGGAGGAGGAGAAGGGGAAGCAGGTATCATGACAGAGAGAGTAAAAGCACAGTGTTGATGAAATACCTGCAAGCTTAAAAAGCAGATATTCAACATGTTTAAGTGGTTGTATCAGAATTTTATAATAGAGTTCAGTATATTTATAAAAATTAAAAATCTCTAGGGTCCAGAATTACACTTTTCTAAAAATTCCACTCCCAAATAGTAGAAACATTGGGTGATTTGAAGAAATACTTGGTAGGAATATTTTTGGCATTAGCAGAATGATAGATTTTAGATTAATTGCCATCCTGAAGATGGTTGTAAAACTATTCACACTCAAGAAAGCCTGCACTAAGAAAGATGGAGCATGAAACCTGAAAAATGGAAACGTAGAAAACTCATAGCTGACTAGACCCGGAGGTTGAAATGAGTGTGGGGCAACGTTTCTCTGCCATTGCAGATGCCACAAAGCCCTGGCAGAACTAGCTCTTACGGTCTGGTGACCTTATTTAGGATATCTGCTGCCCTCTAACAGCAATACGTAGGAATCACATATTGTTTTTTACTAGTAAACTAGAAAACACAGATTGGATTCTGATCTGAGCCACACACCCTCCTGTCCTCTGTAATTCCAGATTCGTGTGCTGCTTCTGTTTTGCTATAGCTTTAGAAGACAAACTGCATGCTGCTTTGCCTATCAGCCATCACTCCTTTGATTTTAATCAGCCATCAGAAATACAAAGGGACTATCAGTACATGTGTAGCTTGGAGTCTTCCCTCCAACACTATCACACTTTAAAAACAAGCCAGAACAGTCCTTCTAGGGAAGAAAGGGTCTTTTGGGTTTATTTTTTTTTTATTCCTTCCCTCTGTAAATGTGCCTCCTGCTCACATGTAAAGTCCCATTGCTACCAAGTGAATCACAACTGCAGTTGCATTTACCAAAAAAACCCTCCCAAACTAAATTTCAAAAGCATGTTATCTTCCTGAAGCTGTGAAAAAATGTAAATGCTAAGATATGGATGTCCATGTTACAGAACTCAGCATATCTTCTCCCTAGAACCACACAGCTGGTGTATAAAAAGAAATAATGCTGGTTTTGAGATGAGATCGTGAAGAGGTGGCTGTGTTAGCTTCCACTAGCACTTTGCTTCCATTTCATGAATGCAATGCTCTCATCGACTCTTGAAAGGATAACAACATAAATAGAAACACAGGAAATAAAACTTTCTTCCTGAAACCTATACAAGTACAGTTGCATAAAAAGGGGGTTAGCATTTTTTTATGATTTGAAATGAGTATAATAGGTATAACCAGACAGGATAATCTCAAAACATTTCTTTAAAATGCCAATTTAGAAAGCCGTTTATGTAAATAGTGTAATTGCACTCTCTTTCTGCACGATAAATACATGCTGCTCTGTGCAGACGGTTTGAAAGGGCAAAACGAAACTCCTTCCCTGCCAACTGAACTTCTTTTAAGAATTTATTTTTCATGCTGTGTAGGTCTTCAGATTTGAAGGAGAGGTCTAGCTAAAATAATGAAGCTGAATAAGACTGTCATCCAGTATTTATATTCCAGTTTTAGAAACTAAGAAGCTAATGCTAATGGGATTAACTGTTAGCCCACTGGCACACTCGGTGCTGGTGACACTGGCCAATCTAACAAGCCCATGGCACTATGAAGTTCAATAAATTACAGAGAGCTTAAAGCTAGCAGCTAGTCTGTCTCCCTTCTCTATCTAGAGGTTGTTTATTTCTCTCAGGAGGCACAAATCATGCAATTTTCATAGTTGTAGCTGAGACCTGGACTCCTAACCATGTCATCCAGCTCAGCAATACTTAGCTGCTTGCTTTGTGCATGCAGTACATCACCTCAGAGGTATTTATGGGTGCTTCCTTTCCTTATGTCTTCTAACAATGAGAGACTGACTTTGGTCTCTCTACTTCTGTGGAGGTACACATAGATGTAAGAAAAGTTAGTAAAATCCCACTGAATTGAACAGATGACAGCAGGATATAAATGGTCATATCTTAACAGACATTAATTCTCCATGATTATATAAACAGATTGGTTATCTACTGATGGTCTTAATTGGGGATTTAAAAGACAAATTACTATTCGCTTAGCATTTCAGAAGACACGTTCACAGATCTTTAAGTACGCCTTAATAAATGGCATTCTGATTTTGATGTGATTCATTACCTTGGTGGGATAATGATAGAGAAAGCATTTCAACAGAAATGTTATGTCTACAGCCTTAATCCAATTTGCAAGTCCAGTCACACCGATCACATCCACACTATTTAAAATAAAAGTTTTCATGACCAGAGTTTCTACTCTGGTCATGAATAACCACTGCCATGGATTAAAGACTCAAGAGGACTAGCAAAACTTTTTCCTTTCTAAGATGTCTGTGAGAGTCTCTTTGGGTCTGACGGTAGATTTGTAATCTCCTGTGCATGTGTGGATAAGCCCCTTGCTACATGAATAATTGTTAGGAAGAAAGGTTATTCTGAGGTTGATAAGAGAAATTGAGTTATTTGTTTCCTGCTGATGGGGTGCTTCCTCCGTAGGAAAAAAAGGAAACAATTCAGAGATCAATTCAGAAATGTGGAAGAGAAATTACAGACAACATTGTGTATCTGTGTGCATCTCTAAGATATAATTTTCTTAGTTTAGTTTATTTATAGTCTCCTCTCTTACTTTTTCTTTCATGTTTCTGAATGTGTAAAATAATAAAATGAACGTGCTAAGGAAAGAGTTATAGTTCGCAGGCTCCAGTTTTGCAGAAACTTTTCTGATACTACCACTGTCATGATCTCAGCTGGAAAGGGCTGTCTGGCTTACAAACACCAATTCCGTGGTTCTCAAAAAAATCACTGAAGAGCACTGCTGAGACTTAGCGCTGAGCTCTTCTGTTCTTGAACTGTGGATGAAAACCCAAGGTAATGCTTGGCAGTAAAGCTTACTCTGGCACAGATGAGGTTGAGATTTCTCTCTATGTATAGGAAAACATGTCTAATGACTGTTGAACAGATATATTTGTTTCAGAAAAATCTCAGAAACACATTATATAGATGTATTTATTCAGGATCTACTTTTTACTCAGTCTCAGCCTGCTTACATCTATGTAGAGAGGAATCTGCAATCACTCATACTTTCATTTCCTGTTCAGTTCATGTCGTCATCTAAGCTACTGCAGAAAATAACTAGATTCAGCTTTTACAGATCTTTAGCTAGAATCACCTTTTAAGCTGATGGTTGATAGACAGGGAATTCCATTTTTATCAAGACCATACAGAACTGCCTCAAGTGTGATAAAAGAAGAATTATTTGCATGCAGAGACCTAGGATATTTTCTTATTACTGTTATTGCCCTTCAGGAAAGATGAAAGCAGATGCAAAGAAATAAAGTGTATTGCCTAAGCTGTGTTAAATCAATTGCTATTAGGAACAAAACCTGCCCTGTCACTCAGAGGTCTTGCCTGGACACATATATTAAGAGTAAAGATAAGACAAACAGTATATGAAACTAGGGACATTGGAAACATGTATAGACAGTGCAAATGCCACTGCGCCACTTTTGCAGTATCCCAACATCCCTAGGAAATGATCCAGGAGTGCCTTCCCCTGCCCTAGGGCTTCTCTAGACAAATACGTGGCAATAAGCTAAAATACCCAAACAAGGGTATTTGGGGTACTGGTGGATGACAAGCTGGACATAAGCCAACAATGTGCGCTTGCAGCCCAGAAGGCCAACTGTATCCTGGGCTGCATCAAAAGCAGCGTGGCCAGCAGGTCGAGGGAGGTGATTCTGCCCCTCTGCTCCGCTCTAGTGAGACTCCACCTACAGCGCTGCGTCCAGCTCTGGAGCCCTCGGCACAGGAAGGACACAGAGCTGTTGGAGCAGATCCAGAGGAGGCCACAGAAATCATCCAAGGACTAGAGCACCTCTCCTACGAGGACAGGCTGAGAGAGTTGGGGTGGTTCAGCCTGGAGAAGAGAAGGCTGCGGGGAGACCTTATTGTTGCCTTTCAGTACTTAAAGGGGGACTAGAGAAAGGATGGGGGCAACCTCTTCAGCAAGGCCTGTTGTGATAGGACATGGGGCACCGGTGTTAAACTAAAGGAGGGTAGGTTTAGAGTGGATATAAGGAAAAAATTTTTTAAAATGAGGGTGGTGAAACACTGGAACAGGTTGCCCAAAGAGGTGGTAGATGTCCCATCCCTAGAAATGTACAAGGTCAGGTTGGACAGGGCTCTGAGCAACCTGATCTAGTTGAAGATGTCCCTGCTCACTGCAGGGGGGTTGGACTAGATGGCCTCTAAAAGCCCCTTCCAACCTAAACCATTCTATGATTCTAAGACTAAAATAATCCATTACTTGGAATAAGAGATTTTCTCTTGCTCCAAGGAATTATGGTGATACCTGGAACCAGCATGACATGGATGAATGTAGCTTGACCTATTCTTACAGGTGAATAGCTGTGCTGACGCATGTCAAGCTGTCTTGCACCCCCAACGCCTGCCACACCACTGCGGTTTGACAGCTCAGGCCTGCCTTCTGCTTGCACTCCAGTGACAATTTCATTACAAGCATTTGTGGGTGGCAATTAGCACTCTAGCCAGCTGTTACATTAGATGGCGTCTGTGTTACATTAGTCATAAATATTTTACATAAACCCAATATTGTATGCACAAACTTTAGGGAAGCATTTCCCCAACTTCTTATGAATGCCTGGATAGAGACTAATGGGCCTTTTGTCTTCGGGTGATGATCACAGACAGGTGATCTATGATAGCATGATTTTTTAATTAACCACTTTTTACTGTTCAGTATATTTTACTTCCCTCTTTAAAAGGAAACAAAGGGCAAAAAACCCAAGCAAAACTGGAAAAAAATCCCATATAAATTAAGTAAGCAGTCAGAGATCAGAAACATATTGAAGGGAAGTTTGAGAACAGGCTGTAGATCAAAAACTATTATTCCAAACAACTCTGCAAGTACTTAGAAATCAGGCCAGGTTTGCAAAGAGTTTGCAAACTGAACGACTGAGTGAAAAGTTTACTGGATAAGATATTTACAATGAATGCTTTGACTACTGGAAGGTATCCAGTTAGATCCACCACACAAGCTAAATTTCTCAGCCCTTCAGCGAGGTTTATCAGCCCTAAATCCCACAGATGGCAGTCTGAGCTCATCCTCTGAGATGGTAAATTTGCTTTGCTGACATTCAGGTTTTCTCTCATTAAGAATCACGGAGACTAGGCGTCCTTTCTTCTCTTTGTTTATATCTCTTCCTGATATTTCTCTCAGATCTGTGACATCAAAGTCTCACTGTAATGAATAAAGACATTATAGAGATGAACTTCTAATACAGAAAATGAGTAATTTTTTTGCTTGATTGATAGCATATTAGCAAAGTAGGAATGATATAGCACCTATGTATGTCAGCTGCTTTCCTAACAATACTGAAACCAAAAGAGATGTCCCTAGCTTTTAAGCCCCTCTCTAGAGAGTTCTAGCTTATGTGCTGAAAACCCAGATATATAATAATATACTGAGACAACCAATTATTAAAAAGAATGTACTTCAGAGATATGAATTATGTAAGAAATCCATCTTATTGTGCTCTGTCACTGAATAAGCCTATGAGATTTAACTATGCAATTTACATAAAACTCAAAGTAGTATCTGAAAGTTGTCTGAAGATATATTTGTGAACTAAGATCTTGTAAAATCTATTGCTGTCATTTAAGAGCAGGAGAGAAATAGAACACATGATTGACTGACACCCACTACAAGCAAAGCTGCATTGCTGAAAAGCAATCACCTTACATATTTCTCTCTGCTTTTGTTTTCAACGTTCTGCATACTAGAAAACTGTGTTCAGCTTGTTCAGATTCACTCACAAATTGATTGTAACAAAGAATTATTGGTCTGTAAGTTTTCCAGTCTAAATATTCAATATTTGAATTCTCATTCATATTGATTTGTCATAATTAGACCAAAAATTCAATGGGATATACATATGCTCCATGACTGGGGGCGTGTAACTGGTAGAATCACAGTTGTAGTACAAGGTTTTTTTGGCAACGTTCTTCAACATTTGCCTACTTTTTTTCCTGAGACTATTTCAGCCTGTGAAATTATTTGCTGAAATATTCATGAAAAGTGAGTGTAGATGGGAATAAGTGTTATTGCAGTGAATTAATGACAAAACATTAATATGCTCAGAAAAACTTGCATATGTTTTGCTTGGCCTTTATATCTCTAGAAGAATAATGCAAGATATCGAGCCCACTAGTCAATGTGCTTTTTCATGGAATGCTACGATTTCAATTCTGGGGTCAGGGAACTCGGCAATACAAAAGAATGGGATTTGCCATACTTAGTTAGCACAAAATGTCCTTATTGGAAGAAAAATTCTTTATGGGCTATGCATGAATGCAGTAGTGACACTGTTTGTTAGGGTTACAGAAAATATATGGTGGGTCCCCAGTCACTGCGCAGTCACCCAAGGCCACTGCAGGCTTGATGTCATGCAAGCCAGGGTGGCTCAAGGAGTCAACAGAGGTAGCAATTCTCCAGGACAGAAAACTGAACTATTAAGTTCCCTCACTTTTCCTTCCATATTCTTTATCTCCTATTAGAGGTAGCTGTGAGGCTGTGTTTAGATCGGGACCAGTAAGAGGCAGATGTGGAAGGTTCTGTGGCAGCACTTTTTCTTCACTTGTTTATGTTATGATAGTGTTCTTGCAGACCCCTAGATTTGGAGCTTTGCTCTGTTAGGTGATGTACAACTATAGAGACAGCACTTTCCCTAAAGAACACCTAATTGTTTATTTCTTCCACTTGGGCCACATACATAGCTCCCTCTTTGCTTTCAAAACTCCCCTTTCTGCTTGGACACCTTTTGTTCTCTAGCGCAAATCACAGCTGATTTTTTTTTTCTCACTCCTGCCTTCTCTTCAGCTGTATCTTGTCTTCATCAAAACTAATTTAGTTAATTCTCCACTTTAAAAGCAGGCTGTGGCGCCTAGTCCCCAGTTGCTTAGCAATAGCTACCTGCTGCATGCAGAGATAACAGGCGGGCTGGCTGGGATGCTAGTCTGAGTTTGGCCCAGGAAGGTGAGGAGAAAAAAAGGAGCAAGACAGATTGTCTCCCTCTAGGCTCTGGTGCTGCACATGGTACTGCTACAGGCTGGTAGATAAGCTGGAAGGGCAGGATTTGCTTTCATTTCCAGACCCTATTTTTAAAATAAAAAATACTGGCTCAATGCAGGACAGGAATCAAGTGTGCATGACAGACTATGCTTTGGGTACATATACACAGACCTAAAATATTCAATTATTATGCATTAGGCATGGATTACAGTGAATCAAATCCTAGAACTTACAACTTCACGTAAACCCAAAGCGTACCATGGAGGAATGCAGGTAACTTTATTACACAGAAATTAGGGGACTAAATGTTGCAATCTCCAACCAGGAGGCCTGGTGTTTCCAAGATGGGTATGTAGGTACAGATTACTTCTGTCCCAAAATGCCTTCTGAAAACTGTGGGAAGAACAAACTGTGGTAAGAAAACTTCGGGGGTTTTTGCTATCTTCTAATAGGTATTTGTATGTGGGCTGTCTGTTAAAACAGTGTTTAAACCACATCTTTAGGTGAAAATCAAGAAATGCAAAAGATAAGACTCTGGGCAGCATCAATCACGGACATTCAATGATGAAAAAACATCCAGATTATCTTAGAAATTCTATTAATTCAAAAACAAAAATCTGGAATATGAATTTAGGATTCAGATTATCTGGAGTTCAGGTGAAAATATTCTTTCAATTGAAGGCCAGGATAGTAAACATGTCTCTCCAGAAAGATTTGTGAATAAAATCTCAAGACTAGTCAAGTGGAGACACTAGTCTTCATGCCTTCCACATTACCTCAAGTTGCAAGTGATGAATTTGGAACAAGCGCAGCCACAATCTTGTTAATCCTTACAGGCTGTTTTGGATAAATTTCAGCTGGAGCTGGCCTGCAGCGGCCTGCCTAAGGGCACAGAGAGGAAAAAAGGTTGCTTAAATCCAGACTTAACCCAACTGAGAATGATCAGAAGAGATGTACTGTTTGGCCCTCTCTATGTTCACGCCTGTCCTGCCTTTGCTGTGAGTCAGAACATCTAGTCTAGGGACAAAATGGAAGTAATGTCTTCAGTATGTTGTTTTCCCTCCACAAACTCAGGCTTAGCAGATATTTTTCTATATGCAGTAAATGTAATTTATAGGAAAAGGTTAATATCAAGGGCATCTTTCCATCCTCTGTTCTTCAAATACAACCTTTACTAAATTTCATAAACTGTCTGTAAAAGCAATAATGAATCTTCATGCTTCTAGCCCTGTCCCAGTTCTGCCTCATGCCTGCGTGGGAGCTCGGGACAAAAGAATTCAATGCCTTGTCCACTGGATAGAGAGAAAGGTCTGTTACAGATACCCCAAGAGAGATCATTTTGTGACATACTGTTCTTTTTATACCTTTGTATTTTATATATCTTCATATAAATCTGAATTTAGAAAGTTATGTAAAGATATAAGTATGCAAATTGATGTTCAGAGGTGAAAAACCACTGTAGGTTATATTGAAGCTTTGGGAACAGTGGGTATTTGGCACATGTGAGACAGATGTCACTTACTCAGGCATCTAAGGATGCAGTTCTATGCTTTGCTGTGATTAGACAGCAGTGAAAGATGTGGTACAAGCACAAATGCTTGACTGAGGTTCTCCATATTCTCCCTGCTGTTCTCTGCATTGTATTGAACACTCTTTAATTCTTGTTCCCTCACCATGAGTGCTGACTGCATTACTTGGAAGCCACATATCCATGTATCTGACAAGGCGATTGTTTTCATCAAGCTGGAATTACAGTATAGGTGTGTCTGCTATAACTATTACTAAGTTGCTGGTTTTGTTTGCACTTATTATCCAAGGCCAAATTCAGGACTCTGCATATGATAGTATAATCACATTCATGATAACTAACATGAATGAGTGACAGGTGGAGATCCTCACTGATGGTGAAGAAAGTGGAGTTTTACTGGCAGTACCCCACAGATTTGTGGACTGATCCTGAGCAAAAACTTAATCTTTTGTTACCATCATTTCCCCAAGTGAAAACCCCTAACATCCACAATTATGCATTTTTGTAAACTGCATTAAGGTCTCCAAATGACAGGACCTATGTAAGCGCAAAGTATTGTTAACTTTGGATATTAAGCATTTATCGGAATGGCTTCAAGAACTTTATTTATGACAGAGGTTTTTCAAAGCAGTTTTTTTTATAGCTGCCCATATAATTATAATGAATATACTGAAGGAGGTATAACAAACACACAAAAGGTAATTCAGTATCCAAAGTGATAATGTGAGTGCATCAGGACTCAACCCTGCCTTGAAAGATTAATTCATTTGCTGAATTATTAATTGACTTATTTTATGCATTAATTAGTACCTTGGCAGTTTTGTAACTTGGCTTCTTTGTGTACAGCAAACCAGGCGGGGATGGGACAGCGTCTTATACTGTTCAGTACTCTCTAAATAAGGAATTTCGATAATGCAATGAAAGTGTCGCTAAAGAATGACAGACCAGGTTGCTAATTTAATTTCTTGCATACTCTTTATTTATTCACTTGACATTACTAGTGACTGCACATGTTACACATCCAAAGCGTCATTTCCCCCACAGGCTTTACATGTTTAATTAGAGCATCTTCAGAGCTATTAGCCGTTCCTCAACACCGGTTGCTTCCAACCTTTCCCACACTGGGGCCTTATTTTTGAAGCACCTCCTTTCTGTTGGTACACAGCATGTAATTTTACACCCGTTCAGAAAAATAGGATTTAACAGCTCTGTATTGAATAGGCACAGGATTATTCATCTGCTTTACTTCAAGTCTAACCTCTGTGTTGCCTGAGGAGCCCCCGATTTTAAATGTAAAAACAAAATGTCCCTGCTGTTGCTAAGGGAAAAACTGCTATGCGGTCCAGATTACTGCAACCAAATAGAACAGCCGAAGACATTAAACAGTTGTCAGGATAAGTTAAACCCAGTTTCTTTGAAAATCCGACAGAGATTTTCTAGAGTTTATAGCCCATTACAGTCAGTGCCTTCAGGAAAGTCTAAATGGAATCCAGTTTGGAATGAAACTTCACTTAGTAAAAAACGTGTTCAGTCTTAGAAGGTGTTTAAAGACCACCCAAAAACCCTGGACCACAAACCAAACTTTCAGAATAACTGAGACTACTTGCTCAATCATTTCTGCTTTAACTACTAAAGACACAGGCATGTTGTTATCTACCAAATAAGAGACATCTGTGTGAAAACAAGCAAGAGGAATTTATACTAAAAAATAAGCCTGATAAAGTAGAATCCATTAAAAAATTGTTAAGGCCTGTGGACAGGGCAATGTCTGTTTCTTTGGGGCCCATAAAACATCCCCTTGTGTTCTTCCCACCCGTGTTTTTCTCCTTGCCCTAAGGGGAGTTTTTCGAGCTGTGGATCAGCTGTCAACACTATACTGATGTCACTCCACAAGTCTCACTCCTCATAGCCACGGCTGCCACTAAGATGCCTCAGTGTCCAGAGAAGGAATAGAAATTGGTTGACATTAAACCCAAACAAAAGCTTTCTATTTACTAGAGCAATTAAGACTGAGAGAAACCCTGTCCTCGCTACCCATTAAAGGTGTCCCCTATTCATTAAAGTCATATAGGCGTTTAGGGCTGCGTTGGTTCACCATTAGGCATGGATGATGAAGATTTATCGGTGTCTCAGAGCACCTTCCTTAGACGCAGGCCGGTGGGGAGCTGTCACGTCTTCCCCGCCAAGTACGCCGCCATTGTCAATGCAACTCTCACACGCCAGTTACTGCCACTGACGGCGTAACGAGCTGGCCCTGAAAACACAACCCGGGATTTGGCAGCTGTTCTTCCTCCCGGGTTTGCCAAGACGGGGCGTCCAGGGCTGCTCCTCGGTGCCGGTGCCCGTGCCGTGGGCAGAGCCAGCCCCGCGGGCAGCAGGCACGTACCCCCGCAGCCCCATCCCGCTCCAGGCTCGGGGGCCAGGGGAAAGGCGGACACGCAGGCAGCTATTCCCCTCAGGAACGGCGACGGGGAGGCGGCACCCTCACCCACCCTCCCCGCCTCCTCAGGGCGGGCCCCGCCGCCTCTCCCGGTCTGCGACCGCGAGCGGCCACGTCGCTGGCCGGAGGAGGAGGAGAAAGAGGAGGAGGACGGCCGTGAGCGTGACCCCGGCCCGAGGCGGAGTGACCCCACCGCCTCAGGGGCCGCCCCCCGCCCCGCCGGCTGCCGGGGCCGCGCATGCGGCCTGCGCGGCGCCGGTCGTGAGGGAAGTCTGCCACCGTTTCCGGGTTGGCGGCGGTACCGCCATGTCGTGCGCGCTGGTTCACTTCGGCCACTTCCAGGACCTGGAGGCGGCTCGCGACTTCCTCTGCCCACAGCGCCGCCAAGGCGGCGTCGCGGCCGGCAAGGAGAGCGGTGAGTCCAGCCCGCCGTGCTGGGGGCCCGGTTCGTCCCGGCCCAGCGGCGGGCCTGTTCCCTGTGGCCCCCTCGGGGCTCCGTGCGGCGGGAGCCCCCACCCTGCCGCAGCCCCCGCCCGCTGAGGAGGTGCCGGCGGCCCGCAGGGGGTGGTGGCGGGTGGGCGAGTGCTCGGCGTCGTTCCTGTGATAGAGGGCTGTGAAAGGCGGGTGTCATCCTACAGGTGCCACATCTTCACCCACAGCGTCTGATTTTCCGGGCGTTTCAGGTGTTCAGATGTTCTCAGATATCGGCCCTTATCCCGCAGTATGTAGGTGAAGCTCTTTGGCCACAGACCATGTGTGCCACAAACTTCCAGATGAAAGTTTCTGATTTTCTCCCTAAGAGGGTGCAGTTGTCTGAAGATGGTCTGGTAAAGTTAACAAATGTTGTGCACGCAGGATCATCTAATAACGCAAAATGCACTTAAAGTATACTGAAGATTTAGTTTGGCAGATTAAATTAAAAGACAGTAAGTCTTACAGCCACTACAGTCCAAAGTTGTGGACCAGATGTGGACCATTGCGTGAGGCAGTGCACAGAGCGAGCGGAGCTGTCTGGAACAGAAGCTGTATTCTCAACAAACAAGGGCCAACAGATCTGTGCCCAGGGTAGACAGTACAGGGAAATGAGATGCTGGCCTGTGTGTTGTTAGTGCTGTGCTGGGTTAACTGTATTTGGATGGTGTTTTGGCTTTCTGGCAACGGCATGGAAAGGAAGTGTTTGAAGGGGGTTAATGAGGGTGCTTATAAAGTCCTCTCAACTGTAAACAGCTATGAGAGATAGCAGCAAGGTGCTTATTAAAAAAGCTTGAAAGGTCTGGGGGTGTGTGTGTGAGTCTAAGGAGGGGGGCATCATAGGATAGTTTGCGTTGGAAGGGACCTTTAAAGTCCATCAGTCCAGCCCCCTGCCACTGGCAGGGGCATCTTTCACTAGAACAGGTTGCTCAAAGCCCTGACCAACCTGACCTTGAACAGTTGCAATGATGGGATACCCATAACTTCTGTGGGCAACTTGTTTTGGTGTTTCTCCACCTTCATTGGAAAATCCTTCTTCCTTATATCCAACCTAAATCTACCCTCCTTCATTTTAAAACTGTCGGCCTTTGTCCTGTCACTACAGGCCCTGGTTAAAAAGATGACACAACAATTGTGAAATTGGTTTTTAAAGTAGCCTATATGCTCAGCTAGTTAACTTTGCCACTAAAACTTCTGTGTGCGTGTTTATATTTTATTATTGCTTTCTTTTTGTGTTCAGGATTTAATTTAATTTACTCTGTTCTTGAGATGCGCTTGGAAGAAAGTATTTCTGGAAGAATTTTATACAGCCAGTCTTCATTGTCCAAAACTTCTGGTAGAAAACAGTTATGTGACAGTACTTCTGCTTGTTGTTTGACTGCAGTAATGTTCTGAAAAATGCATAGAGATTCCATATGGCTCATATGGCTTTTCTTTTGGTATCCTCCATATCTAAAGGAGGAATTCTGGAACCATTAGGGTTCTGTTAGTGCCTCTTGAATACTGAAGATAAAAGCAAAAGATTGCAATGTGTTTGTGTTTCTAAAAGTATATGCTGAAAGAAATATTAAAATTTCTCTCCTATTTGGTGGCACATGTGAGAGAAGTTTGTGTAAAATAACTTTTGGATATTTTTGTTAGAGTAGATTTATCAAATGGCATCTGTAAAGAGAGAAAACATTTAGTATGTTGTAAAACCACAAAAATGATAGAAGGAAAGAAGGAACATGTTCTAAAATGTGCTGTTCTTCCATTTTAATGAGTTGGCTGTATTCTGGACTATTTTTATATTTGCTCATTCAGTCATCAAGGCAGAGTGTCAGAATCGAGTATTTTTCAAAATACTGCTGATTTAGGCTTTTTGAAATCTTTTGGATTTGTGCTGGTAACTTTTTGATACTACAGCTGTTTTCATGGTTCAGGATGTAAGTGAACATAAGCAAGTAAGAGTTCCGAAAGTGACTTCTACATAAGATTTTGAAGCAGAAATCCTTAGTGCTTTGGTCTGTGACAGGGAGAAACATTGTTACAACTTGCAGAGGTATCTTAAGTTAGAAATGAGTAAACTGTGCAGATATCCTAAGTTAGAAAAAAACGGATTTGGCTGCATGCAGCAGGAGATTCTCTTCCTGTTACACTTGTTTCTCCAAATCTGCTTTGCGGCTACTTTGCGGCCTAGCCAACTGAATACTTAAGCTGCATATTGCATTTTATGGCACAAAGAGCCAAGGCAAATATTTTTTAACTGAGCAAGATATAAACGTGGGGTTTTTTTATCAAGGAATGCTTTAATAAAAACTGTTCTATCGGCAGAATGCACGGTTTTAAAACAGTTTATAAAGTTTTTAAACATACAACTTTAATAAAATTTAGCTTTTAATCTGCTTTTATATTTTTACTCTTATGGGGAAAAAACTAATGAGTAGTTTGTTTTTTACTGAGAAGTTCAACAACGAAAATATCTTCATTTGCTATCAAATACAACTTTTGTACTAAACTTAATATCTATGTAATTGATTATATGTGAACAAGCATAGCTTAATAAATGTATGTCGAAATTAAAAGTATTTTTTTATTTTAAACTGGAGAACTGGCACCTTTTATTTACTTTTGTTTCTTGTGTGCTTTTTTTAAATTTACACTGCATTTGTATGGAAACCCTTTCACTAGTATTTAACTTCAGATTTAAGTACAAAATATTAGCTACCTTAGGAAAATTTCTTATTAAATATTTTTATTTTTAAAAAGTGTTTTAATTAACAAATTGGTTAGTCATAACTTAATGTTTTAGGTGCTTTGTAGAATTTTCAAAAGTGCCAGTCAGATTTTGGATAACAAATGTTTTTAAAAAGGTGCCTCCATGTTCTTCAGTGTGTGGGTTCTTGGGTTTTTGTTGGAAGCTATAGGTCTTATCTTTTTTGGTTTCTTAGTTATAGATCAGAGAATTTTTTCTGCTGTTTTAGCTTTGGTCGTTTTTTCATTCTAATCATAATATTTTCTGTGAGTCTGGCTCACGGCACTCTGGGGTGGTTAAGGTGAAAGCATTTTTGTAGATACATTTTAAAGGAAAATAATTTGCTTCTGAAAATACAAGCAGTTTACGTTTCTAAATCACTATATGATACTGTGACTTTTATTAAAGTTTGAAGTTAGATGCCTTTAGTATGAATAAAAAGGCTGTGCCTTATCACCTAGTTGTATTTGACATAGCGACATATTTAATTTAGTTACAAGAAGGTAAGCGAAGCTGTCAATTTCAATTTTAATTTGAAAAGGCTTATCAAAGTGCTATGTATATTAAAAATATAGATGTAGGTAACTGACTTAAAAAAAAACAAACCTGCATTTTTATTCTAAAGGGAACTTTATTATTTTTTTCTTTCCTTTGTAGAGGTAAATATTTAAACACATTCAATGGTAGAAAAAGATGATGGAAAGCATCCTGTCAACTTCAACTTCATTTAATCTTTTCCTGTAGCCCAACAGTTTGTCTAGTTTGTGCAAAGGACATACTTGTCTGTTAAACTGGGGAGGGAAAAAAAAGGTGTCCTCCTCCTTTGATCCTCATGTAAAATCAGTTCTGCAGGTGCCTGTTTCCTCCCAGGTCAGGAAACACTGGAAGGAAGTATTCATGTTGTTCTCCTTGCTTGCGTTAATGCAATTGCATGTTAAGATTGCTAATAACACAATGCTCAGATAATTTAAGAAGCACTCATAGGCTGTTAAGGTGACCATTGATCTGTAGTGATAGAAATATATAGCTACTTTTTAGTTATATGTATTAGAATAAAAGGTGTTGGGGTAGATCTTACCTCACGTGGCTTAAATAAATAAAAACGGTATTATGGAGTAAACTGGTTAAGGATGCATCATATGGAATTTCCATTCCTTTATTCCCTAGGAAAAAAAGGGGTTGAATGCTTTTCCATGTTTTAATGAACAGGACTAATAAAGCATGAGAATTTAAAATTATTGGGAAAATTGAATGCTAATTATGAGGCACAAATGCTCTGTGGAGCCTGAGCCTAGTGGTATCGAAGTGGCTTTGAGAACCGCTGTCTCAAATGTGCAAACACTGGGAATAGAAGTGCTTCCATTACATTTAATTTGACAGCTTGCTATGTTGAAGATGTTTTGGGATGCATGTTGGCTGGATCAGAAGACAGCTGTACCAGTTAACTCCATTATACAGCTGTCTATAATAAGGCGTACACATGAATGAAAAAAATCCATTTATTTGCAAAATGTGATCAAGCTTCACAGTCATAACAGAATTTTAGCAGTAAGAAATTAATGGATATTTAACTGAAAAGAGCAGAAAATTGAGTAATGAAGACAACATTTGCTCTAATCTTTATAATCTGAAGAATTTAACAACTTGAATTGATATGTCTCTGGTCTTCCAGTAGACTCTGAGCTTGAACTGTGTGTTTTAAAACATTTGATAGGCTTCATGACAGCAATTCAGTGACATAGCCAGGTAGGACTGCTGCTAGCTGAACTTTGGGGGTATAATATGGAATAAAAAAAAATCAGTATTTTCCTGGTGTGCAGATATTTTTAGTTCCCCCACATGTGTTTATCTCCCATTACCTAAATGAAATTAATAAGAAAAAATAACCCAAACCCAAACTTGTCCTTGGGAGTTCCCAAGCAGTTATACCCGCATCAGTGGTAGTGAGCTGACAACTTCAGAGTGGCACGTGGCACAACACACAGCTTTCAGATGCTGCTGCTTGTTTGGGGAGGGGGTGTGTGTGTGTGAATAAATCAACCCCCTGATTTAGGGGGTTGCTCCAAGCTATGAGGGGTTACTTTACAGCTTCTTTTTACAGTAGGAATGATGGCTTAAGCCTGGCGAAGGAACTCTCCAAAATCCAGCCCTGTTACATTGACAGCATCCTGAAAATGCTCTTCAGCCCAGTTTCTCTGAACAACATCTTCAGAGCTGTCCTTGCATGCTCTCCTTTATCTGGATCAATTAATTTAACTCAGAAAAACAGAAGGCCAGGCTTTTTATTTCAGGGTTGCAGACAAGGTTATAAAGGAAAAAAAACCCGATTACAAAATCAAATTCTAGATTGCATTTAACAGTAGGGTGGTTCTTAACTGTTTCTGTATCCCTATTACTGAATTTGGTATATTCGTACTGAAGAGTCTTCTGACAAGCTCTCTTGTAGTGGCTCTTTAATCAGATCCTCTTTCTTCAGATTGCATTATATACATTTAAGATTCACTTCATTCAGTTTTCACTAAAATATAAAAATACACACTCTACCTGCACTGTTACATCTGTAATATTTAATACATTCTGAGATGTAGGGAAGACTAAATGACATGCTTTCAACACAGATGACAGAATGGTGTCAGAGTACTTTGTCCAAATTATCTTCACACTTGAGTTATTTTCTGCCTTAGCACCTTCTTTACTGGATAGGCTTCCTTTTTTCTTGGTATAACTTAAGCTGTCACTTGCCCCTGAAAGAAAGCTGAAATACTATGTTTTGTATGCAGTCTGTTTCATTTATTTCCTGTGCTATGTAGCATCACAAAGCTTCCCCCCTCCCCATGGTACCTCAAACTTTGTTTTTGGAGTTAAGTTACAACTGTAAGCCATGGAAACTTGCAGTTTAAAGCATCTCTGTAGTACCTGGATTACTTTTAACTTGGTTGGCTTTTATTCTGTTGGGAGCAGCTGTGACCACCTAAAGGAAGAGGAATTGCTCAAGTGGTTCTTTGTCAGATTAGTGAGCTAACTTAGTTTGAGTGTCAACTTTTTTCCACTTACGATGTCTGAAGTGATAAGAGAAATCAAATATAATACTAGTCTCAAAAGGAGCATCTTAGTAATGCTGGCAAAACAACCTAATGTATTTGTCAGTCTCCATGTTAGAGGAGCTTTGGAAATAAATGGCCTATGATTACTGAATAGCAAGAAGATTCTAAACTATTTCTAAAAGTCCTTGGCCTGAAGAGAGGAGAAACTGCTTCTATTTCTTCACTAATTATGCAATCCAGTGGGATCAGAATAGCAGTAAATATACATAGAAAAAACCTGAAACTCTTGCACTTAATAAGCAATCATTTCTTGCACTATTACTTAATTTTATAAATCCTTAAAGCATGGTTGGGAAACAAGGTGGAAGATCATAAGCCCAACAAACTACACACATGCACAACAAACCACACACAAGTGGTGTGGTTTAACCCCAGTCAGCAATTTAAGCACCACACAGCCACTTGCTCACTCCCCCTACAGTGGGTAGGGAAGAGAATTGGAAAGGTAAAAGTGAGAAAACTTGTGGGTTGAAATAAAGACAGTTTAGCAGGTAAATCAAAAGTTGCACAAGCAAAGCAAAAGAAGGAATTATTAGTTCACCACTTGCCATGAGCATGCAGGTGTTCAGCCATCTCTGGGAAAGCAGGCCTCCATCATGTGTAATGGATACCTGGGAAAACAAATGCTGTTACTCTGAATGTCACTTATGTGTTACATTATGTTACATTATAACACTGTCAAGTGCTGGTGGATGGGAAAGTCTCTGCAAGCCCGCAGCCTCCATGGGATGTTTTGTAACTCATTGGCACAGGTGAATAACTGTGCTTTGAGTTAAAGCATTACAGGTGTATCCCTCTGCATCTCTGTCCATTGTTTCAGAGGTTAGTTACATATTGCCTAATACCCTGCTTCACTAGACGTTGCATAGGTGACGTGTCTGAATGAAATGGGTAAGGAAACGATTTTATTTTTAATTTAATCTCTTAAAAAATGTATCAAAACAAGGAAGGAATGCATGCAGGGGCTTCAGAAATACACGATTAGTGTGTACGGGGCAGTCTATACAGCATGGAGGCTGGATATGAAGGAGTAAGCTTGTGAGCCCTTGTAAGCTGGAGGAGCTGCTGACTTTGCAGAACAGGTCACAGTTCTGAAAGATGTCTGCAGCTTCATCAGTGGGATGGTGCCTCAGCATTACCTCATTTTTCCATCCTTTTTTGATTGATCTAGCTTCACCTGAGGAAGATGACAACCACTCTGACAATGTAGCTGTTCACAAAGGGGCAGCAAGAATCCTCGCTGTTAAAATTTTATGTTGGGTGTTCAGTCTCAGAATGGAAGTGTCTGAGATTTCTTGGAAAGGTTGGTCTCCCCTGAGCTGTAGGGGAAGGCATTGGCCCTGACTGTGTTTCTTGGATATGGTTATGTTTCTCTCTGGGCTGTGGCACACTGGCAGATTTCTTTCCCCAATGAATTTTATAGGAAGGAGATTTTGTTGCCTTTTGAGAAAATAAAATGCAAACAGAAGTAGAATTTTGTTAGCTATCTTAAACTAAACATTGAAGTTAGTTATTGCTTCTTGCAGTTTATATTCAAAAGTATTTGCCATAATTCTCCTTTATATATTTGTACACTGGAACATTCTCAACCTCAAATGAGACTGTGACCCTTGGAAGCTTGTTGCATATATAGCTATGCGTGAAATAACAGTGCAGTCAGATCTGTATTAATGATGATGCAGTAAAACTGGCTGACTCAACCATTTTGTAGATGGTATAGACCTTCCAATTTTAGCAAAGGTTATTCATAGGGTGGGTGTTTTGTCTTCTACAGTCTTGTGAAATACCTTCTCAACAGCATTGGTGGAAAGTTTCTTAAGCTAAAATATTTTTTTTAAAGTTTTTTTCTCTTTGTTAGCCATATGAAATTAAAAAAAAAATTACCTGAACAGACAGAATACAGATTTCTGTTTTCTTGCCCTGGATTCTGCCTTGCTTTGTTTGGTAGCAAAGGAGCCAGAGTTTTTAGACCAAATAAAATTGCAGTGTTTGTGATGGAAACCTCGTTATCCATCCAAAATGGCAAAAGCTTTCTTGTTTAAAACAGAAATTAAACTAATTTGAGACATGGCATTTAAACTTCTTAAAGTAAATGTATCCATGACATCAGTTAATGAAAACTTGAAAGAAATATATTGAACTCTTATTGATTTACTGCTTCAAATTTCATGTTGCTGACTTCCATCCAGAAGCACTACTTGGCTTTTCTACTGAACTACAGGGATACTTATCGACTTATTGAGGGTCCCAATGATGGTGGTGTTTGAGAATTGTACGTCTTTTACTACTAAATGACTGTGTATAATTACCTTTTCCATGGGATTTTACATTCACCTTAAATCCTGTGTTTTTAGATGAAAGAATTTCAGATTTTTTTTATATGACCAATATATTAACTCTGATAAGACAACAGAAGTAGGCCTGCCTCTGTGAATCTCTGTTTTCTCAGATGGTTTGCAAGGTATTTGTGAGGTATTTTGTAAGCTTGTGGTTTCTCTGAGGTTTCTGAATGACATAATTGAAACTGATCAGTGTCTTGTTAGTTTTCCTCTGTATTGTCTTATAAAGAGGTGCTCATTTTCCCCTCAGAGGCCACAGCTTCAGCTCAGATTTGCTTTGGGAGTGGTGGTGGTGGGATCTGCATTATCCTGGGCTCAGGTGTTTTGTTCATCTGACAAACAGATTAATTTCCATGTCCTGTTAAAATGAACTCATGCTGCTACTGGCTGATTCTGCAATTGACTTAAACCAATCCAAAATCCATCATTATGAAAAGGAAGATATTTTACTTATGTGTAGAAATATTATTTCTCATAAAAATATGTGTATGTCATTCTTGTGGTGTGTTTCAGGTCTTCTTACGTCAGTTAGTAAGGTATCTGGGGACAGGTGCATGAAGTCCTGAAGGGTTGGAGAGAGCCTGCTGTCTGCTCACTTTCCCTCTGTATCTGCCTGATATGTACAAGATTTTGTTGTCTTTGGAATAGTAACAATTAGATATATTGAGCTAAAGCCTGAATTTTGCCATGAGGTCTTAGGTCTCTGTACCTGTTGGGGAAAGTTTTTGTCAAGTGGACACATACCATTTCCCCCTCTTATGCCCTCACTCTTTGCTTCAGTTTACTGTATAAAACTAGAAATCTATCTTGACTTTCTTGAAATGTCTGTGGAGAAACTGGGAAAAGACAAATTTAATTGAATAATTTGTTCTCGTAAAGTGCAGAGAGGCGCTGTTGAGGGATCAGTGATGTGTTATACTGGGCACTGTAAGATGTTACTTGTCCTGAGTTCTGTCACAATTAGACACAGGTGTTACACCTGTTTCCAGTTTGTACTTAGGTTACATCTTCTGTTATTACTTTTCTGTAGTGTCAAAAATGGAAGTAAATACAGAGAAGTAAGACAGCCATTTCTACCACTTCATGGTTCTTTCTGTAGAACTCATTTAGTATTTGCTGTGAATGAAGTTCTAATGCATTGGTGGGGAAAGGAAAACAACCACCAGCAATCCTTTTTGATTGTTTTTCGTGGCCTATGCTGTATTCATGTGAGAAATCTTTTTTCATTTAAAGCAGGCAAATCAACGAGCTGGGAAGATGGTGGCTGGGGAGGCTGGGATGAAGCAGAATTACAAGAACCTGTGAGTTCATATGTATAAGTTTTCATTGCTAACTTGCCTATTCTAAAAGACTTTTCCAATTGTGTGTGTGGTGGTGGTTTGATTTTTTTTTTTCCCTCCTAAATAGTTATCACCTGAGCAAGAAGGGGTCTTGACCAGTGTTTTAATTGTGGCTGTTTTTCCCTTGTCCTGTAAATTTTTCTAAATATAGCTTGGATGTTACCTATTGTGATAATTACTTATTCTTGTATTCTTTAGGTTTTTTTCTCACTAGAGTACACACATATCTTTCTGGGCTGCTGCAGCTGGGGTTATCTTTTTTGTCCTATAGCTAGTGAGAGACAGTAGGGCATAGCAGTGGAGTTATAATAATCTACCATTAATACAAATCAAGGACTCCTAAATCAGGAACCACCGGTGCAAGCATCTCCATAAAAGGCGTAGTACTCCTTTTACGTTGTGATATGTGGATGGTGTTACAGGAGGGGTCAAATTGCATATGTAGGATGGGGCAGCACAGTTGCTCTTTAAAGGGGGAAAAACATCTCTCTGTCCAACTAGTTCAACTAAGAATAACACAGCTGGTCTGTAATTTTTGGTAAGTCTGAGGCTTCTGGCTGCCAGCTGACTTGCATAAAATGTGAGGGAAACTGTCTGTGTAGAAATCTTCTGCACCTGAATGAATCATCTGAACAGAATTACTTGATTAATTCCCTGTTAGAGCTGAGGGGGTAGACTGAGGAATCCAGACCGCACTTTGCTAACAAACCTCTTGTATCTGCTATCTTTATCTCAGTATGCAGGAAGTACGCCCAAGGAGTTGGGCAGTATCCTTGTAAGTACTTACTTCAGCAGGGAAGCAGATTTTTTTCAGCTGAGGTGAGAAACAAATTGAAATGAGCATGGTGTCTTCCAGGGATGAATCACTAATGCTGATACCAGGGAATACCAAGAGTATAAAAACTTCTAAATAGGATGGGTATTCAGCTCCTGTATAATTGCCATGAAATGCGTGTGTTTCTCAGGCCACATCTTTGTAAGATGTGCTGTAAAGTTTATAACTTAATGAGGGTAACAAATGGTTTGCTTACTACTTATGTTGTAATTTGATAGAACCAGCAGGTGTTGCTAAATTGAAATTGTCGTCTTTTTCACTCTTTAAAATGTCAAACTCTTCTGCTAGGTAGTTCGCACCCTTATTGCTAAATCCCCCTTCTTCTCTGCTTCCTTATGTTCCTCCAAAGTTGCTAATGGTTCCAGGTCAAACACTTCAGAAAGAAAGAACTGTCATCCACAGCAAACAGGTCATTCTGTGTAGAAGCATATAAATATGTGAGTATGAATGTCTGAACACATACCAAAATGAGTGCATCAGTCTAGTGCAGAGTTGAGAATTATTAGTATAATGTAACAATTAATTTCCTTTTTAAAACTTTTAACTGTTGGTTGATGTGCATTATAGCTGGTGTAGAATGCATCTTTTCTTGGAATTATTCAAGTCATCTGTAAAAGTATTTCATGGAACACAGCAACTTTTGAGAAGGTGTTGAAAATTAAAAAAAAAAAGAAAAATTAAAATTTAAAAAAGTTTTCTTCCACGAGGAGTCTTTTAATGGAACTGATTAGCTATTTTGTAGGGATGGTGATGTTGAAATCCTGTCTTAAATCCTGATTTTAATCATTCTGTCTTTCAACTTCTAAAGTGGTTTCTTTTGCAAGTTTGGTGCTTTTCCTGTTTTAACTCTTAGCTTGTTTTTGCCATTAACATGAGATGGCCATATTTTGTCTTCAGATTTCAAGCTCTTTGTTTATGCATGCAGGTAACTTCATTTAAATTCTCTGAGATATAATTTTGATTCCTTTTAATCCTTAGAGAGGCCTTTAATTTCTGTTTCTTTTTCCTGAGTTTGAAAATCATTACATTAAAAACTTCTAAAAGGATTTTCTTTGGGTGTTGGTTATATGTTTTTACACACGATACATTTATCTCTGTCATGAGCAGTTAAAGTTGTCACGAGTATTCCAGTCTACTTCATCACCTCTTTATAAAAGTTTTGCAAAATGTCAGTTATTAGGGAAAATGTGTTGCTATAGAACTTGCTATCCATTGACAGACAAAAATGACATGAAAATGGGATGTCGTCTTGCACAAAGCAAGTGATAGTGCGGGCAAAGGTGGGTAGCTGAATATTTGTACTGTGCTAAGGTAGACTTTGATGGACACACAGGGTATTCTAGTATGCACAGAGTAACTGTTTTTATGGTACAACCCTTTAAAAGGAAAGGAATATAACTAATAGTTGATTATGAGTATGCTATATAAATTCTTCCTCCAGTTTTTTTTTCTGCCTGGAGTAGATGTGTATATTTTCAAGTCCATGCAACTTTATTACAACAGAATAAATTGTACAGATCAGAAAATGATCACTACTATGAAGTGAAGTTTTTGGGCTTTGTGTATAGCTGCTTTGAGATACTAGAGGGTGGAGTAATACTTGGAGGGCTAGGAGGAGGTAGGGTTGGATATGTGGCTATGAAAATGGATAACATGGACAGGGGAAAGTGATTTTATTGCTGTGATTAAGGTAAGATGATGGAACTAAGAAAGCAGGAATAGCATCTCTGAGATACATTGCAGCAGCCTGTTCAAAACTTATTACCTACTTCTTGCCTTTGAGCTGTGATTAGCAGGAGCTACTGTGTTTGTTCTTCAGTCAAATATTTGGCTTGTTGCTCAGAGGAAAAAAAGATGCAGTCATTTTGCTTTTATACGTAATGATGGTATCTAACTTACCTGTCATAAAACCCTGAAAAATTTGACGCTTCTTAGTATGACTTGTTAAATTTTTGGTTTGAATTTGTTTCTTTGTAAAGTTCCTTGTTGTGGAAAGGCATATGATGATACCCGGTTGGACGTTACTTTGAGGCTTTAGTGTGAATGCCAGCTTAGTTATTGTAGTCATATATTTACTCAATGCTGGTCAACGTATAAGCTTGGATGAATTGTTTATTTTGAGTGTGGATTATAATGAGAATAACTAAAGATACTCTTTCCAGTCTCTAACCAATAATAATGAAACTTTAAGTCTCATTCTTTTAGCATCTCTTTGGTGAAAGGAGAAGATTTAGAGAAAAGTTAGTGATGAGTGCTTGTTTTCTGTTTTGTAAACACGCAGATAGAATTAGTGAAAGGTTGTTGCATTTCTTTTAGCTTTTCATGCAAGTTGGAGCTCTAGTGACTTGACAGGTAGTAGTCCATTTGGCGCTGGTATTGAGGGCAAGCCAAAACGTCACAAATCTTGCAGGTGCTGCTGTATTTAAAAGTTGTTGCAAACGTTGACTAAAGCTTTACCTGTAGGAAGAAGAGGAATCTGTTTCCAAGAACCAGAGAAATTACTGGCTTCAGGACTGTGTGTTGTCCTTGTCACCAACAAATGACCTGATGGTGATAGCTAATGAACAGAAAGCAGTCTTTTTAGTGCGTAAGTATGCATTCTGCTAAGTACATATACTGGTACATTTAATAGTAATTTAATTTAATAGTAATCGGGACAAGATTGTGTCGTCATGCCACACCCCGCCTACTTACTCCCAAGTCATACCTTCAAGAATTGTGTGGAGTGTTTTATAGTACACATCATGCATTTTCTAGGTATTGCTTGGCAATAAATAGTTTTGGTTTTACTTCTCAGCTATGTTTTGATCTGAGAAAACTATTTTGTTATGAATAATTAAATTTAATATATACTCTGCACAGTTTTTTGAGATCCTCGGAGATATAGACATTAATTGTGCCCGATAAGCAAACCAAAACTGTTGTATTTATTTTAGCAATTAAATATTTGACCTTATATTTCTTCTCCCTTGAAAAAAATGAGCTACTTGAGCCACTTGGAGGAAGGAGTACAGAGGTGGAATGCTTTTGTAAGGTTTCCACGTTTGGTAGAAAATTATTCTTCATCTTGATGAATGCGTGGCTTTATATTTGGCTCTAAAGCAGGGCGCTCTGAACTCTTTTGAAGGTACCCTTAGTAATATATGAACATTGATCAGCCAGCTGCCCTTTACATATGTGCTGTTGCCTAGGGTGCTGGTGCTATTAACAGCTGCAGTTGGTGGCACGTGAGCATGGTGAAGGGAAACCTCCTGACGTGGGGAATATTATACCATTTTAAAACAAAGCCAGGCTGTTGAAGCTCAGAGGTGCCTAATTAGGCAGATTGCATTGAGTTGTCGTGCTGCATGTGTCATTCCCTGCAAAGCTGTGTGTTCTAAAACTGATGGAGGTTAGTCACTAATTTTTCACAGAAAATTAAAAGATAGCAATATTCCTCAGAATGTTCCTATTGGATCAAAATAAGGAGATGATTTAGCTGACCTGCTGGAGAACTGCTTCTGCTGAACTGCACAGTGGCAACTTACCACACAATGGTCCCTGTGTCTCAGGTTTTATGTGTCAGACCAATGACACAATGCTAATTTTTTTTTTCATTTTTCTACTGGCACCTGGGAGATGATTCAACAATCAAATGTAATCTGTAATAGCACCCCGTGAATAACAAAGTGTGGTCTTTTCTAACCTTGATTATGATGGGATGATCAAAAATTGTCAGATTTAATGTAAGATTACCATGTGTTTCTTGGGGATTAAAATGAAAATTTTCTATTTGTTTAAGCTCATCTTCAGTAATCGTCCCAGAAGAAGTTTGCCCTTGCTTAGTACTTTTCTCCTAAGGATCCCTGTTTCATTAATTGAACCTTTTAAAATGTGCTGAAGTACATATTGCTGTGTAAATCTTTTTAAATGAAACTAGGCATTTCAGAATTTCAGTAGTGTGTTGTTCCATGCAAATTTCTAAGGAAATGTGGGAGTTTCTAAAGAAGTCAATAAAAAATGTAGTATTATTTTTATGGTCTTCAGGGTTTGTAATTGATACTTCATCTAAGTGTGATGGGATGTATTGTACAGAAGAGGTGGATTAGGAATAGAACTACATCTGTGAGATGCAAGACATTACAGTTTTATAGATGGTGTCTTTATTCTTAATGGCAGCTAAATGGAAGCACAGTGACAAGGGAAAAGAGGAAATGCAGTATGCTGTTGGTTGGAGTGGCTCTCTGAATGTTGAAGAAGGGTAGGTGTTGAAATGCAACTGTGATTAAAATGTCAGTTTAACATTTATTAATTAGCGTTTTACTTGTTCTTTTTTCTTTTTTCTTCTTTTGTCCAAGTGCATTCATGGTATTACACATTTTAATGTTGAAAACAGAAATGGAGGAACGTGGGTGGTCAGAAACATTGTCTGCAAACTCTTTATGCATAGTATGATATCTCAGGACAAATCAAGACAAATTAACAAGAGATATTGTGTGTGCACATTAGTGTATTTGCATATTATGTAGACATTTTAATAGATCTGGGCTATCACATTTTTAATAAGTTCCTGTTCTAAAAGGAAAAAGAAAGTGTATGTGCCCTTTTTGAAAATCTATTTTTATAGTAGAGATGAAATTTTGTTAGGGGATGTTGCAACTGGAAATGTATGAAGTTGTTTCAGTAAAACTTCTCTTAATTTTCAAAACCTTAAGCAGATATAAAGTCATCTCTCCGATCAAGAAGTCACTCCAGTGAGCATTCATGTGATGGAAAAAGTGTTCATCTTTTGAGATGCAGTGAACTTCACCTATGTTTTTAATTTTTTTTTACCTCCCTCGTAAATATCCTCTTACATGTTTCAGTCACTTTTAGAAGTGGTTTTGGGCTCCAAGTCATTTAGCGGACTTGGGAAATTTGCTTGGGTCATATATTTGGTATTTATACAATATTTCTGCTTGATCTCTCTTCAAATAACCAGACAGATGCTCTGTCAAATCTCCCATATGGAAGAGGATTTTGCATTTCGTTATTAAGTTTGCAGCCTTGAGCTGTTGTCTGTATTTGAACATAACTCCCTATTGGCTTCAAACTTCTGTTATGCTGCAGGAGGTCTTGACTTAATCAGCCTCTCTCCAATCTGTAAAAACCATAACCTTTTTTTATAAGCCTGCTGCTGCCACACATGTATTTGAACTGTTTTATGTGCATCTCTAAGTTTATTTTTTTCTCCACCCCCCCCCCCCCCCCCCATTCTACCACTGAAATTGCCCTTTCATCCTTTATTTAAAAAAATGAAAATAAATTGTTTGGAGGTTGGTTTCTTACTACTGCCAGAGACACTATCATATGGAGCAGGTAGCTTTCTTTAGATAGACACAGTTATATTCACTATTCTTGATTTAAATCTTGAATGTTTCCTGTAGGGGAGGGTTCTATTTCTGTGAAAGTGTGAATATGGCAGTTACTGTCAGACTGTTGAAAGACACGACTTCTTTTTTTGCTCAAAGTTGGCTTCAACTGATAACATTCTGTGGTGGCTAACCTTTGCTATGGGAAGATGAGATTTCACTGAGATACTTAACGTTGCTTTGAAGTTGTAATTGAATTGCAACTCACGTCAGACTTGCATTTAGGAAGCTTTTTTTCTGCAATTGTCTAGCCTGATTATTTAATCACTCCTTGGGGAATGAAGGTGATCTGAACTGCAAATAATCAACAGTACTGCAGGCATATATGCTTTAAGTGCTGTTTAGGATGTCGTCTTGATTTTATATGCTCTTTCAGAAAACCTTTGTACTGCTTCTGTTTCCCCAGACAGTGTAAAACTCTCTATTGTGGTAACAAATAACTTTTGATCTAAGATATTGAGACCTGCTCATCTGCTTGTGTTCTGTATGCTTTGCCTGCCATGCATTGAGCATGTTCAGTTATTGCATTAACTGGGAAGACCATGTTAGCTTTTCAAATGCTCTCAAATTATAAAGCAGTGAAATGAAATGGATATAAAATCTACCTAATTGTGTAACATATTTTAAAAATTTATTTTGATAAGTATAGTTCAGTTGTGTTTTTTTTTTTTAAAAAAGTGGTTGTTCTTGGTATATGATGATAGGTCAGAACAGATTTTTTACCTTTAGGTACATGAGATTTAACTTGAATCTGTACTGAAGAGTACTGGCAGAATAATCAGTCTGTGAACGATGAAAGACAACAAGGTGTAATAAGCACTCATGCAATCTATTTGGGCACTCTTGAACTTGGAATTAAAAATGTCTTTAAGTTGCTGCCTTTTTAGTATGAATTTGATAAATTGTGTGCTGCGTTAATATGTTGTTAAAGTACTTAAAATGCTGACTTGCAAGATCTCTTTTGTAGAGCAAAATTTAACAACTGGATTAAAAAATGCTCATTAGTTTTATCTTTCTGTTTCTAGTGAATGTGTGAGTAGTGTTTTGTGTATCCCATTGGCAAGTCAGAAGAGGTAAGGATTGATATTCGTATGTATATGCATCATCGGTCTCCCTACATTACACTTTTGTATATCTACAATTTAGAGCAGGATATGTTTTTAATTTCTAGTATATTTTTATGAAACAGGAGTTCCACAGGCCGTCCTGACTGGACCTGCATTGTCGTTGGCTTCACCTCTGGCTATGTTCGTTTTTACACTGAGGTATGTTTCTCAGCATGGTAGGCTTACAAGCAAGGTATTGTAATAAGCATCTGTTTTTATAAAACTTCTGTTTCTGCAGATAGAGCTTTTTGCCTTCGCTCAGAAAAGGGACGGAAATGTTCATTCTTATTATTCTTTCTCTTCTAGAGTGGAGTACTGCTGCTTGCACAGCTTTTGAATGAAGATCCTGTCCTGCAACTTAAGTGCAGAACCTATGAAATTCCCAGACATCCTGGTGTCACAGAACAGGTTTTGTCAGATTATTTCAAAAGCGAAGTGGCAGTGTTATGGGGTATGGAAGGGAGTCTTCTCTGTGAATCCTCTGTGTCCTTTACCAGGTTTTGATGGGTGGACAATTCCTTAGAACAAGAGACACTGGATTTCTTATTCTAGAAGTATTCATGCCTGTATAGTTTGAGGATTCAGAATTTATTTTTATTTTTTGCTGTATTTAGTTAGCTCTATAGATTTTTTTCTGTGTTTTTCTCTGGTAACCTTGCAAAAGAAGTCTTCATTCATTTCCTGTTTATTCATTAATGTGCACAAAATACAATAATATATGGATGAAGGGAGAAAATACAACTTGACAGGTGCCAAGAGCTGTATGTGCTCATTTGCAAGAACTTACCTTAATTATTTCACAGAGAAGATAGCTGAAAATTAAAGCAATCTTTATAGGCGATAGTGCTAGGAACCTGCATGCCATTGAGTGTTTCTTGCAGAGCTCAAGCTATTTCATAGAAAAGCCAGCTTTCTTTGCTCTTTGCTGAGTTGGCATGCTTTATGCAGAAAACTAATGAAGTTACAGAAATTTCCAAGTTTGCTTTATACAAATGCTCATGTGATTTAGCATGTTTTGGGAACAGTTTTGAAATACAGAAGCATTGAGGAATTTGAGTCTTGAATTTGTATCACCAAATTGACACTTACATCCCCAAGTAGTAGTTCAGGCACTAATCCAGTTTCTGAATTTGGCTCATAAGACCTTGATACTTGCATTCTGGATGAACCTGTTTTTCTGTGGCCTTAACAAGCTGCTTTTGTGTTTTCTCCCTGACTCATAAGATATATTAAGCAACCATAAAAGTCATCACAAGAAGATAAAAATATAAAATCATGTGCCTAAATAGCTTCATCATTTATATATTGGATGGTTTAGTACTGAATTTCTGTAGTTTTGCCTTATTCTGTTGCCTGGGGTGTGTAGATATTAACTCTCTGGATGTAATCCTCATCTTCGTGTAGTTAATAGTATAAAAAGCTAGGAAAAAAGCTGCTACAACAGTAAGAGTGACCTTGTGTTTTTTCTTTTTTTTTTGTCTCCCTCCCTTATCTCATTTGCTTCCACAGAATGAAGAACTAAGTATCTTGTACCCAGCAGCAATTGTGACAATTGATGGTTTCAGCCTCTTTCAGTCCCTTCGTGCGTGTCGCAATCAGGTAGCAAGAGGTAGGTTTGAGAGGATATGTTTATTTCTGACTGTTAATAGTGCTTTACATTACATGAAATTTATTTTTTGTTTGTTAAATATCTGCTCAAGGTGAAGTTTGGATCTTCCTTGCTTGTCCATCAATATATAGGCATCTACCGCATACAAGGAAACTTCTTCCTCTATAGAAAACATTCTTGGAGCACGAGTTGTCTAAGTAGCATTGACTGCCTTGAACATTCTCACCACAATACTGTACACTGGTTTTGGCTGGGATAGAGTTAATTTTCTTCATAGTAGCTGGTATGGTCATGAGTTTTGGAGTTGTTAAGAAAACACTGTTGATAACAGAGCCATGTTTTAGCTATTGCTGAACAGTGCGTACAGTGTTCAAGGCCTCTTTAGTGTCTAACACTGCCCTGCCAGCAAGCAGGCTGGGGGTGCAGAAGAAATTGGGAGGGGATACAGCCAGGATGGCTGACCCCAACTGACCAAAGGGATATCCCACACCATATGAGGTTCAGTGATAAAAGCTTGGGGGAAAGAAGGCAGAAGGCGGTAGTGTTCGGAGTTATGGCATTTGACTTCCCAGGTAACTGTTATGCATGATGGAGCCCTGCTTTCCTGGAAATGGCTAAACACGTGCCTGCTGATGGGAAGTAGTGAATTAATTTTTCATTTTGGTTTGCTTGCATACAGAGCTTGTGCTTTACCTGTTAAACTGTCTTTATTTCAGCCCACAAGTTTTCTCACTTCTACTCTTCTGATTCTCTTCCCCATCTCCCTAGGAGGGAGCAAGTGAGCCACTGTACGGTGCTTAGACGCCCACTGGGGTTAACCCAGAGCATGCTGCTAAGGTGCTGCTTATCATGTCAGGTTGCTGATTTCACTGACTGTCAGTGAAATGCTTTTCTTCCCAGTAAGGACTTTGTGAGAAGGGATAATGCTGCGATGAAGACATTGGTAATGGTCCCTGCTTTTTGTGCTAATGCCCGAGAGCTTTTGATACCTTGTTTGATTGTGCAGCCTTTGATCCTGTTCCTTTAGTATAGTGCCTGCTCATACTCTAATTAGGAAACAGGGTCAGTTTCCTGGTGTGAGAGGAGAACCACGTAACAGTATTGTGTCGTAGATTGCATAAGTATGGGGCTGTTACAATTCTGGAAAATAAAACATCAAGCAAGTGCTGCTGCTGAATTGTTCTCCTGAATTTCCTGATGGTTGTTCTCATTGAACTTTGGATTTGTCAGATTCTTTTTTCCTACACAGCAGACCACATCAGTCATGAGGCTGGATAAAGGTGGGAAGCACAATGGGTCTGCCAGCATGACAGCATTAGGAATTGTTGGGACAGCAGCACTTAAACTAAGGCTTGAATCTTACGTAGAAGGGATGAGTGGTAAAGAACTGAGAAATGCTACTGTGGCGTGACAACTTTTCGCTGAATCACATGGGGATGGCCAGTAGGAACAGATTGCTCACTCTTTCTTCCAGTTCAGGATGAAGTGGCATGAAATGAGACTAGGTGATAGTAAATTTGAAATAAAAAGTAGATGGGTGTTTATGCAGTGTGAGGATAAACTGTGGAATTCTTTGCCAGAGGTTGATGTGGATGCTAAAAGCTTGCTTGGGCCAGAAGGAAATGGACAAATTAGTGGAGAAAAAAGCTGGGGAGGCTTAATAAGTGCTTACAGTTTACCTCTGGCTGAAAAGGTCTCTTTAGAAGCTGGTTTAGAGGAAGCATCAGATATGTGTCCTTGTTCTAATGTTCCTCCCTAGACATCTGGTTTTAGCTGTGCTCAGATCCTGATCTGGTGTGCTAAATGGGTCCTTGGGTCTATCTAATAATGTCTGTTCTTATCCTCTTAATGAAAAGGTAACATTTCCATGGGATATAAGAGAAGGCAAAATTCTTGTAAACCAGAACTTTAAAAACTGATGTTCAGTGAATCATGCAACAAATAAGAAAGAGACAGACACCATAATGAGAAATATCCATCTACTTTCACAACCAGAATGTGCTCTACTCTTTCGATGAGAGATCACCATTTGCAGAGAACTTACAGCTAGTTGTAATATCTGCAGCCAGAGTGCTGTATCTTCTTTCATTCTCGATCATTTATATTTATCGTAATAGATATTTTGAAAGTTTCAATCACCGCTTTAGTTTTACCACTGTTCTTACCTCACACTGTTACATACCTAGTGAATGTGCTGACTTCGCAAGTATTTGGCAGGTGAGTTTCCACTTAAAGATGCCCAGACCAGAGAAATGAATTGCAGTAGGATTTTAAAATTGTACAGAATATTAAACCATAAATGACTAGTAAAACAAAGCTCTCTCCAAGTACAAAATACAGTGTGATGGAATATTATGTGCAATCTTATTCAGGTAGTTTTTAAAAATGTTTTAATTTCATTAAGGTATGTATTTCAAAAGGCTATTTTAGCTCAGTGGGTGTTTAGATGTATGTTAAAGTTAGGCTATCTTGTGGCTTCAGATTGGATCAGGGTTTTTTTCCCCTCTGTTATGCTGTTACTTTGTCTTTTACTCAGTAGGACTTTTTTTGTGTTTTATGAACTTTTGTCAGCTGCAGCATCTGGCAATGAGAATGTTCAGCCTCCACCATTAGCTTATAAGAAATGGGGTTTGCAAGATGTGGATACAATTGTTGACCATGCTAGTATTGGTAAGCATTTCTGTTTAATTTCAAATATTTGGCTTAAATGAAACTGAATATTTTTGTGCTGTTAAATTTGGGGTGAGAGCAATTAGTGGTACTGGCTGGATAGAAATATAATAGTGGGAGAAGCCTGTCCTAGTGAACAATCTCATTTACCATCATCAAAAATATATTTACTTTCTCTTCTAGTCTGATTGAGCCTCCCCTCTCCACTGGAGGGGAGAAAGGATGTTACAGCTTTATCTTTCTTGTCCTCTCTTGTTTGGTAAGAAACAGCCAAGAGAGACTAGATCAGATGCAGTTATTCCCATTTCTGCCAGGTTAAAGAGCTGTCTGGCAGGTTAAGTCTGATACGGGTCTTTCCTGAGTCTAGCACATAAAGAAATAAAAATGTGAGATTGCTCAGATTTGAGCAATTTGAGATTGTCAAACTGACTTCTAGGCTTTCAAAGACTTTTACTCCTTAGGAGTTTGCAGAGTCCCAGGTTCTTGTCTGACAGGCAGATGGGAGGGACAGTAAGCTTCATTTCTCTTCCACCCTTTTCACAGAAGCAGTAAGAGGTCAGAAGGGGGCTAATGGGGCAGGTGAAGTGAATTTGGTAGATGTGCTTTTCCTGCTGAACTGTGCTGAAGTGGTTTTTTCTTCTTCTAAACAAACCAATTATGCTTCATAATTAACCTAAGTACATTAGGTTATTTCTGCTGTGTTCTTTGGAATTTCTGTGGTTAAAGCTGCTGTCCTGCCTTCACTCTGAACGTTGGTTGGTCAGTCAAGAAGGCAGGAATATATTTAGACTTTTAGAGCAATTGCATACCTTTGTTCTGAAAGTATAAGACATTCACTTTAATGTCTTTGTTAGGCATCATGACACTGTCTCCTTTTGATCAAATGAAGACCGCCTCCAATATAGGTGGATATAATGCAGCTATAAAAAACAGCCCACCTGCTATGTGTCAGTATGTTACTGTTGGATCCAATCCTTTCACTGGTTTCTTTTTTGCCCTGGAGGTATGTACTAGAAAGCTGGCTTGCTGAAACTTTGAATAATTAATCCTTCTCTTTTCTGCATGGGTGTTTCTGAAGTATTCCTGTGGTGATTTTATGCTGACGTTTCCCTGTCTTCTTGATTGTCTGAAGCTGGAATGATTTGGAGTAGATGTGGTAGTAAAGTCTACCACAGGTTCCTGCTAATGAGAAATTTTATTTTTTTATCTTAAAATTAATATAGTCAAGTAATATTTTTAATTTTTCAGATGCTAATTTATTGCCAATTAAGTAGTGTAAGTTTTTTTTTTTAAATTACTTTGAGATTGTGTAAACATGCATATTGCGGATTTTTGGGGATCTTTGGTCATGTACACATATGGCCTGAATATTCTGTGGTGATTTTATATAGTGGAAGAAAACTGCAATTTATGCTTAATGATGCCTGTAGCACACTTAGGTTGTCTTCTGTTGTATTGGAGGATAAGGATGGCAGTGTAGCTGTGTGTCTTGAACATTCAGACCCTGAATCAGAAGTTGACTGAAAATGCTAGAATTGGAATTTTGATTTTGTACTTGCTTTTCCAATATGTTTATGAAAAAGACTGCTTACGTTGATATTTGCAAGGATGCCAAAGCCATACACCAGCTAACTCTCCATGATAAATCATACACAGGGTTTTTTTAACTTCTGTTGCAGACAAACATACTGAGCTACCAGTGACTTGCAGGAGGATTTTGAAATGGTAAAGAGATGTCAGAATGGCTTTTCTGGGGGCAATGAATTAAAATTTTGCAGAGTCTTAAAGCTATGCTTTCTGAGCTGAAAGTCCATAGGAGGCCTGAAAAACTATTCTGCAGTTGAGTTCAGTGTAAGAACTATTTCTTGGCTTTCTAAACACTTTGTTCCTTCATTTCAGGGTGGCTCGCAGCTGACTGTTTCTTTACTTTCCTAAACACTTATTCCTTTCTTTCAGGGTAGCTCACAGCCACTGTTGTCTCATGTTGCCTTAGCAGTTGCAAGTAAACTGACTTCAGCGTTATTTAATGCTGCCAGGTAATAACAAAAAATTATATTAAACTATTTTTGTTTTAGTAGCTACGTAGTAGTTTGAGGATTTTTAGGACCATCAGTATGATTCTCCTAATGTGTTTTTCTATTGCAAGTGGCTGGCTTGGTTGGAAGAGTAAACATGAAGAAGAACCTGCCCAAAAACAGAAACCCAAAGTTGAACCTGCAACCCCATTGGCAGTGAGGTAAGTGTTATGGACTATCTCAATCGCTTTAAATCTCTTGTGTTTTTAATTGTTTGAATTATTTTGAAAGGCACAGAATTGATGAACGTGCTTATTTTTCTTGACTTGAAGCAGCGACGGTAGTTTGCAGGTCATCTGTTTTAAGCTTTGTTTCATTTCAATTTATCATTCTGGACAAATTACTCATCTCTCTCACTTCCAGTGTGTGGGTTCATTGTTACTGTAAAAGGACAACATGCACAGTTTAATGACAGTACAAGTACATGAATATCAGTCAGTCCTGAAGTTTATCACTGAAGATTTTCGAAGAAGCTGCATGAAGTGTGTGCTGCGTAAGATAGTTTAAAGTCCCTCACAGAAATTAGGAGGTTTCCTGTTTCCCTCTTGATTGTGGAGAGAGGAGAATGGGAACAACAGGTTGTAGCCTCATGTTTTCAAGAAAACTGATGAAAGACAAAATTAATTTCCTGATTGGTTTTCCTGATTTTTTTTTTTTTTTAAGTATTCTCAAGACTAGTTGGCCATAAGAGAGGGCTTATAAAGTTACCCACTGCTCTGAGATCCTTGCTCTGAGATGCATGACAGGGCAATTCCTTATCCTAGTTTCTGAACTTTGGTTTTCAAGTAGGACTTTAACAGACCTATGAAATCTCCCAGTAGACAGTACAAAAAACTGTTTTCATACTTTGCTCTTAATTTTACTGATACCTTTATGTAACCTTAAAAAAAGAGAAATCTTAGTCCTTAAAAGATACTCTTTTACTATTTCTGAAGAAAAATAGGTAAATAAGTATCTAGTGGTTTTGCTTGATTTTTTTTTTTTTAAGATTTGGACTTCCAGATTCCCGTCGCCATGGTGAAAGAATATGCCTTTCTCCATGTAACACTTTGGCAGCAGTAACAGATGATTTTGGAAGGGTTATTTTACTGGATGTTACAAGAGGACTTGCAGTTCGCATGTGGAAAGGTATTATAGTGTATATTAGTCTAGCAAATAATGTTGTTCAAAATACTGTGGCTTCTTCTATTCAGACTCAGAATTCAAAGTGTTTTTTCATTATTAAGAAAGACTTTAGTACATTGTGTTATTACAAACCAAATATTAAAGGCAGATGTAACTTAAAGTCCATAAGGGTATTGTGGTACCAATCCCTGAAATTCTGAAACGGTCTATAGTAAAATTCAGTCTTCTGGGTTTGTATTGTATAGATTTCCCTGCCCTGTCTCCCTGTACCCTGGCCCTGACTGTACCCCTACAGAAAGCTTTTGGCCTAATAATTTTTTTGGAAAAGCTTTAGCTCAATTCTACATTTGCATTTGCTTAGCCATTACATAGTTTAGTGGTGCCATTACAGCATCTCTGCCTTTTTTGTTTAGGAAGATTTTCTATGAGGGAAAGTGTTTGCGTTACCCAGAGAGAGAGGGAAGGTGAATATTTTTATTGGGTTACTAAAAATTGCATTTTAATGGTGAAAACATATGAATGAAAACATATGAATAAAAACTTACGTATCCTAGGTTATCCAAATTTCATTCCCTGAATCTTATTTTTTTTGTTGTTTTGAAACGTGAGAAATCTGGATGCTTACTACAGATCTTTCTTCTCCAAGAAGCTTTTGCATTGATGTAATGTCCAGAGTACAGACCTGATGAGTTTTGCGGTTATTTTTTTTTTTTGTGGGTTCTCCCAGAAGAACTTGTTCCTCCCCAAAGCTTTGCAGGAGGCTGCATTTGGCTCTGAGGAGTCCTCTGGTGGGCCTTGCTCTTAGCTGATGGACCACAGTTCTTGATAGGACTCTGGTGACTGGCCAGATTTGCACAGTTTGAAACTGAAGTTAAAGACAGCTTGCTGCTGGCATCGAACTTTAAGTGGGTGGTGATGTGTACTAATCATGTATTAATTTCTGTACACTAGTGAACTTCTCTCTTCTCTTTCAAAGGATACCGTGATGCAGAAGTTGGTTGGATACAGACTGTAGAGGACCTTAATGAGCGGGAAACTGAGAAGATGGATTTTTCTCCTTTTGGAAATGCACAAGGTCCAAGCAGAGTGGCTCAGTTCCTTGTGATCTATGCTCCAAGGAGAGGCATTCTGGAAGTATGGAGCACACAACAAGGGCCTCGGGTTGGAGCCTTCAATGTGGGGAAATATTGTAGGTAAGAAACAGTTAGCAGGTAGGCATATCGGCTGTGCTGCTGCAATAAAGTGATATGTGAATATGCCAGCGGTAAAAGCGGAAATGCTGGCAGGCGCTGCTTTATTTGCTCACAGTGTTTCTTCTGAATGCATCTGGTTTTATAGAAGGAGATTTTGTCATGTTATGTCACTCTACAGTTTTTCCTGATAAACACATTTAGCAGTAGTTAAACTTCAGCTTTATAAAATTTGTCATCTTCTTATTCAGTGTGTGGAAAGGGAAGGTTGCTGATTTTGTTCTTCACTGTAAAGGCTGTGGTTTTTGTTGATTTCAGGTTGTTGTATCCTGGTTATAAAATAATGGGTCTAAACAATGTGACCAGTCAGGGATGGCAGCCTCAGACTCATCAGATATGCCTTGTTGATCCAGTCTCTGGAAGCATAAAAACTGTCCATGTACCTTTCCATTTAGCACTGAGGTAAGGACTTTCTGTGCTTGGTATAACCAAATGACTTCCATTATTGTTTTTGGAAACAATATTTTATTTAGAGAGAGCAATTCTGGTGTTCCTTCTCAAGCTGAATAGTACTCTGGTAATAGTCTCATTAGTTTGTATGCATTAACTTTATTAATGTGATGTTATCTTGAAGTAGCATAAATAATTTTTTTTTTCCTGAATCATTCACTTTAGTTCTCTTCACTCATACAACCAAAACTATTTCCTTTCAGTGATAAAAAGAGTGAGCGAGCAAAGGATATGCATCTAGTGAAGAAGTTAAATGCTTTACTCAAAGCTAAAACCTCAGACCTGGGTAGGTTCTCTTGTATAATTTAAGATTGTATGTTATCAAATTGTTCTTGTATTGTCTGTCCTGTAAGTGTACAAACACAGGTATGATTGTGGTACATTCTGACAACTGTATGTGCTGTGAATTATGACCTTTAGGTAGCTTGTATTTTTTTAATTAAGCTACCACATTAAGTTTATTTTATACAGGGATCCCGTATAAGCCTTGCCTGCCATGTAAATCTTAACTAAACTGTACTTTGAGTGCTTGCATAAAACATGGTCTATTTGCAGCCCATTATGCTATATAATGGAGTTCAGCATTTGACTCTAGATATCCATCTTCCTGTAAGTAATACATATTTCTTACAAAAGACAGATTTAGAGTAAGAGATGCCACTGAGCTGTTATTCTGTTTCATTTTCCCCAAGTTTATTTTGGCAACTTTTATAGTAGTGTCTTCATGTCTATAGCATGAACCAACGTGCATCTTAACTGTGGTGCAGGCTGACTTGTTTTTCAGAATGCATTTGAGAAATATGACTTGAAGTTGTGATTGTCTTTGCTTGCAGATTTGATTGAAGCTGAAGCAAAGGAATTAATACTTGATATCAAATACCCTGCTACAAAGAAACAGGTGAGTATTTAGAAGCCATTATACTTTAATATTAGAAAAAAATGTTGTGTTATCTGATTAGAGTGCTAAATCTTTCAAAGTATGTTATTTTTTTCCTAGAGTTACTTGAAAAAAATAATTGAGCTAATTTGGTGGGGGGTTTTGTGTTTGGTTTTTTTTTTTGGTTGGTTTGGGTTTTTTAAAATTTCTTAATATTTTTTTATTTTACAACATATCAACTGGAATTGAGTTGTGACCCCCCCAAGGCATCTTCCGTGGTAAAAGTCAAAATAATAAAAAGAGAGCAGACTGATCCATAGGATCAGATAACACCACAAGTATATGCAAAGACAAATACAGATGAAAAATCATTGTGAAAGTTGTGCTTTGTTGGCTTACCTTACATGTTTTTACAGTAAAATTAAGTAAATGTTTAATTCTGTTGAACGTCTGCTTAACAGGCTCTGGAAAGTATATTGACAAGTGAACGTGTGCCACTTTCATCTCTCACAAACACCACTCAGACATTAATGGATAATTTAAAAAAACAGGGTAGGTGGATATTTATTTTGCAAATATGAAGAGGCATTTGCACTTTGTCTGCAGTGCTATAAAGCTATTGTAGAACTATTCTATTCCACAGCGAGACCAGACTTAGTCTGCTTAGTTTTGCTACTAGAAATCACAGGATGTTGCTTCTACATGTTTTTTTTTAATGCAGACTGCAAATAGCTTGCTAGTAAGTATGCTTTGCTATGCTTCCTATGTGCCTAGTAACTTGTGATTGTATTAAAAAAGAAAAACACCCAACAACTGGGCTGGGTATTTGCATCCAGTAAAAGCTTTCTTCAGAAAGAAGGTCACACAGACTTCTGCCTGTAGAAAATTTAGTTTTTTCTCTCCCTCCAAGGAAGGCAGTAAGGATGTGGTACTTTGGGTCTGTGAATTTTAATGCACAAAATCCTTATTACTGAGGATCTGAGCTCTGGCCAGACGCCTGGTATCTTTTCTTGGTAAACTTTGCTGAAGTTACATTTCATACGTTTTGCTAGAGATTTCAGAGCCAACGTCAGGAAATGTCATTACCCATTCAAAATGTTGTTGCTGAAAGTCTGTAAGGTTGTTTCTTTGAAATGATATGCTTGAATATTTCTAAACTGGGAGAAACTTTTTCGTGCTTGAGGTTGGGGTGACCCGATTTTGGAGACCCAGCTGGGTATTGAGGAATACAGTGGAAAAGCATGCGCCTGCTACTTCCTTTGCATGTGTTGGGACTTCTCAGCAATAGAAGTCTGGGGTTTTTTTTTTTTATTATTTTTCTTTGGATTAATTTCAGCTTGTTAGAAGATGAGGCTTTAACAATAGGGGTCAAGAAATCCCTACCAGCGTTGTGTGGAAGTCCTGAATAAACCATTTGTCAATCGGGAAGGCTGTGCCCCTTGTCCTACCTCAGTGAGAATGTAACAACACGTTTTCATAGTTTCAAAGCCTTGAGAGGAAGTCTGTCTTTTACTTGTATTAGTGTGGGGTGGTGGGTTTTTTTCCCCTCCTATTTTCATGGAGGTGATGGAGAGCTTCACACATGGCAGTCCTCTACTTAATTTTGGTCTCTGTCATTCTAAATCACTAGCATTAACCATTTCTATTAGAACTCCAAAAAAAATCAAAGGAAAAATGGAAACATGCCCTTTTACGTGGAAGAGAGATTGACAGAACTGTACACTTATGTCTGTTTATTTGAGTGTGTCTTTTCATCATTAATCTTTTATTGTAATACATAACATTATTTCCTCACAGTCACAATAAAGAACAAACTTGGCTGATGTTCCAGCCTTCTAATTTCAGAAGAGTAGTGGCATATCCTTCCACTTGTGCTTAGTAGGTAAAAGATAATGTGAAGCAGATGCTGGGCTCTTTGAATGCTGTGGTTGTGAAGAAAAGGTCAAGCAACTGTGCAGCAAGCTCTGTACATTTGTTTTATTTGTAGGATTTTTAATAGCAATGTATCAAAAGTGTTTAAGGGTTCATGGGGAGAAAATCGTATTTAGAAACTGTTTCTGGTGAAGATAACGTATTCAGAGATATCTTTTCTATAGAAAGGTCCTTTTAGGACATCTGTAAAATGCTTTCTTTTAAAACAGAGGAGTTGGAATAGATTTTTTCCAATATTGGTGTTAGCTTCCTATATTCTGACTGCTTTAATTGTTGCTGAAATTTGAATGTCAATAGGTACGTCCAATTTCTGAGACTGAGATTGTGGAAATACAAAAGGCAGTGTTTTGCAGCAATGAAATTGATATCTACTGATATTAGATATCAATCTCTCTTCTGATACAAGGAATATGCTTAAAATATTGGCATAAGAATAAAAGATTATAGTTTGGTATTAATATGTTTGAGACTTAGAGTATTTAAATTTTGGGCAGTCTTTGGTTTGGCCTTAAACCAGAAAAAGCCAAGGGATTTGTCTTTGTTCAGTTCCCCATTGTCAACCTCCTTCAGTTTAAAAATGAATCTGATATCTTTCTCTAACACTTCTCGAAAAAATAAATAAATAAATCTTGTTTTATGCTGCCATGAATTAAATATAATCATTCCAAGCAGCTGTTCATCAAAAGATTACACTGAGACACATAAGTCCTCCAGTTCTAATAAAGGAGGAGTTTAGTGCAGCTGCGAAGTATGTTTCATTATTCCAGGCTGTATATTCAAGTTCACATGCAGTTTTTATTTCTTCTCAGAGCTTGAGTGTGTGGATGAAGGGCTACTGCAGTTCTGCGCGAACAAGTTAAAGCTGTTACATCTTTATGAACTCGTTAGCAAACTAAATTCCCAAAGCATACAGAAAGACACTCCACCATCAGATAATGTGAGTAAATTGAAAATTCAGTTTTCTTGTAGAATCAAGTGGTGATTTAAGCATAAAAATATGTTTTCAAGGCCTCGGATAAAATAAGTAGGTGAGTGAGTTACTTGTTTTTTGGCCTGGAACTTTTAATGAAGTAATTGTTTTATAATGCTTCCCCCTCTCTTTCCCCAGTACAAATGCCTAGTAATTCATCTGCCTAATATTCTTCAGTAGTCATGTAAAGTTGATACAGAAGTGAAAATAGAACCAGGGTCTCATGGTTTCCATCCTTTATCCAGCATGTTTTTACCTTTGTTTAGTTTTGGAGGGATGTTTTGAAACCAGTAGAAATTACAAATTCTGATACTTGTTTGTGTAGTATCATAATTTGGCTTGCTTTTGATATTATTTGTGAAAATGCTTATACACTTATAAAAACTATGTAGAGTGGTGTTATATTGGCTTGTTTGCTTGATGGGTGATTGCTATACTATGAGCAGAAACTAAATACGGGAAATGTATCTGCTGAACTCCTTAAAAATGAAGCTAGGGATGGTCTTCATTTGAGCTATATGAAAAACTCATTTTGAGATTATTCAATCATTTTGGCCCTTTTAAAAGATTTTTTTAATGTTCAAAACAGTATTTTGACTCTTCTGACTTTTGTTTTAGTTTTTACTGTGTTTTGAAAAACATATGTTTGCACTAGCCTTGTGATGTGTAGTTCTTTGCGCTTTTCTTTTAAGGACTTGGCTAAGCTGCTTCGGCTGGAAGAAAAAGATTTTCATAGGCTCCAAACTTTGCTGGAGAACTACAAGAAAGAAAACACCCGAACTACTGTTCAGTTTGCTGATGAGAAGGATGACGTATTGTCTGTGAAAGTGTTCTTAGATTATTTGGAATATGAAAAGGATGTGATTAATGTGAAAAATATGGAAGACAGAGAATATGTGGCTTTAGGTAAGAGCTACTGAACTGTTTGTCAAATTACTTAAAGACTGGTTATAATCTCAGATGGTCTTAATATTTTAGCCTTAATCTGGGGGCTTTAACAAGCTGGCTTGCCTTGAAGTGGTATGTGACAGTGCTAGTTCCAGACTCTTACCTTTAGCCATAGGACAAGTCTTTCTAACTAGATGGATATTAATACAGGTTAACTACACCTGTGGCTATAATTACCCTAGAGCCATGTTATCACTGCTCATTCGTTTTTTAACACCGCTGAGTTGGGCAGTAGCAACTAGGTACTTTACAGAGCAGTTGTATCCAGCCATTTCTTTTGTGGTTGCAGCACCTCAAGAGTTCAGTTAATGACAGGACTGACTTTAGCCTCGGAGGTGGAGGAGCTGACCAGAGGCAGCACAGGACCGTTAGGTGAAGGAATAAGGACCCCTCATTTGTGGAGTTGAGGAGATTTTGGACAATGTTGATCTGAAATATTATGGATGGGGAGAGTGTCTGGGGTGTCTTGGGGTGTGGGATGGGGTTACTGTCTGTAGTCTGCTTTAGTTTGCAGATCTGTGCTTGAGGGGTTGTTGGGAAATAACAAGTGGAAGCAGCTTGAGTTAAACCTGTTTCAAAAGTACAGTCTTTCCAGATGTTTTTTTTCTGGGGAAATTTTGGTGGAAACAGAGTTCTGTGCACAGGTATTGCATGGTGTTCACTTTGTAGCGTCCTGCTTCTTTTGGCTTTAATCATCAGAACTTGAGAGGAATTGGGATTGAAAAGTTAGGCAGAAGAGCTTGGCTTTCATCTGTATGAAGATCAAAGGCTGTTTCTAGGTAGTTTTAGAATTTGCGTTTTCTCTACCATAACACTACACTTGGTTTTCAGAACTGGGGTAGAAGTACTCTTCTCCCCACCATCTTGGGCAGGGATCACCAGTAACTTCTGAGGGTGTTCAGCTGGAAACAAATATAATTGAAGTATCAATGTCACGCTGAACAGTTTAGATAGTTTCTTGAAGATCTTGTTTTTCCAGTTTTCCTCTGCCTCAAAGGGACACTCACACTTTCTGTACTGCTGGAAAGGTATGAATTGTGTAATTGTCTGGGTTTTTTAATTGGCTGAAGTACCATTAGTTTGCTATATAAGATACAACATGCTGCCACAGAGTTATGGATTACTCCATGGATAAACTTGTCTGACACTTCAAGCCATTCTTTGAACTGAACAAAATGTGTAATGCAAGCAGTACAATACCATTTGTTTTGTTATAAATCCATTTTCCATATGCCCCCTGTAGTGGTAGGGACACTTACGTCCTTTGTAATGAACCTTCTGCTCCACTAAGGGTAAACATCAGGGTATCCTGGATGTCACTTAGTCCTCTGTATTGCACTCAGTAGGACCTGATCAACATATGATTTTTCATGTAAGTGTGAGGGGAGAGACACTGGCTTTAGATGTCATTCATAATGGCAACTAATTTTTGCTTCAGGCAGCTTTTTATTCTGGAAGTGTTTGTGTGGGGAGAGTTCCACAGAGGAAATGTGCCAAGCATTGGAATCGGCAGGTTTTAGCCCTCAAATCCTATTGGTAAGATATTTATTCCATACTTTAAAACTTTCATTTAGTGTTTTGAAAACAGAATATTGAAAGGAAAAACGGAATGTTGACCTCTGAATTAATGCTGTGTTCAGACTGTGTTGAAATACTCCCGTATTCAGTGTTTTAGGTGCTGATATTTGTATTTCCCACTTAAGATATGACAAAGAAAAAAAAGAATCTAGTAGAAAATGTAGGTTTTGTAGTGGGAATGTCTAGAGTATTCATTTAGGACTACAAGAAGATTAGCTGAAGACTTCTACAAAGAAGCAAGAATTATGAGTAGTTAATTTCAGGCACTGATACGTTTGTTGCAAGCAAGGAAGTTTAAAAATAATTTAGTGAAGTTTTCAGAGTCACTAGTAGTGTTCAGACAACCATCTTTATCTTTCATATGCATGTAACTTTAGTGTTTTGCTACTTCTTTCCATCCACTACATAATGATGGAAACACCTGTTTCAGTATTACTTGCTTGTGTTAAGATTTTCAGCTGTGATATTAATAACTACTAATGTTTACCAAGTTGAGTTTGCTAACATACTGGTATTAGCTGGCTGTGCCTTCAAATGAGGGTGTTTTCTAAGATATCTTTCTAAATGAAAGATACAGATTGTATTGTTCCATTTCAAAGTCTGTCATGGGGTATCTTATGCAATGTATTTTTAACTTTCTATGTTAATATAATAAGGGTTCATGTATATAACACTTCTGTTACATGACACAAAATTTGTTCAAGAAAGTGTTTGCAGTAGGTGTATTGCAATATTAGAATTCCATTCTATTGCTTTAATTGCATATTCTCTTTTTTTACAGTCACTCCTTCTCAATTTATGGCTTTCCAAGGAAAAAGATATTCTAGACAAACCAGGTTCTGTCAGTTGCCTTCACACTCTGCTGTCACTTCTGAGCAAAATGAAAGGTGAAATGTGCATTTGGAACACGTAAACACAACTGATACCAATTATTATTAGAAATCTGCTACTCTGACTAGCCTGTATTATCACTTAGGGTTTTCTCCTCACAAATTTTCTGACAGCTAAATGGTGCATGTTGATGAACTAACCAAAAATAAAATCAAGATCTGAAGCATCACAATTAAAGGTGGTCTTCATGACCTGCAGTTTCACTTTCCACTAAGTTGACACAACTCCTATTTGGCACCAGAAGGTGGCTGTCCAGCTCCCCTTCCTCCCTTTTCTGGGTGTGTAGTCCTGCCCCTCTCCCTTGTGCTGACTGGCTCTCGGAAGTCCTTCCAGTTGCTTTAACTTATTGAGACACTGTTATTCTAGCAGCATTTGTATATTTAACATCTCTAATTTGGGGGTACTCTAAAAGTCAGCTTGCCATGATTTGAAGTAAGCTGTGTAATGTACACATGCTGATTCTCCTGCCTCACACAGAGCTGTATGAAAATGTCTGTGCCAGGTTCCCTTATGTCTAGTTTGCCATAGGGCACCATTGTCAGCTTGAAACTGGAAGTGTGAATATGCTTCTGCTGCTGTCTGAATAAATTAATCCTGCTGAACATGAGGTACCCTGAAGAGAGCCAGCTTGAGCACATTGAATACGTGTGGCATCTTGAAATCACAAAAGAAGCTGTCTGCACTGCAAAGGATCACTTTGTAATATTCCTTATATCTAGTAAACGTGCAGCAGGTTTTACTACCTAGTGATTTAGATCTATTGCCCATTTCCTACAAACGAAACTTGGAGAACAAGTAATTAATGTTCCACTCATTATTTTAAATTTGAGTTATAATCTAGAAATTGTATGCTGCATACCTAGAAAAAGATAATGTAGAGTAACTGGAAATTGTTCCTAATACAAGCTGTATTAGTAAGTGATGGTTTCAGGGTTGGCTGCTGCTTTACTAATGTTAACAGCCAATGACCCAAGTTGAGTTTCTTGCTCCCCCTTTCTCCACAGTTGCTATAGATGAGTCATGGGACACTCAGTCGGTTTCCCCTTGGTGGCAGCAGATGCGTACAGCTTGTGTTCAGTCTGAAAACAATGCAGCTGCTTTGTTATCTGCTCACGTTGGACATTCTGTAACTGCACAGATAATTGACAGTGTGACAGAGAAAAAGGTATGTCATGTTGGACTTCGCCCTTTTATTTTATTTACTGTATCAGTTCCATGGAAATTGCTGTCTTTGTAATGGAATAACATCCTCGGTGTTAATTTGTTGCCATTCTAACATCCTGAAAGCCTGAAAACTTGTATTTCAATTTGAAGAATATTATGCTGAGGTGGAAGAATATCAGAATTGGTTGCTGAACATATTTACATATGGAATGGGAACTGCACAGTGCATTTTTCTCTTAATAGCAAATAATGTTGACAAACTTAAAGTCTTTGCAGTTTCCACAAAAATTTGAGAAGTTCACTGAACTCTGGATGATAAACCTGTTTTAATGCAATCTTGATTTGTTTTTTTAGATACTGGTTGATTTTCTTAGCCATTATGTTACTATGCTTTACTTCTTAAGGTGATGGGTGGTTGGGTTTTTTTAGCAATAAGTATCTCTTCACAAAGAGATTTGGGATTAACACTGTGACACTCCACACAGCACTGCCATTCAAAATGGAAAAAGTTATTACATTCCTAAATAGCACTAGGCATGCTTGTATTTTACTGCTTGCCATAACAGATTACATGGGGTTTAGGTGATGTGCAGTCTTGTAAATAGACTGCCTTATAAATTATAACTAGGTTGCTGGGAAGCATTTTAGTGTTTTTGCACATTCACCTTAAGTATTGTAATTCCATATATTAAAATTGTTAGCATTGCCCACATAGGGATGTTGGTATGCTGCAACATATTATGCTTTACCCATATGGTCTCTCCTTTGTCACCTTCTCTTCTGCTCTTCAAAGAATAAAGCAACAGCTTTATTTCCCCCAAAATCTCCCTTCCATAAAGTCATTTATCCCTTCCCCCTGCCCTGCCCCCCCCCCCCTTTTTTTTACTACCATCCTTTGGCTTAAAGCCTAAAATTGTTAATGGTCAGGCTTCTGAGAACTCTAGAGTTTGCTGTCTTGGTGTACAAAGCTAAAAATCAGATCTGCACCCTACTTGAGCTTCCTGGCAGAGCATTTGCTGATAAACATGAGAATTGTCAAAATAACACACAGAACTGTGGTAGGGTGTGATCCAGTGTTTCTGGGTGAATGATGTTTCTTAGTATGATAGGAAATGGAAATGTAGGTGGATTAATCATATATGTTGGGAATGTGTATATAGCAGAGGACTTAGAATTAAATATTTTTGAAGGGATTCTAACCCACTTTTCAGCTAAACATGAACTTTAAAATGAGACTATAAGATGACCTTTCAGGTCCTTTTATTTCCTTATGTTTTTGTTTAAGAACCTGTATATCTTGTGAGCAGCGTGGGATATTAATTGATGGTTGCATGATAGTTAATGCACATACCTTGAACAAAATTATTCGTTAAAATGCAGTAGCTCTTAGGATATAGCTTTCCATTTTAATACTATGCATTTCTGTTTTTAAACAAATCTGTGCTACTTCAAGTGAACAGGCCTAAAACAGTTCGTATGTTCTGTTAGTTTTCCCAAATAATTGTAGGTTCAGACACAGAATCCTGGGAAGCACTTTCCCTTGATACTGAGTATTGGAAACTTTTGCTGAAACAGCTAGAGGATTGCTTGATACTTCAAACACTACTGCATAGCAAAGTGACCAAAAGGACAAAAAGAGTTTCATCACTCCAGACTGAGCCTTTGGGCAGGCTTTCTGTAAAGAAATTGCTCGAAGCTGGAAAAGGTACATTTTTTCTCTCAGAAAGATGGTTGATTGTTTTTCTAATAGACTTCTGAGTCATCCTTACCTCAATTTATGATATACACTGCACTGGAAATTGTTCTGCTGGTTACTTTTCTTAATTTAAAAACAATGCAAACCAAGTAGAACAGTGTTTTAAAATTGTAAGAGTATTACTGTAAAGGATGCATTGTAAATCTCTAATCAATTGATTTAGGAGGTTTTCTAATTGGCAAAGTTATCCTTAAGTAATTAATGCTGTTAGTTAAAACCTCTGTCTCTTCTCTTGTCCTTTGATTCTGAATCATAAATCTTCTGGGACACATTAACTATACCTCATAAGGTGGTTTGTTTTTTTTTTTAATGTCCTAGGTGGTATTGCTGATACCGTAGCAAAGTGGGTTTTTAAGCAAGGCTTCAGTCCTCTTGTACTGAATTTGGCCCAACACAGAAACAATACAGATAGTACTGAAGAATCTGATGAAATGCATACTAATATCTTCCTTGAGGAACCAGAAGCAGATGCAGGCTTGGAAACAATCCTAGGTAAGAAAATAACATGAAGTTTTCAAATTCTAAATGTCTGCAGAGATGTTTTAGTTGCTGCTGTTGTGAAGTAGCAGAAATTATAATGGGAAGAAGTCTGTCTTGTAACTTCAGATTTTATTTTTTCTAGAGCTGCTGCAACTAGCATATCAGCAATTTCCATGTAGTCTTGAAGTGGATGTACTCCATGCACATTGCTGTTGGGAATATGTAGTGCAGTGGAATAAGGACCCAGAGGTAAAAGAATTTCATTTGCAGGGAGTAATGGTTAAGACCAACTCAACAGAAGCAGTTTCACAAGTTTGTAATAGCTCATAAAAACTTTTGTTAAGAAGATTGACTTTGAAAGCATAGTCGTTACAGTTTTTCTGTGATAAGTGGCAAGAGCAAATTGAATTGAGAAAACAAATGCAGTTCCTGAGGCTGAATGGCACTGTACAAAGACAGGACTGTATGTTTCTAAGCTATTAGATTCTCAAAACTGCAAGTGTGGAAACTGGCTTCAATTAAACAGTGTGAAGAAGGGTTTTGACTGTATTTTGTGCAAGTACGAAACAGTTCAAGTACTGCAAAATAGTGATGAACATTTCCGCTGTTCTGGGTATGCTGAAACAGATCACAGATTACTACATTTATTAGGCCAGAATCCATTCCGTTTAAAGACAAAAGAGAGATTTGTTGAATATTCTAAATTCCCTGGTTGCTTCTGGGAATTGTCGTAAGAGACAGAAGGCGGCGGGGGGGCGGGGAATCCTTTTTGTCACTGCTCATGTAGAGCTTCTCTGATACTGGAAAATGTTGTCCTAAGTTTAGATGACATTACAATTGAAATTAGCACTCCTTAGATCTGTGCAACATAACACTTTGCTATAGAATGGAAAGTTCCTCTGAGATTGTTAAAAACTTACTCCATCGTAATGAAATGGAGTAAAAATTAATCTTTCTAGCACAAATGGATTTTGTATTTGAAAAACAACCGCAGTTTGTGGAGGTACCTTTCAGCAAAGAGTATGTTAGCAGTATATATACTAAAACAAAGCCCTGAAAATAGTGCCAAAATCATAATGTTCCATGAATACTACAACACACTTTGCCACATGCATGTATGTTTGTCGGGTAGCAGCAGAGAAGATTGCAATATCAGAATAACTTACAAGTTCTATAACTGTCAAAAAATAGTAGCTTTAAAATAATCTATCTGGGTCCTTTAAGAATCAATAGTTTATATTTTATAAATGTTTTGAATAATGTAATGACTTATTCTTTTACTTTTTTGTTTTACATAAGGAAGCATGTTTTCTCATTAGGTCTATAGATCATCTAAGATGCATCATTAATGCTCACGTTCAGCATGGTAAGTATGAAGCTATTATTAAAAATGGTCCTTGAAATTGTAAAACAACAGAATAAATAGCTGTTTGTTGACTAGTATAAATGTATGCAGTTTGTAGCGGTGAGGGCCGTTTTCTATTAAAAAAACAAAACAAAAACCCAACCAACCAAACAAAAAAAACCACAAAACCCAAACCAAAATAAATAACCATCCCAAAACTTTCTGCTGACGCTCAAGCTTTTGTTTTTCATGTTGAAACTGAGTTTCCATCAGAACCATGAAAATAAGTTGGTTAGATAAAGTTCACGTGTTTAACTAAAAACATTTTAAAATAAAATTATTCTGAAACTATTTTTTTGATTTGTATTTAAACAGTGGCACATGCTTCTTGCAGTCAGTTACTTTTCATGCATTTCATGCATTTCTGGATACTCTGTTTTAGTGAATGTGATGACAGTTGTCTTTTTTGTAGATTATTTATGTGTGCAAATAAGGTATACTCTGTGCCTTAAGCACTAGTCTTAAACCTTCCTGCTTACCAACAGAGTTTCTGTGCACCTACAATGTTTAACCCCGTCTCCATAAATAATAATTTTAACAAATGTTTCATTGCATTTCTGACTATATTTAATCACCTAGTTAGTCGTCTTCTGGAAAATTTGAAATCTGAAGTCCAAGTATAAAGTGAGGCTAACTCATAATTCCTCCTTGTTTCATTCATAACCTTTTTTTTGTCTGTTTTTTAATTTTCCTTTGCATTAAAGGAACTTTGGCCCATGGCTTTTCACTCCATCCTTTTAAGATCTCTTTTCTATTCAGGTGGAGCTTACAAGTGTGTGCTTGTTCTAGGTATCGCTCTGATGATGTGGAATACATTCATAGTAAAAAGGCTTTCTTCTGCTACGTATCTAATGGACAAGGTGAGTGCAGTGTTGTGATGGTATTTTTGAGGCTGAATTTTTATTATTAACTAGTGAAACTAGTATTTTTATACCATTGTTTTGGGTTTTTTAAAATAAATTTGGATCAAAATCCCCTGCTTATTTGGTTTATTATGTCGCTAACTTTGGGAATTGATGAAGGAATGCATATTTTAAAATATCAAGTCTGTGGAATGATGAAGTATAGGCAGCTCTAAGGGGTAGCTGATCAGCATTGGCTGATGTGTACTGAAGACTTACATGTAGTGTTAGCTTGTAATTGCTAAATAAGGTATTTGTGAAATACTCTAAAACTATATATTTGTGTGTATGTAAAATTTTAAGTTAGAAAGCAGTAAATAAAGTGTTTTCTTTGTGCCTGTTTTCTGGTAAGTTATTGCCATGAAACTTTCAGGTTCCCACAAGCAGCAGCTTTTCCTAATGTTGTGGTCCAAGTTTTGCACATATGAGCTCTTACTCTGCAAAATGCAGAACATTTTGTGGATGTTGTTGAGCATTTTTAACTTATCGCTACCATTCTAATTCAACTTCTGTTCTAGTATGCAGCTTGTTTGCAATGAGTTTTAGCAGTCTTTTGTCCCTGCAAAACGTCAGGGTTTTTAACACTTATAAATATGTGGTGGATCTGTTTACTGGAAGACAATTCTGTTTAGGACTGGAAGACAGTTTAGGAAGAGCACTGCCAGTAAGTGATAGATCTGTTTAAATTGTGTAAGGGTAATCTGCCTATTGGTGTGCGGATGTAGAGCAGAAGCTAAATGTTTTTCAGCATAGAAGTCCAGATGCAGAGAGAGAAGTGTTGATGGTGATTTAAAAAAAACCCCAAACCCCAAAACACCTAACACAAAACCCACAAGAATTTGCTGTCTCATCTTCTTTTTTCCTTCTCCTTTGCTTCTCTCACTTTCTGCTTTTGCTTTTTGTTTAGCTCTGTAAGAATTGGAGAATATCATCTTCCTCGTGCCTTTCAGCAAATAGGCTCAGTTGTATACAGTTGTAGTAGGTGCTGCTTCTGCAAAAACGCCTTTCCAGTTTTTCTGCATGCCTTTATGTAAATGCACCACTGTTACTTCTGCCTAGATTAACACCTGCAGGAGGAGAGATGAAGGTTTTTATTAACTAACTGTTTTTGCACACATCTGTTACCTCAAACAAATATCATGTAATAACAAATGTTGCTAACTTTTAGTAGTTACTTGTGTACGTTTGAAAGCTGGGAATTAGTCCTTAGGGTTTGTGTTACAGAAGCAGTAGCACGACTGATCTCTCACCAACTTCCAGAAAAATACAGTTTCCAAATCTGCTGGTGCTTAATCGGTCCCAAAATTGACAGCTGAAACTTGTCTTAAATTCAGACTTTGAAACAGCATGATGGATCACTTGAATTCAAGTTTAAATCATCCCATAATTCGGGACCATGGAATCTCACTTCAGCCATTGTTTAGGCTCTGCCATGATGTTGTAATCGTTACTTTTATTTTCTTTTGTGCTTTGGAAGAGAGAACTTCCACTCGTGTATGTGCTTCATCATGTGCAGCATGTGATCCCACTTGTAGAAATTGGGCCTCATAGTAACATTCCTAAACAGGATATGACCGAGGTCTCTCTTCTGAAGAATTCAGACAGGCAAAGCATGGAAACTATGTAGTAACTTTCTTATTAGACTTTTTCCATCTCAATGAATATGCTGGAGCATTCACTTTTCCTTTACTCTTCCCTTGTTCCCTAGTATTTCTTTCTAATATCACACTTGGTATTATAGCTCTAGTTCTGTGTTACAGAAATCACTGGGAATTTTTTAGCTGCCTTTGAGATTTGAATGAGGACTTTGGGGCCTTATTTCTAATCCTAGACTTCAAGAAGGGTGAACTAAATATTGGCATCAACGATGTCAGTTTCTGAGCTGTATGATCTGTATCAAAACTTTTCTTGAAAGCAAGCCATGCAGTGTTGCATTATGTAGCTGCAGTGAACTGTGTTCTCATTCTATATTGGGCAAATACAAAGTAATAGTTTAAAACATGGGGTAATGGATACCTTATGATGAAAACTATTTAATTGTGCTGAAATATTTTTTTTTCAAAACAGGTTGGAAAAGCTCCAAAGGACAGATTATGCAGGAGGGCAAGTAACACTAGTTCTGTCTAAATGGAAAGAAAGAAAAATGCCTTTATTTTAATACTAGCTTGTGGTTTATTTTTGAGTTTCACAAAAATTCAGAATGCAGCCCTAGAGAAAATGTTATGAATTTTAAGAAATTTAAATTAATCTTTAACAAAGCAAACAAGAACAGTAGTATAACTTCCGATATTATAGAAGGTAGACTTGAGACTATAACATGACAAATTACTATTATTTTTCATGTGTAATTTCATTAGTTAAATCTTTTTTGGAAGACAACTGATAGGCTCAGAAAATGAAATTTACTAGATGTGATTACTTGAGGAATTCAGTCATCTTTAGAGACACAGTATTGTAAATGGCTACATTTAGCTTCGTTCCTATTTTTTCCCTGTTATTTCTAATTCTTTGGTGTACTTAAGTGAATATTTGTTTACCTTTAAATATAATAGGTTAATAAACGGAGATTAACAATGTGTTTTATGTCAACAATTGTCTTCTCAAACATACAGAGCTAATAAAAGCCTGTTTTAATTCCAACCGAAACACTTTAAATCATATTCTTTGTTAACAGGACGTAGGTATGGGTGACACAGCAATGACAGCTTTTCTTGGCTGCTGTTCAGATCTTCTGCAAACATTGCTAGAGGTAAATTTTTATTTTTCCTGTAGAAAGTAAGGAACTAATTGATTCAAATTTAATTTTAAAGAATATGGTTATACTAATTTCTGTACTGTTCAGTTCAGGCAAATATTAATGAACTTCTAGAAAACGTGAAATTTTCTTTTTAATTTCATTGCTGAGAACTTGTGATTAAAGCCAAGTCTTTTGCATAGAAGGCCAGTATAGACGACATTTTGTGTGTGACTACTTTTCTGTGTTGCTCTGGCAGGCTGACGTTAATAGTGACGAAATGCAGGCTCCTGTCTTAGATACTGAAGATGCTTGGGTGTCGGTAGAAGGACCAGTATCAATAGTAGAACTAGCCCTTGAGCAGAAACGCATTCACTACCCGCTTGTTGAACACCAGTTTGTGTTATGTACTATCTTGTACGCCATCATGAGATTTTCTCTGAAGAGTGTGAAGCCTCTCTCGCTGTTTGATAGCAAGGTATGGCTTTTGAAAGCTTATGTGCACACATCTTAATATTGCTATCCTTCCTCTTGCTACCTATAATACATGCTAGCTTTCACTCTTTAAACATTTCTTGTATAACTTTATGAAAGACACTTAGCGCGCTGCAGTGCATTAATGAAGTTGTCACCGGAATGCAGGCTGAGACCCAAACTTGGTGCTTTTTCTTACAAATAAAAGATTTGTAGTGACCCCAGATGCATGAAAATCAGCTCCTCAATTATTAGCTGGCCTGAAAATGCCTCATGGTAAGAACATTGTATGACAGGTTTTTCTAGTTGCTTTGACAAGTGCCAGATCAGAGAAAACATAAATGTTTATGGTCAGAAATGTTATGTTAGGGTCACTCTTGTATCCATTATTGCTGATGATTATTCCAGAGTTCTGAGCATCTTGAAGAGAACAAACAGCTTGTCCTTTAATGCACATAAAGCACTTTAAAAAAAACCCAACTCACTGCATTTAAAATGCGGTATGTCTCCAGTCAGAGCTTGACCCTGATGCAAAGCAGTACCACACATTGAGATTCCCTCCTCCTAGCCCTACCACACTACAATTCTAAAAAAATTTGAACACAAAGTACTGGTGTAGACTGTAATTTAATTCCTGCTGGGGAGAAAATTATTTAGTCCTGTAACTCTGTGCAGAAGACTTCTTAATGATTTACTGGAATTTTATAAACACAGAATATTACTCTCCTTTTGCCATAGGTTCTTGTCTGTGTTCAAGCTCTGATGAAGAAGTTGGGTCTGGTTTTAGCACTTTACCATAGATCAAATTCCATTGTTTTTATGCTTTTTTTGTTTGGTTGGTTTTTTGGCTTACCTGTAGCAGAAAGCATTAATATACTACCTGCTGTCATTTAGAAATGCATATTAAGTCTCAAGAGTAAAATTAAACCCTGTTCCTGTGCCTCCTTTCTTTCACACACAAGTATTATTCTCTCACTCGCCGCCCTTTTGCCTTCACTCACGCAAGATTCCCATTTGTTTTGTGAGCTTTATCAGAGAATTTCCAACAGGTCTTTAGAGTATTTTAGCTGATGACAGAAAAAGCGTTTAAAAGTTTCGAAGACCATTTATTACCTTATTTCTGACAACACAAATCACTACTTAGACCTGTTTAACATAGGCTTTTTTTTTTTTGTACCAGTTTCTCTACTCCCTGCGTTAGTACGGAACAGGACTGCTGGAGATGCTTGGCATCGAGTATGTCACTGCTGGTACATGGTGGGCTGAAACAAGGGCTACCATGTGCCATGATTCAGGGGTTTACCTGAAATTTGATTAATCTGTATTTCAAGATACCTTAAAATTAAGTGGCGCCAACTATATCCAGAAGTAACAGATAAAGTGTATTTCTCTATCAGCTAGTTTGTGTTTCTTCCTACATATTATGCTTGGTATGTTGGTCCAGAATGATAAGTCAGGGACCAGAAAATATATCCAAGTTTCAGCTCCAGATGGAGCATATCAGAAACCTAATTTAGTAGGCAGGTAGTTTTAAGTTTGAAAGCAAATCCTTGACGTGTTAGGACTGCGTGAACGAAAGTGTTGCTTCTGTGGTTTTAACTTACAATATTAATTTTCATCCCCAGAGAGAAACAGAAGATGCAGTACAAATTAAATGTGAAAAATAAGTAGGCTCCTTAGTATTGGATGAAAATGGATTCCTTTTATTCCGCTGTATCTCTGAGGGCTGTCTTTGGTTCTCAATTTTAGGGCAAAAATGCATTTTTCAAAGACCTTACTTCAATTCAGCTGCTACCTAGTGGAGATATGGATCCAAACGTGTTATCCATACGACAACAGGTAGGTATAAGTTTTGTCCTGAAAGTTCTTAAACTTCTAAAATTTCAAATAATAGTGAAGTAACTTGCAATTTTTGCTTCCAAGTTCTTGGTCAAAGTTGTGAGTGCAGCAGTTCAGACACTGTATACATCACAAAAGGCCGAAGAAACCTCAGAAGAGGAATTGTTTCCTTTTGAAAAGGGGAAGAATTGGCCAACCTTGGCTGCGGACCTGGCTCAGTACCTTCAAATCTCTGAGGATGTGGTCAAAAGGCATTATGTCTGTGAACTGTATAGTTACGGGATGGACCATCTTGGTGAAGAGGTAATAACAGCTTTTAACAATTTTAAACCAATACAGCATTAAGCCAGATATTCTGCTAAAATTACTTTTTCACTTACTTAAGGTGTTAGGCAAGGATTATCAGGCTCAAAAAATCCCCAGGCTGAAAAAGTCAGAGGCTGGGAAAGTACTTTTTAAAGACCGATAGTTACCCTCATTTTTTTCCTTTTTCCCAACAAGAGTCTGTGTATAGCAACTAGTGGAAACATGAGAGGGAGTCATACTGTTAGTCTGAACCAGTACAGCCTTTTTTATGATAGTGTATTTGATTGTTTCAGGAATCTGCTTTTTTGCCTGTAATCTGTTCTTTTAGGAAAAGTTTATGTCCTTGGACAAGAAAATCCTTCCCTTTCTTGAGGGGAAAAGCAAACCAGAGATTAGATGGAAGTTAGGAATATGGTGCTGAACTGTAAAATCAGGGCTTGTGCTCATGCTAATCACTGTGTAAAGTACAGAGTAATTATCTGCCTTTGTTCACTCTTTTTCTGTTGTGAAGCTTTTAATAATGTGCTTTGTTACAGTAACAGGTAACGCAAGAAACGGTCTCAAAACTATATCAGTGTTGAGAAGCTTCTTTTGATACCGCTTTTCAAGCCTCCAGTTAAGTGAGCTGTGTCATGCTCAAATGGTTGCTAGTTCCTTGTGTGTTTTTATTTTCAGGCCTTTCTTCAGGTGAGTGACAAAGAAGTGCTTGCGTCGCAGCTGCTGATACTGGCTGGACAGAGACTGGCCTTCGCTTTACTTCATACACAGACAAAGGAGGGTATGGAACTCCTTGCTAGGCTTCCTCCAACGCTATGTACTTGGCTCAAAGCTATGGTAAGTTAAGCTCAATTTAGGAAAACAGGTTAATTATCAGAAGCTTCTGTTCACCAAGACGGAGATTATGTTTGCATGGCCCTTTCTTGCTAATGGAAACAAGAGTTAGTTCTCATTTTTCCTGGTGCTGGTTCTGTTTCATGAAGGGTAAAGCAGTTTCATGGGTCAAAGCATCAGCTTAATTGAGTTAATAAACCTTAGTTTTATACAAGTTTGGGAGGGCTTATATGCAGAAGATCCATCTGTAAAATTACTCCAATGCTGTGTTTATCCTTTTACATAGGACCCCCAGGAACTTCAGAATGTAGAAGTGCCAATTGCAACAACAGCCAAACTGGTTAACAAAGTCATTGAGCACTTACCGGAGAATCATGGGCAGTACAGCCTGGCCTTGAACCTGATAGAGGCCGTGGAAGCCATCTCATCGTGACAGTTGGGGTTAGCCCAGTGCTGCTATGTAGTGGTATAATGCATGATTTTACACGAGGCTGAACTTTACAGAAAGAAACTTTGGCGTGGCTCTTGTTAAACGATGAAAAAAACCAGTGCTCCCCACCCCAGAATTTCAGACGGTAATTTTAAATTGGAGTATATTTTAAATTCTGCACTAGTACAAAGACGTTTAGTTTCTAGTACACTTGTCAGTATCTGAAATGCTCTGTTATTTATTTCTGACTTGAGTGCTTCTTGCGGTAGTCTAAATTGGATATATTTGACAGCAGTTTTAGTCTATTTACAAAATCACATCTTGTGAAATTCTGTATTTCATGCTGGCAGTAACTGCTGTGGTTTCAATGTTCCATGTATGATTTGTTTTTCGAAACAAGCTGTAGAATTACACCCGAGAAAAAATTCAGTCTCTGAAGTTACCATGTAAAGCCAACGCCGCTTTTTCAGAAGGTAGAGAGGGCGTTGGGCTCATGCCTTGAAACTGCATTATACATGGGGGTGACGACTGCGCTCGACGTAGGATGAATCGTGCTGGGGCCTTATGCGAAGGGAGAACAGTCCACATTAGAAAGAGCTTGGGAAGGAGAATCCAACTCTCCAGACACAAATACGGACTCATGTTTTAGTCCAGGTCTCCCAGTATTGTCTCTAGCTGGGCTTCAGCTAAAACTGGATTTACATCCCTCTCCTTTACTGTTAAGCTCTGCTGAGTTTAAGTAGGTCAAGGAATGTCTTACTGTAAGATTTTTTTCCCCCATCTTACCACTGTAGAAGATGTAGTATGCTATAAATCTCTGCACACATTTGTAGTCAAAATCTCTGCACACATTTGTAGTCAAAATCTCTGCACACACTTGTAGTCAAAATCTGCTTAAATAGTTGACCCAACTTCACTGAAGAACTATAGTACTGAGTACTTTAGCCTTAAATAACCCACTATTATTTATGGTACCTACAGGGAATTGTATAGCAAGTATCTTCACTACTGGAGTGGTATTAAACATGATTATCTTGCATCAGCTAGTACTATTTACTTTCTACCTAAAGGAAGCTAGGAGAGAAAAATGAAATTGGTGTAAACTGGTTTTGTCTTCAAGTCAGCTGAAATCAGTAGCTCCATCTTGTAACCTGTTCTTCTTGCATCATATGTAAGAAACATTCATAGTATTCTGCCTTGCTGGAGACAGAATTTGCTCTTATCTTTCTGAAGTATGTGCTGAAGTATGTCATCTAAGGGTGAGACTCTCCCTAAAAAACATTATGTAGGTGGCTTGTTCTACACAGCCTCCTTCACCTCGTCAGCACCCCCAGTTCCTCATCACTGCACGTGGTGTAGCTGATGAAGGCTTCTTGACAGGGTTTGATACTGTTTGACTTCCTACAGTGCAAGTTCTAGCAAGAATAAGTGGCCAGCCCTAGTCTGTTTTAGGCTCCATAACTGAGGCTAAAACAGCTGTAGGGAAAGAAGGCAAGATTGCACAGGTGACTTTACCACCTTGCCTGACAGCACTTCGGACTTCTGCAGAAATGAGTACATGAGAGATTGGGTCATCCTGGAACCTGAGGAAAACCCAAAATCTTTCCTAGTTGCATTACGTTCCTGTATCCTGGTACAGCTGTGTAAAGGATTTTACTGTAACTGAGTATCATGTCAGAGCTGGCACTACACCAATCAAATCTGTAATGTACTGTAAGTAACACTGTATATAGTGCTATTTTGTGTCTAATTTGCTGTGGGTTTGTGTAAATTGATTAAATAAAATTTGAGGTTTCATTGTGTCTTTTCCTTCTTTTTAGGAAATGGTGGTCACCACCTTTTCTTCTGTTTTGTACCAGAGGAGCAGATGCTCCAGTGGAGAGAGGACTGCTTCTCTGGGGTTCTGCAGAACTACCTCTGACAGTATAAAACTTCAAACCAGCTCTTGTTTCTGTGGAGTTCCACTTAAATGGAAGTGAACTTCAAAAGAACACAGGTTGCTAAAAACAAGTCAATCAGCCAGTTATTTTGAACCACCCTTTTTATTAAGCTGAAAAGTGATATACACAATTAGGTGTATGTACATAAGGTTCCCCCCAGAACACATGATAACTCTGCTCGGGCTGGGGCTTAAGCATCTGGTTCTACAAGGCTTTGGTACACAGACCTTCCCATTAGCCACCATTTTTGTATACTTCAACACATGACTGCGGACCAGCTTGCACAGAGGCGTTTCGTTTTCACGTGCTCCCTTTTCCAGCAAGGACTTTCAGGCACCGTGGGCAGGGAGTGCTTGAGGAAGTGGAAGTGTATCTCCTACAGCGAGGGCATTTTGCTTTGGCAATTGGTAGGGCTATAACTTTATATGAAGATTCTTCACAGATATCACCACCTGTTAAAGGAAGCATTATTACTGATATCATGTAGGTGTAGAAGATTCTCAACGCTACATATGAAGTGAGCAACAGCGCATGTTGCAGTGCAGAAAAGAACCAGCTATTAAGCACAGAGAACAATTCCAGACAGGCCACTTACCTTCCAAGTTAATCAGAAAGGTCCCTTCGATGATGTTTGCATCTGCAGGTGTTTCTTTTGGCAGCTCACTCAGCAGGGTTGTCTGAGAAGCCATCATTATTTCATTCAGCTGTGAAACACTAGAAGTCTCTTCAGCCTGCAGCGCCTATGGAAGAGAGTTATTTTTTCAGATGTGCAACCTGTTTTTGTTCCTCAGCATCCTCCTCCTAGAAAATGTTAAAGCGAAAGTAGAATTACTGTCTATGTAATTGCAAGAGCTGTCATAGCTTTGTCATGAAGAGAGCAGAAGGTTGTTTACACACAAACATGCCTCTGTGTGTCTAAATATATGCATGTATGTAATTATGTTGAAATCCAGCATCAAAACTGAGGTCTACCACTGCAAGCTCAAAGAATGGAGCAGCTTAAAGACAAAGGCTAAGACAGTGGTTCCTAATCAGAGTGAATGACTTGAACCAAGAGTCTAATTTACTTACTCCTGCCAGGAGGGTCAATACAGGGAAATGCCCAGTCCTGCCCCTGGGGAGGGATAACCCCCTGGCACCAGTAGGCACTGGGGGCCAATTGGCTGGAAAGCAGCTTAGCAGAGACAGGGTCCTGGTGGCCAAGGAGCTGATCATGAGCCAGCAGATACACACTCACAGAGGCAGCCAGCAGGATCCCGCATTAGGAAAAGTGCTGCCAGTGGGCTGAAGGAGCTGCTCTTTCCTCTCTACTCAGCCCTGGTGAGACACAGCTGCAGTGCTGGGTCCTGTTCTGAGCTCCCCAGTAAGAGATACGTGAACTTATGGTATGAGTCCAGCAAAGGGCCATGAAGACCATGAAGGACCAGAGCATCTCTTCTATGAAGAGAGGCTGGCAGTGGGGACTGCTCAGCCCAGAGAAGAGAAGGCTCAGGGGCATCTTATTAATGTCTGTAAATATTCATGGGAGGGTGTAAAGAAGATGGCACCGGGCGCTTTCAGTGGTGCCCAGTGACAGGACAAGAGGCAACAGGCAGAAATTGGAAGAGGAAATTCTGAGAAAACACAAAACCACTTTTTTCCTGTGAGGGTGGTCAGAGGCTGGCACAGGCAGCCTGGGGAGGTTGTGGAGCCTTCATCCTTAGAAGTGTTCAGAACCCAGCTGGACACAACCCTGGCAGCTGGCTCTAGCTGACCCTGCCTGAGTGAGGGGCTGGGGCTGTGCAGTCCCCAGCAGTCCCCCCCAACCTCAATTACTCTGTGATCTTCTGGCAAGGTTAAAGCAGAAGGAAGTTTACAGAAACTTGTATTTTTCCACAGTCAATGCTATTCTTAGCTGCATCTTTTACCTCCATTAATTCAAACAGCAATCCAGGCTCAATTACAATGACAACTTCATGTTCCAAAGCATTCTTGCCAGAGATGGACCCAAGGAAAGAATCTCTCATTGCACATGCACCTTCTATTGCTTCCTCAATGCCAGGCTTCTTCCACGCTGAGCTTGCATTAATCCAACCAGTACGAAACACACCCTCTGAGTCATAAATGCAAAGCAAGCAAAGGAATTTTTAATTTAGTATCTTTCCATTCAAGCGTTTATTCAATGAATAAAAAGAATGGCATCTCTCTATATTTGCATTCCTTTTAACTGTGCAATTAAACAATGCACTAAAAGAATTTCTTAGAAATTATACATGCTTTACCTTTCTTATAAGGGAGGTACTGGAAAACCTCTTCTGCCAAGTGAGGAAGAATTGGTGCAAAGGATCGGACTACTATGTCTAAAGCCTCTGCTAGCACAGTTTGACAGGAACGGCGCTTAGGATCTTTTTCTTCTTCACAATAGAGCCTGCAAGCCAGAGATGAAAGCTGGAAAGTATTCCTACATTCATGTTACTGTTCTTGCTCAAGAGCCAGACTTTCAGGACTGCCATTGGAAGTACACAAGTCTGACCTAGATTGCCCTTCTAAGAAAAGCTTTTCTTAACTGCCCTTCCTAGGCAAGCACAGGGGTGCAAGTGCAGGAGCATTTGCATATGCAGCCACATTTTGTCATAGGAAAGGAGATTTTGTACATAGCACATTAGTTTGCTTCATCTGTGTAGAAGAGAATCTTTCCTCAGGGAGGTGAGGCTGCAGCTCTGTTAGCCCTTTGTTCTGGTTCATCTATAAAATTTAGCGCTAGGGCTTTTCTCCCCCCCTCCCCATACCTGCATTCCAGAAACCAAAGATCAGCATAACCCCCAATTACCATAACACCCTACCTCCTTCCCCCGTGAAACAGCTTTTTGATAATTCACAAACATCAGTCACATCCTCAAGATTTTTTATGTGTTTTTTAGATCAGTAAAAGCCATTAGGCTGCCCAGGTAAGTAAGCCCTTCCCCGCTACCTTCCCAAATTCAGATGCACACCCTTCTAGGTAGAAATACAGATCCAAGAATCTATCTTTAAAACTTTATTTAGTTTTAAATGTGTATGCTTGATTACCTTTCAAAATGATTCAGGTACCCCTAGTGGACAGATTATAGAAGCACACTGATGACAAATACTCAGGCTAAAGCAGCTAAGCTTTCACCTGTGAGCTTTAGTGCACTGAGCTACAATACATAACTGTGAAATGTCCTCCGGGTTATCTGTATTCACTCAGCGTTCGCCTGGAACACTACTATCGCCATCTCAGACTGATTAACATGTTTTTTCCTTTTAAAGGCAGCTGTAATGAACTTACCTGTCTTTGATTATACTGAAATAAAAGTTAGACAAGTTTCTGGAACAGAACGCTTGCAATAATCGAACAACTTTGCTGTAATCATACTCTTTGTACGCTTCTGTAACCTGGGACGGGGAGCAGAGAGAGATAAGAACAGTTACCAGTTTTCATCACAATGACAGCCTGACAACCCCTGATGAACCTGAACTTACAGAAACTGTAATGAGTGGCACAAAGCCTGAGTGAATCTTTTCTTTGAAAGGTTGTTGGGGGTGGGGCAGTTAATTCAGTTAACAATTAGGACAAAAAATAATTGAAATTTAAATTTGAGGGGACAGGACAGGGGGAACCCCAGAAACTATGCCCATAGTTTCTCATTCAACAGAATGGTTCTGAGTGACAGAAATGGCTAAATTTTGGACCACAGCAGATTTCCAGAGCTCTCAAAGTTTTTTTTTGTTCTTTTTAAAATATCCTATTCTAACAATTTCTAAAGACTTCTAATTTGAGGCCTTGGGCGGGCAGGGGAGTGGGAAAAACCAGTCAGATGTCAAAACTAAGTTAAGAGCGTTAAAAACAAAGCCTTCCTCTCAAGAGTTGAAATGGGCTTAAGGGAGTACAACATTGCATCAAAGAAACCTTTGTGGTGGTAATTTGTCTACTTCACACACCCTCTTTACTCATGCACTTAAGACAATTTTCCCTAGAGGGTATAACCAATAAGAAACACACACACATTCCCCTAAATGCAATTTACCCCTACCTTGCTGCCATAATCTTGCAATAAATGCAGCATGTATTGATCTACTATGTACATCTCGGAAGCAGGGATGGAGTCGGTTTCTGGATTGAAGCCAGCCATGTTTCCCAGCATGAAGCGTAGTGTATTCCGAAGCTAGGAGCAAAACCAGAAAAATTAAACAGTAATGGTCTGCGCTTTAGATGAAATACAAAATTACAGCATTCTACAGTGAATTAACTAAAGTTGGCTGTTTTTCAAAATGATTGAATAGTTACAAAAGCATCATGAAGAACATATGCCAAAAGGACCTACAGAAAAGTAAAGACAAGACTGGCTATTACCAAAGGACGCTGCAAAAACTAGTCTTTCCCTCAGTGCGCTTTACTGTTTGATCCACAGATGCAAAATGCAGCAGTACCTACCTAAAGGAGTTCAGAAAAGCTTTCTTTAGTCTAAAGATTGAAAAGCTTTGCAATGAATTCTGCCCAGCTAATGCAAATATAATGAGGACCTGTCACTAGAATGAAGAGTGTTAGCATATTTGGCTTTTACCTTGTTGATATCGTCTCTTGCAGCATTAAGCACAACAGGCCCAATGAGCACCTCAGTAAAAACATTGGATTCTGCCACCCACCAGCGGAGAACATCGGCACCATATGGAGGATCCTTGGTGTGGTCCTACGTCGAGACAGAAAGGCGCACGAGTAAAGCTGCTGGGGGTCCTGCAGCACGGTGAGCTGTGCAATTCCATCTTGTCAGTGTGGTGAATGTACCTGTCAGCGTGCCCTGAGGGCCCCTGTGTTTGGAGGCCTTCGCCCTCTTTTAGCAAGACTCACTGTTAAGCCAGGCCCACAATATAGACTCGCAGCAGCCTGTGTACAGGCAATGCTAGAACTCAGGTAAGCTGAGAGATACTCATCTTACAGCCTTGAATCTTTTGGATGCTTTATATTTAGATATTAACAATTCTATTTTAAACTATGTACTTCCCCCCCCCCCCCCACTTCGGGCTGTTTTCCACCCTGTTTTCAACTCTGAAAATGGCTTCTCTCCCTTTTGGAAGAATAGAAGCTATTGTGTTCTACTGAATCAGATAAGCAAGTCTTTGTAAGGACCGATTCTTTTGCCTAGAGAGCTGCAAAATCTGCTCAGCAGCCTCAGAAAGAGCAACAGGACTAGGGAGGGAAAAAAAAAAAATTCAGAGCATCACCTGCAGTGCAGCCTCCCTGGCTGTGGAATGATATAAGTTTCCAGAGTCAATAAACAGCCTAGGCTGAGAGCAGACAGATTGCTGGGGTGCATCCACTACTACGGCTGCTCTACTGCTAGGCCCAGCTTTAGGTTTCAGTCAGTCTGAAAGCAAAGGCTAATGATTTTAATTTTTTTTTAACATCCTCCCCCCCAAATCACTCCATCAACAGTGTTTCCAAGTTAAAAGGAACAGTTCTACACCACCTATATAATGCGTTTTCTTCTCTCTCAGCACAGAACAAAGGTGTGGGGGTTTTTGGCACTACAGCTGAAGCAAGACAACTCTGTTTTCACTCCAGCCAAATGAATTTGCAGTGTAGGCAAAGACTTTAGAAGAGCCTTATAGAGTTCTGCTACAAGACAGCTGTTTAGAGAAAAACATGCCACAAGACAGCTGCAGAGTCTAGTAGTGAAAAATTGTAACTAGCGATTCCAAGAAACTCAAGAGTTTGACTTACTTCGCCTCCGTTGACAACTACATCAGGGTCAACCACGTTGCCAATAGATTTAGACATCTTCTCCCCTTTCTCACCAAGAGTAAATCCATGAACTACCAGAGTCCTGAAGAAAAGATTTTAATGAAAACAAAATCCCAGTGAAAAATCTATGTTAAGAATAGATTTCTAATGAAGACATTCCTAAGTCAAAATACACAAAACTCCTCTATTTTGGTAAGCCTGAGGCTTCATCTGTTGAGTTCCATCAACCAACCATGAATACACTGTACTACCATCCAAGTAGTGCATACAACTTTATTCTCCTAATTTTGCCAGGCAAGCAACAAATAGTTTACAGAGATCCAGGGCACACATTTCAGCTGAATTGAAGACTAAAGCATTCCTTACTCTTTAAGCCAATACATTTCCCAAAATTGCACAGCCTCCTTGCAACTGACCCACATTACCCTCCCCTGCGCTTTTCATCTCCCAGGGGACAGAGCTCCAGTGTAAGACATGCACACAGTGTTTCCGAATTCCTTACAGCCTAAGGTTCAATTCACAAGTCAATGATTTTAGGAGATTTTCATACTGAGCCTCCCATAATAATCTCTCTGATTATGGGAGTGGGAGAGACAGACCCATGCATGATAATGTAATAGGATATGCCTAAATTACTGGGAAATAAAACACCTATTAAAATTAAGGTGGAAAAACTTTAAACAATAAATCCATTACAATCTAATCCAAGAAAAACTTAATACTGAAAATAAGAACATAAATCAGATACTCAGTAATGGCTTGACTTCTCTTGTTTACACACTACTGTCCACACTATCAAAAGCCCAATAGTTAATAAATGAACTAGCAATGTGTTTGCAATCCACATACTTACTTATATGGTGCTTTCTTCCTTGCTGCCACACTGGTTAACAGAGAGGATTGAAACCAACCTCCCAGTTGGTCTTTTCCTTCAAGGTATGTATCTGCTCTTTGCTCTGCACCTTTAAAAACAGAAGATTTTCTTCAAAATATCAGCCTATATCTTCAAACAATTAATACAGTTTACAGAAAATCTCTGAAAGTGATCAGTGAAACTTATTCTGCTCTTTAAACCCAGTTGGTAAGTTACTTCTATAAACGGTGTATGGTTACTTGAACGTGATACAAGTGGTTCATTAGTACCACAATTTTTTTTTTAAAATCCAAGACTCACTGAACTCCAAAATTTAACAAATAAGCTTCCCTTCCCCCAAACAAAATAATAAATTATGAAAACCAGAAGCTATCACGCTCCGAGCACTTCATAAGAAGTTCACAAAATACTTTCCAAGCACTCCTGAACAAACTGAAGGACCCAAGAAAAGATCACATACTTTGGAATGAACAAAAAAAAAAAGTCTACGCTACAACATGAAACTTTGCCAGTTGGGAATTACTCAGAATACAAGTCACAGATGTACCGTGCCTGACTAGCCTACATAAGGCATCAGGTATTTTCAGAGGAGACCAGGCAGCAACCTGGTCTTTGGCAGCAACCACAGCTCTCCTGTGACAGAATTTACATTTCTGGTCACTGGTGTTCCAGGAAGATTAAAAATTTCAGGAAAGGGTTAGGACAACATGGGAAACAGAAAGCCTGTTGTGGGAGAGAGGGGTCTGGAGGAGCCTGGCCTGTTTAGCTTATCCAGGTGAAGACGGAGTGGAAATATTATTTCCTATAAATACACAAAAGAGAAGAATGCTGGTGAAGAACAACTGTAGCTAACAAGTACTGTTGGCATCAGAGTAAAAAAGGGCTACAAGGCACACAGACTGGGTATTAGCTGACTGCACATTAAAAGCAGAAGAGCAAATCCAGCTTTCCCACAGGGTTGAAAGAGGGCAGCAAAGTTTTAGTGGCTTTACTGGTGGAGTTCAGTCGCTGTACAAAAAGGTACAAGTCTTGTTGACTCAGGAAGTCCCTCTTTGTCCCCAACAGTCCCAGACTGGTCATCATCAGAGTAAGAACAGGATAATGTGGAGCATGGCAGAACATGCAAGTCAAAGCCTACAAATGTGCAAAATTGTAGGTGTATTTGGCAGGAACTTAGTTTTGATTCTAAAAGTTGGTGGTGTAATTTTCCAGATATTCAGAAACAAGTTTCTCAGCTCAGTTTTTATCTACTAGCTCCTTTAATCCTTTTCCTAGGACCCCTGAGACAATGCTTCTTTCTGCTGCTGACACACTTGATTTATTTGTTTAGCTTAATGGAAGTTTCGATATTTAGATCCATCCTGCAATAAAAGGAAGTTCAACATTACAAAGGTCAAGGCCATACAGTTCCAGCTAGAACAGGAAAAACGTGTGGGTAGATGTTATGGTTTTAACACATTTGTTTATTCCTTCAAGAAAATCTACAGAGTTCGGGCTTTAAACATAGAATAAGTAGGGATCAGCCTTTGTATTAGCAGACTGCAAAAATACTTAAGAGGACAAGATTAAAAAAAGAATATTTGCGGTAAGGAAGAAAATAACAGTAGAAAACCTGTAACAACACACTTGTTATTTACAACTAATTTACTAGCCACTGGGTTTAGAGAGTGAATTTTTCATGGAAGTGCCAGTATTTACAACTTAGCGGAGGGAAGAATTTAAACAACCAAAGGATTACAAACAGCAAACTGTGTTGGTCTTTTCTGACAGGAACTAGTACATCTGGCAGCCTGGTTAATGTAGCTCACAAGGTTAATGGAGGCCTGAACATTCAAAGATGGGTTTTGCATATACAAAGCCTGCCTTTTAAGAGCACTGGTAGCTCTCCTGCCTCAGTTTCATTAAAGCTGTAATGGTTATATATAAATTAATTAGAACCACACACATGTTTCTTTGTAAATGGAAGAGTATGTCTGATGACCCAGAAAAGACTTTTCCGTTGTTTATCTTACACTGAGGTATAGTACATAGGTCATTAAAGAGAATTACAGTTTACAATCCTTCTGGTTGGATTTCAAGATTCCATATCTTTGATCTTACAGACTTTGACTTTTAGATTAAACTTATTGAATTTTAATGCCAGGAATGATTCAGCTAAGATAAAGTCAGGTCCCTCAGTCAGCACAAAAGTTTACACACTTAAGATAGGTAAGTTGTAAAATAATCACATTCATTCAGTTAAATATTAGCCAATAAGATAGGGAAAAAAGTTACCATGTTGAAAACTACCATCACTGCGTAACAAAACTACAGGTAAGAAGCCGCATGACTTTTACCAATGGCATATCACATCGCGATAGAGCCCAGTGCACATTTTTTTAATGAAATTTTTTGAACAATAATAATCTCAAGGTTGTAGTGCAGATGGCACTCTGCACATGAGGAAAATGTCAAGTCTGTAGGAGAATTTCAAGACAGAAAAGAATTCTCTAAAATAGATACTCTAAAGAGAGCTACTGAAATAAGCACTATCAAAAGGCTGAACACAAACTGAACTTCAAGGGAGGGGGAAAAAAAAAAAGGAAAAAAATTAAAAAGAGTCCTAGGCACCACCATGTTCAGTATTCAAAAATTAGCAAATGCTTTTGAACCAAATTCTGCTTTTACCACACCTTCTTTCTGGAGGCAGTGTATTAACACTCTTCTACCCCACAGCAGTACTGTGAAAATGAATTTATTACTGTATGAAGCATTCAGACTTGAATTTTAACATTGCATAGAAGAATATGGAAACAGTTCTTTCAAAAAATATTTGAGGCACGTATAGCAAGAAGGAAACAGGATTAGATAGCACAACAATAAACTGTCCTGTGAAAAGTGTTAGGCAAACAGACCGTTAACGAAGCAAACAGTACCCCCAGAAAACTTCAGTGGCAGTGGGTTTGTGGGTTTTTCAGAGCATGTTGCACTTGTGGATCTGCTCTCAATGGTGCAAGGGAATTAGTATTCATTTTAGGCACAATCTAGTTATAACTGTACATTCTTGGCTTTGTGACTATGGCAGCTAGATCTTTGACCTTAGTGTGTAAGTCACACCTTCCTACCTGCCACACCGCTGATGTAGAACGGTTTGGTTAATTTGTCATTTAGCTAGAAGTGGTACCTTTGGCACACCTAAGCTGGAAAAAGGAAGCCAACCATAATTCAATGAAAAAAGAGCAACTTTAAGTCATTTCCATCAGAACTATGCCCTGTCTCTGGTAGGAAACACAGCAGGGCAAGCGTTAGAAATATGACTGTATCCATGCAACCTATGATTTAGTCCATTGAGCTTGCTGCCACTGAGCAACTCCTTTAACCTGTTCAAAACCCTCAAATTGCAGAATCTTTCTCTCTTCTTCCTCCTCCCCAGTCCCTTCCCAACCTGCCATGTTTTTTGAAAGCAAACTGCACGGTCATCAGCTAAAGGGATGAATTTTATAACTGCTGCATCTCATTTAATAAGCTTGGACACAGCTAGTTCAAGTCCAGTGAAAATTCAGGCCTAAGTTCCCCAACCTGCAGAGACGTTGAAGAGAATTACTTATTTTTGCAAGACTGGAACTGGCAGAGAAGTTTGTAATGCTGTTTATTCCTGCCGGTTACTAGCAGACAGATAATCATTGACCTATTTCCAATAACTTGAGTTCATGGTAGAGTGAAACAATTACAAACATAGTGTCACAGTTTTAGCCATCTATTACATCCTCCAGCTGCCCTGAAATTAACTCATGTGCTGCAAAAGAACGACTGCCATGACCAACACTGTCATCAGAAGGCAAGCAATAACTGCTGCTACCACTGATTTCCTACCACAAAATTAACAGGTAGCACACCAGCTTCCACATGCCTCTGTGCCCTCCTGAGTTTAAGCCATGGGGAGTTCTTCTTCCTGTTGCGACATTCTCTAAGCAATTTTGGATTTCTCTGTGGATTTCACCCATTTTTCCCCAAAAGTACTTTGGAAAAGAATCCTATCAGTTAGCCTGTTTGTAAGCTTTGCCAATTATTTTTATTGTCACAGGAAAAGTTCTGCAAAATTTTTAAAAGCTGGAGCATATTAGGAAACACAAGACAAAACTATGAATTCAACAACTTCTCTTGCAAAGTGCATTTTTCATGAAGGGTGAGTTGAAACAGTAGTTTCATATGAATCACTGAGACTACTTCCACTTCTGGCAATGTCTGGAAGCCTCAATTACATAGGAGAGAAAGTAATGCAACTTTTGGATCTTTTCCCTGCTCTAGGAGTCCCTGCTCAAGCAAGGGGGTTGGACAAGATGATCTCCAGAGGTCCCTTCCAACCCCTACCATTCTGTGATTCTGAAGATAAAGAGGCTTGCAAGATCACACTGCTTGTTAGTCCTTCCCCCTGCTTTTGAACTGGGGGCCACTCCAGTTATGTCAGACAGTGAAAGAAGATGCCTTACACACACCACGTTGCAGCAAGTTTCATGAAAATGGATGACTAGATAGAGGACATTTTAATGGTTCCATAGAAGTAGTCTGTACTGTGAAAGACCCAACATTTATCAGATATTACGGAATCCATATGGGACCCTTACACAAATTAACAGTGAATTAAGGGTCCTGATTCTGCTGTTCCTTATTAAACACGATGCCTTTCCTCTACACAGGATTAGAGGTAGTTTTTGCATACTGATGTGTTAAGCCCTTAAAAATGCAAGTATGTAACTGTGCACATAAAATACCACTACTTTGTTCTACCTTTCAAAACCAAACTAGAAACATTTTAAAAGAGTATGAGCTTTAATATATGTAAAGGTCTTCTCGAAAATGAATGTTTGCTGATGGTACTATTGCCTGACCACGTTGCTAAGAAATAAAACCTGTGGTGCTAACGTGTTTTATAATTCAAGAAGATTGTTATCGCGCATTTGTGTACTGAGGGTTTAAAGTCCAACAGCCTTGATGTATGGAACCAGGCTCCTCCTTTAAAAAGGAGTCCTGACTTCCGACAGTGTATATTTTATATATCTTTATACAAATATATATCTGCTACCTGCTGAGTAGCAACTACTGACAGTAGGAGCTATAAATAGTGTATAGCAACTATAAATATTTTAAGCCACAGTATACTGCTTTAGTTACTGAAATTAATCAGAAGTGGAAAAGTACACCTACACTATTAAAATTATAATACTTAGATTCAGCAGCTGATCTCCATTTTTTTTTCTGCTTCAAACAGCATGCACAAGCACAAACTGAAAATATTTTAAGAGTTACCAACTAGCAGCAGAGTGCCCTGGCTGTTTGTGTCATGGAAGTTCTACACTTAAACCAAATCGGTTCTGATTAGATGACGTATGGCAGAACCAGTCAGAACAGAATATTAGAAAAATCTCAACTTCAACTATGCTGAAAATGCGTTTGCCAACATTAAATCCTTATCTTTACAAGCAAAAGCAGCTTTACAAGAAGCCACAACCAGTTTGCTGCTGGCATAATCTAACTCAGTTTTGCTGACATCACTACCATCATGCAAAACAGTTATGTTTTGTTCTCCAAGTATTTTAAAAGAAAGATCAATGTATTAATTCTGTACCTTCCAAAACATGAGCCCAGGAAGTTCCACTGTCAAACCAGATGTCTAGGACATCCTGTCCCTTGACATAATCCAAAACATCACGACCACCAGCCTATTGAAAAAACAATTATTAAATAATGCAACTAGAATACTCCGTATCATCAATGCTTTTCAAAGCTAGAAATAAAGTAGATTTGGTTTCTGGACCAGTTTTGTAGAGGCTCTACTACCAACTTTGTGAGTGAACACGAAATAATTTACATACATTTTCACAATAGTTTTCAGATAATTACTGATGAAAACCCAAAACAGAATAAGGAAAAATCACCAAAAACACTGACATGACAAAGTAACACTACAGTTCGTGTGCTAGCTTAAGAACACAATTGCTGAAGGAACAATAAAAAGTTAGGAATAACTAAATGAAAATTTGAATCTACTTTAATGACAAAGGCTTAATATAATTTGAGCTCATAATATGGTTAATTAGGATGTCACTTTCCTCCTGAACAAAAGTGAGGATGGAGATCTCTGCCCTGAATTAATGGCACAAATCTGATTGTGTGTATTTTGCCATACTCGGATCTCACTTTCTGAATATTCCTTTCAGTGACAGAACGAGAGGAAATGGCTTCAAGCTGCATCAGGGGAGGTTTAGATTGGATATTAGGAAAAATTTCTTCACTGAAAGAGTCGTCAGGCATTGGAACAGGCTGCCCAGAGAGGTGGTGGCGTCATCATCCCTGGAGGTATTTAAAAGACAGGTAGACTCAGCACTTCAGGGCGTAGTTTAGGAAGCATGGTGGTGTTGGGTTAACGGTTGGACTTGATGATCCTAGAGGTTTTTTCCAACCTTCGTGATTCTGTGATTCACAGGATACCTCCTCGTGGAGGTACAAGATTCTAAAGGCTTATGGGAATATATGAAGGTTTTATATTATTTCCGATCACTGAACTGTTTAAAGCACCTTCTGTATTTGAAGTAAAAAAAAAAAAAAATACCTTTGCTACAGCCTCTTTTGACAGTAGTTGTTCAATAGGAAGGGTCCACCATGCATCTGTTCCTTGCTGCTCCACTATTTTGATGACATCTGTGGTAGTTTCACTGGGTTAGAAGGAAAAATGGGGTTTGTGAATTGATGCGTTAATCATACCTTTCTACAAGTATCCCAGATCCAAAGTGGTGAGATAAACTGATAGAGAGATCAAGACATTTAAACCTGTGATTTTCCAGCTTCTAATTCAGACAAGACTCCACAGAGCCTTCTGCCTGTATTAAAAAGACTTCCTACTTCTATCTTGCAAGATGGGCAAGGTTGTATAAAACCTGGACACACAGAAACCTGCATGTATTCCAAATAGCTTTTTCTGCAAATACTCAATAACTGGGCACTCAGAAAAGATGCCGCCAGCTTGAAAACTTCTAAAATCCATTTCACTTGCTATTTCTTGACCTTGAATTTACAGAAACTAAACAACTATTTCCCCCCAAAATATATGCTCTTTTTGACCACAGGCTTCTTTCTTCCACTGGATAAAAAGACCTTGAGAACTCATGTGGAAATAGAGAGTTAGGAAATGGCAGCATTTCGAGTAACATGTATATATATCTATTAGAAGAACTTCTGTTTCCCCCTTTTTAGCAATATGTTTAGCAAAATGGTAAGAAACATGTACAGAAATATATTAATCCCGGTAATGTGGGAAATGAGACTTCTGTACTCAGTAGAGGAGTGATGTAAACAATCATTCAACATACACTGAGTCCCTATGGTATAGCACCAGCCAGGACAAGGGTCCCAAAATAAACAGATATTATGGAAATAAGAAAAATTAAAAAAAATTAACTGTTTTTTCTGATGTCATGCAACCACAAGGCGTGCAGTTCTGTGCACTATCTATGACACATTCAGTCATCCCCAGTAGGTAAGGCTATAGCGAATTGATTTTTAATATCATTTAATGCCAAGTCTAGACATAAATTAAGGTAGCTCAAAAACCAAAACAAACCCCACATACTTTGTCTTGCTGACTGACAGAGCACTTACTAAAGAAATGATTTTTAAGACATCTGCTGTGTTTAAGGAATAGTGCAGATCACCATGACCTGCCAACTTAAAAGCCGCTGTGTTACCCTGTCTACCAGAGATCAGTTTTTAACTCGAGAAATGAAGATTTAATCAACTAACTTCTTGATACAGTATTGTGGAAGGGGAAAAAGTAAAATAATGATCTGGCGTAATTATCTTGAAAACACAAAAGGCAGATGATCTAACTTCTTTAGTGTCATCACTCGGTTTTGTATTTGGACTTCAGCACAGTATTTTTTTTCTTCAGTGCTAATACGTTGAGCTACATCGCTACAACATTTAGAGGACTCTTACACACAGAGTTTAAGCATGAAAACTCATGTTCTCCAAGAAGATGTAGAACAAATTATTACTTAATTACATGACATGAGGTGCAACAGTAAGAAGAAAATGGAGTCTTGCTCTTGATTGTGGAAATGAAATCGCAATGATAGACCAACAGTTTTGTATTAATCAATCATTAATTAATCAATTTACTTTTCAAAGTAAATTCCTGTAGAACATCCCAGTAGGCTTTCTGGATAAAGAACCCACTAACCAGTAGCACTCACAAAGCAACAGCCAGCTAGCACACCACCGCCATTCTTACCCTTTCAGACTAGAATGGGTATCATTCACCTTCCGGTTTAATGGTGATAGGACACAATTTATGGCTTTGCAATATATCTGCTAACATTTATCTCGGTAAAACAACATTCAGGAGCTCTAGCTCTGAATGCTATTCTTACCTTTCAGAAATATTTGCACAGAGGCCTATTTGCCTATACTCCTAGTTGTGAAGTGTCACTTTTCCAGGACAAAAGCAAACAACTCCTCCAGTCCTGGTAGGTTCCTAGCAGAGAGCTGGTAAGTATACCTTATGCCTTGCCTCCTTCAGGCTAAATCTTCAAATTCAGAAAGCTCTCAAGGGAAAAAAAAAAAAAAAAAAAAAAAAAAAAATCATCAAATAAGCCAAGAAGTTTGTTTGTCTCAGCCCAGACTAAACAATTTGTCTCTCTCTTGCGGGGTCAGTACCTTCCACGGAAGAGGCTGGCTTTACACCCAGACCTTCAATGACGACACAGACCATAGTACCTGGGAACATTTTAGAAAAAGCAATACACAACATTATTTTTTGCTCCTTGCCAAATAAGGCTCCATCTTTGATTCTCCTCAAATATACTCTCAGTGTATTTAAGAGGGTTATGGATAACTAGTTGACTTGAAGTGAATATTTCAAGAGCTCTCTCCACAGTCTCAATGCCCTCCTGTTACTGGCCAAGTCTTACCCATGGAAGTCACCAGCGGAAGACAGAGTAACTAAATTTAAAAAGAGGATGATTTACCCTAAAACATGCTTATTACCAGATAAAACGTTAGTGCATGTTGCACGATTCATGGAAGAAGTGCTCAGCTAATGTCTCTACCATCAAATTAGAGCCAGAACATTTTTCTAATCAAGAATCTAGTATAGGAAAGCTATATAGTATATTCTAGTATAGAAAAGCTACCAGCATGCCCTATAAGGCAAGTAGAAAATTCAAACAGGAATTAAGCTTGTCCACATAACTTTTCTGTATTGCAAATACACTTCAGCAGAGGGACATGAACTCTAGTGATGTATTCATTTTTGACCTATACATTTTTAAAGCATTCAACAGGTATTTGACGATATCAGTGTTTGTAGGGATTTTTAAACGGTGATAAATCGCGCTACAGACCAAAGCTAACAGCTACTTTGAACAACATGTAGGAATATACTTGTAACAAAAAAGTGTTTTCAAGGGGCTGTTTGGATTCAGTCTGATGACAGCAGAAAACTCAGTTTGTGAGATGTTCTAAGTTTTAAGTAAAGGAGATACAGCCTGAAGTAGCACCAGTCTTCTGACATTGCAACTGTTAACTGCAATGACATCTCTCCTCAATGGAAGAGGTAATGATCAAGGTCAGGCATATCACACAAATACTTGGAGACATTAACAAGGGGGAAGACACCTGAAACACTGTGTTAGTGCAAACTGTATTACCTGTAGTTAGGATGAACTGTTCTCCCTTCCATCAGAGGCAGGGGGAGGGACAAGGAGGAAATAAAACCTTGCTATCAAACTGCCTTGGGAAACCATCATGAAATGACTGCCTTCATTTACAGTAAGAATTGCCAACGCCACACAACAGTCGTCTACTTTTGTAGATACACCATTACAACAAAACACACTATGGACTCATCTTTTGCCAAGTGTATGGCTATGCAGTGCACACGCTTATATTGTTAATTTATGAAGGGCTGAATTATTTTAAAGACACATTTTCACAACACGTGAACTAACAGATAAGATTATGCTACAGATCAAAGTTTTCAGATAATTAAGAGAAGGTCACATTTGTGTCATGAATCACTTACAAGAAATAGAGTCAGTGACTGTGAAGTCAATTTATTATTGACCAATATTCTCAAAATCCTGTCATAGTCTCAAATCAAGTAAAAAAACATTTTAGAAGTGCGAGGTTTTTTTTTTCCATTACATTCTGCTTCTGTACAGAATGTAAGTGAACGTTAACAGTCAGGTATTTTTTAAGAGGAGACAGTTAAGACCAAAGATTTCCAGGATACCATTTCACCAAATACTTTCCCCTTCTACTGTTTGTTTGGGGTTTTCAAACTAACAAAACTAATCCCCAAAAAACCCTGTTCCTCTAATCTTTTCCCAGGATCCTTATGATCAACTATTACCAGAGAGAGAGAAACAACTATATTTAAGGTATCTGTATTGTAAGGAGGAAGATTTTTACGAAGTACTTTTATGTAAGGTGCAAGTGAAAACCACCTTTCTCAAATAACTACTCATCATTTTATAATCTGTGGGCTTCGACATGAGCATGATAATTCAGCGAACTAGCAATAAACACCATTGTAAAACTTTGCCCTGTATTCATACACTATCTAGAAGAACCTGCATTACGTGTCACTCGCTACGTTTCAACACTGAAACCCCATGCAATTCACGCTACCTCAACAGCAGCCAATCACTCTGAAGTCTGATATTGATTACGTTGAACACTTATTTAATGTGTTAACAGAAATTAGACAGCATTAAGATATAATCGGGAGGAGAAGAATACAGTGCCTGATGTTCTCTCAACTTCTTTTCAAACAACAGTACAGAGAGGAAGTTATCTTCTTTTGTACATGAACATTGATACTGCAGCGGTAAGTATTTAGGTTATGGTAAGTTGCTATTGCTTACAAGTCACTGAAATACCTTAATATTTTAAAAAGCAAATTACAGGGCAGGGTAGATATACTTCAAAAACAGACTGGGGCTTTCTTTGTCAGAAATTTTAAGTTAATCAAAGTCACAGAGAAGGGGACAAAAGGTCTCAGGCATTAGAGCAACCTTTGTAATAGTACTTATGACCAATCTCCAAACAGTGAATTTGTAAAGAAGTTATTGCATGAGGTCAGATTAGAAGTATGTAGTTCACATTTATTACCTGGTCTGACCTACTACTAGAAATACAGATCTCTAGTTTTACTTTTGGAGCTCGCTCTCTCTTCTTTTCCATGAGTTACAGAATTTCCTAGAATCACAATGTTTTATCTTGAAATCTATTAAATTTTTTGAATTTGACTAACAGTATAAGCATTTATTTGTGCATGTATTCCATTTAAAGTCTTCTTTCTCCACTCGTACAGAAAAATTACGCTGAAACCTACCTGTGTATTCTTACTTAAAACGACAATAATGAAAAAATGTTCTCTCTTTTCTCTCTCTCTCATATAGAGTTTTGTTATTTTATAATAATTTCTTAATTCCTGATTGCAATATGATGCTTTACATAAAGAATTTAATCATCAGTAATGTATTAAATTTATAACTGTAGACAACAGTGTCATACAATCAAATGTCATTTAGGGCTATGGGGCGGCCACAGCAGCAAACAAAGGCTCATGGAGATCCTGCATCAAACTTGTTGCATACAAGAGTACAATCTAACTCTTGGCTTTCAAGCTAGAAAGACAGGATTGCTGGTATGGGAAAAGTATTCTGTTAGAGACAAGCAGTTGCATCTTGCAAAAGGCTGCAGAAAGCTTCTCTTTCATTACAAATTCAGGGAAATACAGCAGTGTATTTCAGGGACTTTTATTAAAAAAAGAAGTCTTTTTACAGGTGATACATCAACAGGATCACTCAAGATTGACCATTGGTGCTCTCATATGTAACAGCAACTCCATGTGGACTACACTGACTTCCAGTGGAGATGCTGTTACTTTTGATAGCCACTCGAAAACTCCACAGCAGCTGCTACTGGAAGCACATTTATCCGGCATTCAGAATAAGAAAACAGCTTTTGGTTTGAAAATTAAGTCATTTACTCTTGTTTAATGATATTAATTATTCACAAAATCTGAATATGAACCTTCTTAAGTGTTAGAAATACATCAGCAACCTATTGTGATATAATTTTCAAAATGATAATGCAAATGCAACAAAATATTTAGGCGTAGCTGTTTTTTTCAGTAAGAACTGGTGTCCAGGAAAATGACCTATGAATTGACAGACTGCTTTCTAAATCTGCCTGTCATTTCTATAGGCCAATATTCTGTGCACTTCTACTCTGGTTATGGAAGTCTGCTATGGCTAGCTTTAGATATTTAATGAGTGTTTTACTTTTCTTTGAAAATTTCACCTCTGCTGTAAAATGTTAGAAGTAAACAGTACTGACTATAAACGAGCATCAGAAGCTGTCAGTCAAATTAAATAAATCTACTTTTCAAGCACTTTGGATATGTCTCTTTTTCCCTAAATGTGTCTCTTTTTCCCCCAGATCAATTCTAACCAAACATGCCATACTGTCTCTTTGTTCAGTCACGTACATGCATTGACTGCTAGGCCAACACCTACTCACAAAGGATGAATTGTTAAACTACTGCAGAGTTTATCACACCAAAATTCCCTGATTGCCACATACCGCACAATTCCAGCAATAATCTCATGCAGCTCAAGCACTTACGAAAGACATGCTTTTTAATCCAGGTCACTGGCTGTCAAGGTGGTTTTACTACCAACTGAAGGAATTCCCATGCATCCCTCCTTTCAAATGCTTTCTGTACCAGCTCCTCTATGCTCCAAAGATGCTATTGCTTCATGGTGCTTTTCACATTTGACTGCCAACTGCTGAACTGTTTTTCATTACACTCTTGTTAAATATGTAGTTTAACAGCAAAATAATTCTAAGTAAGCACAAGTAACACACTCAAGGCTACCCTGCAGACAGACTACACAAAGTATTCCTCAGAAACTGTGGGTTTTTTTAATGTGAACTTACACTTACTTTTTAATACAGTAACAGTTTTTGCAGGTAAAATTATTTTACACCCCACCGAGCCTCCATCCCTTTATTTCCTGATCTGCATCAGCATTATTCAGGTACTATAAACGACTACGGTTACTGTGGTCTTTTCTTACAGTTATTGCCTACTGTGAGAGAGTCAAAGTACATATCTGTGCACCTACACACCCAGTCACGCTAGGTTAAGCTAAGGACTAACTAGTTAAAAGTCCATTCCCTGCCCTCCAGACCCTAAGCCTCACCTATGACAATACTCATGTGCTCAGTCCAGCCTCTGGAAAACACGCTGGAGACTCTGCAGTGTGTCTATTCCACAGCAGAACAGAAAAAGTTCTGCAACACTACTTAAGTTCATCTCCAGCTAAGCAATCTTATTATCCATAATGAAATTGCACAAACAGTTGTAAGGTTAAGATGTACAAAATGGAGTTACACCAGCGTATCTCAAGAGAGAAAACAATTATAGAAATAAAACTATGAATGTGGAACTCCACAATATTATTTTATGAAAACGTATTGTAGACGATATTCACAATTGAAAAACTCTGTTCCCCAAAGGGGTAAAACCAGAACTCTCATTACTCCTCAAAAGACAGAAAAGAATCATATTTGACTGAGGTTTCTTGTTTTAAAGCATAGCTTGGATTTCTTCCACATTACATTGTCTGGAATTCCTGAAATGCAGTGTTTGCAAGATCTGGATACTATTAACTTAACCAAAAGATGGCAGAATAAGGCCAGCATCTAAAGCTTTAGTCATACCAAATCATATAGCTAAAGGTCACTTAATTACATTTATTAAGGCTGGCTCTTCAAAAACACTCGAATTTTGTTTTGAAACAACCAGTTTGGTTATTCCTCTTCAGGTATCTCATGGTCACTTATTCAATTGCAAAAAGCTGTTTTGACAAAATACCTGTATTGTTCAATTTACTGTGCTACAATTACAGTTGCAATCCATTCTAACCACAACTTGCATTTTAATACTTGCTTAAATGTAAAAGCCAGTGATTACTGCCAGCTCGCTCAACTTGAAGATGAGGGATGAAAGCAGCAATTACTATCAAGGGGACTTTTCAGGTAACCTAAAAATCTAAGTAAATGGGTTCCTATTACTTACATACAAGTCACCTTCAGCAATGAGTTTTGATTGTTTTAATTTATAGCTGAATTAGTTCTGTGTATAAATAGCTACAAGTAAAAGCATATATTTATACTTAAATAGTCAAAAGTGTTATAATACCGTATAATGGCAGCACAACAGACAGTGCTCATACTTCAATTCTTCAGTATATACGGCCAGACAGATACCTGTTTATCAAGCATTCTCCTGTGTCCTTCTGATAAAAAACAGGAATTGGAACACCCCAACATCTTTGTCGTGATATACACCAAAATGTCCTTCTGTCCAGCATTTCGAGCATTCTGTTCACTGCAGACGTAGGAATAACTTTCACTCTTTTCAGCACTTCCTATGAAGTAGACAGTGAGTTGTTGAACTTGCTTCAGCATTCAGACAAACACTGTTTTATACTACCAGTAAAAAAAGTTACGGGTCTACACTCCCACTTCCAGTGTTGAGTAACAAGTTCCCAGGCAACTCTCACATTTACTTCACCACACATTGCTCTTCAATAACATACTTAAAACCCTGTACATGCAGTACATGTCTCCACAGAGCAACCAGTGCTTTTTTGCCAGCTCTGATTCTCTAGCAGACACACCTTAAAGTGAGTTAGAAATGGCATCAGTATCTCTATCTGAAGTTTAATAGCTCATTGTGTCTTGTGCTGTTGTCTGCTTTGAAACCACATCTTGATACATATTGCCTGGATTACTGTGGGCTAACACTCACTCCCAATCCCACTGAATAATCATCATACTTTCCTTCATTCTAGATAAAGATGAGTACAGAATAAACACCTCATGCCCGAATTAGAATGAAATCACTGTTACCCAAGACAGCCTAAGGTGCTTCTCTGAGTTTTCAGTGTGGATGTACATAATTTCATTTTTTTTAATTTCATTTTAAAAAAAAGTTTGAAAGTTATTTAAAATAGGACTGTGGCAAAATTAATAGGGAGCAAAGTTGTCTGGCCATGCAAGGCTACCATAACAACAAAGGTAATTATAACAGTGATAAAACTGCTTATTCTGATTTAATTCCTTGAAACACTGTATTTTTAAAAATATTTCAGGGAAAAATATTCAGTAGCTCTAAGAAATATGTGCATCTCCTGTAAATACAATGAACAAATATGTCAGTCGATGTATTTATCCTGGATTATATCAGTATTTACAAAAAAAACCAACGAATATTCATCACTTCTATAAATAAATAACACTTCTCAACTAGTGTTTGTAAACCCTAGAGAAGAACATATTCTGGAGGGAGCTACAGCAAGCTTTTTTTGCTGATTCCAAATGGCATCAGCTATCTTTAAATGTCCTATAAGAAAGCAAAATAATATACCTGTGCCGTAGCCTTCACACTTGCTGTGTTTACAAACCACTGTTTGCTGGCACGAATAATCATTGGTTTTTTAGTCCTCCAGTCATATGGGTAACTGTGTACATATTTCTCCTCTTTTAACAAACTCCCAGCTGCTTGAAGCATCTGAATGACTGAGAGAAAAAAAAATGAGGCAAGCTTAAAATCTGATTTGAACATATTGCTACTTTTAACCTCAATTCATTCCTTTCCATGATCAACACAGTAAGAAGTGCCTGCACCTCATCCACATTCAGAATGTGTTCAGTTTACATGAACCCTCAAAACATACCCACAAGAATGTAACTGATGAAGTAACAAATGGCTAAACATCAAATGCTCACCAGCTTCATTCCCCTCTTCAAGGACATTCTTATTCTGAAGTTCAGGACCTGCAGCTTCGGTAAAAAAACCACCTTCATCCACAAGGCAATCCTTAAAATAAATATGTTAATCATGTCAATAAAATACCATGTGGCAATTAATTATTTTTTTGGTATTCCAAAGTGAATTAAGTAGTCTGTTGAGTAACTACTTTTCTGAATAGCAAAGTAAGTTATATTTAAGTACACTTCAGAATTTAGTGAACTGCAATTTAGTAATCTACCAGGCAAGAGAATTTTACTTATCAGAAGAAATGAGCACCATTATGTCCGCAGATACATCGCCGCTGCCTCACATCAACTCACTGCTTAGTATTTCAATGACTTTCCAAATTAACAGTGAAAACCAAAAACAGACAAATGAAAGCCCAAGAAAAACCCTACCCTCAAGAAAACTGACCCAGAAACATGACTATAAGCAGGTTTTGGAACAGCTCAAGAGTTTCCTCTTTAAAGAGGTAAAAAAGAATACCTTGCATCTTCATTTCCACCAAACACAAAGTGATCATGCATAACTGAACTGTATTGATTTATGTGCTTAAAACAAGCTTTGCGAAAAAAGAGTAGTTATAACGACCTACATAACTGGTGGTTTACTGGTGTGCAAGACACAGCTTTAAAAACCAATTCTGAGTACTGAGAGCCAGTTTCTGGGAATTGCTGTCTGTGTTATCCTTTAAAAACCAAAAACAAGCACACAGAGAAGAGAAATCCAATTCTATTCTACCACTTCCCTGTAAGCCTTAATTAACAGATGGATGAAAAACTTCAACTTTTTATTCTGATACACACTTTTTTAAGGTTAGTCCTGCATTCCTGCAGGCCATTAGTGATACACTTATCCGAATGCTTCAAAATGTTCTCAAGTCTTATGCACAAATCACAATTGGTTTAGTGGCACGTGATCAAACAGTTGCAGGAAATCAAGAGCAACAGCTGAAACAATAAAGTACCGTGTGTAGCTGATGGTGGGAAGCTACGCTGTAATCTTCCATACCATGAGCTGGGGCTGTATGAACTAATCCTGTGCCTTTTGCCATTGTCACATGATTTGCAGGTAACAGAGGAGAGATTCTGCCAGGAATTGTGGGATGAGCACAAGAACCATCTGCCAAATCTACACCTGGGGGTGAAAAAAACAAACAGTAGAGAAAATAGAGAAAACATTAATGCATTCAGCTTCTTTTTGTGAGAGAGCAGAAATGGAACAATTAATCAGCAAGTGTATGCACAGAATACTATTCAGATGTACTACTACTTCATCTTGTTTGTGGGTCCCTGTCCAAATGCTTTCAAATTCTCTGCATTGTTAATCTTGCACACGTTTTTTTTTATTTTGTAGAAAAAAGCTTTTCTCCTACCTTAGACAATGGTATTCTGTTAGTAGTGACATTCCACCTAGAGATGCTCCACACACTCCCATTTCTTGGGGACCATTATCTCAGTGTTTCGGAAACAGATCTCAGTACTGATTTACCAGGCTAAAAACCTTGAATTTGGGAGCTATTCCTAGTTCTGCTACTAAGTACCAATATCATAATGAACAATTAATTTAAATTCCCAAAATTACATACAAATAAAGAGATTACAGCACGAATGAAGCTAGTGACAGTTTAAGACTGAACAAAACTAAGAAATCTTTCTAGTAAAGCCTTGCTGAAAGTCAAGAATCACAGAGCTTGAAGAATATTTCACATGGCAAAACAGCCTCCATTGAACACTTTCTCCCTAGAAGGAACATATTTAGGAACTGCTGTCACACAGTTAGGTACACAAATACAGAAAGGTAACAGATCTAATTACTGAATATTCAGGAACATAAAAAGAATGGGTTCTGATACTACATTTCTTTTCAAGAAAGTCCAAATCTATCGTTGTATATTATCTGCAAATCATGTGATTCAGGAAGGTGGAACCTGGGAGAGCACCACCTCCAGGTAATATTATCATTAGGTAAAGACACGACTATTAAGCAGAGAAACAGATAATTTTTCCTTTCTGAAAAAGAGGGCATGGAAAGACACAAAATAACCTGAAAGAATCATAGAAACCACCATTCTCACCTCCTTTAGATATGCACATTTGTAGCACTGAATCACTGATAAAGGCAAATGAATAAAGTTCACAAACATCACATTAAATCCCAACTCATGACACTGAATCAGAAGTCTGTCTATTAAGAAATACCACTATGCACTTTATTAGGATGGAAACGTAACCGCTTTAGTTTGCCCACAGAGACAACAGTCACCTATGGTACCTCAAAATATTCTTTATGGTCATGGGGAAGGCTTAAGACACTTCTTAATAATGAAAAACTTGAAAAGTAACAGAACACAACAACAACAGCTGACAGTGCTACCGATTGTGCTACATTAGGTAATTTCAATATTTTCTGTAGAATTTAGCAATCAGCAAGCGTACCAGTAATTAGCCCCTTGTTCTCATCAGCAATGGATGAGAGAGAAAGACAAACAGCATTAGTGTAATTAAGGTTTTGATACGGAATGAACTTCCAACTCTGTGTTTAAGCTTTCCAAGTGTGAATCCAGATTTTAAAAAGTACTTTGAAATCTACAGATGAAAATTTGAGCTACAATACACCAATACTAAATCTGACAGACTACTAGTCCTCTTTGTATTATTTTAGTGAAGTGTGTTCTCAAAATATAAACAAACAGTAATACATCAAAACTGAAGCAGTTTTCAGACACCTGCAAGCAGATTTCTGGGAAACTTGAGATTAACAATACTAAAACCTACCTTTACACGTCGATATAACCTCAAACTGCGTGTCCAAAACAGCAGCTGTAGATTCAACTCTATCTGCAGCTAGAATGAAGTGTTCACCAGTAGTTGTACATTTCACAACTGAATACCTGCAACGTAAATATATATTTGTGATACTAGATAATTACAAACACCATAAAGCTACAAATTGTTTAAATGCTCCACCTCTAAAAGACAGCAAAATATGTTTTAAGGTCTACATGTCCAATTCACTCCTAAATCTCAAGATCAGGAAGAAGAAATAACTTTAAAAAAAAAAAAAAGAAAGTAGAAATTAATATATTGAGACAGATAGAACAAAGCTTACAATTGTGTCACTTAAAATAAAATAAAAACAACCCCAAACACCCACGAGAAAGATGCCTTAAATAAAATGTAACGTTTTAACTGTACTGATAAATATTGATAAGGACTGAGACAGATCACTGAACCAAGTTAAAGACACATACGCTGAATCTGGCATGTAACAAACCGCTTGATTGGCTGGCACAGTCCAAGGTTGCGTGGTCCAGACTAGCACACTAGCAGGTGATGATCCATCTGCAGATATAAATTAGAAGTACTTTACTTTCTATTATAACAAGAATGAAAGCTATCCGTTTTAAAATCTATACAGAAGTCATACCTATCACAGAGGTCAGCTTAGGTGGTGATTTTAACAGGGGAAATTTCATATACACAGAACGACTGACATGCTGCTCATTGTATTCAAGCTCTGCTTCAGCCAAGGCTGTTCTGGGTAGATAGCAAATGTAAGTTAACACACTTGAACATGAAAAGCTATCGATAACCTTGCTAAAATTTTGAAGACAAAATAGTAAGTTGATTCTTACTTTGCTGAAGGAGACCAGAACACAGGTTTATAGTCCTGATAAATGAAACCCTGAAGAGGAAAGCAAAGATAAAAAGAGAGTTAGAGGAATTGAAATTCATAACAAAACAAAACACACTAACAAAAGTTCCATATACCTTATCATACATTTTGTAGAAGACTCTCAGCTGGTTCGCTTCATACTTTGGATCAAATGTACGGTAGCAGTTATCCCAATCTGCCATTACACCCCAACGAATGAAGGCGGATTTCTGTTTCTCAATTGCTCTTTCTGCAAATTCTCTGGCTGAAGGGAATAGTTCCATTAAGTAATGGTTTAGACCACAGAAATCAACATAATACCATTTAAAATATGCTATTGACTTTTTTTTTTAAAGTCTGGGCTAAACATATTGAAACTGTGCACTCATTGATGTGTATTAAATAGATTATTTTGGCTAAAAAACCTATATATTTCAGAGAAGTAGTTACATAAAATGACTACAAAGAGTAAAAAGATCCAGGAGTGGCACACTTTGACTAATATGGGGACATAAAGCACAACTGTCTCTAGAATGTAAATTTTCTTTTTAGGGAAGAGGGAAAAAAGTAAGTATATTTAGTTATGAAGAAAATTTCTTAAAATGCATTCTCAAATATCATAAGCAAGAGTGAAAATGAACCACCTCTGTTGATGCTGATCCAAACTCTTCAAAGCAACATGCATCTGAAAATAAGTTAGCCCATTTCACTGCTGCAATTTCCAGCTAAACTTTAAATAGCTCATTACAAATAGTTTTGCAGCTGAATGTTGTTGTCTTTCAATACATAGGGTATTTGAAATTATTTTTTCAAAACAGTTTCCATATAATGCAGACTAACTTTCTTTGAAAGAATCACCCCTATAGTTTTGTAGTATTGTTAGAAACAGAGTCAGTAAATATATCCCTAATTATGACATTGAGCCACGGTGCCCTGATGAAGCCCAATTTTTATCACAGAATAGTTGGGGTCAGAGGGGACCTCTGGAGGTCATCTGGCCCAACCTCCTGCTCAAGCCAGGACTCCCAGTTTATCAAGAGCTTCTGTATAGCTGCTCAGCAAATTCAGTCTTCAAAACCCAAAGGTGTGCTGATCTGACAAATACCTGTTTCATGCTCCTACAGAGTTATGCAAAGCAGAAATCCAAATCCTCAGTCCTTCTGGTTTTTTAAACCCAGGGTCGATGCTATGCACGTTCATTACAGCAACAAATTAAGCCCGAGTTCGATCACCCCCACTTCATAAGATTACATTGAAACCAATCTGCTTGGCAAATACATAGAGTGATCCCAGAAAATATTACCAACAGCTAATAGAAAAGCACCCAGTAAAGTATAAAAGCTATTTATAAAGCATTTAAAATTCAAAATATGCCAAGTAGGATGTACAAACACTTAAGCCAACTTCTTCTATAAAAATATTGGAAACAGTAGTCTACCTCTCTGTCTAATTTCCATTGGTGAAAGATTTTCGGCTCCTTTGACTTCTGACAATGCCTTCAACTCAATTGGCAATCCATGACAATCCCATCCTGGCACATAATGTACTTTATAACCTCTCATCATGTAGAAACGATTAGTGATGTCTTTCAAGATCTAAACAGACACAAGGGTCAGTTATCACTTTAGCTCCCCCGTGTGGAATAGCTACATTATTAATTAAGATCCTCCTATTAAAAAACAAAAAAAGTCTGCATGATACATTTACATTTAAGACCATCCATTTATGATTTTTTTCTTGCCCATCATTTCGTATTTTGGCAGAACCTGAAAGGATCTCTGATCAAAGGAATCCACATTCAGTATAACTGAAAGATGCAGTTCATAAACTTGCAAGACTTGAAGCAAAGAAATCCTACTTGCTCTCATTTTTAAACACTGAGCTGTATCTACAGTGTTGGCCTAGTGCACATTATTGCTTTTTGACATAAGTGATCACCTAACAACACTTGTCATTTTCAGGCGTCCAAGCTTTAGCACTATTACCTTAAGAAGCTGTGGGTCACATTTTAGTCTTTCCTGCTTTGTAGCATATGTAATGCTGTGATTCTCAGGACTGAATCTAAATGTACCCATACATATTTAGGAATATTATTCTGAAGCTGAAAGTTACATTTTAAAAACCATCAACATTTAGTCATTGTGGTTCCATTGAAGATACCCCGCTAAAATAAAATACATGCAATAAAACAAACTTAGAAAATATCAAAGGAAAAAACAATGGCAAGGCACAGCTGTCATGCATTGCAGTAACAATACTACCTATACACATATAGCAATATACACTCACCCACATGCGTACGTGCGATATATTCAATACAAGTAAACTGTGCTTAGGAACAAAGGCTATGCTTTCTCTAAAAAAAAAAAAAAGTCCTCTTTTTAATGAAATGTTCAGTCAAATAAACGAGCACTCAGCACGCCAGTACCATTCATTGGCATATAGTATTTATGTCATGGTATGGTATCTATGCCACCATGGTATCATACGGTATCTACGTAACCGTGTCATTCACTTTTTAAAAGCCCTGCCTACCAAAATACCAAATACCAAGTGTTGTTGTATTATATTCTTTATTATCCTAGGGAGAACACAGAGCACTTCAAAATAGTAGAGTACAAATGAGTAAATATTTACTTTATTTAATGCATGGCCAACATGAGGGTCTCCATTGGCATAAGGTGGTCCATCATGAAGACAAAATTCCTGCTTTGTCTTCCTTTGCCTTTGCCACGAATACAGTTCTGAAAACCCACATTTCTGAAGAGACAACAAGAAAACACCTAAATCATCATAGGCCTTTGCACTTCCAAAAAGCCTGAATGTTGGCTTTATGGTAAGGCGTATCTTGAAAACAAACAAACATGGAGAATTAACTTTTGTAACAGAAGATGCCAGTAGTTTAAAACTATTAAAAAGCCTGAGACGGGCGTAACACCAAGCCTAACATTATTACTCTGGCTCTGCAGTATCAGGAGGGCCGTTACCATTCCTCCAAACGCAGCCACAACAGGAGCATCCAGACTGTAAGTAAATAAACAAACAAGGATCCGGAGCTCCCCACCCTCCTCCGAAAGCCAGCTTCAGGCCTGGCCTGGCCGGGCACCCGCGAGAGCCCACACCTATCAAAGTTAACCCCAGCAAAGGCCGGCCCGAACACAAACCCCCGCCCCACCGGCCCGGTCCCCGGCGCCGGCCGCCACCTGCTGCGCCTCCAGCTCGGCCTCGGGCTGCAGCCGCCCCGGGAGCTGCGCTGGGAAGCGGCTGCGCGGCAGCAGCACCGTGTCCTGGTACGGGGCGTCCCGCCGTCCCTCCGCCGCGGGCCGCTGCCCGCCGGCCTCCGAGGCGGCGGGTCGCGGCCAGCCCCAGGCGGCGCCCACCCGCGCCCGCAGCCCGACCCGCGCCCCGAGCCGGGGCAGCGGCGGCGCCCGCCAGGCCCCGAACATCCTCACGGCCTGCCCGCCCAGGAGGCACTTCCGCCGGCGCTACGGCAAGCGGCGCGGCGGCGGCGACGGGCGGCGAGGAGGGACACGTTGAGCAGCAACGCGTTTATTCTCTCCGCCGCTTCGGCCCGGAAGGATTTGGGGCGTTTCGAGCTTGTTTTGCAAACGCGACGGCGTCCCGCGGAGGCGGTCAGGGCGGGTCCTTCCTGAGGCAGGCGGCGCAGGGGCCGCCGGGGAGCTGCCGGCGGGGCTCGGGCGGCTTCCTGGTTTGGCGAGGACACCGCCGGCACGCCACGGGTGAGCGGTGCCGGGCGAGCTCAGTCGCCGGAGGAGCGAAAGGGTCACTACCGGCGGCAAGGCTGGAGACGGTGAGTTAGCTATGGCATCAGCCAGAAGAGCCTCTTCCGTCATCTGCGACCACCTATTTTACGTTATGCAACGCTCAGCTCTGTACGAAGAGAGCGCACTCGGCGACGCTGCCCTGGGCTGCCGGGCGGGCAGTTTACTACCGGGAATCCTAGTTGAGAGAATCAGGAACAGGCTTTAATTTTTCTTTTTCAATACAAATTTAGAGGGCTTCAAAGTACTTTGGTGAGATGAGGTAGTGCAGCCCTCTCCCACTGGAAGACCGCAGGTGAACCACAGCGGAGGGACCCAGGCGCTCCCACTCGTAGCCCGCTTCGGCTGCGTAAATACTGTTTCCTTACGTTACGCAGGATGAAAAGTTTACCTTTGATTAAATGCCAGCCAAAATTTATTGTAAAGAAATAGGGAGCTCTACTCACTTGGGCTGTGAAGAGTTCAGAAGTCTTAGCTTAGCACTTGCATTTGAAGGCATGCTGTGCGTGATGTCCCTTTGCTCCTTTCATCAGGTGAAATTCTAGATTTGGAAAACGATGTTTGCAGAAAAGGCACTGAGCTAGCAACATCAACAAATCCTCATACTTGATAAATTAATTGTAACTATCCTGTAATATTTAAATATTTCAAAGTTAAAATATGTAACAAGAACTGGAGAACTCATTTATTTTGGTAGGTATCAGAGCAGGCTGATTTATTTGTTGAGCTGAGACCATTCAGCAAGTTGGTTGCTAGGCTAAGAGAAAGGATGGGTGGTCTTTGGAGGACAAGGTGTGTTTTGAAAATAACATACACGTTTAAACTGAGGGATAGTTGCTGTGCAATCTTTGTAAATTGTACAGTTTTGTAAGAGTCAAACTTGTTTGTCCAAAGCAAGCAATATATTCTTCAATGTATTGTGGAACTATATGTTTGACATTGCCCTCATCAGAAGGAACATGCCATGAACTTATAAACAAACTAGGTAATTTGAGATCAAAAAGTTAGAGAGATGAGAAACTTATGGCCAACTAGCACACGCACTTACCTAACCAAAAAGGTCCAATGCATCAGAAAATGTGCCTCACAGGAGATGCAGCCCTGTAAAAATTCAAGGCTCCTTCTGCAGTAATAATGTACCTTGGACTTCATTAGTTAGTTACTGTATATTGGGGAAGGGGGGTGTTGAACCTCCCATTTCAGTTTCTCTTAATAAATCTTGGTTTTCATAAGAATATCTTAGTTTTAAGGTTTGCTCAGAGATTGCAGGTATAGGTTTGCTAGAGGAAGGAAGTATACTTGCTTGCCTTAGGAACAGCCAAGAAAAATGTGCCCAAGAAACGCCTCAGGTCAAGCTTCAAGAATGCAAGAGAGTATTTCTGTATTGTTTTCTGAGTCTTTTGAAACTTTATGCAAACATTAAATAAATCGAGCCTTTAATTCAGGAAGTTTTATCCTCGTTTTACAAAGCAGGATCAAATGTGCAGTAGGAGGTCAAATGAAGAAGAAGCTGAGCATAAAATCTTATCTTCTTCTGAGCTCAATTCTTTAACCCAAACTTCCCATCTAATATGCTTTTTTTAACTCACTCTCAGAAGTACTCATATTCCAGATATTTTCAGTATGGAATGAACTACATTCAATTTTCCTTCCTGTTAACTTGTTTCACCTGATGGTATATACTTAAAGTAGTATCTGTCTTCCCATATTTGCTGCGTGACTTTCAGCTGTGTTTGAGAGCTGCTTTTTGCCACAGGTAGTGTTTCCAAAATTTCCTTAAACCATTGTTACCAGTCCAAGGCAGCCCTCGTGCCCCTTGGGTATGGACCTTGGCTGTTTTATGGGACTCCAGAGCACTTTGCTCCTATCTGTGAGCAGTAAATAATAATTAACAGTAGCAACTGTGCTTTGCAAAGGTACTTACACAATCACTCTTTTAGCTTCAGAGATCCTCTGACTTTAGATATACCTGTAAAGTGTTTCTAAAATACTGAAAAAGTTCTTAAACCAGCTAAATTTGGGGTTTTGACACCTCTAATATTACTTTTTGCCTTTGCTGTAAATAGATGTGAACTTGAGGTCACATCAATATCATCTACAGTAGCTAGTCTTATCACCTCATTATGTTATACTTTATCAAGTAGACTTATCTCTCAAGCAAGAAAGGAAAGGTGTCATATAACGACCTATTGCTACTTAAGCAATACTTGCTGCAATTGCCGCAAATACTGATTGCGGGGAAAGCCTAATATATCATGTTCTATGTGGTGATTAATGAGTTCCTCTGTATTTTCTCTAGCTCTGGGCTCAAGTGTTAACTTGGAAGTATATCATAGATGTACACATACATGTGAGCCCAACCCAAAAAGCATGTAATCTACACAGGCAGAAGAAACTGACGGGAGAACATAAAAAGCAATTAGCACTGCATTTTAAAGAATACAGCGTCGCTATCAGTACTTTTTCCTGGGGTAGAGAAAAGCTGGGAGGAATGGACGATCGCTAGCCTTTTGCAGGAGTGGTAGTTGTTCCTCTCTTTGGGAACCGAAGGCATAGGGAATTGCACTGGTGTGCACTTGGGAGCAGATGTAGAAGACAGTACAGTAGGAAGAATGACAGGACATGCAGTGTCGGGGGGAGAAAGGAGGATGTAATAGATTTCCTTAAAGCAATCAAGAGGATTTAAAGAAATACAGAAAGGGGGGTAAAATTTAGACGAACAGGCTTTTGCATACAAGTGCAGTGTTTGCAGTATCTGCATATCATTAGCCTATTTTGTGTCCACAACTAGACGATCCACAAAAGCCTGTTTTATATTTAAACAAATAAAAATAGTAAGAAGGGTTGTGATCCTGTCTGGTAGCCTTGTACTTGAGTCTGGGCACAAACCAACTCTGTAGGTTCAGGTCTGAAAAAATGAAGTTATGTTCAAAATGTACAAAAAAAATGAGTACTCTGTGTAAACTATACTTTTTCTTAACATTTATGATAATGATTTCTGCTGCTCTTGTTGTTATTTAATGCCAGATTTTATTTTAGTGAGGAAAACTAGGTTCACTGTCAGACAGAGCACGGATATTTCAAAAATCTTGTCTAAAATAGCTTTGTATGCCTGTGTTTGTTAATTGTATTTTTAAAAAAGTCAAAGCTCACTTCATTACTACTCACTGGCAGTAACCCACTTTCCCCTTCCTACTCAGCCTAAATTGTACCTGTTTGGAATGTTATGTAAAATATTTTCCTTCTTGTCTTCTCTTGAAGAGAGAAATGTACAAGTTTGCTTTTTGTTTCTTTTCAGTGTTCAGTATGGCTTCTCCAGCTCTCCTCATGCGTGTGGTTGCCTCTGCGTATTCTGTTGCGGAAAAAGCTGCAACAATTGTTAGAAATGTACTGGCTGCAGGAGATCTGGGGATAGTGGAGAAGGTATTACTACTTTTACTTTGTTTCAGTTTAATTTCTCTTGTTAATGCCGAGTTAGATACAGGTCAAAGTGGTGTTTTTGATGATCAGCAACTGGGGAAGGAAATAGAGTCCTCACTACTCTGATACAACAAATATTAAAAGATTTGAGAGAGTGCTGGAGCACTGTCTTTTGACCAGTATTTCTAAAGAATGTTCAGACACTTAAAAGAAACACACCATAATTTTGTCCTGACTCTCCTCACAAAACACAAGCTTAGGACAGCATGTCAGAATTTTTAATGATGTATGTTTCCCATTAATTTCCACACTATGTCCTGTAGTACAGCTTAAAGTACCATGCCCTAGATGAATTTTGGATTAGGATAAATCAGTGTTTAGCTCTTAAACCAAAAAAGAACATTAGATTTTATTGTAAATCAGTTTTCAGAATAAATTCGGAGCTTCACATTTAATTCTAAATAGAAAACAGAAATGAAATTACAATCACCTGCATGAAGTTCTTAATTTGCTGTAAATTAGTAAGCTCCGCTGATGAGCCAGGATCTTTGTTTTGACTACAGTGCTGGAATAGATGGAATTAACTTTTGGAGTCAATTCTTGCTTTACGGGTATGTCACAATATTATGGTCTGCAGTAACTATATTATTTTTGTTTTTTACATTGAAGTAATTGCTGGTATTTATATTTTTCTGATCATAAGCACTTTCAGCCAGTTGAGAAGAAAAGCCTGATCCTTTATGACTTTTATTGTCAGTTCAGACAGTAGATGCAAAAAGATTTTTTTCCCTGTTTTGTCAGTTATATTCACCACTGCAAAAACATTTGCAAGTTGTTCTTAATCCCTTCTTTTCTAAGCAGTTAAAGTCAGGTGTATGGGGGAGAGAATTTTAAAAACCCTAGAAAGTAATGATCTGTATTTTCAGAAGTACTTAGATGCGCAGCAGGATTCTCAGTATATTAAACTCTCCCACACAACCTGCTTGTAGGTTCTTGGAAAAACTAATGCTGCTTAACTACAAGAAAGCCTTAAAATACTTGCATCCAGAGGTACAAAGGAAGCACTGTCTGTACTTTGTTTGATTGAACAGTTAATTTTAAATGCATAAACAAGTTTCATTAAGTTTCTTTTTTAAGAGTCCATCAAGGTTAAGGTAATTTTAACTAAAATGATTTTAACTAAATGCTGGCTATTATCCATTTAATTCAGTTTCACTTAAAAAATGCATATGTATTAATATTATTTCTCAGTAAATCAGAAATGCATCGCTCAACCATTTTCTAATATTAAAAAAAAGCAAATGAACACATTTTAAGCTCTGTAACCAATTAAGTAACTAATTGTAAATTCAGTATAACAAAAATGATCAAAAGTAACAGGTGATATTTGTTTTAAATAAGACTGGTTATAAATATTTTTTTAAATGACTACTACAGACAAAATTAGATTGAAAACAATGACCAACAGAAGAGGTTCCTGCTGGAGGGACTAGCAATCTCAGAATTCCTGCAAGCTTCTTGTGAAAGGTGGCTGGTGAAGAAAGGAATAATGCAAGAGAGAGAACCTGTGTGCCTCTGCTATACAGTCTGGAGGGAAGAGATGCACAAGAACAGAAAAGTGCTGCTTCTCATCATTTATCCCCTTTCTGCAGTCAGCAAACATCAAGACCAATTTCACCTGGCCTTATTGAAAGCTTTAGAAAAGCTAAGAAGGCAATGTTCCATCTTTTCCCTCAACACATTGACCTCCCAACCATTTATCTAGATGAAGAAAAATAGTTCACGGACAGTTGGATTTTTAGGTAGCTCCTCTCCTGGTGTCAAGTGTTGTCTTTCCCCCAGTCAACTCTAAGCTCTCCATTTATATTGGCTCTCCTTGTAGGGTTTTTACCTTTTTTTTTAATCCCAATTGATAGGTAGACATTTTGTCCCGCATTCTTACCTTATTGATGACTGTTCTGAAGAACTACTTTATTCTGTTTTATTAGGTTGGTGTCCTGGAACAAAAGACATTCTCTGCAATATTTTGATCTTTCTGAGTCTACGCTCAGTGCCAAAGTCAACCAAATTTATTAGGAGATGAGAGGGAAATTTTCCGAAGAAAAACACCAAGTTTCATAAAAATAGGCAATTAGATAAGGGACAGATGAGGTTTTGAGCATGCATATATTAACCCATAACATGATTCTGAATGGAATATTCCATTTCTATGGCTGATTTGTGCAGCTGGATAAAAAACAGTTTTTAGGTTGTCACCAAAGAAGGTACAAGGAGATAAAATAACATTTTTGTTTGATTCAACTAAGATGCAAATCCTTGGACAAACTAACTTAATTTCTGTGCTAAGAGAAGTATTTCTTACCGGGATTCTGTCTCCAGACCTAAAGGGCTCCTTTATTCATGGATACATGAAGATTAAGGCGAAAAAGTATTAATAAATTACCCACTTCACTATATAGCAGGTTATTAATGTTTAAGAAGAAATCACTGTAACCCATCTGGCAACATATATTTGGCTACACTGCATCTTTTGGGAAGGTTTTCACTCATTGTTTCGTGTCATCTTGAGATGCCAAATCCACTGTTACCTCTCTGGTATTTCTGCTGGAAAAAATGTATGGGTGTTACTGTCCAGTTCAATTTCACTGGTTAGCTTCTGGCCCTCCTTGGCCTTTCTCTGCTAGACTAAGGAACTGTCCACTAATTGTATTATATCCGAGTTCATACTTGTATTAATTTACTCTGTACCATAGTGTAGTATTTGCACAAATACATTTTCAGTAGAATTGCACCGGTGCATGAGAAGAACACAGCATGTAAATATTGTTTAGTATTGCACCACTCTGTCTTAGCTCTGGGTTGTACAGGGAAACTCTGCTTCTTTCAGTTCTTAGCCTGCCTTTCTCAAGATCACTTATTAGGTTGACGATTTATCAAATCAGGCTTCTTTTTCACTACAAGGTAGATGTTCAGAGTGACATACGGGCCATTGTACTGGGGTTTTTTTTTTGTTGTTTTGAAATACACAAATTCCTATCTGTCCTTTGACAGACCGGAGCCAATGACTTGCAGACCAAAGCTGACCGACTGGTACAAATGAGCATTTGTGCTTCCCTGGCACGGAAGTTTCCCAAGGTGACAATCATAGGAGAAGAAGTACGTACCTGATTTATTTCATACTAACAGTTTAACTAGCTGTAACCTGCAGTGGAATTTACTTTTGCAGGTTTTAGAAAACCATGGGATTTTTTTTTTTTAAATTATTTCCATCCCGTTTCATTTTTCCATTGTATTAGCTTTGCCAAGTAATCTGCAAGCAAATCCACAATTCTAAGGAAAATCAAGGTGACTCCAACACCTTTTTCTAATAATTTTGAGAATCCTTTTGTTAGGAACTGCCCACTGATGAGGTAACTGAGGAATTAATTGAAGATGGTCACTGTGAAGAAATACTGAAGAAAACTTGTCCTGCACAGTACACAGAAATTAAAGAGGAAGAGGTAATGTGGTAATGCTATACATATCTCTTAATATTTTACACTCTATCTGCATTACTTACTGACTTTAGCTAAGAATGTATTAAGAAAAAAGGTTATTTCAATGTTGCCAGTTTTTCTTTTTGGTTTGAAAACGGAAATGTAGTCATGCGAATCACACCTCCAGAGCTGGAAATGCTGCATATCCCTGTGTGGAATAGTGGGAAATGGAAATTTGCTTCTTACAACTTGTGATTCAAATTTATTTGGAAGGAATCTACTTTGGACATAAGAAAGTAATGTCATTTCCATGTTTAGTTTAAACCTTCATGCTTCTGTTAAGATTTGCACTGAGAAGTTCCGGACAGTTTAAGCTTTTTTGTGTAAAAAACTGTTGTAGGCTTCAGTCATATCATAATGTTAAAAATTTGAATCTTTTTATTTCATTACTCCAGTAAGGAAATAAAAGCACTAAAGTATACTTTGCATGGTAATTTCCATGATTTGTGTGTATTAATTTTCCTTATTTTTTTTTATTTTTAAAGCTTGTAATATGGGTTGATCCCTTGGATGGAACCAAGGAGTACACTGAAGGTTGGCTTCTCTTTTAATTCTGCTGATTCAAAGAAAATTACACCAATGTAATAAATCTAAATAGTTTTATGATAGAAGTTCTATACAATATTGTTTCATAAAGCTGATGTTGTTTCTGTACTTTTTGAGTTCTATGGAATTTTTTTATCATTCCAATCAGTTCTAACCAATACTGAATATTCCTGACAGGCTACTGAGTGCTTACCAGTTTTTATCGTTTCAGGGAGCAAAGGGCTGCCTTTAATTGCTGGCAGGTTGTCTTGAGTTTTTAGTCAAACTTACAATTTTGCATATACTTCGAATTGGGGGATGAAATCTTCCATTTGTGCAGGAAAATGCTCAATTATATTTACATACTCCTCTTCGAACAACCCAAATATCACAGCTGTTATTTGTAGCCCTTTCAAAATAAATTAAGATCTTCCCCTAAATCATAATTCTTAAGTTATGGGCAGAAACTGTTTTCAGCAAAGACTAATTTGTGTCCATAGAAACAGACCCTAAAATGAAGAAGGGGAGGGGGAACCTCCAAAAACAATATGCCAAAGCCTCACTTCAGCCTCCTGCTGCCTTTTTTAGTTGATTCAAGTTAAAATCTTCTAGGCAGATTTTTTCCCCTTTTCAGGGAAAGATACATTTAACTGTCAACAAATTGCTAGTTTTGAATACCATTAAAGAATTCACTCTGCAATTACAGAAGAATGTAATCATTTACTGCTATTTAGTTGTATCTTTAAACTTCTTATATTAATTATAGCATAGTTCTATTAGGAGAATTCTATCTGGGACTTTTTTTTGGCAGACTTTGAGGCTAAATGACAAAAAAAAAATTATATCAACCAACCTATTACACCTGCAAATCCTGATTAGTATTTGCATTTTTAAGATACCACTCTGCACATCAATTTGTGGACTTTTATTGAAGGTTTATTTTTTTATATATACTTTTTCAAGCATAACTACGTTAATATTATTTCTGTACAGGTCTCCTTGACCATGTAACAGTTCTTATTGGAATTGCTTATGGAGGCAAAGCCATAGCAGGAGTTATTAACCAGCCGTATTACAACTATGAGGTATTAAATGCGTTGATTTGTTTAAAAGCATTATGTGATTTCTTACTGTCCCTTCTAAGCCATTTCCAGTTAGCACACTTTCAACCAAAAAGCAGTGTGTAGTGGAGTTAATGTTGTAATATAAGGTGGTGGTGTTTTTATTAAATATATACAATTTTGAATGTTGGTTTCCAGGAACTGAATCTCTGGGGACCTACTAACAGCCATACTGAATCCTGAGGCTTGTATGATACACTAATACAGCATATATTACATATGTACAGTACATATTACTACAGTACCTATAAAGTACATCTTGTAAGACAAGTACAGATTGGCATTTTTGCTAGTAATTCTTTAGTAAATCCATGCAATAGGTGTGTTTGTGATGTGTGGTAACTGCCATAAATGTGCAGCCCTAAATAAACCAAGCGTACCTGTCACTGACAGCTGGATTAGAGTGCATCAGGCCAGGTTTCAGGTGTAAGTCCAGGATGGCCAACCTACAGGCATTTACACATTTGGAGGTTATTTCAGTATTATCTGTGAGGAGGGAAGAAAAAGCTCCTGATGCATCCTGATTAATTAAACTTACTAGAATTTAAAGAAAAAGCTTTTGAGCTGATGTCATGCACATCATCAGCTGATTCTATATGTTCTATGTGATATGTATGACGAAACATTTAAAATGACAAGATATTTTCAGTTACAGATTGTGCCTGAAGTACAGGAATATAGAAATACTAATTCGTCAGTCATTGGAGGCAGGATGTAATATACCACCACAATGTCACAGATCAGAAAAGGGTAAATGATGTCATTGCCTTAGAGAGAAAGAGAGCCAGTTTCTCACTCTGGGCTCTATAGTAGTTCTTTTTAAGTGCCAGTGTTTAAATGTATAACCCAGTATTAATATTATACTTGTTGATATGCAAAGACGTCTCTAGGTACTCCTTTCAATTTGTGCTTTAAATGCTGATCACTATGATTAACCATCACCTGGACCCATGTACCTTTTTCGTAGGCAGGAGCTGATGCTGTGGTGGGCAGGACAATCTGGGGAGTCCTGGGCATTGGTGCCTTTGGATTTCAGCTCACAGAAGCACCTGCTGGGAAACACATCATCGTTACCACCCGTTCTCACAGCAGTACCCTGGTAAATGACTGCATCAGTGCCTTGAATCCAGACACTGTCATCAGAGTCGGAGGAGCAGGAAACAAGGTATGAAAACTCCAAATCTTTTGCTTTTGCTGGGAGGTGCTACCTTTGGAAAAGTATTTTTTTAAAGAAGTCATTTGCTTACTTGCACGAATGTACAGGAGACTTTCTCCTCCTTTCCCAGCACAAATTCGCTTCCTAGCATTCAGTCTGCTGTGAGGTAGAGAAAATTTGGTACAGATGTGTTTGTAACAGTGGCCGTGCTGGTCATGGCTGAGGTCTGTCTTCCCCAGTATTCTATTCCTAGCGGAGAAAATAAAAAGTTATAAGACCAGAAGGACTAAATGTGAATTCAATTTAATCACAATTATTAGACATTTCCTCCTATTAGTGTTAGTACAGTTTTTGTTCCAACTATATAGCAGCACATATGAAAGGATAAAAATAGAAGCACATACTGGTATTTCCTGTGCAAAACTTCTCTGCATACAGGGAATACTCATTTGCTACAGTTTTAAAGCTTAGTTTTGGCATTGCTGTCAAGACCAAACCCTCCAATCTCTTTTCTCCGACATGTGCAAGGCCCAAAATGGCACCAAGACAACATGGATAGAGTTTCCGCTTTATTTTTTTAGTACTTGCACAAGATGGGAATTCTTGTTTCTGAAACTAAAAGCAGATTTTCATCCTATAGACTTGTCGTGGTTTAAGCCTGCAGGCAGCTAAACACCACAGAGCTGTTTGCTCACTCGCTCCCAGTGGGATGGAGGAGAAAATCGGAAGAGTAAAGTGAGAAAACTCATGGGTTGAGATAAAGATAATTTAATAGGACAGAAAAGGAAGGGAAAATAATAATAATCATGATAAAAGACTGTACAGAACAAGCGATGCACAATACAATTGCTTCCCACCTGCTGACTGATGCCCAGCCAGTTCCCGAGGAGCAGCTACGCCCACCCCGGCCAGCTCCTCCCAGTTTTTTGTTCAGCATGACATCATATGGTGTGGAATATCCCTTTGGTCAGTTTAGGTCAGCTGCCCCAGCTGTGTCCTCTCCCAGCTTCTTGTACACCTCCAGCCTACTAGCTGGCAGAACAGTAGGAGAAGCTGAAAAGTCCTTGACTTAGAGTAAGCAATGCTCAGCAACAACTAAAACATCAGTGTGTTATCAGCATTATTCTGATCCTAAATCCAACACATGGCACTATATCAGCTACTAGGAAGAAAACTACCTTTATCCCATCTGAAACCAGGACAAGATTGTATTTATAACAATCATAACCAGATCACTTGGAAAGGTAATACAGTATAGCTTTCTAAATATTAATATAATTTAATGTAATATCAGAAAGGAAATGGCTAGTGTTCCTTTTCTGACTGTAAGTACATGGAATAAACTGATCTAATCCCTGTTTCCTGGTGTTATTTTTATCCATTTCTAAATGTCCAGATCCTTTGCAATAATTGCCACTCTCTATTCACAACAGATCATTCAACTTATAGAAGGGAAGGCATCTGCTTATGTATTTGCCAGTCCTGGGTGCAAGAAATGGGATACATGTGCACCTGAAGCTATTCTACATGCTGTGGGAGGTAAGTTAATAGCATTCAAAATGCCAAGATAAGTGAAACTGCAGCAGTTTAAAGTTGTGTATACTTTTCATAGAAAAAAAGAATTTCCAAACAGGTCTTTAGAAAGAAAAATTACAGTACGTATATATTTAAGTAGTCACAATTCAGTATGAGCTTTGAGCCCTCTGAAATCAACAGTGACTCCAAAGGCACAGCAAATTATGCTCTGGAAAGCATGATATGATCTGTTTTGCCCTGGACTAATATAGTCAATAACTGTCAAATAATGAAAAAAGTGGAATTCCAAAATTTTGGGTATATTAATTTTAATATTTTCAAAACAAATGGCTTTTTTTCTGTTGGCTACTATTTCACAGTAAAATCACGCTGTCCTACTATCTGAACATAGTAGTTTATTATTAGTAATGTATTATGTAATATGTTATAAATAGACATTGAATTCTTTAAAGCAACAAAAATAGGCCAAATCATGCAGTTGTTTCTTAGATGTACAAACTCCACAACTAAGCCATTCATGTAATTCACTAAAATTAGTCATTTCCAGCCAACTTAAGCTACTTCACCTTTCTAGGGGGTAAGGGGTTAGAGAAGTTATGAAAAGTCTCCCTGACAAGGATCTGAATAGAGGTGTTGTTATTATACTTACTTTGCTGATCACGTTGATAGACCTTTTGCTATCATGTGCTAAAACTGTGGGTTTTGATCTCCTAAATTCTGTCAAGTGAGGATAACAGGCTTCATGATGTCATTATTTAACTCCCCTGCAGTCTCTAGTGTTGATAACTGGGATAGCTTTAAACAGGTTAGCTCAGGCACAAAAAAATAGCCAATCTGGGGCAGCACAGTGCTGTATTTAGCCTCCTTGTTATATAGGAATCTCGTGGTTAAATAAGCTTGCATAAAGATCTATGTTGTTTTTGCTAAGTGATTTCTAGAAACTCATTTAAAACCAGCTGGGGTATTTCTATATTATGTTAGTGTTTGTTGTATAGACTTGCCCTGGCTTTTACTTGAACTGAGGATTTTTTTTCCTTCTTGTCAACGGCCAATGTATAAACTACTCAGGAAGCATTTTAGTTAATTCATAAGAGAGAGATGTTGTTTTCCTTTTCCTGAAACACAAGGAATTTAAGTACTGCTGAAAGAAAAGGAAACCATTAGTTATTTGATTTCAGTCAATAAAAAACTGTTGCACTTAAACTGGGAGCAAAGATACTTGACATCTGAAGACAGACATGTGTACCCCAGAGATTGTCTCGGTTTTTAGTTATATCCCTTGTACTAATAAAATAAATTCTCTCTCCAAATCTTGTTTGCTGGATTAACTTTTTTCTTTTTTTTTTTTTTAGGTAAAATAACTGATATCCATGGAAATTCATTTCAGTATAACAAGGAAGTGAAACACATGAATTCAGCTGGGGTCCTTGCCACTTTGAGAAATTATGACTATTATGCCAGTCGTATTCCTAACACCGTTAAACAATCTCTTATGCCTTAAAGCAGTAAAGCATTTTCACCTGGCCTGGAAGGCTGAGAAAGTGACCCTGGAGAATAAGAAAGAAAGAAGTAAACAGAGCTTGAAATTTTGTTTTATAGAATCTGAACTGAATTCTTCCACTAAGGTGTTCAGTAATTTCAAAATTCCATGCAGAATCTTTAGGTGATGATGGATCAGATTGTTTTGCTGTGTTTAGCAGACAACATCAAAAAAGTCACGTTGCTTCCCTAGTAGTTTTCTATATTCTTTGGGAGTATTCATTTTTCAGATGGTGTGACTGTGCTCAAATACTGCTAATCATAACAGTACAATCCAAAAAATCATCTTAATAATCAGGGCACAAAATCATGTTCAGTCATTTACCTGATCTTGCTTGATGTTTCTTGTTGTTTGTAGTCAACAATGATTTATTGTGTTAAATACAAATGGACTAAGAATTTGCCTGGATGGATTACCCCATTTATTATAAAGTTGACAGTTTTGATTCTTAGAAGTGAATCTCTTGTTTTTTTGGTCTGCACTGAGTGTTGGGATGGCAGAGATTGCTATTTGTGGTGGTGGGTTAGGTTGCCTGGGTTTTGCAGGAGCAAGGACACAGTCCACCTGGGCTGCTGACCTCTCAAATAGGGGTTCCTGGATCATTGGCAGGGTTCAGTGCACCTCAGTTGAAGAGAACCCAAGGATGCTGCAACAGGGGGAGGAGTTTCCAGCTCCTCTCTGATTATTTGGAATGCCTCTGTCAGCATCTATGCCACCTCAGTCTTGGAGAGCTTTAGGCATCCTAGGTCACTTTGTCATACATGGGGACAACAGAAATGCCAGAACTTGAAATTTTTCATGTCCAAATTTTGAAAGCCACAAAGTTCAGGTGCCTTTCCAACAGCCCCAAGAGTTGAAGAACCTGATACACTTCCCCTTCCTGTGGAACAGGAACAGGGGAGGGGAGAGAGCAGGGGACAAGATCACCTAAAATAAACCTAAAAATTGGAGAGCCTGTTTCAGTCAGCTTTCCCATAGGTGTGGGGGTTAGAATAGCAGCATTCAACTGTTCAGTCCACTTGAACACAAAAGAGAACAAGTAGTAAATTACATATGATGCTAAAATTGGCAACCTTAGCCAAAATAGATGGAGTCTCTTCAAGCTGAATTTGGGATTCTGGAGTGCCTTGAACAAGTGGGGCCCCTACATATTTTGTTTTCTCCAGTTTTTGTGACCCAAGTCTCTCGCCCTCAAATTAAGGAGTCTTACGGACTTCCTTTCCCTAACAATGTGACACATACTGAGGCATGCCATGAAGAGATGCCAGTTTCAAAGGACAACACATAGTTGTGCTTTTCTTCCTGTTCTCTGTGTGGATAGAAGAGTGGCTTATGTGGGGTTCTTGGGCTTGTGGTGTCAGGGAGGGTACCTGAACTTGGCTGCTTGCTTAGGTAAAGACTGAATGCCTAAGCTCTCCCAGCATGATTTTTTCTTTTTGCCTTATCCCTGCTGACACTATGAATGGCAAAGTAGCCTGCAAGTTGCACTGCACCTGTTCTCATTTCCTCCCTGCTCACAAGATTAAGTCCTACAAACAACTAAACTCTTGGTCCACTCAGACCATCTTTAAGCTAGCACTGAACGTCAAGATACAAAAAGCTGTTTTCCATACAGAAAAAAATGTCAGAATTCAGTTTTCAACACTGTGCTCAAGTTATTTCTTTCTCCTTTCATCACACAAGGTATTTAACATCTGATTTACTTAAGAGTCCTTAGATTAGATCCTCTCCTCACAGTAGGGTAACACTAATGTGACTTCATTGTCTTAAAGCAGGCTCTATTTCCAGCAAGCAGGCACATCTTGACACCAAAAGATATGAATGAGGCAATTATTGCTAAAATGTTCCCAGTCCCTCCACGTGCACACATAGAAAAGGATCTAAGAAAGCTCTTTCCTTAGTGAGGTCATCTTACCATAACATTTACAGGTAAATTATAAAAGATTATCACTTGCCTCATTCTATCATCATCAGCCAGTCCCTAATGCTATCATGACACTGGATTAAAGCTGCATATATACGAACAAAGCATGCTTCTAATCCTTTCATCTATAGCCTGCCTACCTTCTTCTTCCTCAAGAGCATGACTAGGAAGAACATGGAAGACAGGTTCAGCCTGCTTTAATTTGAGTCTGTTTCATATTTTAACCCATTTCAAGTTTCATCATTCCACATATTCATTGTGACTGAAGTTTGAACCACATAGCGAGTAAAAGATAATCTAATTTCACTACCTCAATTATACATCTCACCTTTATCTTCTGCAGAATTCTTGGATATGCATGCTTTGGTATTCACATCAAAATCTGCATGCGAATTTGCAAAATACATTGAAATAAAATGTAGAAGGCTTAGACAACACAAAGCCTGCCTTAATAAGTCTTCTCATGTAATCATTAAAATACAAAGTCAAGTACAAAACCCACTGGTAGTAATCTTCATCTATGTCTCTATATTCTTATTTTCATCTGAAACTTGCTATATACTTGAAAATTTCCTCAGCATAAGCCCCTTTCTAATTCTGCTGTGATTTATCTCTCTGCTCATTTACAGTTACCTCAACGAAAGCAGAAGCCACATGGCATGCACCAGCTTCTACCTGATGCATAAAGCAGCTTATGTATGGAACCACTTTCCTTGCTCACAGAAACCATAAAACTGCTAACACAGGAAAACATTAAGGAAAGTTGAGATAAAATCCGGCAGCAGCATTCAAAGATACAAGCCAGCACATAAGATGCAGTCGTGCTCTGGCTACACCACTACACCCACTGCACAAAACAGCACCAGCCCACCAATCAAGCATTTGGGAATTTCTTGGCAAGCACAGTAGGCGCTATAGTACCGCCTATAAAATAGACTGGGGGGGGGGGGAAAGCAGCACAGTGACACCGCATTGTCCTTGTAACAATGTGAACTGGAGCGTCTCCTGGGAAAAACTGCTGACACAGTATTGTCGTAATTCACTCCAAGACTAGCTTGACCCACTGCAAAATCTGCATGTTTGTGAGGAACGTAGCAAGTGACATTCTACGAAAACAAGTGCGTTGAAGCTGCTCTCAAATAGGCCAGTATAGATTGCACTGCTTGATTTGTTCATATCATTACATGTAGAAAAAGGAGCGAAGCCACCTCTACCCCAGCTGGGAAACACCAAGCTCAGGTGATTTGACAGCTAGCTCCTGCGCAGCTCCCGGGAAGGCTCTGCCGAGCCGCCGGGCTGTGCCCGCCGTGAGCGCCAGCCCGAGAGAGGAGCGGGGGGCGCCCAGAGGCAGCGCAGCCCCCACACGGCCGCCAGCCTCCGCCGAGCCCCCGCGCCGCCCACCTCCCCTCCGGCCACAACCTCACCGCCGGGCTCTGGGCCGTGCCTGTACAGCGACGGACCCAGCGCCCCCACAGAGACCGATCAGCAGCAGCAACACCCCACCACCACCTCACCCACGGGCTCTGTGCCTCCTCCCGCCGGAAGTGACGGGGAGCGGCCCCGCCCCGCTGCGGCGGGCGGGGCCAGGGGCGGGGCCTTCCGAGCCCGCCCTTGTCGAGCTGGCGCCGCCCCACCCTTTCCTTCGGTTCCGGCGCGGCGCCGGCTGTGGCGGTGGGGATGGCGGCGCTTAGTCTCGCCGTCAACGCGGGGAGCCCCCCGCTGGGTAAGCGTGGGCCGACTCTTCCTTCCTCCCTTCCCCCCTCACCACTCCCTCGGAGGGCCGCTCGCGCGGCGCTGCCCCCTCCCTCCCCACCTGCCGGGCCGTGCGCGGGGCGCGTGGCCGCCGCGTTGCATCATGCGGCGCCGCGCACCGGTTGTCCTGGCGCGCGGGGAGGGGCGAGGCGCGAGGGGAGGCCCCCGACTGTCCGTTCTTCTGTCCGGCTCTGCCGCCGGCCCCAGGGCCCTGGCGCCCGCTGCGGCCTGGGCACGGGCGGGCCGGCGGGTCCCCGGGGCCAACTCCCCGCGCTGAGCGGGGCGGCGGGGCCGGGATGGGGTAGAGGGACCTTGGGGGGCCGCGGTTCCCCCTCCCCGGGACCGGCCCCCGCCGGGTACACCCGGACCCGCAGGTGTTGAGGGAGGCGCCGGCCCAAGAGCCCGGCCGCCCCCCGCGCTCCGCAGCGACCTCCCCGCCGCGGCTGCCTGGCCCCGCTCCGCAGGGAACGGGCATGGCCGGCCCCGCCGCCCCGGGGCGGCTGCTCCCCTGCAGGCTGCCCTCGGTGGCTCTGCGGGCCGCGGTGACAGCCGCCGGCGCTTAGCGCCACTTACGCTAGAGAAACTGAGTCATAGGTAGACCCTTCGAGTGACTTAGCACGCTGAGGCTAAGTGTTAGAGGCAGCCCCAATTCAGGGCTTCTTTGTGAGCTCTGCCTGATTGCTGCTATCTTTCGCTGTCAGTTCTGATCTGCTAAAATTCGACTCGTCTGGGAAGCTGGTTCAAAGCTGCACTGCAAAATCTTGATTTTTTTCAGTTGATTGTGTCCTTTGATGTTATTTTGCCTTTAAAAATGCGAGAACCTCCTTCATTACACTTTCTGCCATATGGAAACAGCCTTTTATAAGTACTCCATGCTATTTTTTTGTCTTGTTACAACTACTCAAAATACATTTTCTTCCCATTCTTTGTCTTGGTTAATTGATTTCTTTTTCGTGCTGTTATTCCCAAATGTATTTACGAGTTGAAAACAACTCACATGACTACTGATTTAAGGTAAAATAATATGTAAGTTTTAAATAACAGTTCTGATACTTATACTCATTTGCTAGAAAAGAGATGATGCAATATGAGGTATAATTAACATGGGTTTAGGGGCTTTGTGGGATTCTTTTCTTTTGATAGCTGTTGAGTAAGACTAGAGATTTAATTCAGGAGATTGGATGATTATGTCAAATATATTGTATATATACATATGAAAGTCTTCAGTAAACATTTGTATCAAGACAAGCACGCTCATTCTACTCATACTGTTCATCATGGCTGCGTGCTGGGAAAAGTGTAGTAGTTTTTAATGTAATTAGTATTAATTACATAGCTTGATGTGCATACTACTTGTCATTTTCAAAGCACTTCTGTGCATGTTATTAAAATACTTACGTGTCTTAGAAACATATTGCATAAGGGATGTCATCCTGACTTTCACAGATGGATAACTGAAGGATGGGAAGAACTACCTTGACTTGCTGTTGATAAAAGCTTAATGCCACAAAGAAGGGTTTGCAGCTGAGCAGAGGTGAGAGCTAGGGACTTCCTAGCTCCAGTGCTTTGTATTTAGGGCAGTGTATAAATAGCTTACAACATAATCTGCTTTGGGTAGTCCGTGCGTTGTTCTTGGGCATGGCAAAGTGCATGGCACACTATGAAAACTGTAACAGGTTAGATGCTGTTCAAGACCTACGGTATAGTCCTTGGCTAGTTTCATTCAAGTAATATTTGCCTATGCAAAAGCTTTCTGTCTTTGTACGTGGTTCTGAGCAAAGCAAAAGACCACAAGCTCCTCTACTTATGCTCAGCAGGCTGAATCTGGACCAGAGCCGATCCAGAAATACAGCCAAGTTAGCTCTGTGCTTTGTTTGATCTACTGTGTCATGCTATAGAGTATCGAGATCAGAGGAGGTTTGCATCAAGCCACTTTGAATGTGGGCTGAGCTGTCTTCCAGTTGATGATGTAGCCTAAAAACTTCCATAATTCTTTTATTTCTACAGGCCATCCTTTACTGTCACTGATGAACCACTTACTTTGAAAACCCTGTATAAGCTTCCTGCACATTCACATGGATAGAGTTTCTTGGTTTTGAATGGCTAATCTTTTCATAAACATTAAATCAGGTTAAAGATAGTCTTATCCTTGTTCAGAAAGTGCTGGTATGTTTGGTAATTGATCTCCTTTGATGCATATGTCGGGGCTGGAGTAAGTTACTATACTGTTCAATAACTAAAAGCAATTAGATTATGTTTCTACATATACTGGGGTACAGGAGTGATTTTTACGGTACCCTTAGGAAGCAAAATGTATTGCTGCCGGCACTCGCTGAGCTCACTGCAGGTTACTATATGCTGGACGTTATCAATCTGAAGCTGTAAGGACTACCAAGAATAAGAAGCGTGTTGGATATGAGACTAAGCATTGATGTCTTCCCTGGGCAGTCTTACTTGAAGGAGCCGGTTCAGTTACCTGGTCCTATTTGATAAGAAATGTAACTGGTTTATTACTACTAGGAAAGATATCTTTCCTGGAAGAAAGTTCGGTATCTTTCTCTTGTTTTTTTGAAGGAGCTCTGCTGACAGTGGAGCACGTGAAGAATGATATTGAAATTTCAGTGGAAGAAGGCAAAGAAACCATCCTCCGTGTGTCCGAGTAAGTGACTTTGCATCTCTCCTTCTGGCTTTGGGTCAGCAGTTTTAAAAATCACATGGTTGTAACATTGACAGTAACCTTTTCAGGTAGGAGGAAGAGAAGAGTTCAGTTTTATTCATCACTGCATTACTGATGTCTCTTTGTAGCACAAATGAAACATTTACAATATATTCCAAACTTGATCTTTATGGAAGGAGCTCTGGTATTCTTATTTGCATGCACTAATGTCTAATTGTGTATGCTGTGCCAGTCACTTTATTTTTAGGTACTTGCCTTTTTGAGGTGCCATGGATTACCAAAAGTAAGGCCATTCTGTATTAGGGAAGATTAGTATACAAGATTCCTTGGACTTGTACATATGTGGCGGAATGAATTTGAAAGGTTTATATGGCGTTATTTTGGGCTCACTGCTGCATGTAAGTGAAGGCATGACGTTATCTCAGAAAAGTGCTAATTAACTATGCCATGCTATCCAGTGTATCTATCTGCATCCTGTAGAAAGAATCTTGGAAACTTTTGCAGACATCTATTGTCTATCCGTCTAAAAATACTCTGCCATTGGAATAAAGATTTTCAAGTTTGGGACATGAAGGCGGCGGTTGTTATGATCTGAGTAGGATCATATACATATCGGAAATGCAGAACTAATGCTGTTAGTCTTGGGAAGCTGCATTGTCATCTTAGATTCCGTATCAGCTAAGATACCAGGGTATATCAAGAGAAGATTTCCTGATATCTTAAGTACCACTGACATATCAGAGGAAATCTCTAATGTCTGATATCTACAGGAGGGAATGTATTTTGGCCCATAAACATTGCAGTCCTAACTTAGAGTATATAAACACTATCATGACTTTGGAATTAGTGATTATAAGTGTGTTTTTTGAATACTGATTGTTTTTTGAAAGAGCAAGATAAAAAATATTGTTCATGGACATGCTGACAAACTTGCATTTCTGTGAGTTATTTCAGTAGAAGGTGCTGTTAAAGCTGCCAATGCATCATAAATTGGTATTCCTTCATGTCTGTAGAATGGTTATAAAACAGCACAGTATTTTTATGTTTTGCTGCGGAGATCCTGACTTGATCCTCATAAATTAACACCAGCTGAGCTTTTCCACTGTTGTCTAATGTTAGGGAAGGCACTTGTCACTATGAACGTATTTCTGCAAAAAATCAAAGCACAGTATGATTCACAGCCTTCAGTCATAATGATTGCTTTACTGGTGGCAAATATTGCTTTCTATTTAAAGTGTTAGGCTTGAACTCAGGTATGAGTTCTTTCCTTACTGTAATCTCTGATTTTACATGTTGTCTTTTGCTGTGCCTTGTGATGGCATTGCATCTGTGATTTTGAATTGAAGCGAGAGGAGTGCGGCAGGTTGTATTGGGACTAATTGGTACAGCATTAATAATTTTCAGTGTGTGTTGTGCACATGTGGGTTACTGCATGCGTAACAAAGGTAACTGGATATTTTTTAGTCGTATGAGAGAGTTTTCCCCTTAAGTAGTCTTACTCAGATTTAGTTTCATTTTCCTTTCTCAGGTTAGGTATACATGCACATACGCACTCCTATGACACATGGGGATCTTCTTGGAGTAATACAAATTTATATACTCGGATTTGAAAGAATATTTTATTTTATTAAATAATTTTGTGTTACCATGCCTTCTTCCCACTGCATTGCCAAAACATTAATTTTAGCTGTAATGGAAATTGTCAGAAATGTAAAGCCAAAGCTCTTCTGCACTTTGGCCACATGTAGATAATATCTAGAATCATGGTTCTATCAGATGGAATTTTTTGTGTGTTAGTGTCATCTCATCCCTGGCATTGGGTTATGCTTAAGAAGTTATTCCAAACCTCAATATTGAATTAATTTTCTTTTGCTCAGTTGTACAATCATTTTAAAAATTGATTCTCTTTTTTAAAGTCTGTTAAAAGTATATCTGTGACTTGAGAAGCATCAGCTGAACTCATATCTCGCTAATGCTTTTGGTAAATGGATTTCATGGCATCAGTTCTGCTGAAGCTATCTTATTTTGGCATGACTTGAAATTCACTTGGGATATTTCAGACTTTGATTTTTTTTTTTTTCCCCAGGAAACCATTAGTTCTAATGACTTCACTTGAACAAGAGAGAACATTTTATTTGCTATTTTTCTAGGTTGTATTTTGAAGTGCAGCTAAAATCTGGTGACAAACTTTTCAGCTAACGAGCTGAAAATGAGCTGTCAGCTTGTTAGCTGAAAAGTTTGTCACTAATTTGAGATTATGAATTTGATTTTAAATGTTATTTTTGAAGCCTTAGCTTCAAAACTTCATGTGCTAACACAAACCACTTTGCTAAATGCTGATAGCATTAGGGAGTGTTTTAGTGTACCTGCATCTTCTCGGACAGCAAAGTGCAGTACAGCTTTTTCTGGTTTGTGTTGTGAGCGTGTGCATGCTTCAGAGTAGTATTACTCTTAGGCAGATATATCTAACCTCTGCACAGAACCATTCTGCAGTGCTTTTTACAAATTGATTTAAATAATGTTTTATTACAACTGGAGATTCCCTGTGGGGGGGTGTGTGTGTGTTTTCCTTCTCCCATCTTGTCTTCTGCTTCTTGAATATTTGCCCTGGTTTTATTATGTGGCATTTCATGTCACTTTCAAGAGACACTCTTTGTCTGTAACATTACATTGTCCCTGGTTATTCTTCCTTGCTTACCCCTGGAGTTAGTAAGCACTGGCTGCAAAGAGCAGCTTTCATGTTTTGTAACTTCCTCAAAGAAAGGAAGCCAATTAGCACTATATTTGAGTGGAAGTAAATCTTTCTCCCCCAAGAAAATAAACAACTTTTAAGCACCAGTAAGGTTTTACTCAGAGTAACACTGTCACGTTTCATGTTTTTATTCAATTTTGCTGGAGTAGTCAAGGGTATTTGTTTTAGTATGAACTAGTGAAAGCAACAAAAACACATTTCCCAGACTTTCTGTAGATGCAAATGTATTAGAAATGTTTGGGGTTTTTTCAGTTTGAAAAAGCTTCATTAAAATCCGATAGCAGTGTGAAATTCTAATAGGGCATATTTTGTGTATGTTAAGCCCCCACTGTGGCTTTTGGTTTTTAGTTTTATTTTATGGATCTTCTGTATACTGGATCCTAGAAGCTTGAAAAGCTAGAAGCAAAAAAACCCTACAAATGAACTATGTTCCTTAGGTTAACTGCACTAAAACCTAATGAGACTGGCTGATCCATTTGCACTAACCCTTACCATTCTGTGATTCTGTGACTCATAATTGTTAATATATCAAGAAGTCTTCTATATCTTTTTCAGAACTTTCATTGATTTTTTTTGCAAGACTTTTTGAGGGCTACCGACAATTCTTTTAATTTTATAAAGGACACAGTAGATATAACAGGAAGTACAGAACAATGGCAGAACAGAAATGAAACCTTTTTTTTGACAAATTGAAGTGTAGCATTTAGTCCATTAAACTGAGTGGAACAGAACACTTACAGGAACTATTTTTGTTGATGTCAATGCTTGTTCAGAGGCAATTGGAGCTCTAATTTTGTAATCTACACCTATGTGGGACTGCAGAGATGAGTATTGTCTGGAGATTTGATGTCTGATGCATCTTTCTTCCAAAGCTCTTCAGTAAATATTAATGAAAATGTTCGCATTTATCTTAAATGAATTTGAAGCTGGATTTCTGACAGTATGCAGCTTTTTGTTATACTGTATGCAAGGTAGAAGAGGGAGATTAAAGCACCGAAAGAAGCTTGCTCTTTGGAGAGCCTTTTGCCTCCATATCTTTTGAGAATTTTCAACAGCAGATGGGAAAAACAAATTCAAATTAGTCTTTTATCTGGAGAAGACTGGGTAAAAAACAGAAATATGGGCAGCCAAGTTTGTTCAATGGGGGATAGTCTCTGTGAAGTGTGAATTGAAAGTGAGTAACTGATGAACATTTTTTTTCCTCTGATGCTAGCCCTTAAAACCACGGTGGACACATCTTGATTTCTCTGTAGATTCTCTAGGAATCCTCTTTGAAGTCATCCTTCTTGTATGAAAAGAAAAGAAAACAGATGATGATTTAGCTCCTTATGTTCTGGAAAATATGTCGCTCAGGTTATACTTATGCATTCTGTCAGATGTGGAGAGAGAGTTTTATTCTTTGAAAGAATAATCAGGGTTTTATTTCTGTCTATCTAAACAAAATTGTTTCATGTTTAGAAGCTTATTGTTCTATCTGTGATAGAAAAGCAAGGACTGATATATTATTTTGCTAGATTTTTTTTTTGTTGTTGTTATTCTGGTGACCTGGTACCTGTTGGTCATCCAGAAATTACTTTGCATTTGCTTTACACATGTTTCAACTATGTGTGTACAATTAAAATTGAACTGGAGGTAGTAATTTAGTGTACCTTTATTTTGCATCTTTCTCTCTTTAGGCATGTTTCATTTACCGACGTGAACTCAATAGCTCGTTATCTGGCTAGAGCTGCTGGTTCTGCTGGGTTGTATGGTTCAAATCTGTTGGAACACACTGAGGTGAGAAGGAATCATGCCTCTCTCTTTTTTGTTCTTTTCCTTTTCCTTTCCCTCCTCTCTTTTGGCCTGCAATAAAAGTTTAGTTTGTTTTGGTTTTTTGTGTTGTTTGGTTTTTTTGGGGGGGGTTGTTTTTTGTTTGTTTGTTTGGGTTTTTTTTAGGAACTTGTGTCTATTGTTCTGCATTTTATTGTTAGACTGAGGTTCTGGCTATGTGGGATGCTGAGAGGGTGTTGTCGTCTTAAGCTTGCTCGTTCTTATAAAGAAGAGTCATCAATCTGAGCAGTGAAAGGGTTGTTCTTTCCCACCCCTGCAACAGCAGCTTCTATCCTGGCAGTTTGCTAGGATAATTCGTGTTGGAAGGTGATATCTGCAATTTCCCCTCTTCACTTTCCTCAGGTCTGTTGCCATCAGTTGCTACCTTGTAACACTTCAGTGTAGCACCAAGGAACACTGTATGACGTTGGAATAGTGAGGTTTTGCTGTATAAGGTGGACAAAACCCTGATCCCAATCTCATTCAGTGAAATGTGGTGAGAAATTGCCACATGGATGGACTGTTCCCTCGTGCAAAGTTCTGTATTCTGTAATGCTTCTCTAGCGGTGCTGTGAGGGCACCAGAATTTTTGTGCCAAAGAGGCAACTTTTTTGGTCTTCCTTGCTGACACAGATCATAAAAAGTTACTAGGAACCGTGGATATGATATGACATGAGAGGGAATTCTTCCTGAGTCTAGGTCAGAATATTCATATGCTGAATTTTAAGTTGGTGGCTGAAACTAACAGTTAAATTGAAATTTATTTCCTCTGAAATTTGAGGAGGGAACTGAAGGACTTGATTCAACTCTTTTCTACAACTACTTGAAGCTAGTAGCAATGACTCTTCAGCCCTTACAGCTGGTCTCAAGGGAAGTGTTGTCTTAGTATATTGCTTGTAAGGCGTTTAAAAAGTTGTAGGTTATCTTGTGGCTATTTAAACTAAACCCTTGTTTTTAAGTTAACCCCTGAGACCTCTGCAAACACACTTTCAAGATTTTATTTCTGATAAAATACTTTTCACTTCTGCATCTTTCAAAAATGAAGTTGTACTTCAAGAAGTACAGTGACAGCTGCATTTGTGGTGCATATATTTTGGAGCATAACTGCAAATGACTGAACTGAATTCTATAGTAGTGTAATTACATCTGTGCCTGCCACGTTGGCTAGAATATTGGAAGGATTCCTGATGCAGTTTATGGAATGTGTAATGGGGACAGAGGAGTAGAAGAGTAACTTAGTCTTTTACAGGATTGAGGGATTCAATTTATAGACAGGGCTACTTTATTAACCAAGGGTCTGATTCTTAATTTTTTTTTTTTTTTTTGAAATTATGTACCAAGGTATATTTCCTTTTATAGGAGGAGACTGTTTTGCAGAAGGGGGAGGGAAAAGAGGTGGGGGAATGATTTTATTTCTTCAAATCTAAAAGAAGAGGCAAAGAACATAGGGATGGAGGGGAAAATGGTACACTTGTTCAGTAGCTGTACCAGGAAGATCAAATAGGTCACAAATGTGGTATCTAAATAGTTGAAGGACAATGACAATTATTATATACTGTGTATGATAAATAAATACCTAAAGACTACTGATTATTTTTACCAATGGGAATAGATTCAGTAAAGTCAGTATTTTCAGCAGATTGAATACATTCTGAAGGAAGAAATTAAATTTAATCATTTAGTATAGTTTTGGGTGTTTCAGTATGTTTTATTTTAAATGTTCTTTGAACATATATTGTGATTTATTGTCCAATATATTTAATGCTAATGTTCTGGTTTGTATTTTCTATTCAGCTATTAAGTAGATTGTATATTAATTTAGATTTTTAACAAGCTTCTTTTTCATTCTTTTAGTAACTTTGACTTTCTGTTGTCCCTTAAATCTAGATTGACCACTGGCTGGAGTTTAGTGCTACAAAGTTATCTACTGCCAGCCAGTTTCTTTCAGCAGTCCAAGAGCTCAACCACTGTCTGTCTCTGAGAACGTACTTGGTCGGAAACTCTCTGAGTCTCGCAGACTTGTGTGTCTGGGCTGTACTAAAAGGTATCAGTGTATGTTCTCACTTTTATTGGCTTGTAATCAGTGTATACCAGGAGTCCTCAAATTTCTTTTTTTTGTGGATGCTAGTAGCAACTCTCAGCTGTATGCCAGACTGTATACTGTTGCATACAGCAACTGTATGTGGTTGTGCATACTGCTTTGGCCTGTGCGTAGCTAGCAATGGGAACAGCACAGCTTAGGAAACCCTATAATTTTTTAAAATTGTTGTTACATTTGGAAATTTATAGGATGTAGTTATAGATGGTGGTTTTTTTTTTTTTTTTTAACTTCTTCAGTGTTAACTGTAAGAGTGTCTTTTGTTACCTGTTTCCTAAATATGAAAATTTGCTGTGGCCCAAAATTCTGGATTTAAATATTTAAATTATTTTGTAATACAGAGTAAAATTTTATACACAGACTTTTCAATGACATCATCTTAGTAGAGGGAATTTCTTTGGTGCTTAGTCTCAAAGGGGTATATGTTACCCTATGAAATGCCCTTCAGAGGTCAAAAGAAGCTTTAATGAACTGTTTTTATGGGTTTATTTTTTATATTCTCTTAGATGTATGTCTAAAATTGATAGGTGTCAATCTACCATTCAGCATGACCAAAGTAATTTTGCAAGTAAAATACATATTCAAGATTAAAAGATAACATCTTTCAGTATTTTTTTGAAGTTGCTTCTCTTGCAAGAAATCTGAAAGGAGGGCCAGACCTTTTGTGGTTTTTTTTGTTTTTTTTTTTTTTTCTTCTCCTTTCACCATGAGAATCTTTGTAGTGAAGTTGTGTTCCTTGAAAAGTAGATTGTGGGAGTACAGGCCCAGAAATAGAGTAGTATTGATACGTGCTTCACTTCTTATAAAGCTTAGAAAGCATCAAATGTAGACATACTAGAGGGGTATCCTATATTTCCGTCTTGGAAAAAAAATTGTTATTGATTTTGAGGTGGGTGATACAAAGAAAAATGGATGTTCCCTGGTCACTCCCCTCCCCTGTCTTTTGCTCTGATGAATCCAAGAAAGAATTCGGTATGTTTGGGATTTGGAAGGAGTTTATTTAATTTGCTTTAGAATGACTTGTGTCCCCATGGCTAAATGTCTTTTCAGAAGAGAACATAAGTAGATTTTTTTTGAAATCATAATATTTTTTTAGTCTTAAAAACTGCTGTTGGTAATCATTCAATTTTATAATGTAATAGCTTGAAAAATTATTTGTTTTCTAACAGATAATAACATATGGCAAGAACAATTACAGCAAAACAAGGCTCCTGTCCATGCAAAGCGATGGTATGGCTTTCTTGAGGTACAGCGTGCTTTTCAGTCAGTAGGAGCCAAGTGGGCTTCTGGTACACCAAAGGTTAAAGTGGTAAGATTTACCATGGAATAATGTAAAAATGACATCTCTTAATCAGCATTGCTCTGTAGATGTATAATTTGCGTTTTTTTAAAGAGGATTTTGAAATCCTGATAGAACTGCAAAGATTGCAGTCTTTGGTTTATTGACTTTGTTAATTGCATTCAGGTTAAGAACATTAAGATATAAGAACTTGGCTAGCAACTCTCTTCTTCTATGGAATTAAACAACTTGGTGAGACTTTTCAGTCTTGGATTACATTTGAAGACAGAATAACTTAAAATTCCAGAATTAATCTTTTGATGTAATATAAGTAATGTGAAAGTTGTGAAGAGGTGAATCTGGGGTCCAGTATGGCACCTTTTTGTTGTCTGGTTTGAAAACAGACCTTGGAGCAGAAGCTATTATCTAGAGTTTTATATCTGATTATACAGCTAATGCGATCTGTAATTATGTCTGTTATTTTTTAAGGCAACAGAAAAGAAAGCGGATGTTGGGAAGTTTGTTGAACTTCCTGGTGCAGAGATGGGGAAGGTCATTGTGAGGTTTCCTCCTGAAGCAAGTGGGTAAGAAACACAAATACTTTGAGATTGTTCTATTTGTGGTTTTTCTTTTTAATTTATAAAAAGTGTGCTTTGGTGAGGGTGTTAATCAGTTTATCAGACAAGACTTTTAAGCCAAAAGAGTATTTAAAGCTTTGTCCCTATTTACATTAGAGCTGTATGTTTATTTCTCCTCTATACCTCATTGCAGTGTTGCCTGAACTTGGAACAGGGAGGTAAGTTGCCAGCAGGTGACACGGTGCTGCTGAGCAGTGGGATGAAGAGAAGCAGGACAGCGTTTGCGTAGATAATGGAGGCATGTGAACTGACAGGAGCTATGATGTGTAAATCTGTAAATACAGTATCAGTTGGGTGAAAGCACTCATGGTGGTTCTCAAGGAGGCTTAGATTTCAGAAGGGAAAGATGGATGGGATAGCCTCCCTTCAGGAAGCTTTGACACCAAGATGTGTAATAGAGGTCTTTGGCCTGAGGGTCCGGACTATATGTAGTTCCAAATCACAAACTCTTTAAAGACCACACAGTGGAGATGTGATGAGCCAACTCCATAAGTAGAATTTTCTGCCAGCTTTAATTTTCTGTTTTGTTTTAGAATTGCCTAATGAGCTGTAAAACTTCCATGATTGCATTTCTTCATTAAACTGGCTATTGAGCATCATGCGACTTCTGTAGTGTATTTCTTACTCTATTAGTCCAGTATAAACTGTTGCTCAGATAACATGTTATACACATACATGCACGAAATACATAACATATATTGTTCTCACATTACTTTAGTTGCTTTTAGTGTCTTAATGCTGGTGTTTTACTTAAAACGTTGTTCTTTAGGGATACATATTTTAAGTGGGTTTTAAAGTGTTTTTCATTTTGTGGATTTGGGTTTTTTAAGTTTAGTTTAAATCAACAGTAGTTTTTTAGCTTATGCTAAAAATACACAGCAACCACCATTTCAGAAAATTCCGCTCTTCTGAATGCAGTGGGTTGAGATTATGTGGTAGCTACTACTGAGTACCATCAACATTTGGTTAAAGTTAGTCTGTAAAACTGGAGATAATTGCTGTCCTATCTTTATATCCATAGTGACACTCTAATTTACGGATTTAGGTATTTTTAACAGTTAACTACTAAATTTATGGTGGAAAAAAACCGTAATCTACTTTCATAAATGTGCAGTATTTCAGCAAATCTCCTGGGCTGGGTTTTCTGTTGGACTTAGGTATTGCTTTCCATTTGTTCTTCTTCCCTCAGAGGATTAAAAAAAAAAAGTCTGGCTGAAGTAGTGCTGGTGTCCATATTTATTTTTTTATTTCCTTTTAGATATCTGCATATTGGTCATGCCAAAGCTGCCTTGCTAAATCAGCACTACCAAGTTAACTTTAAAGGAAAACTTATTATGAGATTTGATGACACAAATCCAGAAAAAGAGAAAGAAGACTTTGAAAAGGTATGATAAGAGAGCAGGGAGGGAAATCCATTCATGTATAGCTAATCCGAAGGTAAAAGACATTCAGATCTGCTCTTGCACACTTCTTTTGCACTAGATTTTTATGGTATCACTATTACACTGAAGCGTTACACTTGGAAGAAATTTCCATCATCTTTACCTTTAAAAAGCTTAAAGCCCTTTTCTTGGTAGCTTATTTCTTCCCCTTCTCCAATTTTTATTTTATGGTATGTAGATATGCAACTCTTGCAATACACTATTGTTTTCATTGTATAAATACTACTTAGTCCATAACAAGAAATTTGTTTCAGCTTTCATCTCCTTTTCTTGTCTTACCTTTTTCTTTAAGTTGTCTAAGTCTGATCTCATGTAATTATAGGCTGTGAATTAATAAGTGTCTGCTTCTTTTGTTTTGTGCATGCCTCATTATTCTTACGGCTTATCCTTCCTGGACAGCAGAGCATTGAAGATACCACATCTGTCATGAAGAGGATAGAGGTTTAAGAAAACTAGCTTTCCTGAATATTACAGTATACAATTTCGCATTTGCAGGTTATTCTTGAAGATGTTGCAATGCTACACATCAAACCGGATCAATTTACATATACCTCAGATCACTTTGAAACAATAATGAAATATGCTGAGAAGCTTATTCAAGAAGGGAAGGCATATGTGGATGATACTCCTCCAGAACAAATGAAAGCAGAGCGTGAGCAAAGAATGGAATCTAAACACAGAAATAACTGTAAGATATTTTAAGCTTACATCTTTCTTATCGTTTTAATTTGGCATCAAAACTTGATTTTTCTTAACAAAGATGGATGAGATGAATAATTGCATATCTCTAAGGTCCGTATAGGAACTTGGAAGTGTTTAGTGCTTTGTTCTGGAAGGCTGGAATAAGTGTACATTTAGACAGGTGCAGTTAACTGTGTATATATTAATTCATCACCATTTATTACCATTTTTCAACAATTCAAAATGTAAAATGTGTGGAAATGAATTCCGGTGTCTAAAGATGGGGGGTGATGTTGCTTTTTGTTACTGCAGTAATAAAACATGGTTCTGTATCAACTTCATGGTACCTTAGAAAATGATTTGTTTTTATTGTTTTTAGGTGTTAATAAAAATCTACAAATGTGGGAAGAAATGAAAAAGGGAACAGAATACGGACAAACTTGTTGTCTACGAGCAAAAATAGATATGAATAGTAACAATGGATGCATGAGGGACCCAACTCTTTATCGTTGTAAAAACCAGCCTCACCCACGTACTGGAAATACTTACAAGTACGTCCACTTCCTCCTTGTGTGGCCTGTGATTTCTGTGCTTTTCAGGGCATTTTCCATTCCTTAGTAAAATTCTTTTAATACGTGGAACCTGCTAGCGTTTTTCAGTCAGAATATGTAACGAGTCTCTTGACTTTCTGAAACCTCTGCAGATGACTTTTAAAACCTGTGAGTTGGCCATCGTGGTCAGCGGTGGATATTATTTCAGTTTTGGTCCGTAAATAGATTGTATGTCTGTGAAGAGCTGTGAGTCCAAACATGAATTAAGACTTAATGGCTGTATCTTGAACAACAAAGCTATTTGCTTTAGCTCTTGGAGTGTAAACAGAACCATGGCAATTTTACATTGCTACATTTTTATATTGCTGCAAAACATCCTTGATCTACTTACCTGAGCAGCTGCTTCCATTTTCACAGCTACTGCTGTCTTTGTGCAGAATGAAGAATTAATACATTTTGCATTGAAGTAAGCCTACCCAATTGTTCAAGGTTCAGTGCTTATTTGAAACCTCTGTTTCCAGCGATACAACCCTAGTTTTGGTAACATTGATTTAATGTGTGTATGATAGTAAAGCTATGTCTGAGGGTAGGGGTTTGTTTTAAAACATGAAAGCTTTGCACGCTATTCAGTCAACTAATGATCCTTTTTTATATTAAGGAAAAAAACCATAAGTCAGGATTTTATATGTTTAAAAAAAACAGTAGCAGTGTAGGATTTTTTTTTTTTTTGTCTCAAATATTATGGCTATGATAATTTAATTTCTTGAAGGCTTTCTTTGTTTTAAAAATGTATTGTCCTCTTGACGTTTTTACGGAAAATTTCTTGTGTACGTGCTATTTTAGTCTTGATCTGAAAGTTTTCAAGATCATAGATTATAAATATTTATAATACATAAATATAAATTATGCTTAGTTTAAATGTTTACATGTGAGGAAAATATTTTGTTCTTCTGCCCTGCTAATTGATGGTCTTTATTCTCAGGGTTTACCCCACATATGACTTTGCCTGCCCCATTGTTGACAGTATTGAAGGGGTCACACATGCATTGAGAACAACTGAATACCATGACAGAGATGAACAATTCTATTGGATCATCGAGGCACTGGGCATAAGGAAACCTTATATATGGGAGTATAGCCGGCTAAACCTCAACAACACTGTGCTCTCTAAAAGAAAGCTTACGTGGTTTGTCAACGAGGGGCTTGTGGATGGATGGTATGTTACGTGGCTGTAGTTCAGCATTGTTTCTTAAGACACTCGTGACTGATGCATTCATCCTCTGTTTTGGACAGTGCTTAGACATTAAAGCAGCATGAATGAATATTTAAACAATATTTAAGAACGTAGACAGTGACTTCTGCATGTACAGTGTGGCTGTTTACTACTCTACAGTAACTATGTACATGCATATTCATATCCTGTAATAAACATGAGGTAGCTTATTTTTGGACTCTGGCTCTTGCTACGGGTGCTTCTTACACATTTTCCACTCTGAGTCATCGGATACATTCCTGAGCAATGCCAGAGGGGGCCTGAATTAAAGAACTTCTGGTGCTATCCATCTAGTCAAATCCATCCTACTTCCCTGCCGCCTGCCGTCCCCACTTCTTTCTGTTCTTTTTTTCACGTTAACTGGATTTCTGCAGGTGGTGCCTGGTGGCCTGGTAGCCTAAGTATTTTCCTAGACAGGGTGAGCCATGGGTTTACACTTCTGAAAGTAGTTTGGAGTTTAGAGAGGCGGCTTCTTTGTTCATTCCCACAACAGGCTAGCTGTGGGAGACACCATCTGAAGTCCTCTCCTCATAGTACAGGAGTCTGAAGAAATCCATGGATAGTGCTAAGTCAGGCAATTGCTTGTAGTGTTTTTCCTGGGCTGGTTTTAGGTGATTCCGTCCTCAGCCTATGGGAGCATCATTTTACACAAGTTCCTATGCTGCCTAGGTTGCTTAGGTGTGCTGAGTCTACTTCCTTTTTTGTCGGTTTTATTTTTCAATTGTGTTGGGAGCCTAGATTCCAGGTTTATGCATGGAGCTACTCTGCTAGAGCCAAAATTCTCTTTTTATTTTTTTCCTTTTTTTTTTCCTTCCTTTCCCTAGAGGTGTAGCTGGTCTTATGACCAGCTGATGTCCTCTCCCTACCTAAGCCTCCCTGTTAAGTTCTCAGCAAGGTTTGATTCGTGTTTCCACCAACACATTTTACATTTTAGACTAGGCATTTTTATGTCTTGCATAAGAGAATAAAACCATAGAATTCTGTCACTTATGTGATTGAGAGATAACATTGTCATAGTCATCCATCTCTTTCTGGTTTTTCTTGAGCAAGAAAGAACCAAGCCCTGTTGTTTCATGTTCCATTATTCAGGTGCCATTGAAAAGGAAGTAATGTGATAGGTGCATAACTTTGCCTTGCCAGGTTTTGGGGGACTTAAGATTGAAGAGATATAGAAGAGCTGCTTCACCAAGAGATTACTTCCCTCCCTTGGGGTGAAGTAGAAGAAAATCTGCATATTTTTTGTATGGATAAGAGCTCAGCCTTTTTGGTTAGGTCTTCTCATCTAGCTTTTAATTCACAGAAGTGAGATACACTGAGGTTGGGCCTTTCATGTGTTGGCAGTATTAGTAAAATTTTTGATCAGTCTAACTAATAGGCAGAACTTAGTGGTGATACTGATGACACATCTTTTTCTACCAGGGATGACCCAAGATTTCCCACTGTGCGTGGCGTCCTAAGAAGAGGCATGACAGTTGAAGGGCTAAAACAGTTTATTGCTGCTCAGGTGGGTATTTTCTTCTCTTCTGATTCTTTGAATCTCACTTGCTTAAGGACAATTTTTTTTGTGAAGTTTCAGTTAAAGTACTTGTGACTATGAGATTTCTTCTTGTGAAGGTTTGCTGCTTTCGTGTGTACTGCTTAAACAATTTTAACACCTGTGAGCAGGTCCTGACAAAATGGGGTAGCAGGTTTCTTATTTTAAAAAGTGTGTGTTTTGCAAGCTCAAGATGCCTGTCTAAATTGTTTTGATGAATGCAAACAGTGTAGAGGGTTTGTAGTCTTTAACGGACTTTGTTTTAAATGGGTCTAATAGCTAGAATATTTATATTAATGTGGGTTTTTTTCCAGGGTTCCTCTCGATCCGTCGTGAATATGGAGTGGGATAAAATTTGGTCCTTTAATAAAAAGGTATGTGCTTACATGAATTTGATGCTACTCCTGATAACTTCTTTCTGGGATATGTAGAGAATCCAGCATTCATTGGAGTGCTTATCACAACAAGTAGCAGTTGCAATATCTTGCATCATTTGGCACACTTTCAGGAAAATGGAATGTCCCCCCCCCACTTCTAACCTGGTCTAGCACTAATCCTACTTATCTCCTATACCAATACTTATTTGCCTTACTTAGTAGTATGGGGAAAGATAATGATATTTGCTGTAAAATCTGATATGAAAACTGCATTTCATTTTTCTGCTTTCAAGCTGCGAGCTATCTGTAAGAAGGTATTACTTAATGCTTTTTACCTTAGCATATAGCTTACAGTGCTGTAAGCATACATAGCATAAGCTATCATTTTGCAGCTTCATAGCACAGTCACATTTGCTTATATAACAGGAGCTCTACAAACCCACTGAAAATGCATTATTCCTAGTTTTAAAAGGCTGCCTGTTTCTGGTTTGGCTTATTTGTTAAAATAAACACAAATCTTATTCAATTTGATTCATGTTGGCCGCTTTTCCTTTCTGTGGCAAAAGGACTAATGCGCTGGGTATACTGCCTATGTAGATAAAGCCAGCACTGCTGATGTTTCTGACTGAATGTCAAATAAGGAATATTGCATCTTGACACGGTTAGTCGCTTTCTGGCAGCAGATGCTTGGACACTATAATAAGGCGAATTGTTATAATGCTGATGGCATATTTTGTGTGATTGTGGAAACACCTGTTATTTTGCATTGGGATTCCTGCTTGGTTTTGCTTAGAGAGTACCCAGACCTGTTCATTTAAGTAGTTTTTGCTTGTCTGGCATGTGTCTTTTATTTCTTCATATATTTTGCATTTGGTCTGCTACATAAACAAAGGTTTATGAATTGGTTCTTTCTGTTGCTGCATAAATATATTTATGACTAAGAATTGGATTTTGGGGAAGAATCCACAATGGACTGTCAGGGCTCATTTTTCGAATTGGCTTTTAAACTGAGTTTCTTAAACCTCTGACTCAACTCCTTGGACAGCACCATATTTATTAGCCTATTTTATTTACATGTATCTGTGCGGATAGTTTGCAATCTGCAATATGAGCAAAAGCAATTGGTAGTTCTGAGCTCAAAGGTGTATCTAATATTTAGGAGTCTGACATCAGTGATTATGAACTTAGAAATATGTAATTTCTTAAAAGTATGTCATCATATCACCTTGCTTGCTAATGTCAGGTAATTAGATAACAAATATTTTTTCCTAAAGTTGCTGTGTAGTTTTTCGCTTGAGCAGGAATAAACTGAGGAGAAGAAAAGTCACTTTATATTAGTAAAAGCAGGTGTTTTCCTTTGTGTTAGTTTCCAGTTAAACTGGTAGACCTCTGATATTCTGTTTGGACTTAGACAACTGTTTTACTTGAATTATGTTTTTAAGTGCCTCTGAACAGTTTATCAAACCAGTATTTCAGGTATGAAAAATGCTGTGAAAAACTAAATCAATTTGAAAATGGCAATAAAAATATAGGAAGACATTTTAGTGGTATCTTTTTCTTGCCAACTCATGTTGTAGAAATCCTGACAAAGTCAATGTTATGGTGTTGCCTTATTATAGTATCTAATGCGTTTGTATTAAAATTGCAGACTTAATTGGTGCTTCCTGTATAGCCAGGTTTGTCCCTGATTCTGCTGGAGTGCTGACCTAGAAAATGAGTATGGGGTTAGGTCTTGCACTGCTGGAAAAAGAATGAACTGCACTGATAAATTGTTGCTTTAAATTCAGCTACCTAGAGAGAAACTGGTCCCGATGTAATAGCCTGTGTGCATAGTAAGACTGTGTCAAAGTACATTTTGCTGTCTTCCTTATGAGGCATTAGCTCATAATTTTGGTTACTTCTGGTGACAGTAGTACTCAATCCATGGTTTTTACTCAAAATACTTCAGTAAAGATGGGAAATTGTGAAGTGTTACCCCTTTTTTCTTACTTTCCTCTTCTATAGCTTTGGGTTAAAGTAACATTAAAGAAAACCTAAACGAACGCAGTAACATAAAGAATACCAGTTAATATTCCTTTTCGGTAGTTGTTGTTTTATGCATCTTTTTTCTGTGTCAATGTCATATGGTTATGATCCCCATCATTTGTTTTCTGTAGGTGATAGACCCAGTAGCACCTCGGTACACTGCTCTGCTGAAAGATGCAGTGGTCCCAGTAAATATTCCTGAAGCTCAAGAAGAGATGAAAGAAGTGGCTAAACATCCAAAGGTTCTCGCTTTACTCTTTTAATATTCTTGTATTGCAGATCAGTAAGACTGGAAGTACCTTGGCTTGGAGCAGTCAGCAGGGAGAGTCCTGGTTTTAGCTTGCTCAGACAGCATGAGATAAAACCCAGGTGTAATTTTTTCACAGAATTGTCAAAAAGTGGGCAACTATTGAAAGTGTTTGTTCTGTTAAGATGATGCGGGAAACTGCTTTTCTAAATATATAGAGTGCGTATAGACCATGTATTGAAAGGCGTCTCTGGGAGTTTTCAGAAGAGGCAAGATGTTACAAGTATGGAGTGATGCTCAGACAGTTTTTATCACTGTTTGATACTAAATTTCATAGAAAAGTATAAATATAAAATTTTATTCAGGGTTTATGGTATAATACAGTAGATACTGCTTATCCATAGGAGTACGGAATGCAGGAGATTTTAAAAAATAGCTTATAAAATTAGACTTATGTAAAGAAGTGATATATTAACCTGTTAAGTCCACCAATCTCTGGATTTTTTTAATATGACTTTTAAATTTGCATAGCAAATAGTTATTATCAAAAGTTAAGAACTTGCTAATTTCATACTCCTAGTATCCAGTAAACTGAATAATATTCCTTAACAAGGGGGATGTGTTACTGATACAATTCTTTTTTGGCACTACAATTAGGGAAGATGCTTTCCTTTGAGTGTGGCATCTCAGATTGTACTTTAACTTCACTGAAAGCATCCATTAGATATCACACTTATACTGAGAAGCAAGTGAATACTGTTGAGTCTTTGCTTCATTTATTTTTATTTTGTTGCTCTGAGTGTTTCTGCAGCCATTTCTGGTAACTGAGAGGTGGCCATCTAGTTTGCCCTTTTCCGCATGGCAGATAAACAAGGAAACATATTCAGCAGTTGCAAGTGAAAATTGTATCTCTTTAAGAGTCAAAAATCTGAAGTTTGGGCAGCTGAAAGCCAGTATATTAAAACATTGATATTAAAAATGCTGTCTCAAGCATACAATGAAGAACTGACCAAAAGAAAGAAATTTCAAACTCCTGATCTTCTAGGTGTCTGCATTTTTTCAGTTTATCTCCATTGTTGAGATGCTTTAAAGCTATTTTTAGTGTTATAAGTGATGTATTTCCAATTTCTGTCTTCAAAAATTCATGCAGCTGAGAGAAGCTCCATATTTGTTTCCATATTAACTATATAAAAAGGCAAAAATGAGAGTTATGAAATTATTTTTGAAGGGCATTTGCATACCAAATTGGAAGCTTGAGAAAAAACTTAGTTTTTACCTGTTAAGATCTTAAAGATGTATGGACCTTAAGGAAACGGGGTATGCTATCAGTGGTGTTGGAGCTAGTATTTGATAGGAGATGGGTTTTTTTGAGCGTACTGTCAGAGGAATGCATGCAACACTTGTGAACCAGAAACCTGGGGGAGGTGTGGAAGAATAATATAGCTTTGCGTTATTGTTATCATCTGTCTTCTATCATAAATAAAGCAGTGTTTTGGCACTGCATTAAATTTAGTCAGCTTATATAAATAACAGTCTCTCCTTTAAAATAAAAATCATTATTCACAGAATGCTGATGTTGGGTTGAAACCTGTGTGGTACGGCTCCAGAGTCCTGATTGAGGGTGCAGATGCAGAGACCCTGACAGAGGGAGAGGTGGTTACGTTCATAAATTGGGGCAATATTATCATCACTAAGTTAAACAGGTAACAAAGAGTGGAAGATGAAATGATTATTTGCTTTTCAGCTTTTTGTGATTTTTGTAATAGGTAGCTTGAAACAGCAAAATATTAATGGTTGTCCATATATGTCCCTTCTATGTTTCTGTATATAAAAATCTACTTTGAAATGTGTCAGAAAACAACACTTTAGCATAGAGCATATTTTACTCTAGATTCAGGTCTGGAATCACCAGTCAGTCCTGATACTGCATGTCTCTCATCCAGTGTTCTCCATGTATCAGTGGTAGTATTTCCACTGTGAAACAGCTTTTTCACACACACAAAAACCCCCACTTGATATTATAACAACTTTCACCCTGTAATGAATACCTACTTTTGCATGCTAAAAAACTACACCTACCACAATTGCAGTTGCTGAACTGTTAAGGTGGGGGAAGGAGACCATTAATGTCATCCTAGTATCTTTGAAGTAGTTGTGTTGTGGCAGTGGCAGAATGGGGTGAGCTGGGACAGAGAACATAAATAAGTAGAGATCCCCCCGCCTCCCTCCCATGTTCTTTACTGTCTCTTTATATTTAAGAAATCAAAAATAAAAAACTTCAACAGGAGTGAAATACACTTTCGTTTCCTGCATGTCTCCCACACTTCAAAAATGAACTCTGAACACTCATTTTTCCGTGAATGTTATTGATGAGCTCTAGTATAAAATTAGAACAAATCACTTAGGTTTTACTCTTATTTCTGTTTTCTTGATTTCTGTTTTCCTATAGAAATTCAAGTGGAAAAATTGCATCCATCGATGCCAAGTTGAACTTAGAGAATAAGGACTTCAAAAAAACGACTAAGATCACTTGGTTAGCAGAAACTCCACGTGCACCACTCATCCCAACTGTCTGTGTGAATTATGAGCATCTGATCACTAAGCCAGTTCTAGGTAAAGATGAAGATTTCAAGCAATATATCAACCGAAATAGCAAGGTCAGTTATCTTTTTGTCCCCTTTATTCCACAAAGCTTAATGTTTGGGGTTTTTTTTTGCCATTACTATTTCTAGTTACCCTTTTTTTAAATTGTAAGATTTCATTTGTCAAACATTGTCAAACAAGTAAATCATGTGCTGGTGTGTGTAGTTTCCATGTTTTCCATTTAACCTCTCAAAATTACAAAATTAAAATCTGACTTATGCTTTTTCTCAGGTGTTACCTGGCTTTTACACATCTCTGACCAATAGTTTGAGGTTTTGTCTTTTTACATTGCTATGAGTGTAGCATCTTACTGCAAGTACTTGTTCTGCTGCCCCTGGTGTTAACTAACAATTCAACACTTCTGAAATTGGAAAACCACCACTATCCTTCAACAGCTATACTGTATTTCTTACTATTTCTTGTGCTCTGCTTGATTTGGACTGATTTCTTTTCACTCTTACAGCAAGAAGAACTGATGTTAGGTGATCCTTGCCTTAAGGACTTAAAAAAAGGGGACATCATACAACTTCAGAGGAGAGGATTCTTTATTTGTGATCAACCCTATGAGCCAGTGAGGTAAGCTACCTGAGAACGGCCTGCGTAGACTTCACAGAATTTGCTTTAACTTGCTGTGTTTTAATGTTTTCACATGTGCATTGGCAAGAGTAATGTTGCCTGCAAAAATTTTCCCCTTTACCGTGACCTTTCTGTGGAATATTTCTGTGGAATGGCACAGCTTTTAGCTTGTACATTCCTACCTCTTCAAACTATCTAAGCCAAGCACACGGCACTTTCGGTGCACCCCAACTAACTTGGGCTTAGTAAAGAGATCATGGTTTCCTTGTGATTCTAAGTATATAAATTAAGGAACAGTGTTACAGAAAAAACCAGGCATTTGCTCAATTAGAGTGTGCACATACTATTTAATTGTAACAGTTCTTTCGCAAGCTACCAAATTACTAAGTTACACTGTATTCCAGCATAATATTATAACATAAAGAAAACTTGTACATAACGGGAATCGATGCAGATCCCCAATTATGTAAATTTGGGTAACTACAGTTGTGTACAAAGATAAACTTGCAGTTGTGCCAGAGCATCTTGTAGAAAGAGTAGAACATATGTTTCAATAAACATTTCATATGTATATTGTATTTCCTTTATTGTTGTGTTTTCTATAAATCCTTTTATAGTCCTTACAGCTGTAAAGATGCCCCGTGCATTTTGATTTACATCCCTGATGGGCACACTAAGGAAATGCCAACATCTGGGTCAAAAGAAAAGACCAAAGCTGAAACTGCAAAGAAAGAGGTAAACTTACATTTTAGTAAAGTGCCATAAAAAAATGTATTGCTGTTCATCTGTAACTGTATAAGAGTATAATGCTGAATACTTAGCGCTTTTTTTTTTTTTTTTTTTGTAAGGCTGGTTCAGCTGTAAAAGGAAAATCTCCTCCACTTGTTGGTGATAACTCTACTCCAACCTGTACTGTATCTGAAAGTCACCTGGTCATTTACAACAGAGTGTCTGCACAGGGTGATATAGTTCGTGACTTGAAAGCTAAGAAGGCATCAAAGGAAGATATTGATAAAGCTGTGAAACAGTTGCTGGCCTTGAAAGCAGAATACAAAGAGAAGACAGGCCAGGAGTATAAGCCTGGAAATCCACCAGTATCTGTAACTGAACACTCTTCAAAGCTTGAGACCTCTAGTACCCTGGACAGTAAAGCTCTGTATGATAAAGTAGCAGAGCAAGGAGAAGCAGTCCGAAAACTGAAAGCTGAGAAAGCACCTAAGGTGGCTGATTTAAACTAATATTTTTTTGTTTGGGTTTGCATAGCCCATTGTCCTTTGTCTGTGGAGGGAAATGGGTGCTTATAGTTCCATGTTTTAATAGTGATCATCATTTGGACTGGGCTCTGTTCTATCAAGACTTGTGTTTTCCAATACTTAACTTTTAGCTAGAAGTGTATGGCAAAGTTTGCGTTAATATGCATAAAGATGCAAGTAAATTCCTATATTTCTTAAACTGCTCTTCTGAAAAGGGAACAGGATTCACCCCACAGTGTGAATTGGTTAAGAATCCAAATCTGATCCTTGGGGTTGAAATGTCTTGTGGTATTTCTCTCTCTCTCTCTCTCTCTCTCTCTCTCTCTCTCTCTCTATCTCTCACTAAATATGGTCAAATTATGTGATTTCATAGGATTGACTTTTTGCTATTTAGACCTTAAAAAAAATACAGAAAGGAAAAAGAAGAAAGTAAAGATCCAAAGGTATTTTTCAAACCTCTTCCTGTCTGTAGCTGATCATAGAAAACAGAGCTACTAGTAGCTGTTTTCTTCCTGCTCTTTATAATGCAGAACAAGACAAGATGGGAAGTAACACATTTTGCCTGGTGGTTAAATATGGTTCATAATAGTGTCTTGGTGGCACCATAAACTCTAAATAAATGGGAAGATCTAAACTGACTGTTACAATTTTATTTCGGACTAGTAGGGTTGTATAGCTCTTAACAGGAGGTACTTTGTTAAAGCAGGAAAGTGGTAGAGAAAACTTCTCTGAACAATTCTACTAAATAGTTAAGAAAGTGGAATAGGTGCACATGATCTGAAGGTCTTTTGATTAAAGTATTTAAGGTGCACTTCAGAGTCTTATGTTTCTATGTCTTTGTTCCTCCCTATTTCTACCCCTTCCTTTCTCTTTCAGGATGAGATAGGAGCTGCTGTGGAAGTCCTTTTATCCCTAAAGGCAGAATATAAACAACAGACAGGCCAGGAGTACAAACCAGGAAGCCCACCTGTGGTCTCTGTCCCTCCTCAGCCTTCTCCTGTTTCTACTCTTCCATCCCCATGTCCAGTAGACAGCAAATCTCTGTACAACAAAGTAGCTGAACAAGGCGAAGTGGTCCGCAAACTTAAATCGGAGAAAGCTTCAAAGGTGTAATAGCAGTGAATATTTCTGAGTGGAACATATTTTCAGTTTAAACTAAAACCTAATTAGAGGTTTTATGAAACTTGAGGAACAAAATATAAACAAGTACTTTCAAATTCATGAAGTGCTTTCCCAAATTCTCTTAAGCTGTATGGCTGACTTCATGAGTTCTCTGCTAGTGGATGGATAACCTGGAAAATAAACAAACAGGCTGGTCTTTTAGCAGTGCAAGATAAGTATATAGAGTATAGTCAGTAAATTGAAAAAAAAGGCTGTAACTTTAAAGCTAGAATAGCAATAATAAATTTGGTAGTAATTTTATAGTGGCCAGGGAACCATTCTTTATTCAGAATCTGAGTATTTGCTGCCATTTTCTAGCGTACAAAGCCATGGACTGCTCTAACTGCAGGGAACTAAGCTGTCTAAATGGGAAGCTTTCATGGCACAGAAATCAGCCCTTATATATACTGCCTGATTAGGTCCTTTGATGTGCAGCTTGTAGGTATTCTGGCTAAAAAGTTTTACCACAGAACTCAATAATGACAACTTACACTAGCAAGTTAGCTCAAGAAGTTTTACTACAACAGCTATGTTAGTGCCATTCTGGTAAAGGCTATGTTATCTTAGCTATTGTGTTGCATCTCTGTTGTTTCTATCTTTATCTGCAACTACTGTTTGTCCTTTCTTGCTTCAGGAACAAATAGATGAGGCTGTGAAAATTCTTTTAAATCTAAAAGCAGAATATAAACAAAAGACAGGTCAAGAGTACAAGCCTGGAAATCCACCTTCAGCTCCTCCTTGTATACCTTCTACTACACTTCCATCTTATGTATGCTGCAGTAACTCGGCGCCCTGTAGCTTAGTGGATGGCAAAGCACTTTATGATAATGTAGCTGAACAAGGGGAAGTGGTACGGAGACTCAAAGCAGAGAAAGCTTCCAAGGTATAACAGTAGAGTAAGCAAGTGTCTTACCGCATTTTGCCACTGGGGGGAATCTTTCACCAAATAACGATTAGTGTACTAAGCTCCTTTATGTCCAGGTCATAGCTTAGCCATCAAACTTGCATGGTCTGATAATGCCACACAGGGCTACTGATGCTGGATACTTTCTTGACTCTGAGATACAAATTCTAAATTCGACTGGTGTAGAAAGTCAAACTTAACCCCTCGCAGCTACGTGAATAGGTGCAAACATGGCAGATATCAACCTTGCAGAAGTTTTTAATGTATTTTGCTTTTTCTTGCTGTATTTGGGACAAGTGAAGATAAAAGTGTCTAGTGTGCTGCAACAATAACAAGACTTTTGAAAACTTGACAAATTCAGTGATAGTGTGGAAAAGTACATGAGACAAACCTATGTGTTTTCAGGAGCTGCTGGTTTTTCTGCCTATATTTCTACCTTGCAGAATTGGTTTTGGTGTTGGGCTTTTTATTTTTGGGGAGGTGGGGGGGGAGAGGCTGGGAGGGTTTGCTTTGGTGGGGTTTTTGTTTGTTTGTTTGTTTTTAAATCCCTTTTTAAAAACAGCTTACTGTATTTTTTTAGTGTAGATTATGCTATTAACAGCTTGTAGCTGGCCAGGCGGGCTAGGGGAGCATTCTGGTACAATGTGACAGCTCTCAAACTGTCCTCAAACAGCTCCTGTTGCTTGGGGGAGAGCTATTACTTGAGTCCTCTCCTAATTATGAAGCACTGTTTTATTGCTAGATCGAAGTTTTATTTTCTTAGCCTGAAAGTCAATGCTTCTTGTCAGTTCTTTCTTTAATTCTCACTGGTACTATATTGCTATTTGTTCTCCATATAGGATGAAATAGATGAAGCTGTAAAACTCCTTCTTGCTTTAAAAGCTGACTACAAGGAAAAGACTGGGCAGGACTACAGGCCAGGACATCCCCCAGTAGCAGAAGCTGCTTTGCCCCAAACGTCAAACACAGTACTCAGTGGTCCAGACACACCCAAAGCTAAAGCCCTGTTTAGCAAAGTAGCTCTTCAAGGAGATGAAGTTAGGAAATTGAAGTCAGAAAAAGCAGAAAAGGTAAAAATGTACTGTAATATAAAAATGTAATATATGTATTTAAATCTAAAAATCTTTTTTAAATTGTGTGATTATGGGAATTAGAAATGTACATTTTGAATAGGCAACACTTGAATTCTGAGAACTGAAATGTACTTGTAAAATTATTCCGTTCAGATATGGTCCTTAAAATGTTAATGCATTTAAGTTAAGTATTGGCTTTTGCAGGTTTTTTCCCCCAACACTCTGTGGATGTCCACAATGCCAAACATAGATCCATATTATTCTTTTGATAGAGCCATTTTATTCCTGTGATTTTTGTATGAAATTTTTTTTTTTATTCTTCAAGGAAAAGATAGATGCTGCTGTGAAGGAACTTCTTCAGTTGAAGGCCCAGTATAAGTCTGTTGCAGGAGTTGACTATAAACCAATTTCTGTTAGTGGCACTGATGACAAAGACAAAAAGAAGAAAGAGAAAGAGAACAAGTCTGAAAAGCAGAGTAAGCAACAGAAGCAAAATGATGGCCCAAAAAAAGAACCTTTGCAAGGACAGAGTGGTAATGAACTCTCCTCAAGTGGATCAGGAGAGGGTCAAGGCCCTAAGAAACAAACCAGGTAGAGGCGCAATCTTTAATCTATTTGCTAGAAACCTCAAACGTTTACTTCTATTCAGAGTTAGAGTTTTACAGGTTTCTCATTTCACCTGAAAGCATGGACATTTCCACAGTAACTGTGTTCATTTTCATACTTTGGTAACTTGCTTTTGGCTTGATCCTAAGTTTATTTAGTGTCAGTTGCACCTCAGCATCCAATGGAGGAAAATTCTACGTAGCCTGTAGAAAGCATAAAGCAGTGTTCACACACTGTTACTGTGGGTACTGTTACTGTCATTGAGAACTTGCTATGCTTCTTTATTTACTTCTGCAAATATGCTGCTCTATTTGCTCAGTATAAACCTTGGAGGAAAAAAAAAACAACCCTTATGCTTATTTCATTGTACCAGGATTTCCAGAATATTTACTGTGATGTTGTAGTTTAACCCCAGCTGATGACTGAGCACCACACAGCCACTCATTCACTGTCCCACGGGTGGCATGGGGGAGAGACTGGAAGAGTAAAAAGGGGAAAACTCATGGGTTGTGATAAAGCAGTTAAGTAATTGAAATAAAATAAATAGTAATAATAATAAAGAATATACAAAACAAGTGCTGCACGATGCAGTTGCTCACCACCCACTGCTGACAGATGCCCAGCCAGTCTCCGAGCAGCACCCCCCTGGCCAGCTTTCCCCTAGTTTATATATTGAGCGTGACATCATACGGTATGGAATATCCTTTGGCCAGTTTAGGTCAGCTGTCCTGGCTGTGCCCCATCCCAGCTTCCTGTGCACCCCCAGCCTTCTCCGTTGGTAGAGCATGAGAAGCTGAAAAGCCCTTGACTTAGTGAAAGCACTGCTCAGCAACATCTAAAACATCAGTGTGTTATTGACATTATTCTCACCCTAAATCCAAAACACAGCACTATACCAGCTGCTAGGAAGAAAATGAACTCTTATCCCAGCCAAAACCAGGGTACTATCCAACCCTTATTCTGTACCATCTATGTCATGCCCAGGTCCCACACCTTCCAATGCATTCCAATTAATCACCACTGCTTTTCTTGTCTTTTGATATATACACACAAATATAATTCACTTAGTTTATGGGCCATCCCTATAAAATGTTTGTTCTGTTCATTTAGTCCATGACTTTGGGCACAGTCTGTCATAACAGTCCTTGAGGGCAAGAGAGATGGTGTGTGCTGTTGGATTGTTGCATGCTGAAACCAGTTTGGTTCCATTATTACTGCGCTTTGCTTTGGTTTTCATCAAAGTTCATTCTTCATTAATCTGGATGATTCTTACTGTAATACCATTGATATGGCATACAGCCACTATAGAAGTGATGATATACAATCTTATATAGCAATTAACATAATATTTATTTTATTGGCTGTTCTCACCCAAAATCAAATCCCCTTGAGGTACACAGTGGACTTCCCCATCCTCCTGCATTACCCACCAAGTGCACCCAGTTCCTTGAGCAAAAGCAGTCCTGCAGATGGTTTTGCCTTTGCCTGAGGCAGAAATAACCCAGACTATCTTCCCCAGCATATGTTTTATGTATGTTACAGGGACTTCATTTGCCTCTGCAGTACGTAAAAGTTTTGGTTGGGCAGGGCCAGCTCAGTTGGCAGATCCTCTAGCGTTGACTAACCAGGTGGCTTTTGCTAAATGTGTATCCCAGTCTTTAAATGTCCCACCCCCCATTGCTCTCAGTGTAGTCTTTAACAGTCCATTGTATCGTTTGATTTTCCTGGAGGCTGGTACATGATAGGGGATGTGATACACCCACTCAATGCCATGTTCTTTGGCACAAGTGTCTATGAGGTTGTTTTGGAATGATTCCCATTGCCTGACTAAATTTTCTCTGGGGTGCCATGTCACCATAAGACTTGCTTTTCAAGGCCCAGGATAGTGTCCTAGGCAGTGGCATGTGGCACAGGATATGTTTCCAGACATTCAGTGGTCCCTTCCACTGTTGTAAGCACATTGTACTTGTCTTGGCGGGTTTGTGGGCGTGTGATAGAATCAATCTACGAGGCCTCTCAATATTTATATTTCAACCATCATCCTCCATACCACAGAGGCATTAACCGCTTGGCCTGTTTGATTGCAATGCACGTTTTACATTCATGGATGACCTGTGCAATAGTGTCCATGGTCAAGTCCACCCCTCAATCATGAGCCCATTTATATGTTGCATCTCTCCCTTGATGGCCTGAGGTGTCATGGGCCCACTGAGCTATAAATAATTCACTCTTATGTTGCCAGTCCAGATCCACCTAAGCCACTTCAATCTTAGCAGCCTGATCTACCTACTGGTTGTTTTGATGTTCTTCAGTGGCCCGACTCTTGGGGACGTGAGATCCATGTGACGTACATTTACAACCATGTTCTCTACCTGGGCAGCAATGTCTTGCCACGATGCGGCAGCCCAGATGGGGTTGCACCTGTGCTGCCAGTTGCTTTGCTTCCACTGCTGTAGCCAGCCCCACAGGGCATTTGCCAACATCCATGAGTCAGTATAGAGATAGAGCACTGGCTACTTTTCTCGGTCAGCAATATCTAAAGCCAGCTGGATGGCCTTTACTTCTGCAAACTGACTTGATTCACCTTCTTCAGCAGTTTCTGCGACTTGTTGTATAGGGCTCTGTACAGCAGCCTTTCACCTCCAATGCTTTCCCCACAAGATGACAGGACCCATCAGTGAATAGGGCATATTGCTTCTCATTTTGTGGTGGTTTATTATACAGTGGGACCTCTTTGGCATGTGTCACCTCCTCCTCTGCTGGGATTTTGAAATTTTTGCCTTCTGGCCAGTCCATGATCAATTCCAAGATTCCTGGGTTACTGGGGTTTCCTATTCAAGCCTGTTGTGTGATCAGTGTGACCCACTTACTCCATGTAGCATCGGCTGCGTGATGTGTAGAGGGGACCCTCCCTTTGAACGCCTAGCCCAGCACCATCAGTTGGGGTGCCAGGAGTTGTGCTTCAGTACCAGCCGCTTCTGAAGCAGCCCAGATCCCCTCATATGCTGCCAATATTGTTCTTGGCTGGAGCATAGAATGCCTCAGGCCCTCTGTGTCCCTAACTCCAAAACTCTAAGGGTTGACCTCAAGTGTCCACTGATGCTTTCTGCCAGAGGCTCCAGGTAGGGCCATTCTCCCAGGCTCCAGTGTGGAGCACATTTTTTACATATTTTCATGCCTGGACTGGCCCAAGGGCTACTGCATGAACTATCTCCTGTTTAATTTGTTCAAAGGGTTGTTGTTGTTCAGGGCCGTATTTAAAATTGTTCTTCTTCCGGGTCACTTGATAGAGAGGGTTTATGATCAGACTGCAGTTTGGAATGTGCATTCTCCAAAAACCCACAGTGGCTAAGAAAGCTTGTGTTTCCTTTTTGCTAGTTGGTGGAGACATGGCTGCTATTTTATTGATCACATCCATTGGAATCTGACGACGACCATCTTGCCATTTGATTCCTAAGAACTGGATTTCTCGTGCGGGTCCCTTCACCTTACTTTGCTTTATGGCAAAACTGGCCTTCAGAAAGATTTGGACTATTCTCTTTCCTTTCTCAAAACTTCTGCTGTGTTGCCCCACATGATGATATCATCAATGTATTGCAGGTGTTCTGGAGCCTCACCCTGTTCTGGTGCAGTCTGGATCAGTCCACGGCAAATAGTAGGGCTATGTTTCCACTCCTAGGGTAGTCAATTTCTCACTGTCTGGGGAACTGCCCACTGGAAACTGGAGCAGCAATTTTCCAGGAAGGAATCCCCTTCTATGATTGCTTTTCCCTGTAGCTCACATACCTGTGGATCTAGGGTTGAGGTGGATTTTCCATCCCACTTCCTCATGTCCTCTCCATGGTCACACAGGTGAAACCACAGGGTGGCCAGTGGCATGTACTTTCTATATCCTCTCTCTTGAGCAGAGAAATGCTTACTCCAAATAGCTGAGATACTGCTCTGTATGGGTAGGGAGTAGGACGCATCCTTTTCAACTTGCTGGACCTTCCGTGACAATCTCCCTACAGCTGAGATGAGGAAAGAAGAGATTTTCTTTTTATTGCCAGAGTTGGCCAGGCAGTTCATCCACTGTTGGTGCCTCTCCATCTTTCCAGGTCAGCATTGCCAATTATTTGGCATAGGATAATGGTGCACTCCATAGAAATGTCTGCCACATGGATCATGTGTATCAGACTTCATCTGGATCTTTGGATAACTGCTTGTTGTCCAGTCACTATAAATCACCTCCAGCATGGCTAATTCCCACAGGTACTGGATACTTCTCTCCATGGTGGTCCGTTTACCTGGGTGATATATAACATCTTCTTTGAAGGGATACCTTTCCTTCACCTTCAGAGGCTGAGGGCTTGTGCCCCTTTTCCAATCACTTGTCAATGCCCCCGTCCCTAGAAAGGGATCTGAGTTCTTTGGCTTCCTTACCCTCTAATTCCAGGCTACTGGCCCTGTTATCCCAGCATCAGAGTGCCAGATGATATTGTGCTTACCTTGGATGACAGCTGAAATCTTTTTGCATATTTCACAGTTCACTCAAGGATAGGGATTAGGTGGTTACCATCTCATTTATGCGTTCTGCCTTTTCCTCTTCTCATGATGGCCCTGCTTTTTCATCATCCCTTACTAAATGAGCTGACTTTTTTTTCCAGGATTGCTTCTTGTGTACAAGAGTGACAGATGCTGGCATGGGTTGGTTCTCTGGTTTGGCCGCAGTGCCTGATGCAGGGGCTGGAGTAGCCTCAGTGCCTGTTTTTGGGGTTGGAGTAGCTGTGGTACCTGTTGTTTGGTTGTCAGATTCAGAGGCCTTCTTTTCCCCTTCAGGGTACTGAAGAGTGTTGAACAGGGCTCTAGGCATGGGCCAGGCCCCAGCACCTTGCAGTGATTTGTGTCTCTCTGGAGTTGCCAGGGTGACAGCATACTTTTTCCAAATACTCTACTTAATTTTTCAGGATTCACTGTCCTATGTACCTGCCCATACTATCCCATATACCCTGCTACTCATAACTATCCAGCCTTGGGGTAAATCTCTGTGTGGTATTCTTAAATAGTTGTTTAACTTTAAACAAGACCTGAAACACATTCAGTAGTAGGAGCAAGAGGAACATGCTAGTTTGAACATCCCAGGGTTATTCAGAATTCTCAAGAGCTATTGTAACTAGCCTGGAGTAGAAGGGGAAGGTGAAGGGAAGTGTCTCCCCCATAAATTGACTCCCTGAGGAGGAAAGGTACAAAGTATAATTATTAATAGTTTCTGAGAGATGCTTCCTGAAGTACAGAGATGACAGTAATGATGAGTACAAATACTGGGTTAGCCTAAGAACCAGCCATTTTATCATATCATAAGCCAGTGTTACAAAGTACAGCAAAACAATAACCTTGACCCAGCTCCCAGCAGTGATAAACAGCACAACAGGGAGCATGTACTGTAAGTAAGATGATACTTAACACAAATTGGAGAACAAGAATGACAACTCTGAGAGAAAATTAATGAACATTGTGACCAGCAACTAGCAAACTAATATAATGAATGTTTATAACAAATTTGTTCTAATGCACTCTGGTCAGATTTGTCGTTATCTCAACCCATTGAGCCCCACAATGGGTACCAAAAAGGACTGTTGTGGTTTAACCCCAGCCAGCAACTGAGCACCACACAGCCACTCACTCACTGTCCCCCGGGTGGCATGGGGGAGAGACTGGAAGAGTAAAAGGGGGAAAACTCCTGAGTTCAGATGAGTGTAATAATTGAAGTAAGGTAATAGTAATAATAATAATATACAAAGCAAGTGAATCACTGTGCAGCTGCTCACCCCCTGCTGACAGATGCCCAGCCATCCTGCAAGCAGTGGCCCCCTGGCCAGCTTTCCCTTGGTTTATATATTGAGCGTGACATCATATGGTATGGAATGTCCTTTGGCCAGTTTAGGTCAGCTGTCCTGGCTGTGCCCCCTCCCAGCTTCCTGTGCACCCCCAGCCTTCTCCGTTGGTAGAGCATGAGAAGCTGAAAAGCCCTTGACTTAGTGTAAGCACTGCTCAGCAACATCTAAAACATCAGTGTGTTATCGACATTATTCTCACCCTAAATCCGAAACACAGCACTATACCAGCTGCTAGGAAGAAAATGAACTCTTATCCCAGCTGAAACCAGGATGTGTACCTGAGTACCATGACAGGTATGTAGCCCAACCTAGGGCAAGGTGCTGCTGTAGTTAATGGTGGAACTCTCCAGTGACGATTGCTGTGTATCCCCTCTCTTGCTTCCACCCTGGAAGTTCTAGAAGTCTTTCCACAGCACTATTTATTTATGTTTCAGATAAATCACGTGTTAGAGACAAAGATTTCATTATTTTGTATAGAAATTATGCCAGAAAAATGCACTTTTGATCCTTAAAATTTCTCTGTAGAGATAGAAAAACTTTACCTTTGTCTACTGTCAGTTGAGTCTGACGAGTTCAGCTTCCTTTAGAATCTTGTAGTTCTACTAGTTATCTTTATTTTGGTGGTAGGGTCAGTTTTCTGTCTTGAACAGTGTGACAGACATTCATATGAATGGTGAATTCAAGTTGCATAAGTTTCCTGGAATTGTAGCCACTGGCTAGGTAAGAAATTTTTCAAATGAAGAGTAAGACAGCTTACATACAGCTTTGGTTAGTCTTAGGTACTTATTGGAGGTGCTTGGGGTTGCCCATTATGAGGTTCTTTGATGAGACCATGGTGAGAATTAGGAGGGTTCAAACAGTAGAAGAGAAATGGAGCTATTTATATGAAATATTGTTGTTAGCCAAGGTAAGGAAATGCTTGCAATTCCTACTAGCCAATACATGTGGAACTCAAAAAATTTTGGGAAAAGTTAGCTTTATAAAGTAAAATCAAAACATTCTGTTCCATGCCTCCCTTTTTCTGCTCTGTCTGTCGTTCCCCCCCTCCCCCCAAGAACAAAAAGAAAAAAGGTTAGGATAGATTTCACTGATAAATTCTGTACAGCACAAATCTGGTTCTTTCTATTGTAGGCTGGGTCTAGAAGCTAAAAAGGAAGAAAATCTTGCAGATTGGTTCTCTCAGGTAAGTGCATATCAGTTCGAATTAAAGAATTATTTCATTCTTGTATAAATCAAAATCTGGTTTGGATTTATATCTTACCTTGTATTTCTGGGGTTTTCGTGTTTTGTTTTGTTTTTAAATACAAACCAAAGTACTTGCTCTTTCTATTTCTTACACTGCTATCATGGTCTTAAATAGAAGTGCCTGGATTGAAGAGCTGAATAAATTTAGGAAGCTCTAGAAAGGATAAGCATCAACCATTTCACCCTCTTCCCCATATATATGCTTTTCTTAATTCATGTATGCACTCCTCTTTCATTAAGAGTGCAGAACATCAGTGAAGTGATAGGAATTTCACAGGCTTGGAAGTTTTATTTTGCCTCAAGATGCTGTATAATAAAGTACGTACCTGTTGTTTATGGAATGAGTTTGCTGGCTCATGAGGTTCAAAACCAGAGTAGAGATGGTTGGTTTAGATGAGCCTACTTATGAAAGATTGTAAATGAATAACAGTGGTGTACGTTGCCTCTCACTAGTATAATTTGTGCATGTACCCTAGGGAATAAAAATATTTTCTGACATGAGCTAGAGACATTTCTTACAAAGGTGTAGTTTGTTGATATCGGGAAATTAGCTACTCTTTTTTACTCAGATTCATGAAACTCAGTTTCAGGTAAGTGTTTACATTATTCAGATCTATTATTAAGCTTAATGTTCCTGTTTAACTTTCTCTAATTATAGGTAACAAAAGTAATCTCAACACATATCTTTGCTAACTTTTTGAGCACAAAGACTTTTAAATAGGAGACTTTTCTTGAATTGCATGCCACACGCTTGAATTACTGAATGTTCCTTATGTTTGAAGTTGAAACTACAGTATCTAAATAATCTTTTGAAAGGTGATCACAAAATCAGAAATGATTGAATACTATGATGTGAGTGGCTGTTACGTTCTTCGTCCTTGGGCTTACGCTATTTGGGAAGCTATCAAGAACTTCTTCGATGCAGAGATCAAGAAACTTGGAGTGGAAAACTGTTACTTCCCCATGTTTGTGTCCCAGGCTGCCCTAGAGAAAGAGAAGACTCATATTGCTGACTTTGCTCCTGAGGTACACTTCAAAACACTATTTTAGTCAGACTACAGGAAAACCCAACCACGTAGTCTGCAGCTGAGTATGAAAGTAAGGGTTTTTTCAAACTTGTTTTGTGTGATTTTTTTCCTTTTTTAATACCACCACCCTCTCTACCCCCCCACCCCCCCACCCCGCCTTTTCTTTTTTCCTTCCTTTAGGTTGCTTGGGTCACAAGATCCGGAAAAACAGATCTGGCTGAACCAATTGCTGTACGTCCCACAAGTGAAACAGGTAGACCTCTTTTCATGCAGTTTGGCTGTGAAGAAAACAGTTACAGGCATCCTGTAGCTGATAGACAAGCATCCCTTTTGAAAAGTGGAAACCCATTTTTTAGAATGTTTTCTATAACTCCTTATCAAAATTTCTTAAATTTGCTGCCGCTTATAGCAAACGTTGCAACACTACACGTCCCCTTAAATGGACTTGTCTAGGAAGTGTACACTCTAGGAATTTTCATAACCTGAAGACTGACTCGCTTTGAGTGAAAAACATGTTTGGTTACTTGTTTGATATTGTTTATAAGAAAATGTTTTCATCTCATAATTCACTTCAGTTTTGCCTGCACTTTGACTATAGCTGTGAAACTACCTTTTACTAAAATTTCCTCTGAGTAATTTAAACAAACATTTTAAGACCTGAGGCTGGATGAGTTTTTAATTGAATCAGGTATGGTATAGTGTCCTGAAATTTCGAGGTCGGTGAATCTTTATTTGTGAACCTAGATGTATTTACATACTCTAAGCCAGTGACTCAAACATAGTGTCATTAGATATTAAGCTTTGGATTGTACTTTGAACAGCAGCAAGCAAGCTGTTTTCCAGAGACACAAGACAAAGTGAGAGTGTTCCTTTCAATGAAAATATTATGTGTTAAGACAAAAAACATCCTTTAAAGAGAATTAAACATAAAACCATAGTTCTCACAGCAGAGAATGTTAAGCTTACATGTAACAAAAAGAAAGGTTTGGCGTCAACTGGATGTATTGTGCAGAGACCCAAAGCTGTTTTCTTTTTACAGTCATGTATCCTGCCTATGCAAAGTGGGTGCAGTCACACAGGGATCTGCCTATCAAGCTTAATCAGTGGTGCAATGTTGTGGTATGTCCATACACAATTTCTGAGTAACTGTTGTATCATAGATACAGTGTAGGATAATCCTTCTGTGTAGACATGGCATGTTGATACTTATCACAGCACATATTCCATGGCAAAAGTATGAATGTGGTTTATGTGATGTTTTTCTCACTGTTTTTAATAAAACATTTTATCAATGTGTATCGTTGATTATATTGTTCAAGTAAAAATCTATGAGTAGTTATTTTTTATCTTTTTATTCAGAATTTTCTAATACTTATTTTTAACAGTAGTTTGACACTTTAGTATTAATCATGGTGTTCAATTTTTTTATTACCCGCCCCAGCGTTGGGAGTTCAAACATCCCCAACCTTTCCTTCGCACTCGTGAGTTCCTTTGGCAAGAGGGTCACACCGCATTTGCAACATATGAAGAAGCAGCAGAGGAGGTAAAAAGCAAATGCCATGGTGCTTTTGCTTTCAGAAAGTTACCTTCTCCATAGCAACACAAACAAATCTTTTTATTAGGACCTGGTAGAAATATGTCTCCTTTTCATTGGGAGCCCTCATGAAAAATGCCAAGTGTACTATAATCCATTTTTTTCTCAGATGTAACACTTGTCTGAGGCTTTAGTCTCTTCAGATGATATGGAGAGTTCAAAGAGTGTGATATATAAAGAATCTTTCCTTACAAATTATGATCCTTAAAGATCCATTTTCCTTAAAAATCTAAATGATGCGATCACATGTTAACTGCTAGAAATTTTAACACTTCCTTTGCCCAGAAGACAGATGTTTCATTGAGTATTATAGCATATCTTTATTTACTTAGCAGATATTCAAACTTTTAGGTGGAAACTAGAAGTCAGTATAGCCATTGGACTGGCATTTCTGCAGTGACTCTTGTTTTCTGTCACGGTTCACAGTTGCTATTTGATTCATAGAAAATAAGAGCCAAAGTTTAAAGCAATTGAAGAAATCTGGGTTTTTAATCACAATCTTGAGAAAGCGTTAAGCTTTTAAGGTTTTAGACTCTGACATATAAAAGTATATCACGATCTAGCAAATGCAAAATACTGAGTAATTCTTAAAACACCATATTCATCATAGGTGATGCAGATACTTGATCTGTATGCTCAAGTGTACGAAGATCTCCTAGCAATACCTGTTGTGAAAGGAAGGAAGACAGAGAAGGAGAAATTCGCTGGGGGTGATTATACAACCACTGTAGAGGCATTTATATCTGCTAGTGGAAGAGCTATCCAGGTATTTATTAGAAGAAGTTTTTTTTTTTCAGCAAATGCAGTAAGATGAAAGCCTTAAACTGATGCTTGAGAGACTTAACTTTCCACTGAGTAGCATTTTCTGTGTACAACTATTTCAGGGAGCAACATCACATCATCTAGGGCAGAATTTCTCAAAGATGTTTGAAATTGTATTTGAAGATCCCAAGAAACCAGGAGAAAAACAGTTTGCTTATCAGAATTCCTGGGGCATTACAACTCGAACTATTGGTGTAATGACAATGATTCACGGAGATAACATGGGACTGGTGCTTCCGCCTCGAGTAGCCTGTGTTCAGGTGTGTAAAAATGCCATAAACTACTATTTTGTTTCCTTTCCTGTCTTGGAATAGATGAGCATTTTATATCAAGCACCTGGAAGTCTTAACATAGGATAGGAGCTGTCTGATTACAGAGCATGCTGTATAAAGTTAGTACAAATCATTTGGGTACTGGTGGTGGACAAGCTGTCTTTAGTAATCCATCTATTTAAAATAATTTTATCTCTATCATTTGAATGAAAAGAAAAATATATCCTTTACTTGCGAGAACTTGAAAGAAAATACTGGGATATTGGGCCACAATATTGTTTTTAAGTTTTTATAATAACTAGGAGCTAATTTTCTTATAACATAAAGTACATGACATGTTGTATTGCAGGTTGTAATTATACCTTGTGGTATTACAAATTCCCTTTCTGAAGAGGACAAAGAGGCTTTACTGAAGAAATGTAATGAATATCGTAATAGACTGCTTAGTGTTAATATCCGTGTGCGGGCTGATTTAAGAGACAACTATTCACCCGGCTGGAAGTTCAACCACTGGGAGCTTAAGGTACATTTCTTTCCAGGAGGCGTTTTGAAGCTTATATGTGGGGTATCTATGAGGCAGGTTATGCATGCCTTGTATTCTGAAGGCAGATATTTTCTCTAAATGAAGAATTGCTGCCTGATGATCAGTGATCACTTTCAATAATCAGTGAAGAAAAGATGTTTTCTGAGACTTGCTCTGTTTGCTAGGATTTGCGTGTCACTAACAATTATTTGAACTTCCAAGTCTCCACGTTATGTACCTAGAAAATGAAATTTAATAGCACAAATCACTTGCATGTTTAAAAAATTGTAACACTTAAGTGTGTGCATGGTCACAACAGTGGAATGGAGAAGATAAATCCGTACAGCATCAACAAAGAAAGGAGCAATTTTTGTTTGTTTGTTTCAAGATTACGGTGTTCCGCTCATATTAGTAGTTGAGAGGAACAGTTCTGCCTCATCAAATATAAGAGGCTTTTTTGAAACAAAAATAGTGAACAGAATGAAGCAATGGTAATTAGAAATTGAATAATGTATGGAGTGAAGTTATGGGATCATATTTTTGTTCTGAATTTGAAATGAGTTTCAATATGTTAATCTTCAAGGTAAGACCAAAAGGGTTGTCAAGCATTGGGACAGGCTCCCCAGGGAAGTGCTGGAGTCACCATCCCTGGATGTATTTTAAAAAGGTGTAGATGTGGTGCGTAGGTACAAGGTGGGTGGACTTGGCAGTGTTAGATTAACAGTTGGACTCGATGGTCTTAAAGGCTCTTTCCAACTTAAATGACTCTATGATTCTATGATAGAAGATCCTGGAGTTGTTGAAAGTTCCCATTGTGTCCAAGTTCTCTTTCTTTTTTATAAACTTTTTTTTTTAATGGAGCTCCAATACAATGAATCCATATTGGGAGACTTTTAAAATAAAATTAGGTTTATAGAGGAGGCACAGCGTGGAACAAACTTGATGTTTTTATAAAATCTAGTAATGAGTCTAGCATAATACATAAACTGCATCTTCAAGCTAATTGCAGGAAAAGTGCATTCATTTTTTTGAGTACTGATAAGGAATTTCGTAGGGCAAAAAATACAAGGGTACCAAAGTAAGAAGTACAAGACATAACTGGTATGTATTTTCCTTTATGTACTTTTCAGACTAGCAGATTTCTGATATTACCACCGAAAAGAGCCAAGTCATTAGTACTTGTTTTATAATGTCTGGTATTATTAGGTCCATTGCTCTTTCTTAGGAAGTTTCCCTGTGCGAACATTAGGCATCCTTCTTTCACTGGAAAGTAGTACTACAATTAGAAACACTAGATACTTTCTGATGAGAGATGGCTTTTTTGTATGTCATAAACTAGAATGTTTGTTCAGTTTAAATTGTTTGTTAATAACAGTTTTGAATAGCTTTTTATGTAGCTTTGCAGTAGAAGTAGATATTTTACCCTTCAGGCAGATTTTACTATATTATTTACATTTTTAGGATAAATAAGAGTGGGGGAGGTATAGGGAATCATTTGCAAACTACGAACTTGAAGAGATTCCAGAAAGCTTGGGGGAGTGTCTTTGATTCACCTGTTGAACACTGTTTTTAGCTTTTAGCTTCTTAGCTTATCAATTAGATTTCCCTTGGGGGGTTGGAAGTCAACATCAGAATGCATTCACACTTAGTCTCTTTTCCATGAAGGAATGTGTACAGCTCGGGACACATGTTAGCAGGACATAGAGAAAATAAGTTAGACTCAGTAGACTCTTAACGACTAGTAAAATGGAAACTCCTTTTGTGTGATGGCATATGGGAGATGAGGAGTTACATGGTTCTTATCACCAAAGTTTATGAAGCATAAAAGCTTTACATAAATAAAGCAACTGTTTGTAGTCCAGTATTCTGTACAATTAATGTCGGTATTGGGGCTATATTTAACAGAACTTTTGCTATTTGCTGTTCATACAGTTGAAAGTGTTCTGTGAAAACAGAATTAAAAGGTATTATTTGATGAACTAGAATGTTAAAATGACTTATAGAAGTCTTAATCATTCAGACTTTAAAAGTCTGATTTGCACTGGCTGGGATAACTGTCTTAGTCTAGTTTCAGTTGTGCCTTAACTGTCATAGTATTACTTGCACGTTGGCACAGATGCAGTCTCCAAGCTAGTGAAGCAAGGTTGGAGGAAGGTATAATGACAAGTGAAGAGAGTGTGGATGGGAAAGACAGAAATGCATAAAAGCAGTGGAGTATATGCTGATTTTTTTCAAAGAAACTTAAATGTGTAAAGTGATTCCATATTAAGACTAGGCTTGGGGGTGGGGCAGGGAGGAGAGAGAGGGAGAGAGCACTCTTCTGAGAATTACTTGTTCATTATAACTCTTAACTCTTTAATGAAGGGTGTTCCAGTCAGGGTTGAAGTGGGACCACGAGACATGAAGAGCCAACAGTTTGTAGCTGTTAGAAGAGACACAGGACAGAAGCTGACCTTTTCTGAAGATGAGGCAGAAGATAAACTGAAGCAGATTTTGGAGGAGATCCATGCTAACCTTTACAACAGGTAAATTGAGAGATACAGTAAATGGCTGTGCTAATCGCAGATGCACTTTACCTGTCAGAAGAATTTCTCACATTATTGGTTCATCTGTGCAGAAAGACAGGTCAGGCCCATCTTTCCATTTGTGACATTTCTTTTTTCTGCTGCTGAAACTTGGTCATATACAGTGATAAAAGTTTCCTGTTGTGCTCATGAAACGGAATGTTGAAGGGTGTGAACTTATTTTAAAAATACTTCTGTGAATTTGTGTAAAGTATTAATAAACAAACACACCACAAATAGTTCATGGGATAATGCACAGGATTCCTTCCAGAAAGATGCTTTTGGTAGGGAATTTTGAAAAATACAAAGTTGTCCAAGAAACTTCAGTAGCTGAAGTTCTATGTTCAGAATTGTGTTTTAAGACCCTCTATCCTATTGACTTCCATAGTAATGTTTTCTTATAAGCAGTCAAATGCTCTTGGAACTGTTGTTTGCGCTTACTGCATGTGCCAAATCCCCTGTGTGTCTGTCATTGCAAACTGTTGTTTGTAAGGAGACCAAGAAAGAACATGGTGCTGATCCAGCACCATGGCAGATGGATTTTCCTGCTTTCTTCTGTGGTGAGTGAAGTTGCTTACAAGCAGAATATTTCTACCTAGTTAAAAACCATTTTGCTATTTAGATTTAGAACATAATTTAAAAAAGAAAAATCTAGATCTATAGTACTTATCTGTTTCTATCTACAGCTGGTCAGTGTTGAACTAGCATGCACAACAGTGTGAATTAACATGGTGAAATATGCAGCACCTGGAGAACAGCCCATTGGCAGTTAATAAAAATTTTATCTCTTTGAGTGCAAAAATGGTAGAAAGACATAACCTGATTAGGAAGATTTGAAGGAATATATAGCTTATCTTCATGAACTTTCTGTTCTGACTGAAAACTTAGTTCATTTGGCCAGTGAGGTTATGTGTGTAAAGCTGCCCTGACTGGTTTGTTTTTCATTTGTTGGGGTTTTTGTTTTGTTTTGTTGGGTTCTTTGGTTATTTTTTTCCCCCCTTTTCTTAGAGCTTCCGAAGACCTAAAAAGTCATATGGTGGTGGCCAATACTATGGAGGACTTTCAAAAAGAGCTTGATTCAGGAAAGGTAAGGAAATTTACTTCATTCTGTCCTGGTAGGTACTATCACATACTTTCTGTTCCTTGCAAATAACCAGGGGCTAGAAATTTCAAAGCTTATATTTAAATACTGTTGTGGTTTTTATGGAACTCTCCCCTTACAAGCAGATGAAGCCTCTCCTGGGGAGCTGCACAAAAATGAATTAGCTTTCCCAAAATTTGTTAAACACCTTGCTTTCTTCTTTTGCTAAAATACCTTATTTACTAAATATGGTGTTTCAGGCTACCACCATTCAAAATTCAGTCCTATGCTAGAGGTGACAGGGTATCGAAGTGACTTAAAATGCTGCAGCTTGGTAATTTGCATTTAAAGTGTTATATTTTTTATCAGAAAGTGCTTTTCAGAGAGATTAACTTAAATATTTTATTCAGATTAAGATAAACGTACTGGCATTATTCTAATGCAAACAGTGAAAAATACTTGTCAAATCTTATAATAGGGTTCAGGTAAGAGTTTAAAGTACATGCTATTTACGTCAAAGAAGTTTTGCCTTTATGACCTGAGTAGAAGCCACTGGGTTCATTGAGAATTACTGCAAGTCAGAAACTTCCTTGGGTTGATAGTAAGAATAATCCATAATGTGGATGATTGAGCTCTACTGAACTAGAGATCTGTGAAAAATTTAAAATTGTGGCAAATTATTTGAAGTTCAGATGAGAGATTAAGTCTTCAGTAGAGAATTGAGCTGCTGCTTCTTTTTCAGAGATCCACTGACACAAGTTCTTAACCCTGACATTCTGTCACAAACCTCAGCTTGTAAAATTGTTCATATACTTAGGCTAATGTGTTCAAGTAGTAATAGAGAGATGGGGGGGGTTGTGTGCCAATTAGACCTACTCTGAGTATTTCCAAAGTTCAGATGGAAAATGCACAAGTGCCAAGAATTCATAGTGCTTTTGTTAACTTCAAAAAATAATTTTAAGTTACTCTTGATTAGGCTTGACCTTCCATCACGCTCTTTTCTTGCATTTCTGTTGCACTTAAATTCAGTTTCTAACAAGATTTAAAGGAGTAACTATGAACTTCAGAGGAGGGCCTGATTTAGCATGCTTATGAGGTTGAGGATACAGATTTCTTAGACATTCTGTGCATACACGCTAGAATAGTAGTACTGCCTTAATTTCCCCTATGAAACTAGATACAAGTGTGAAATATTCTGTTTCCAAAGAGCTTTGGGCTCTTCCTGCTGACTGCAAAATATTATTTCCTTGGTGCAAGTGTCTCTGAAGCATCTGATGATTCTGGTGGTAGATTTAAAAACCAAGTCTTTAGTCTTTGCTTAACAAATAAATGTACTGTGCATAGATGTTCGGCTAGTACTATTGCTCTCATGTATTGTGATATCAAGATGTGCCATCACAAATCTTTCACTTCTGAATTAAACAAGTACTCTGAAACTATGCTTGACTGTCTTCAAGACAAACAGTTGAGGAAGACATAAGCACTTAAAAAAAATCTTAAGAGGTGCAGTATATTTGTATGTAAAAATAAACTGAAATGGAGAGTCTAGCTCATTCCAAGAGCAGAAACGGAATGTGATGCTAATTCTGTATTTGTATGTGCACGTAAATTATTATCCGTGAACTTTGATTAAATACTATAGAACTCCTTTTCTTCTCCTCATACTGCAGAGGTTCCAGATGATACCCTCTGCCTATGGAGAGGGTAAAATGCCTGGTCTTAAATGATCAAAACTTACTGTCACGTACAGCTAGATTCTACAGAGGGCCAAGAGAATTGAACAATTTATATTATGTTTAGAACTCTAATGTAATCTCGTTTATAATGCAGTTAAACTTGGAAATGTGAACAAATATTTTTACATTCCAAGTTGGATACTCGCACCATTTTGGTTTATTTGAAGTTCATTATAATTGGCATGTCTGAATTAACGTAAATGAATCAATAAAATGAAAAAATCAGTAAAATGCAATATAAAACTTGGGAATTGAGATTTGCTACAATAGCTAAGAGTAGTACTGAGAAGACTGAGATTATCCTTTCAGCTGTACTTTTTCAATTTTCTTCAGTTCAGCTAACTGAAGGAAACAGCAGGAAAATACGCACCACTTCCTCCCACCCCCAAGAAAAATGTGCAGTTGGTGATTCTGTTTTCTTAAAATATGTATGTTCTTCTATTGTTCAGAAAATATGAAAATTCATAGTAATGAAATTAAAATGGAAACTTCATTAGGAGAGCACTAACTATCTTGCAATATCTAAGCAAGCATTTGTTCTCCAGCTTGAAAGTCTTAAATGTTTCCTGAAAAACAGTGTATTGCAGGAGAAAACAGTAATTATACTTTCCACAGAAGGAAGACATATTGGCTTAAAAAAAAAGAAAATCAGCACCTTGACTTGATTTAAATGCTGCTTTGGGTTTGTGTAGGTTTTTCCATGCTGCACTACGTAGAGGAGACTGTGCTTATCTATTTCTCAGATGAGAAAGAGCTATTAAAACTTAACTGTAGCAATCAGAACTTTTCCCACTTTGAGTGTATATGAGCTCTTAAGCTTTAGGAATCTTCCAGAGACAAGGACAATTTTTTTTAGATGTATAACTGTGGGTTTTCTTCCTCTCCCCCCCTTCAGATTGTACAAATCCCTTTTTGTGGGGAAATTGAGTGTGAGGATTGGATCAAGAAGACCACTGCCAGGTAAAATATAGCTGAACTGGGGAGTATCTACCACAATCAAAATCAAAATGTTTTGATTATAAAACAGGAGTGTAAGATGCCTCTGGGTATAACACTGACGTACAGTCAGCCTTGGCTCTTGCTGTCCTGCATAATTCAATATATTTACTCCCTTAGTTCTGAAACTTTCAAACTTATTTGTGTGCTTTTGAGATTTTATGTATAATACACTTTATTGCACCTTTATTTTTAAATAAAAGTATTTATTTATTAATATGCTTTTATTTCAGGGATCAAGATCTTGAGCCTGGCGCCCCGTCCATGGGAGCAAAAAGCCTCTGCATACCTTTTCAGCCTCTCTGTGAACTACAGCGTGGGGCAAGATGTGTCTGCGGCAAAAACCCTGCCAAGTTTTACACCCTATTTGGTCGTAGTTACTAAATTACTAGTGAAAGCACCTTCTCCTTTATCTGTGAATTGAACTTTTTTTAATAAGACTGAAATAGCCCCCAGACTTAATCGGTTTTGCGACTTTTTAAATGATTCAAAAAACAAAGCCATAAACCATAACCCCCGCCCCCAATTGTCAGTCTTAGGCTAGCAGTAATTCACAGACTTTTCTGTAAACACCTCTAATAATAAACATGTATTGTGAGCTGTAATATGCTTTGGTTGTTTTTTCTGTGTTGCTCAATGGGGAGTATACGTATTCTTTGCTCATGTCTTTTTTCCATTTTTGTGTGTATATTTTCTTGTACACTGAGAAAATACCTGAAAGTTTGGAGAGAATGTCGTAAACGCTCTACAGTAGTTTAGAGTGCCGACATAAACTTTTATAGATAAAACATCTGCTTTTAATTTTGCCTTCAAATTTTTCAATTTTCAGAACAGACTTGCTGATAACTTGTAGGTATGGTAAATGCTTTTTGAAAACTCCCTCTGGAGCCAGGTGTTTCAAGAAATATTTTTACCCCATCGAAAAACAAGTTTGAAAGGCTATCTTAAATTAAATGCCATTTTGTTAGCAAGGTGCAGGTGAATGCCATTTCTTGTGGATATTTTGCAAAGCCCTGTTTCTCATTTCTTATGAACTGTCATTTTATAGCTGTCTCACAGTGATACTGCAATGAGTGATGCAAAGGCAATCTGAAGGGAGGTATTTTCAGTGCTAAAGATTTTAGGCTGTGATTATACCTATGACATGTCCCATAAACCCCTTTTACTTTTCCTGCACTCACTATGTGTTGCTTCAGCAGAGGAGGCTGGATGTTGCAGAGTTATGAAAAAGTATTACTTCCATTCTGAACATAGGATTGACTTAAAAAATAATATGAAATAGTCCTGGCACAAAATAACTTTTGGATGACACATACTTATCGTGTTCCTTGTTTCTCCTGTGTGCAGTTTTGAAGGCCATCTACATAAACCCCTTTCCCTGAGAAGGGTTGAGTGAAAATTCGGCAATTTAAAAGTTGGACTAGTAAGATCCTCCCCAAACTCTTCCTGGGACAATACTACATGGCTGCCTGTTTCTAAACCCCTGTTTTTATGTAGCATCAGTAGTCTAAAAGTCTTAAGCATACAGGAGACTTGCAGTGCTATTCCCAGTTCTTCACACTTCTCTGCTTTCAAAAGCATGTAAAATGTTTGCTTTTGCCCAGATTCCTGTGGTCAGCCTCTCTAGTCAAAATTTTGAATATTAAATTGAACTGGTGGTCTGTCCAGTTTAGGATCGTGCACCTTGTGATAGTACCCCACTTTTTCAGAGAAAAGTGCAAAAATTATTAAATATTTCAGATCAGAACACTCAAACACTTGGAAATTCTCTGTAATATTCCTTGGTTAATGACTAGCCCTGGAAGGTTTGCTTCAGTTACATCTGGAAATCAACTATCTTGCATTCATCTGTCTAGGTATTTTCTCACCTTATAAACAAAATCTCGGCGGTAGTAATGAGTGAAGGATTTGGGGAATGATATGTCAATGCATGCATTTGTCTTGTTTTCAGTTGACATACCAGAAGAGTGGCCTTAAGGTCTTTCTATCCTCTAACGCTGACTGGAATTATACTTTGAGAAAGAGCGTAAGTAGTAATACCAGAGTGATGTTTTCCCTGCCTACTGCAGCGCACTCATGCTGGGGGAAGGGGAGAGGCAGTAAAAAGCAGCTTCAGTGTCCTCAGGCATGAGAGACAGGAGAGCACCAAGATTTTTTGACAGAGCAAAGCGGTCTATTAAGAATAGATGAGTACTTTCAGCTCCCATCAACACTCTGCAACGTTGATATTTTAAAAATGAGATGCAGAAGCTGTTAATAGCACAGAATAAAGGAAGGGCAAAACTAAATGCAGTCTCTAATACTGCTGCAACCTTATCAGTTTGAACAACCAGACAATCTTCAACCAGTTGACTGGATCAAATTCATGAGTAAACATGTTGACAACAGTTCTTAGAAATAAGTTGCTCTCACCTACAAATGAGTTTGAAGCCAGAGGTTTCATGGAAGCCCAGCCTTTTGTTGTTGTTTGGTTGGTTTTTTAATTCTTTTCTCCAGCGTGCTTCTTCCTGATCATAGTAGGGCTTGAAGTGTATGGAACACGGATGATCCACCTGCAGATCTCTGGGGTGATCTTCCATAGAAAAGCTAGTGCCTACCTGGGAAGGCATGTCCATCTCAAGTATCCTTCCATCAGAAGCACAATCTGAGCTATATGTAAAGCATTATAGAAACAGCCATGCGTTTCATTTTAATGGTATAAAAAACTCTCAGAATCTTAAATAAATTGTCTCTCTTGGAAAATAAGTGTATGAATTGGAATAACACTACAGTTGATTAAATGATACTGCTTTGTGGTTATACTAGAACTGCAAATCTCTTAGTGCTCCTTAGTTCTTATAGTTGTATACTGATAAGTTTGGGTTAAATAGCATAGTAAGGTGGGATGTGGTAGAACTGGTGCTTAATGTGGTGCTGCTCCTTATTAACGAAATAAAGCACGCAAGCTTTTTAGCTCTGCTGCAAAGGGAATGCTTCATGTAGTTTGAGCTCATGTTTTGGTAATCAAAACCTGGTGTAAGGCAGGACTTTTGAGAGCTCTGAAGTTTGACCTTTGTCTGTTTCCACTGAAAGGAGAATAACTCTTGAAAAAAATTTCTCATTTTTCATGCTCTCTAGTTCAGATAATAAAATAAGTACTTGAACATTACTTTAATACAAGAAGGAAGAAAACACCATAGAAATAGCTGGCATAGAAGTAGTAACACAGGTGGGAGAGGATGAAGAAGAGCAAGTACCAGTTTCAATGTTGTAGTTAGTTCTACTAATTCATCCTACCAGGGTTAGTGGTATTCTTAAAAGGTGTGGGTGTGTGGGGAAACTCTCAGGAGCTGCAGCTGCAGTGTGTAGGTAAACAAATGACCGAATGTTAAAAATTACATCTGTTGTCAGGGAAGGTTTCTAACAGACTGGACTTTAAACATAAATATTTTGGCTGTTGAAACCCTTTGAGCAAAAAAAGTAAATGAAAATTGGGGGTGGGTGTTTGTGTTTTTGACCTAAAGTTAATTCACCTTGGGAAGTCCTAAGGCCGGCAGAGACAGTTGGTCAGCTCAGGTTATCAGAATTATTATCTTATCTCTCTATGGCTGTACTGCATGTAATTTCCTTCCGTTTTATCTTGGAACTAACTGTGTATGTAGGTACACAGATGGACATTTCAAACAAAAACTGGACCATAAACTTTTCAAGGAAGGCACCTGGTCCTATCATCCATATTGTCTAGCGTGCTATTAGCAGCTAGATTTCCCTCACCAGGGTTTGTGTGTGTGAATAAGCTCCTATGCATACACTCAAGACCTCAACTGGTACCACAATGAGTGACAAAAAAAGCACAACTCCTTCGGGTTCTTACTCTGTCCCAAAAATGCCACCAAGTGCAAGCTAGGACTTCTGCAGCTTTTATTTCCCCCTTCACTTCTGGTTGTGCTTTCCCCAAATCTGACTCTTCCTTGCAAGCATATGAGGATTACTTTGGGATTTGTGAGATAGGCAGGGTTTTCTAAATGAGAAATAAATGATGCACTTTGGGTTTATGGTTGAAGTTCAGCTTCTGTGTCTAATGGTCGCATATTTAGGAAATGGCCTCCAGCTTTGCTCCATATCTATGGGCAATGTTAAAAAGTGCCAAAAGTACAAGCAGTGGAGAACTCTAGGCTGCTAAAATGGAAGATCAATTCAGTTGTCGTTGAAACTTGCTCTGTGGACAACATGTTCAACTACTAGAACCTGAGGGAATGGCAGAAATATGTGCCAGGGGAGGTTTAGGTTGGATATTAGGAAAAGGTTCTTCACCCAGAGGGTGGTGGAGCACTGGATCAGGCTCCCCAGGGAGGCAGTCACGGCACCAAGTCTGACAATATTCCAGAAGCACTTGGACAACGCCCTCAGAGATATGGTATAAATTTGGAGTTGCCCTATGCAGGGACAGGAGTTGGACTCGATCACCCTTGTGGGTCCCTTCCAACCCAGGACATTCTATGATACTCTCACAGGCAGTTCATGTTTACCGTGTTCTTAGAAATAATGTCAACCTCACAGGGATTTAAAATGTCTTCTTCCAGAGACATTTAGTATTTTCTCAGTACTAAAGTTACCAGCAATAGAAATGGCCAAAACAGACATCAGAGGAAAGTTTTATGCAAAAGAAATGTCTTCTCTAACTGCATAAAATTCTGAGCCACCTTCTTATGCTCTCCTCTGGGCCTTATTCAGTTTTCTAGGACAGTGCTGTTGGGTAGAGTAGCAAGTGCTGGTGCGGGATCCTGGTACTCTCCCTTGCTTTATTTTTGTTTCTGTAGGAAAAAAAATGTCTCCTGAGGGTGGAACCCCTACAGGACTGGAGGATTCAGGCTGCCTTCACATGACGAATCTTGCTAAACTGCCCTTTAAACTGATTTATTGCTTTACTGCTTCCTATAAAAGTGGCTCCCACATGTGAGCAGCACTGACAAGTGAAGGGCAGAATCACAGGCAGCGAGTTTCTCCTCGCACACTTCTGTCTTGCAGAACCCCAGAGTAAGGGGAAGAGAGCAAGAGAAATGGGCCGCTACTCAGGCAGGAGCAGCAGGCTCATCCTCATGTGCGTGGTGAGCCTTGTGCTTTTTGCTGTTGAGATCTCAGTGGCCTACATTGGCAATTCACTTTCCTTAGCTTCAGATGCATTTGCTGTTCTCTCTCACTTGATCTCCATGATCATCGGTTTGTTCGGTGTTAGGTTCAGTCGCATCAGATGGCACAAGGCTAACACTTTTGGCTTCAGCCGGGCAGATGTGGTGGGAGCTTTTGGCAACTCTGTTTTTGCCACCGCTCTGATGTTTAGCATCTTCATTGAGGCAATCAAGAGGTTTATCAATCCTCAGAAGACTGAGAAAGCGCTGCTCGTCCTCATTGTCGGGATTGCAGGTCTGTTCTTCAATGTGTTCAACTATGTTATCTTCATGGACTGCTGTTACTGTCGTGCACCCCAAGGAGACGTCGAAACAGGTAAATAACCTAAAGCAGTTGCTCAACATTCCTGGCTCTATGTTTCTGCTTAATGACTTTTCTAGAGACTGTTTACTGCTCCTCTGAGGTGGACCGGTAAATCATTGTAGTTTTCTTCATCCATTTGTTAGCAAGGGTAATGGATTTTATGTCTGAACCCATATATGTTTCCTGCTTATCCTGCAAGGCAGCTATCACCACATGTGTTTCTTAGTAAATAATGTTTAAGTAGTGTATGCTTTGACTTTCTATAGAGTACAGTGATCTACAAGAGAAATTTTCTCCATTATCCACTAGCTGGCCAAATGTGGGACATGGTGTACTACCACCCTAAGGAGATACTTATCAGGAAATACCTAATCCTGAAATACCAATCATCCACAGTCAGTAACTCTCCATGCTTAAGTAATTCTGCGGTACTTTTTGTCTAGGACATGGTTATCTTTTGAGGGGTGTTCACAGTTAGTATGAGACAAAAGGAGAGTCTCTTTGATTTGGGGGTAAAAGGCAACTATTTTGAGAATATTTGAATGCTGACTGAAAAACCTGTGAATTCAGAGCTGAAGTATTCTTTGCTGATGTTTGTTAACCTGTGCTTTAGAGAGGGGCAGGGGAGAAACAGTGATACTCTACAAAAATCTTTTGCAGGAGGTTCTGCTGAGTGCGCAGAGGTTTAGTCTTTTACTTTATTTTTCTTAGCATAGGATTTTCAAGTTTCTATGTTTGGGAAAAGGCGTGGGGGCTGTTTTTTTATTCCTGCAAAAAAAATCTCACTTTATTTAACATAAGATACATGCATGTTCTCTCTCTCTTTCTGTACTTATATATATATATATATATACACACACACACAAATATATTTCTCAAAAATTTCAGTCGGGATAGGAAACAGACATTTGCAAAGCATTAACTGGACATCCTGGGGGGAAAACTGAGAGAATTCGTCTAATAAAGCAGCTGCTGTTATGTACTGTTCTAGGTGAGGTGAGGGAAGCTAAGTTTTATATTTTACTTTCAGGCTGGACAGGGCTTTGGTATTAGAAATTAAATGTTCATTAGTTTACATTTTGGTGTTTAATGTGTTTTCTGTAGGACTTAAAGTGGAAAAGATTTCTGTTCGTAATTAAAGGTACCTCCAGACAATATTGAACCTTTAACTATACTGGTGTATAACACTAAAACCAGATGCACAACTTATTTTGCTACTTGTTTGTTTAGATACCCAGCTGTTTAAAACTTGAGCTGCTCTTAAACAAAATTTGTGGTGATATGTAATTCACAGGGGGATTTAATGGGCTTTTATATTAAGAACTGTCAGCAATTCCTGACAAAGTCTTAGTCTCTGTGACAGCTTCTTAGTTTTATCCTAACAGAAAATTATGCCTCTGGGTGAAGTAAGGGAGGAGAAACACATCAACACTTAAAACCAAAGGTGAAGAGTGTCAGGCAATTAGGGAATTAACTTAAGTTAATGGCAGCTGTGTAGGTAAACACCGTTTTCATAAAATGTCCAGGATCCTGCTCCTAACAGCTCTCTGGGACAACACAGCCATCCTCCTCCCTCTGAGAGATTCACATCCAGGTACCTGGCAACTCCACTTTGCTTTCAACTGAATTTCAGCTACACAAGCCAGAGATTAATTTTGTACCATCCCATAAATGCAGTGGTAGATTTGTCAGTGGTTTTGCCTCTCTGTTTCTGGTAAGGTGAATCTTCTCTGCTTGTGGTAATACCTACAGGAAAGACAATGCCATTTTGTACTGAAGAGGGAATGCTTCTCTCTTCTGGACTTGATTTTACAATACCCACTTAGGTAAAATTTCACATTTATTTCCTCTAATTCAACCTGAGTGGGATTTTTATTACTTTTGGGTTTTTACTACTATTTCTTTTGAAAGAATTGTCATTCCCCAAACAGCTGTACTCTGAAAAGTACACCTATATGCTTTATATATATTTTAGCTATATATTAAAAAAGAGGGATTTTGTTTCTCTCTTTTGTCATCCTGTGTATGAGGAAAAGATACTCTTTCCTGGAGATGGAAGTCAAGGCAAATTTTCTAGTGCGTCATTGTCAGTAGCGGAAGTTCTAGTGGATGAACACGGTCTCTGAATCCTGCTGGTGCGATGCAGCTTTCTGCAGGCAATGCCCTTGGTGGCACCTGAGCGATATCCTGACACCGGTGACGGTTTGCTGGAGATTAAAGGTTTGTAGAGTAACCTTCTATCTCTTAGGTTTTCCTGGGAAGGGGGAGAGCTGCCTTCAAATCTCTGTTCCCCAAGTAGGGAATGAATTTAAACAGCCCACTTTTCTCTTGTGTGTGGTAGTTTGCATCACTTTGAAAAATACAAAGCGAAAAATGGAGAGAGTGGTTCAGTCATCTAGTGCTGTATTGTGGGTGCTGAGGGCAGTGGGAACATCTAAATCCACTGAAGCAAATTCTTCCACGTGTATTAGTGTAATGATTAATCACAATAGCCAAGAGTTCATCTGTTGCGTGGTCTACAGTCAGGGATGGAATGAATAGCTGGTGGCTTTCCTGGGTGTAGCCGGCAGCAGGTGCAGAGCAAGCCATGCCTACAACAAGCATTGTTAGTCAGGTATGAGATCCAGTGGACACAGAGGGTGGTGTTCACAGGTGCCAGCCCAGCTCTCCATCCTTTTTGCTTGTTCTACTGCTGTACTCCTTGTTTAGCAAATTGCAACCTCCGTGCCTCAGTTTCTCATCTTAGTTCAAATATTTTTGTTGAGCAAGTATAAATGTGTTTTTCTGAGTTGCCATTCCTGCTTATCCAGGCAGACCCAATTTCCCTCCTCCACCCATCGGCTGGGTTTGTTTTGCCTCTCACCCCTTACTCTTCTATCCCTCTCCCTTCTCTGTTTTGTTGTTTGTTTTGTTTTTTTTTTTTCCCCCTGGTTCTTGCTACCCTTTTGCTCTGTCTCTGCTTCTCTAAGTCTTCATCTACTGACTTCCCCCTTTGCCTCTCTCTCCAGCTTGTTGTTCAAATTCCCATGTCTCCCTCTGCCAGCTGTAAGCGCCCATCTCTTCCCACCAGGTTAAACTCTGCCCCTCTAGGTCTGTCTTTGCACTTGATTCAGGCAGTCTAGTTTGCCACGCTACATTAGCACTAAGAGGAGAGGTTGGCTAGAGTATGGGGAAGACATGCCCCTGTTCTTTCTTTTGATGCTGGCCCAGAGCAGCTATTAGAGTTATAAAATATTTCTACACTCTCTCAAGGAACTGCTGTGCAGAGGCACTTGGGCCAGCTGGGCTATCCATAGCAGCGTGGAGGGCAGCACAGACTAGTTATTGCTTTGACTTAAAATCCAGGAAATACTTGTTAAAACGTAGAAATACTAAAGCTTCTCTAAGAAACTTCTGCCAGAAGTTAACATTCACAAAACATTTTACTTGCTGTTGCTGTTGGAAATGACGGAGCAGCTTTAGTCAGAGTTTTCAGACAATTTTGAGGTCTTGTATTTTACACAGAAAGTTTTGGCACAAAAATGAAGAATATGGCAAAGTAATAAGCAGCTGAAAAGAAAATCAGGCTTTTATAATAAATACCAGACAACTTCAATACTGACCATACCTTTTATAGTGAGTCATAAAAATACAGAAGCCTGTTTTACTGCACACAGAGATAAGCTTACTCTTGTTTGTGTGGTTCAGTGTAATTGTCTCTTCTACTCATTTATACACAATTTTAATCTGTTAAGGAGACCACAGTTTGGAAAGCATCACATTGGTCTGATTGAATTAATTCTCTGTTGTTTATCTTAAGAAAATGAACAAAGATTTAACATGCATAAAACATTTGTCCTGTCATCTTGTGAACTGTTTGGGGCGGAAGCAGAAGACGAGGATGATGTCACCTGGCCCAACCTGTGTGATACTGAGTTGCCCATGAAGTGGCTGGGGCTGTGAGAAACAGCCCTCATCTCATGAGACACCTCATGGTCTTCGCACAGTTGACAACTCATTAAATAAAACATGTTCTCTGTTAGCAGCCAAGTGGCTTGCTTTTATATTCTGGTAGGTACAACTTAGCAGGCATGTGCGTGAGCTTTTTATATGCTAACACCGTTGGGTCTTGATTCTCCTATCTCACTGTGCACCAGCAGCCTGCCTCCCAGATAAAAGGTGGCAAGTAAGCTAGCAGTCACATAAGTGGAAAACAGACTTTCTTTCTCCTCCTGGACCTTATGCAGGGTGTTTGTTTATTCTGAGGCTTGCTGGGAGGCAAATCTCTTCTTCCACGCTTTTGCAATTAGGGGAGAGTTGGGGGTGGATGTGTGTGAATGGAGATGAGGAGAGGTATTAGCTTTAACTGGCTGGGTGACTTGAGAAGGCTGTGTTGCTCTAATGTTCTGAACTCAATTTTCACATCTGTTGCAAACATACTGATCCCAGGGGATTTATAGACCAAAATAAGTGGATAAATGGCTGCTTGACTTGTATCTTAATGCCATAGATCTTCCCAGTAGAGAGCTCGTGAGTGTAAGTATGCAGGTATTGAAAAGCAATTGTATTTTTAGAGACGCTCTCAGATTCAACAGACCCAACAGTCTATACTGTGGGAGACAAAAGTGGTATGGGGATTAGAGATCTAGAACAGAGGATTTCAGTTTCTTAGGCTGTCAGTGTGAAGACTTTCATGATCACTTAATTCACTGGTATTTAAGAAGGGAAAAATAAGTTCCTGGTCTGAACTGGTTTCTCTCTCTAATGTACTGCTGAAAGGGTGCCAGACTACGCCAGTCTGGTGGTTTTGGGACCTTTCTAAGGAATGGGAAGGAACCCTGGCTGTAACACGTGTGATAACAAACCTCTGGCTTACTGTGCTTTTCACACTTGAAAAGCCTGAAAGCTTTTCCTCATGATCAGCATTGCTACTTCTGTTTTGCTTCTCCTTCGAGTATGTCTTCCCCAGGTTGATGATATTCTTCTCCGAAAGCACCAACTCTTCAGTAAACACTTCTTGCCAATTCATCCCTGACTGCATTCATAGGCAGGTGATTGCCCAATGCGCAGCACAGGAGTTTACCAACAGACCATTGCTTTATTCACACAGTACATCCTCATGGGTTTATGCTGCACTGTGGCATCCAACTACTAAACACTTGCCAGCGTAGTATGTATAAATGGACATAAGCCTTATGCATTTATTTCCATAAATCCCAGAGGTGTTAGTATGCTGGCATGCAGGTAACCAAAGCCCACTCTAACCAAATATTTAGATTTCTGGCTTTGATTTCTACAGCGTTACTGGAGTCAGTCCTCTCAAACAGAATAAAAAGGCCAAGGGAAACCCTCAAAGTGATTTTAATTGTTTATTGTACACCCAGGACTGAATGCGTCTCTCTTCTGAAGGTTTTCTTTAGTTTAATATGCCAAATAATTCTCACCAAATTCTTCCAAAGCTTTTCTGAGCAGCTACCCCAAAGGTAACCAGACCTCTGTTATCTTAGATTAGCTGAAGCTCTAATCCAGGGTCTTCAAGAAAGACAAGACAAATGGGAAGAGACTGTGAAAGTCTATTTAGCGACGTGCTTCACTAATTTTTCTTAAGATTTTTTTTTAATGCTTTCTGCTCTTAAAAGAAACCTCAGAAGGTAATCCAAGGGGGAGACATTTTACTTTCCCAGATTGTTTCTGAGGAGAAAATTTTACATTAAAACAAGTAAGAGCAAAGGTTTTGTGGCTACCTTTTGGCCAAAATGAAAAGCGTGGAATGAAAATTTGAGGTCTATAAGTAAAGCAAGCAAAGCATCCCTGGATGGTTTATGCAACAGCATAAAGGTAAGATCAAAACTTCTGAACCCAGATTCCAACGGTACTAGTACCACTGAACTTTGTGTAACTGCATTTGCTCTCAACCTTGAACCAACTTCATAGTAAAGGCATAGACAGACTGTGTGAGTTACATCACAGTATCTGGTGAGCTGGAAGGAAATAAAAGGACCGTGAGATAACCGAGTTCAAAGTCATAAACAGTTTTAATATAATGGGGGATTTTAAGGCTGACCTGTTATATATGTTAATTGTTTTATTTGGATGGCTATTCTGCAGAGAGTTTGCTACAGCCACAGGATTGGTATCAGCTTCGGTCTAGAAATGCTGCTGGAATAGAAAGTGAAGTTTTTGTAGTAGGACTCTCAATGTAATTTACAATGATGAAAACAGTGACTGGCTTTCTCCTCTTCGCGTTCTTTGCAATATACAGCACTACCTCCTGGTAAAAAAAGGTTATATAGACATTTACATATATATGTATGGGAAACATAACAGAACTACACTTTTAAAAAAGTGAATTATCAAGTAGAAATATTCAGGGAAGCACTATCCAGGGAGTAGAGCAGATACTGGCTGGATATGTCTTAAAGTATGCAAAACGTTTCCTTATGCTAGATACTAAGAGCAGGGAATGGTGGTTTGTAACTAACAAAATGAAAAACCATCTTAAAATAGAAAAAAAATAATCTTACAAACAGAATACATTCCAGGCTAGGAAATAAATAATCCCACAGGTCCATCATTTCAGATTCACCTACCAGTGTAATCAAGCCCTCTTTGGAAGGGCATGAAAAATCCTTTCTCCGTGTCCAGCCAGCTTATGGTCTTTCCTGGGACAATTTCAGGAGAGTCACAGCTGTGACTGAAAAAGGCAGGGACATTCACCTCTGTACTCTGCAGAGGACGCTGATAAAACTTTCACTCAGACTGCTGAACTCTGGAGGGCTAACTTTTATGCGTCTGCTCCCTGGATTGAAGCAGATCTAATGAACTGATTTCCCAGCCCTCCCACCCTTCAGCATATGCCAAAAGACCTCATCTTCCTCTTGCAAGTATGGTTCTGAGCAGAATTAGAGGGAGATATAAATAAAAGGAGCAAACGTCTAGGAACAAACCAACTGCAAACGGAATACTCTTGTACTAACTATCGTCCACAATAAGATCGGTTGGTTGGTGTTTCTTTTGTGATTAATTTTGTGGTCAAATTTATCTGTGGCAGATGCCAACCACATTGTTTCAATTTAGATTTGCTATGAATTTGGCCCAGCTTTCCTAATTTAAAGAAACAAGCTCTGCAAGAGCCCTCAGGGCTGAAATCAAGTCTTGTTGGAAAGAAGATGGTTTAGGCTCTCTACAAGATGAGAAACGCAAGCTTAAAGGTCTTACCCACCTATTGGATTTCAGGCTCTTACAGCTAGGGATGCTGCCCTTAAATATAATGTGCCTAGGGTCAGCCTCAGCTTTTTAGTGCAAATGTAGTATATTTCACCCCAGTCTTAAAGAGGCATGAGTCCTTTAGCACATACGGTGGTGTGTGGCATTTGTTTCCTTCATTCTCTGGTTTTTTCCAGATCATTCCTGAAATAGCTTATGTAATTCATTTTAATGATGGGTTAAAAAGTAATCACTGCCAGGACTTTGATAAGCAGGATGAAGAGTGATCTCTCTTAATTATAGTGTTCAAAATTATTTATTTTCAAGGTTTTTTTTACTATTCAAATTCTATAGCACCACAAGGCTATGAGTGATCTTCATTCTTCATTCAGCAGTGGAAGAACATTACTGTTGTTACTGCTCTTACTGTTGCCTGATATTTCACAGTAATACAGAGACAGTCTATTTCCAAAGGCTGATAATTGCTTCTCTGCAAGGAATAACTAAGTAGATTTTAACCTGTGACCTTGAAAATGTGTAACTTCAGGAGGGTATGACAGAAGTCTGCAAAATCAAAAGCGGCATAGGGAAGGTCAGTAGTCGTTGCCTGTTTGTTCTGTCCTCTGTTACAAGCACTAGGGTATATCACATGAAACTAACTGCATCCAGGTTGAAAGCAAAGAGGTGATTCTCCACACCATGGATGCAATGCTGAAGTCTACATCAGTGAGTGAATGGCTGGACAAGTACATGGAAGAGAAATCCACTGACAGCCACCTAGCTCAGAAACTCGAGCTGAAAATACTTGAAGGATGGAAAAGTATTCTCGGAAAGGATCATATATACTTACTCTGCTCTTACTGCTACCTAAGCGTCCCCTTATGTCCACAGGTGGGGATAGCCTGTTGGCTTAGAGGGTCTGACTACCAGTGGTTAAGTGTTGAAAAATGGCATGTAGAGAACCTTAAAAACTTGGCACACAGCAATCTTGATGCTTACAGGAGTGCTTTGCATCTTTGGGATTTAGAAGGAAAGTTGTCTCGTTCTTAAGAATTTTATCAATTCATAAAACCGTTACCAATTCCTGCTCCTGGTTAGGATGAAGAAACTGCAACAACAGTTTTTCTAGCAGTATTGTAGCTGAAACTGAAGTTGGCAAATAATTCAGGAAACTAAGGTGTTGGACGACCTTTTCTGAACCTCCTAAGAGGGACTTGTTCAACTCAGCATAGTTAGAAGCAGAGAGACTGGGATATTCAGGTTGATTGTTTTATTTAATAGCACCTAAGCTACTCAGGCAATCTCAGTACTGGATGAGTAAGTGGAACTGTAACATTATATTGTTGAATGTGTGCAGTCAGCATAAAACACACAAGGGTGCCAAGCACACTGCGAAACAATCAGAAACAGAGTTTCTTGCTAAAAGGTTTTGAGATCAAACTTACTGATACTGCAAGTGGATCAGTGCCAGCAGAACCGAAGTGCCCACAAGAGGGAAAGAGCCTGAGTGAAAACCCTGGTGACAGAGTTGGTGCCTCCTATGTGCAAGGTCAAGACTTTCTTTTGGATGATGTGGGAGAAGATCAAAGTGCAAAAGATAATGTACACTTTATTCTGAAGATTGAGCTAAATTAATTAATCTTATTGAAAGTGATGACTTACTGAACAAGAGTGATTAGTGTAGCTTTGTTCAGATGACAGTTTTAGGAGTTGTTTGTCTTGAAGTCGTAGTGGTACCTGCATGAAGAGGGCCAGGGGGGCTTGTATGCACAGTGGGGTGAGCAAAAGCTTGGACCTCCAAGAGGCTTTCTAAGCAGCCATAGAATGAAGGGGAAAGGCCCTTGTGTGGACAAATAAAGGGTCGGAAGTCAAGAAATAGAAAGCAGGAGAGAACAATTAGTTCTAGAAAAACGTTTGCTGAATGCTCAGAAGACAGGAGGTGAATCAAATGTGAGGCGGTACTGGAAAGGAGTAAAGGAGATAGTTGGGACCTTTGCTGTGTCTCTATGAACCTGTGGCTGACCTGTGTTCTAAGGACTGCAGGTTTTGTTCCCTCGTCTCCAGAAGATGTAGATGGGAACTGGAAATAGTTCAGAGATGGGCCTCGGGTCTAACCCAGCACAGACATTGCTCTGTTCCTGTGTCAGTGTGTGGCTTTCAGACTGATGCTCTATCGTGAGGAGCAGACTGAGATGCATGAGCTTGACATGCAGAAGAAGGAAGCAGCAGTGGATCAGCAGACACAGCTTCAGAGCTGAGGCTCTGACACGTACTGCTTCTGACTTCTTCAGTGAGTCATCTGTAATTGCCTTACGTGTAAGACTTAGTCAAAGCCTTATTTGCTGAAAATAATATTTTTAGCACTGTTTCTTCAAAATGACTGTGATATTTTTATGTTTTTGAAGTGAGTTCAGGGCTATGACACATTACTATTTTTTTCAAAGAGAATTAATGTATATTTTGCACAGAAGGATTAATGAAGTTGCAGTTACTGTATCATACATCTTCCTAAAATAAGAACCACTAGAAATTCTGTTCAGTTCCATGCAGGTGCAATAAGCTGGGCTTCAGTGAATTTTTTTGATCACACGTGAAGTGCCAGAGTCAGAATTTTCGATCGCTAATTATAATAAAGAAGATAGTCTGTCATTTTAATGTTTTTATCTAACAGACTATTTAAACTTCCTATAACTCATATGTTTCTTCTTTTTGTTCTACCTGTGTCACACTGCTTTTTATTTGGCACTGCTGTTTAAAATCTCTCATCACGTGTTGGTTGATGTAACGTTAAAGGTGAAATGTGCGTTGATGTAATTATGCTATCTGCTCCCACTATTGTGTTTGTCTTTATGGTAAGGTTCTTTTCAATACATTTATTTTTATGTATTTGTTAATTTGAATATTACAGGTTGTCTCATTGCTTGGGTATTGAATGTGTGAAGGACGTGCACAAGAATCTCCAGTTAACTGGGAATTGTGTGTTTTAGGCCTTGGAGATAGGTGGGGGGGTTATGCCCTGAATGGCTACTTAAGTCCACTCCAGAGGTTAAGATACATCTTGGGTTATCTGCAAGAAAGGCTTTGGCTGTGTACACATAATTCAGGTGCAATTGAGAGGCCTCATTTAAAAGATGTATTCAAGCAAGAGATCAGACTCAGTTAACAGCAGTAACAGTGCAATTGCATCACAGTTAGAATGAAGAGGAAACTCCCAAGGCCTTTAATGAAGTTCTGGCTGTAGAGAGCACCACCTTTGGTAGGAGGGACATGACAGTCTTCCCCAGCCATGCTGGTTTATCTTCTGATAGTGATGTATGCTTTGTCAAGTGTGGTGAAATGTACGATGTGGTACTTCAGTGTGAATTGTAGTTGCTGAAGCCGTACCTCCAGCACCAGTGTGCCTCTCACGTAATTGAAATACTCCAGACTCTCGCAGGATATGATTTTAAGGACATTATTTTCTTTAGGTCTTAAGTCTTTTATTTAAGTTTATTATTCTTGGGCCCAGTTCTGATTTCCTTTTTTACCTACTTCTGAAGTCAAACATGGAAAACTTGTATGATGATCACAAGTCCAGTCTGGGGTCACAGAGAATCTAGTGACGTTAGCATCTGTTTTTGAGAATGGCTAAATTTCCCAGCACCTCCTTTGATTATCCAGTGGCTCCCATTATCTTGAAATGCTGTATTTAGTAGTCCAGTTCTGTTCTTTTTCCATTTACAGGCTGGGTCCCAAGTCATAACCGAATAAAAAAATCTACAAATACAAGATAGAGGTTTACTTATTTATTATGCTTCTTAGAGATTACTCTGTAGGGTAAAAAAAAATGCATGAAACTATTTTTCTCATAAGCGTGCGTGAATCCATCATCAGCCTAGGTACTGCTTTGACATACCTTTCTAAAGGCTAGTGGCAAGAAATTACCTGGTTCAGTAGATGGCACTCTAGCCTTTGATTAGGCACTTAAGCTATCAATAAAGCACCAAAGGGGTATCACTATTGGACCCATCACTGAAACTGCACCGTATCTGGGTAGTGTGGTGGTACCTGGTGCCCTGGCAAGCTCCCAGGACAGCCTTTCGGGTTTGTTGCGTGCCCTTTTCCAGCCGGCGTGCCAGCTTTGCACCTCCCCACGACCTTTTATTTCATAATTATTTCATATTTTCTTGATTTCGTGTAACCCACTGTCGTTTCTAGCGACACGTGAACGCCGCTGGGCTGCGCAGCGGCAGGGCGGGGAACCCCCGCTGCCTTCCACCCGGGGAGGCGGCCAGGGGGTACGGTGGTGGTGCGGGGCGGTGCTGGGGCGGTGGCGGTGCTGGGGCGGGGCGGGGCGGGGGGCCGGCGCCTGGCCGGCGGGGCAGGGCGGCGGGCGGGGCCTGGCGCGGCGGGCGGCGGCGTTAAGGGCCGGGGCGGCCGCACTTGTTGCGGGCCGGCGGCGCTGGCTGCGGGCGGCGGGGCATGCCCCGGCGCTAGCGCGGAGAGGGGCGCCGGTGGGACCGGCCGCCGCCATCGCCATGGGGCGGTACTCGGGGAAGACGTGCCGCCTTGTCTTTATGCTGGTGCTCACCGTCGGTTTCTTCGTGGCCGAGCTGGTGTCGGGCTACCTGGGCAACTCCATCGCGTTGGTGTCCGACTCCTTCAACATGCTGTCGGACCTAATCTCCCTCTGCGTGGGCCTCTCCACGGGGCGCATCGCCCGCCGCAGCCGACGGGGTCCCCGCGCCACCTACGGCTACAGCCGCGCCGAGGTGGTGGGGGCCCTCGGCAACGCCGTCTTCCTCACCGCCCTCTGCTTCACCATCTTCGTGGAGGCCATCCTCCGCCTCGCCCGGCCTGAGCCCATCGATGATGCCCAGCTGGTGCTCATCGTTGGCACCCTCGGCCTCGCCGTCAACCTCGTGGGGCTCCTCGTCTTCCAGGACTGGGGGTCCTGCTGCTGCCGCCGTCACCGCCACCCTCCCACCCTGCCACCTGCTGCCACCACGCTGCGGGCCGTGCCCGGCAGTGCCTCGACGGGGGAGGCGGATGAAGCAGGTGCCTTTCGGCTGCATCCTCACCGCCTCGCCATCCAGCCTTCCCTTCATGTCCTGCACCTCTCCCAACCCCCGCATCCTTCCCCATCGCTCCTTGTCCCCTCTCTCCCTCCTCTCTGGCCTCGGGACCCGCTGAGCTGCCAGACCTATCCTCTGGGCCCTTTCGAAGCCCTGAACCCACCCGTGGGCCCCAGGGAATGTCACTAAGCTGAGTCAGATATCCACCACCTCTTTTACCTTGTACTTTACACCGGGCTGCTGGGCATCCCCTTGGGATGGGGGAGGGATGCATTGCTCAGGGAGCTGCATGGAAAATGTTTTGGCTTGGTTTTTGTTTTGTTTTCTTCTTGTCTTTGAAATAAGTTGGTTTTGAGGATGATGTTTTTTCTGTTTGTAGAACTTATACACAACACAGCGTTTCTTCTTTGAATGCAGGTGATTCACCAAATGACCAAAAAAGCCCTGAAGAGGGGCCTGAGAAGAAAAAAGAGAAGAAGTCTGAAGCCTTGAACATCAGAGGTACAGCACAGGAGTAAACTGCTAATATTATATTAACTTTAAACACTTTCTGGTTTCCATTTCAGATTTTTTTCCCCCCCAAATCTCAGTAAGAAATGGAGCCAAAGCCCAGGACTCTCCTATGTATCTGGACCCCGTTATCTTTAGCATAAAGGTTTTGGTTGTATGAAATAGCATAGATAATAACAAAATGGTGTGATGCTGATTTGGCTCTGTGTGTGTTTACATTTTGATTTTAATTCTTTAGCTGCATTATTCTAAACTTTTTTGGAAAGGTGGCAAATCTTGCACTAAGCTCAAGTCACTAGAGGCCTTATAGGGAGGTAAAGCAGGTATCTATGAGGCATTTCTTTGAGTGTCGCTTTTTGTAGTAGTTGAACAGTTTTCAACTTTAAAGTGTTTTTGGGCAGAAAAAAATTTCTTTAAATCCTGCGGTTGACAATGTTTTGTACACAGCGTGAGGAAAAAGGTGCTGAAGTTAATGCTTCAGCACAGTGTTTTTCCTAGGTCCTTGAACTGTGAACCTGTTCCTGAAAGAGTCTGTGACAGTATCGGCCCTTCTTATGTTGTAATTCAGCAGGTCTCTGGGTATCTGCAGACTGAAATTGTATAGCTACTTCTAGGAATAAATTAAGGTATGTCTTTCTCCCTCTCTAATATAGGTGTTTATATGCATACATGTTTACACGCCTGTTCTGAACAGAGCCAAAAGCAGATTAAGCTCTGAGTTTGTCCCCCAAGAAAAGGGCTGTCAGAAAGCTTAAACAGGATGGTAGTTTCAGGCTTCTTATGGTCACTTACCAGCATCTGATATTCCTCCAAAGTTGTGTAAGTTGGCATCACAAGATTTCAGCTTAAAGAGGTCGACATGGCAGTCAGGCACTTGGATTTTTTTTTTTTTTTTGTGGTCTGCCTGCCTTCCGAAAGTGTTTTCAGAGTTACACAAATGTGTCTGTAAGGGAAGACACTTGAAAATCAAACCATGTGCTAGAGCCGCAGCACTTTCCTGAACGTCTGGAAATTGGTGTCACGGGATAATATGGCATTATAGTGGTAAGTTATTGGAGCAGGAAAAGCAAACTGTCACTTTCAGGGGTGGAGGAGAGCATAAGAAACCAAAGAGTGTATTTTAGAGAAGGCCTTACTTGCCTGAATGCCAGTGCTTAGACATGATGATACTGGAAACTTTCAAAAATGTTTGCAGGGTAAGGAGTTTTGTATCGATTATTTTAAGATGCCTGTCTTTGATTTTTAAAAAGAGACTTTTTCTCACAGTGCTACTTTAGTATGTCATCTTTGCAAAATCTATTTTGATTGTCCTTACAAATTTTCCTTACTTCTTTAGCCAGCGTTACAGATGCACATCTTTAAAATTCTGATTCAAAATCTATGTTTTTTCTTTGCTGCTGTAAATTAGCTACATAGCTATACTTACTTCATAATCACTTGGCAAAAAAAAAAAATCTGTATATTATAGAATCGGACCCTTCTTGAAAAATGTGGCTGGACAAAAGTGGTAGGAACAGGAATCCAGACATTCTGCCTGACTCAATTAATTACTGTAGTGTAAAATTATTCCTTTTATTTCTTGAGCATATGCAGAATGATTCAGACTTTTCAGCACAAGCTGTTGGAAACGGTGCATTACCTATGGTCTTACCGTACTGACTTTATTTACTAAAAATTCATTTTAGGTTCTATTTCATAACCATAGCTTTTGGGGGTGTATAGGGAAAAGCGTTCATTTCTGCCTAGGCCCCCACTATGTGATGTGTAACCAAGATGTACATATTAACAATGTTAATATTGTAAAATAAGCATTTTCCAAATTCCATATTATCAATTCATAATTTATAATTCTGACATGCTTACGTTTTTTCTTAATTCAGAAGAAGATTTCTGAAACATTTTCTTGTTCTTTTTAAGCTTTGCTCTCAAGTTAGTTGCCTTGGCGATTGCATCCTGCCTGTCTCTTGTTCGGGAATAGCTGATAGCCCACGCTGAATTGGGATCATTTGTAAATGAAAAGGAAACACTGCAACACTGTTAGGAGGAGTAAAGCCCTGTGGGAGTCTGCCAAGTGGGGCAGAACATGCCTGACTCCAGCAGAAAGAGCTGCACTCACTGGAAGTTTGTACTTTCTTATCTGACCCGAGTGATTCAGAGGAACTCAGTGGTTATTGCCTTAATTTCTCACACTGAAGATCAATGTTCATGCAAAGAGCTAGCAGAAACAGCAGCACAGGCATGGCTTTAGGTGTAGTCCAGTGTCCAGCGTCACCAAACAGTCAAAACTTTTTGCTGTGTTGCTAATGTGTTTCAGAGGGAGCTTTTTACAGCTTCTCCAGTCCAGGGGAAACGAATAAATGGTGGTGAAGCTCTTGAAAGTGCTTGTCATAGGGATGTTAAAAGGATATGGTCCATTTTATTCTTTCACAGGCTCTGAATAGAAAGTATTGACAAAGAAATTAACTTCATATGTTTAGAGATGTTATGAATTAGGCATGGGTTGGAATGAAATGTGGGTCTGAACAGTAAAGACTGACAAAACCGGAGTGCATTTGAGCAATGACGGGAAGAGGGAAGATTATGTAAAGTAGTAAAAAAAAAAAAAGGAAGAAGAAAGGAGTTCTTAGATTATTGTAACTTTGTAGCAAGAAGACTGCTTTGGTCATTGTAGTTGAAAGGGCAGCTAAAAATGTGTTATTACTAGAGCCTGTTTTGTGTCTTTACCTTTTGTGCCAAAGCGTATCTATAGATGTAAAAAGTGGTACCCCACGTTTTGCTCAATTTAGAGTACTCCAAGCACATATTAAACCATGGCATCCATGTGACTAACTCTCAAACCAGATTCTGATTTTCTTTGGAGGTCTGAGGGCTAGTAGTGTTGGTGGGGCAAGGTTTAACATGACTAGTAATCAAGTTTGATCCAAGAAAGGGAGTTTGAGGGTGTTTGGAGCCATAGGAATGGGCTTAGGTTTCACTCAGGTAATTTTTCAGATTTCAGCAGTGTTGCAGAAGCTAATGGAGGAGAATAACTGTTACTGGGTGTGGTCTGTGGCTCTCTTAGCTCCCAGGGTAGAACGGATAGATTTAGTAATCAATTTTTAATTGAGAATTGAGATTTAATGTGCCAGGACCTCTTAATAATCTGCAAGCATTTAAGCAAACACATTTCACGTTGCCATGGCATTGCAGTTGGACCACAGTTGCTAGCACACCCTACATGTTTAATAATGCATCCCACTTAAGCAGCTGTGGTTCAGAGTCAGTATTTCCCTTGCTGGTTTGTTCTGAAAGCTGTTATTGAAGACACTGATTATGATGTTAGTGCTTGGAATATTGTGTTTTTAATGTCAAGTAGAACAGACTTGAAAAATGCAGCTTTACTCTCCTTCCCTCCTCAAAAAAAAGACACCCCACTAATGGAAATTGTGCCATTTGTTTCAGGTGTTCTTTTGCATGTTATGGGAGATGCACTTGGATCTGTGGTCGTGGTAGTTGCTGCTACAATCTTCCATGTACTTCCTCTGGGGAATGCTCCATGTAATTGGCAGTGCTACATCGATCCAAGCCTGACAATAATTATGGTGTTCATCATCTTGTCTTCTGCATTCCCGCTTATCAAGGAGACCTCAATTATTTTGTTGCAGATGGTTCCCAAAGGCCTTAATATGCAACTACTGAGTAAGTAAAATTTGTTGTTGAAATGCTATTAATTTTAATTATATATTTCAATGCATATGTTATTTCTGGAATGACGTTTGGATTATTTACTCATAATAGCTCTAAATTTTCAAGAACCATGAGAAATAGTCACATGCCTGTGTCCTAGCAACACGACTCAAATCTCTCTGGATTAGTTAAAGCATGCATTTTGAGAATGTGGTACTCCAATAATACATCAAAAATACCAGGTCTTGAGCTGTTAATGCTTTGTGTGGGGTGTTTGTGGAAGAAACAACACTGAATTAGAATATATCCCAATCCTGCAGCAGCTTCTTCCAAAAGGCTTCCAAAACAGCTTAGACATTTCCATTAAGGTTGGTTAATTTTGTAGCTTTCCAGCTACACTAGTTAATTTTGAGGTAGCACTGGTTATTTCTGGAATTCCACCATGCTCAGGGCTAAATAAACCAGAAGACGTGGGGTCTTGGCCAAAGAAGTGGTGCTCTGACGTTGCTTCTGTGAATGGCTGGTAAATTGCCATTAGGGACCCTGAGGGGCTGGGTGAACCCAAAAAGAAGGGTGGCCTGCTTGTGTGGTCATCTGGAGGCTGAACCGAAGTCAGCTGCGAACAGACAGATTTTACTAAGTACAGCTCTTTTAAAAAGATAGTTTGGAGACTGTTGCTTTTGGACAGGGCTCTTCATGGGAAAGCTAGTCATTAGCCAGTACACGAAAGCCTCTAATATCTTTCTCTTATGTTTTCCAGCTGACAGACTAGCTTGTGTGCCAGGGGTTAGCAGCCTTCATGAGGTGCATGTTTGGGAGCTTGCAGGTGGAAAGAACATTGCTACTCTTCATATCAAGTGCCAAACTCCTACTGATTACCAAGATGCTGCTTATAAAATACGGAAGGTTTTCCACGAAGCAGGGATCCATTCTGTGACCATTCAGCCTGAGTACATTGACCACAAGACCTCCCACCTACTGTGCAGCTCACCCTGCATCTCAAAAGCTTGTGACTCTCAGCTGTGCTGCAGTCAGCGGGAGCCCCCCCTGGCTAAAACTAACGGCTATACTGAGAAAAATGATAGTTGCTTTTCTGCACTGCATAAAGACAATGGTTCAAGTAAAAATGACACCGAAATCCCTATCGAGTACCCACTGGCAGAGGATAGCATTAAAAGCGTGAAAAATTGTGGAGTGTCTGATGAAAAATCACAGTTGAGCAGTACACGACTTTAGGCAATTCCCTCTACTCTGTGTAATGTTTTCATAGAACAAATGTATCCTGGCTGGGAAGGGGGTCGTTGGTGGTTGTAGCTGAAGTTGGTGTGGCAAAAAGGTTTTTGTGCTTTAGCTGTGAACCAAAACACACCTAAAAACCCCTTGTATCTGAAATAAGGATTAATATTTCCACAAAGGGTGTTGCACTCATCTAAGATTATTCTCATACAGCCTAACCCAGTTCCTTACCAAACGACGTGTGAATTTCTGTCGCTAGAGTGGGTGGGGTATTGCCGTCTGCACTGATGCTTGCAGTTAATGGCCAGTGGCACTGGGAATGAAACTCCAGCCCTTTTTGCTGAAGTGAGCTGTTTCTTGAAAGCCCTGTGGCCAGTTCATGATTGTACTGGGCTGAAGTACTGTATATTTATAAAGGACTTCAGTAGAGATGCTTTACTGATCCTTAAAACCCATTTTTGCATAGACAGTTCATTTTTAACAGTAATGCTTGTACTTCTGGCCGGTGGGGTTTGTGAATGAAATTAAGAGTGTCTATGGGAGAGGGGAAGCACTCAGGAATTTTGACTTGCATTGTTTTATTGATTGACTCCTGTATTTAGGGACAAAGCAGAAGCTGGTCTTGCTTCTCTACTAGTAATACTGGAGTCTTAGCCTAATCACAGATAAGTATGCTAAAGAGTAGACTTCTTGTCATGAAAGCAAAGATATGCTAACATTGTCTGTACTGATTGTAGCAAATGGAAATGCAGGCAGTCATCCAGTTAACTTTTATCTTGTTCACTGTTGTGATTGTACAACTCAGTCTTTTTTTTTTTTTTCCCCCCTCTTGACAGCAGAAATTATAATAGCCACAATCTGAATTCATCATTGTGTGGGTTGATTGCAGTGTCTTTAACACTGAGTGCCATTATTCATGCTGAATAAATAAGCTAACATGTTTATTATGAACAATTAACATTCTGCAGTTCTATTATTAAGACAAAATATAATAGTGCATTAATTAGGAAAGTTCCTTTAAAGTTTTATATACAGTATTATCTCTTAGAGGGAGCTTAAAAGAAAAAATTACAGGGATTTTTTCCTTGTTTAGTCTTGATTATTTCTTGCTGATATATTTTAAAGCTCTAAGCCCTGCCCTCTGCCCTGCCCCTCCTCCCCATGCCCAACGGTGTATTTCAAAGTATATTTAGTGTAGCAGTTCCTTTATCTCTTTGCTGCTTTTTCATTTTGAAGGCATGTGAGGGTGCTTTAAGGAAAACAAGATTATGTGCCCTGTCACCAGTGCTGGATTTAGGTCAGGTCTGTTCCCCAGGTGTTTGGGAGAGGAAACCCACTATCTAATCCACACTGAGTGTAGTGCTTAGCCTCACTGGCTAAACGGACCAGATCCAGATGCTTTCAAATATGTCTTGCTGTCAAAAGCAGCCTTTCAATGGTCTGTGGGGCCTGGGCAGGCTATTTTATTAATTTGTTTATGGGGACACCTCTATAAAATAGCGGTGCCTTTACCTCAGTGACACCTTAACAGAAAGGGAAAATTGATTTCCTGCCTGGGCTGGGAAAATACCAGGACCTCTTTGTAAGGCTGGCTAGAAAGCAGCCACCTCCTTATTAATAAGGATGATTACGTTAAGTCAATGAATATTAAAACACACAGCAGGCTATTTTGCTGCTTGGAAAATGCAATTTGCTGAAGGAGTGATTGCAGTCTAAATAGCACATATCTAGATTTGTAGTTACCCCTCTTGAACAGATTATTGGGTGAATTAATATATATACATTAATTTTATAGCCTTCCATCATAGGGTTGTATTATATAAATTAAACTATGTGTTAGTATAATTAAAAGCTTGATTTTATGGTCTGTTTGATTCTGGTGGCAGCAGCAGAGGTGAAAGCAGCAAGATCTTGCTTGGCAGTTATTGCATGAATTAATGTAAATCAGGAAACATTTTAAGAATTGCTCTGTCTTTTAAAAGCGTGTGGCATATAGTAAGACAGCTCTTTTGGGTTTTTTTTTCCTTATTTTCATCCGTGATGATGTTTAAATGTCAGGGTTTAGATGTAAATAACAAATATATTTATAGTTTTTTTTGAGAACTGGAATAGAAATCTCCCAAAATAACAACAAAGTCTATGGGAGAACTTGCTTCCCAGATACCCTCTAAAACAAGCACCCTTTCATAATTATGGATTTGTGTCTTACATCAGGTAGTCTTTTTATATATACATTTTATTAAATCGTTGAAAGATGCAATGCCAGTATTGTTTACTCTGAAATTAGAGAAAACAAGTATGTGTAATGTTGAGGCATTTGACAAAATGGACCATCTTTTTCTTTATCCTTCCAGTGTTTGTTAAAACTGTGATTATCTATTTTTTAAGTTTTCAAAAGTGTTGTAACCTGAAAATACAATGAAGTAACCTTCTTAAACATTTTTCTTGTCTGGTTGTATGTACTGTAATTGTTGGCTGTGAATAAATAGGAAAGTACCAGGGGTTATAGAAATCTTCAGGTCTAGAAAACAAGCAGATTTAAAAATTGCTTTATTACTTAAGCAAGCAAAACCAACAGAGCTACATTATTTATGAGGTGAATGTTATTTTTTCTGTGTAGGGACTTTCAGGGTATCCAAATAATGTTTCTGACCCAGTATCCTTGTTTTTATTTGAGTTCTGGAAGAAAATACTTTTATGCTCTGTTTTAAGTGTGTCACGACTAGGCTCTACTGGCTGGCCCCTCTCTACTTCTGTAAAAGACTTCATTCCAATCAGTGTCTATTTTGTATTGGCTTATTTCCTTTCAGTTCTTGGCATAGCTCTTCTAATTCTCATGAATTAAGCTTATCTCATTTTGAAATACAGTATATTCCAATATTTGCCCTTATCTATGGGCACTTGTTCTAAATTCAGTTTTGTAGTGTGTTGCACTGTTGAAAAAAATCTCTTTTCTGGCCTCTTTAGCTTAACTGCTTTTTTCCCCCTCCAATTCAGTAATGTAAAATTTCTGACAATTACAGGTTGATTGTGCTACCCTGTCCTCTTCAATTATTCCCTTCTGATTGCAGTGGAATGGCATTCAGTTTCTCTTGCAGGGTTCGCCCCTATCTGTCCATCACTATCTGTAGCAAAGGAAATATGCTTAAAACACAGGTGATTTTCAACTGGATGTCCAGCTTATGTGGCCCTCTGATCCATAACCAGTCATATATGTGATCTAGTTGTATCACAACGAAACGTTTGTTAGCCTTGGCAGATAGTTTTGGAGCAAGAGTGAAATCTGGAATAAATTAACATGGCATTGAATGCATAAGCAATTGGTCTTCGTCAGTCGTGGGTCTTTTCTTAACGTGAAATCAATTTGTCACCTTTTCATATGTTAACCTTTAACATATGTCAAATTGACAAATGTCAGTTCGATAGTTTTTCCTTCTTTTGTAACTCTCTAAATGCAGATCTTGCCTTTGCTTTTCTATGTAAAGAAAACTAACTGATAATATTTTTAGGAGTATTGCGTTTGTTTCGCCAAATTTTCAGTTGACTTCCTTCTCATTGTGTTCTTCATGATACTTATTTTGACTTGTAGTGCAACAGTGTTTTTTTTCTCTTAATGTTTTTCTTATTCTTTGTCTCTTCAATAAAAGCGGTATGGTCTTGCTATCCTTCTGGTCATGGTGATGTACCTATACTACAGTTTAGAAATACCTCTTTTATGCACTGGTTTAATTTTGCACTCCACTTCATTCAAATTCACTCGCTTTCTGGTTTTGCTATGTGATATACTTTACCATTGCAAAACACTTTTTGATCTGGTTTAGTTCTTCCTGTTCTTTCCCCCCGTCCCTACCTGAATTATAACACTTACTGTCCTGAATGTTCCCTTTTATTCTGAACTTTGAAGGGAATATGCTGGCATCCAGATTTTCCCCAAAGTGAAGTTGACCACCCAAGGTCTATGGATGGCTACTCCAAGGACTATTTTATGTCCTGTTATCTGTGTTGAAGTGTTGTCTAAGTAGTCATCCTGAGATATATATATATATAAATAAACACTCCATCTGAACCAACTTTCTAAAGAAAGTTGGGTTCCAAGCCCGAGAAGGTACAGTGACATTGCTGGGTTCATAATATATTCATTAACGTTGTAGGGAAAAGCTTGGATCACTAATTGGAAAGCAGGATTGGAAAAAGGGACATTTCTGAAAAGATAATCCAAACATTCTGAAGATTTCTATAGGTTCTACTACTTACTCAACTGTACAGTGGAAGCACTTTCTATGTTAAATACTTTATTTGAACAGTGATACCTTGCTATGAAGATGTCACTGTATAAAGTTGTTACATTTATGGAGTTGTGTTGCTTAAAAGTTTTCTCCAGTTTTTCTGTTCGTTATGTGATTGAAATAATGTGCCAAAATGTAATTTCCATGATTGCTGCATCAATGAATGGAAAAATCTCACTGTGGTTTTATTAAGTATTAGTGAAAAACTACTTAAAGTTTTATGTACAGTTAGATTTTTTTCAAAATGAAGTTTGGATGTCTTGGAAATAAAGTGTATTTTTAAATAAACCTGTTGTTCTGAGCTTGATGTATGTTAGCAATAGGGAGCTCGTGTCAGTTTGGATAATTTTAAGACCTTTGTGTGAGTGAAATTTGCTCTTAACTGGTGAGCTTGTTAACCTCAGAATTAAAACCGCACAATCCAAATCTTTTTCTTCTTTTCCTAAACTGGTGTATTAATCCAGGCATAACCTTGTCTCTTTGAAAAGAAGTCCCAGCATCACGTGGGCAGTGTTGCTGTGGTGGTTTTCATGTACAACCAGGAACAGTTAGGTTATAACTGTAATGCTTACCAGAGAAGTCACTAGAGCAGCCCTGTAGGTTTGTGGCTGAACTTGTGACCACACTGCTAAAGTGTGGTCAAAGTTTAACGGCATTACAGCATGGTCCCTTGCTGTGAGGGGTTTATTTTCCTCTTTTAGTGGGGTAGCTAACATGCTTGTTGTCTGGTGAAAGAAGTGTGTATCTTGGTCAATAGAGATAGCGGACATTTGAATAACCATGAAGCGTTATTGACTACTTCTATATTAGTAAATCAAATACACCGGTGGATATTCCAGGGCACAGAGACGAACTGGCATAGAAGAGCTTGCATTTATGCTAGTAAAACACCATCCACTTTAAAAGAGGGTGGCTCTGTGCTAAGGGCTAATAGAGATTAGGTCCTTTACTCTGGACTGTGCCTGGGAATGGCTTAGGGGAGCAGTAACTGCTGAGGCCACGAAATGCTTGAACATCTTACTAATACAGGTGATCATGGTTCATCCCCAGGCACTGTTTAATTTGCTAATATTGATGAGGCCCTTGGTCCCTGAGCCTCTGCACTGTTTTGCAAGGTAGCAATACCTGCAGATAGAAAAGGAGATTAAGCTGGTCATGGTTTCTGGGGATCTGGGGTTGAAAGGTTTCCTCTCTTTCCACACCTACGCTGTGCTGTGTCAGTGTGCAGGGCGAGCTGGGAGGGGAAGGGCTGCCTGGATCAGCAGTGCAGTCAGCAGATAACGCTATCATCGTGGCTGCTTGCATGGCTCTAGAAACAAAAGGCGCAAGGCAAGTGGCACGTTCGATATGGTGTTACACTTTGCTTTACCTCCTTCCAGCCCTACAGCATTTATTTGGGTTTTATTTCAGCATTCACCCATGTTTAATAAAGCTATGTGTCTGTGTAACCATATGTCACTGACCAACCTGTTGTGAGGAGATGGAAACAGACTACAACAAGAGGCTTTGGGGTATGTGTGGGAAAATTAACCCATAAAGACATTATACAAGTGATTGAAATGGCACAGTAGGTCCACAGCCTAGCCTACAGAAAGTTTTTGTAATTGTAAGGGATTGCATAATTCAAGAGATAGAAAACAACTGTTTTTTCAGCATACACCTTAAAAATCAATCTTGTAAAAAACATCTGATGTGGATGAGCTGATCCCCCAAGTTTTAAAACAGAAGTACAACAGGTAGTGGGAAGTCAGCACAAGTGCCATGACATCTTGCAGAACAGCGCTTGCTTTAATTAGCTATTTCTCTTTAAAATTGCCATATCAGGTAGGGATGGTAGCCTTCTGTGTACTCCAGTTTCCTTTGCTTGCCTAAATTGTTCACAGAAAGTGTTTTCTTATGGCACAGTCTTGCTTAAGAGCCCAGCAACATGGAGGGTCTACCCTGTAATAAAACACCCACTGGCAGCACAGTACCTGCAGCCCTTGTGCTGGCTGGTGCACCCAAATGATTTTGGGGATGTTGCCATGAGGGGATCACCTCTACTTATGAACATCTCTGGTGCTGTGTAATTTCTAAGAGTGTGATTGAGTGAGTTGTCAGCCCTAAATTGTCTGGGTGTAGCTTGATAAGTCACGGCAGAGGGAGATAATCAGGCCCACCAAAATAAGTATCAGCCTTTTCACAGCGCCAAGAGGAGCTGCGCCCCAGCCCTTGCTTAGGAGCAAGAGGGTCCTGCATCTCCCTCAGCTTGCAGTGGTGGAGCAGATCTGCCCCTGTGCTGTACCAAAGGAACTTCATGTGACTCCTAAAATGAACTTCAGCTGCTGCCAGGGAAGGATTTGCTGAGGCTTTGGGAGAGGGAAGAGTGGGAACCTGTGCAGGTCCCTCAGTTGCCCCCAAAACCCCATTCTCTGAACAGCAGATGTGCATTCAAGCACAGTTTCTGAGGACATCCAGAAGTGGGCAATGATGTAACTCTCTGCCTCCTACTCCTGGATGCTTTTTAAGTGAAGGGAAGAGACTTGGAAATGTATTGAGGCTTTTTTTTAATGCTTTCCCTTAATTGCCATTGTCTCCAGATGTGAGCTTTTTCATGTGTTTGCAGTAACTCTAATTGCCTCTGCTCTTTAGTATCTGAAATATGAAATCTGGTCTTAACCGACCAGCGCCTTACATTCACAGTCACAGTAAGTCTATCTACCCCTGAAAGTAATACTGGCTCTCCTTTTATGCTAATATTCCAGTGCTGTAGGTCTGCACTGAAAAGAAAGAAAAAAGCAAAGGCAGAGATCCCAAGGTATCATTCTCCTAAGGGCTATAAAGTTCTATAAACAAAAATATGGATTATGCTTCCTCCTGGTTGTAAGGCAGGGTACTGCTCCTGCAAGAAGCAGACTGATCATTTTGAGTTAGTGGTTGGGCTGACGTGGAGGCTATCCCCAAAGCCTGCCTTCGGCAGACTGAATATCACTGTCCTTGTGGTTCTTTCAGCTTTGGCAGTCCAAGAAGGAAGGGATTCAGCTGCTGATGCAGGAACAGAGGAGAAAATTATCTGCTGATGGAAGCAAGCAGAAGTCTGTTGGCTAGAAGGAAGTTCTAGCCAATTTCACCAGGTGAAAATTTGGTCCTGTGGTCTGCTCTTCATGTGGCAGGGAACTGGGCTGCCGGCACAGCAACGAGGAGTTACACAGTGACTCAGTGGTCACTTTAAGGGGATGAATTTTTTTTTTTTTCTGGCTACTCTGGGGATCTCCAGGGTGCCATGGAGCAATAAGGCAATGAACCCCTCTCCTGCTGACAGTGGTGCTTGTTCCTGTACATATATATATTATTTCTAGTAGAAGTCAAAGGTTTCTGCTAATTATGTTATATTTTCAACCCCTAAGTAACACTGGTGTTACGTTTCCTTCTCTAAGACAAATACTGTCTCTCTCAAGCACTCTGTGTCCTGGCCAAAGAGTAATCATGTGAGGCTGCAGCAATGGGAGACTGAAGGGAACAAAGAGGAGCCTGGCTCACAGAGCTCTTTCAAAGTATTTGTTCACTTGGCCAAAGAGTTCGGCAGCTTGCCTCTGACTTCTCTGAATCCAGCATCTCTCGTACAGCCCTATGCCCGCTGCTGTATGGTTAAGGGTAACCTCCTTTTTATGGGGGACAGACACTCACGCACAAAGCAAAAAACAGTCTGGGCAAATGTGGCCTCAGGACAAGAAGCTGTAAGGAAGAGAAGGATGGAGCACGTCTCTCTCATAGATGGAGGTTGTTTCCACAGCAAGTGCCAGCAGCAGCTTTGCCTGAAAGGCAGTCAGCAGAGAGGGTCTGATGAAGTGGAGAAATGTCTTACATTTAACACACACACGTATATACAGGTATTTATTTTTGCATGCACACACACGTGTATACACACACACACACATATATACTGACATATATATGTGTGTATGATATTGACTATATATGATCATATTTATTACGATTCAGCAAATGAGAGTTTTTGCTTTAGTCACAGTGCCATACAAATACCACTTGCTGGGTATCCCCAGTATCTTCTATCTGTTATGTCTTTTCTGCTTATCACTTTGAAATTGGTCCAACTCAGTATGTCAGGATTGCATAGTTGCCCTTTAAATAGTTGTACGTCTGTCTGGCAGAAACTGCCAGGGTCTAGTGACAAGGTTTTGTGTGTATTTGGTATATTTTCTGTACCATTAGTGAGCACTGCCGTGTGGATCCCAGCTGTGTGAGGCAATTTTCTGCTGGTACTGAAGTTGTGTAAGAAGCAGAGACATAATAAGTGGACTTTCCTTGTCATGAGGTTCACACTGATTTTTCCTGCTGTGGTTGATCTGGGCAGAAAGGAGCACAAAAATGGTCTTTAAAAGTTAACTATACATGCACAGGGTGAAAAGAAGAGGGCATGGATGGCCAAATACAGCCAGTCCTCTTGGGAAAGTCCTCCTGCTGCTTTGTTCAGTGGGTAGTTGCTACTGTAGTGTGGTTTTTGACTGGCAACAATGACCGCAATCCAACCAGCTCTTATCACCCCTCCTCAAGCATGCTGCGTCCTGCTCCACCCTGGCACTATCTGGGGGCTCCAAACTCTGGCCCCTCTGATCCCTTTGATTATTTTCCTTCCACTTGCTCTTCTCGCATGCTTTCTCCCTTGTCACCCAGTGCCTCCCTAATCTGCTTTCTTCCTTGCCCATCTGTCCAGGGATGTCAATCTCTCCCTTGCCAGCATGCTGCTGGCCACCTTGCACTTGCTGTCTTTCTGCTTGGAGTCCTCTTTAGCTTAGTTGTGGAAAAAATTGAAAAGGGAGGTGTTCAGAATGGCCAGGTCTAGGCCTTGAAAAAGCAGCCAGCTCAAAAACTAACTTGCTTTTTACAGAACTGCTGCTCAATTTTATATCTGGACCTGGAGGTTGAAAAAACATTGCTGGTCTCTTTTTTATTGAAAACTATCTAGTGATGTATTAGAGGTTAGGAAGTTTGAAGATGTGAAAACTCAGGTCAGTTGCTGTGGCTAAGTGTTTTTTAATATTACTACTAACAACGTCATGAAAAGGAAAGGCTGTGGTGACTAGTTTCAAGCAATTTAGAAAAGGGGATCAATACAAAGATAGCCTACAGTATTGCTACTTAAGGAAATATTTGTGAACCCTCAAAGCTTTTGTGGGAAACCATGTAAATTCAGGGGTATGGGAGGAATCTGGCTAGACCATTTTCTGCATCCCCCTTCAAGGTCATGCAGTGACTCCTGAGACAAAGCTCCCTCCAGCCACTGAGTGCTCTCCCTTTGGCAAAGACCACAGATATCCTCAAGACCATACTTGAGGTCCTGCCCATCCACAGCATGGACAAACCACCCCTTTTTTAAACCTGTTTTTTGTCTTGTTTGAGACCAGGCTGCAGCCGGACAGGGCTGCCCTGAGCCTGTTCCTTTCTGCCTTTGCCACCTTGGTCCGCTCCTCCCAACAGCAGTGCTCAGAAAAACCCAGAGCATCCTTCTGATGCGTGATTTTTCTCAAGATATCAAAATCATTTTAGAGAGCTTGGGGTGAATACAAAATCAAGAAGGATGCACCTGTGTGTGTGTCTTGTTCTCAATTTATTGTTTGGGGTGGGGAAGGAAAGAGAGTGTTTTGGGTTCAGTTACAATTGAGATTTATTTATGCTCTTTACTCAGCACTATGCGCTTTAGCATAAACCTCCTGACCCCTAGGGAACTGCTGCTGTCATGATAACAAGCAGACATTATGAGTTAATGCTTATAATAACATTTCATATGGTAAAAGATTTCCAGGGTTTACAACTTTGAACCTGTTATCCTATACCAGATTAAAACAAATGTATTTACAAAAGTGATTACAAAGGCACTTCTCTTGAGATAGGCAACTTTTCTTGTATGAATGATTAAACAATTCTGACTAATATGACTGCTGTTACACTTTTAAAGGAAAGAAGTCTAACATACCTTGAGCAAAGATTCCCAGCTGATTAATTAATTATTAATTAATAATTAAGTTCTGTTGATTTGAAAGTCTGGTGATTCTACCTTCACTGAGACCATGGGTATTGCAAGAGCTGTGGGACTGAACCTCATGAACCTCTACTGTGACATTCATCACTGCTGCTTCTTTTGCCTGGCTGAACCAATGCCTCTGTCCTCTCAGATTTTCTTTTTTTAATCAGGTCCTCCCCCTGGCCCTGGGCTTTCAATGATAAGACTATGTTAATAACGCTTAATTTTGTTTGCCCAGCTGAGCATGGTAAAGAGACCCTCTGAAGTCTTGTTTGACTATATACTAAGCTGTAAATGTTTAAAAATGTTAATCTGTATAGAAATGGCCTAAAGTTTATTGCTCTTATTATTACTAATTGTTCCTTTTTTGGAAGAGCACCTGAAAACAGGTGAAGGTCAGAGCCCTGTTTTGCCAGAAGTACTAGAAACATAAAATGAGTGTCACTTCTAAGCCTGAAGAGTTTAAAATGTAAACCAAGTTCTCAAATGTAGACCAAGTTCCTGCTAATTCGGTTTTTTTTTTGATGTGTGTTTTGCTTTTAGTGGCGTTTGGTGTGAGTAGCCATTCCAGTAAGGTGAAAGGGGTGTCAGGAGAATGTGTAACTTTTACTTCTTGGATGCTTTGTCTTGACTTCAGACTTAGTGATGTTGAGTCCAGTTACAAGTTAGTACATCAGGATTTGTGCACATAGATGTATTTTAATCAGTGAACTCACTGATTTCAGTTGTTCTATAAATAGCTTAGGCTTAGTAAAGAGACTAAGAAGTTAATGAGTCCATTCGTCAGCTCTGACAGGAGTGTTCAGGATGGCTTCCAGTCCTGGTATCTGTGTCAAGCTTTGTGCTTCACCTGTGGATTCAAAAAGGAAATTATTTGGTTGTGTTTCAGGCCTTTGGCATTCAAGGGATGATACCCTTCTGTAGATATTGAGTTGTCAATATAATTCAATTAATGCTTTTCAAGAAATATTTAATGAAGTCCTATGTGAAAGGCAAACACAAGCAGCCAGGAAACAACCTTTACTTTTACAGAATTAATCTTCTTTTGGACTTTCTACCTCTGAGCTGGCTGGGAGAAAATTTGGCCATTTCAAAAGGCACAACACAATTATGAGTTAAAAAGGAAACGAGACCAATCCACCACCCCAAACCCAGTCCCTTGAATTAAAGGTACTTCAAAATTCTTTTCTTACAGGCTGTTGAAATTAATTTTCAGCCATTTCTTCCCCATAATGCATGACAGCCCTTGTTTCTTCTCTGTTCTGTAAACTAAAAAACAGTAGATTAGTTGTTATCATCATTGCATGCTACCAACAATTGGCACAAAGGTAGCAATGCCTGTGACGCAGGCATTGACACACATTTTTGACATTTGTGGCCTTTTAAATAAAAGTGAGAGATATGGCAACTAAAGAGAAGATCACCTAGGGTAATTAACACAGTTTGAACCCGATAACTCTCACAACTATAATAGGCAAGAATTTTCCATTGCACTTTCTCCTCTAAAACGAACATATCTATTTTTCTTTGGACATGGTTGAAATGTTGCTGGCCAGACATGAGATATGGTCTCTTTTCTCTGCAAGGAGTGGGATGTCCTGGATACAAGTTATGTGTGTCTTCTGGTCACAGGACAAGCCCAACACTGCTGAGTCTGCCATGGAGGCTGGGAGGCCAATCAATTAGCTCCTCTTTCTGGCACTGCAGGACACTTCTCTACATTAAATTTATCTTGTGTAGGATCAGGGCCAGTTTCAAGTGGAAGTGATTTCCCTTGCAGAAAGCATTACTTACTTGACTAGGTAAATGCTGAGAAAGAATGGAGGATTACTTTACCATAGCCAGGAGGTATGGTGTAGGGATCTGTAGCTATAAGTCGATGTTGCAGAGTCCTTTCAAGAAAAAAACAAAAAATAGTTACTGTTTGCTGAAAAACAGCAATAAAACAAGGAGAATGAGACTCTTTCTCCCAAATAGCAAGACACCATGACAAAACCTCTGCCTACACAGCAGTTTTCAGGTTCAGATGACGCAGATCCTGGAGCCCATTTGTGCGAGTTATCAGAGCAGCCTGGTGACAATGAGTTTGCTCCACTGCTATCAGCCTTTCCTAGTAGCTGTTGGGTTCACCTTATGGTTTGAGTTCACATATGAAGCGGCTAACAACCTTTTAAGAATTTGCTCTTTGTATGTAAAAATGAATTGTATACCCTGAACTCTCTTAATCTCTGGATGCTATAAATGCTTGTATGTCCTTGGCACACAAGTTGCTTTTGCAAACAAGGCCCATTCAGTGCTCACCTAGAGCGAAGGCACCAGCCTTTGGGCTACCTGCATCCACAGGCTCTTTTCATCTTCCTAGGACAGAGTTCACCTCTGGGGGCACTGGCAGCATTCACTCAGCCCATTCCTGCCTCCCATTTGTGCCGTTCCCCAGTGCCCTGAATGAGATCGACCTCTCACTGTATGGACAAACAAGAAGCCATTTGCTTAATGGTCAGTCTCAGTGTTTGCAACTGGCCTATTCCTCTCATTTTAGAGCTGCTTTCCACCAAACCTTCTGAGCACAGCTCCTGAAAGATCAGTAACAAAGCAAAAAAAAAAAAAAAAAAAAAAGAAAGCTAGCAAAGTTGCTAGCTATTTTTGGAATCACTAGATTTTTTTTGAGTGTCTGGTGTTTTACACCTTGAAGAGAAAACCCATCCTTTGGGATGAGTTTTTTCCTACTTTTGATTTCTTTTTTTGTATCTTTTTCATTGATCTCATTTTTTTTAAAGGCATTCTTTTTTTTTTGTTTTGAGATGATTCGTGCTTCTTTGCTAGAAGTTTGGAGTGTTGCACGCTTGGGTATATTGTGAGTGTAGTTCATAGGAGATAAAGGGCATCACCTTACATAAGAAAGAGAACAAATGGAGGGGAGGAAAAAGGCAGGGCTTCTACCCTGTGGATGAATGAGGAGACTGGTGCCCAGCAAGCTTTGCTTTGCTAAAGACCCCAGCTGCACAAACTGTGCTGCTGGCAGCAGGGACTGTCAGCTCCCTCCTCTACCTGGGACCTCTCAGGGTGGGCTGCGGGCAGGGAAGGCATGCACAGGATGTATAACGCTTGTCCAGAAGGACCATTGCCTCTTGGCACTGGCAAGGGTACGTAGTCACAGGGGAAGGAAAGGATGCCTTAGCCTCCAGGATATGCTTGCTTCAGCTTTTTCAGTTGCTTTTTTCCTCACCAGGAGCACTAGAAACCTGCTTTGTCCCAAATGAAAGCTGAAGTCACCCACAATTTCATCAGGCAGGTGGCTTAATAAACCCATGACACGAGACTTGCCAAGATTTTATGCCTGCCGGTGGCACTATGGTTTGTACAAGCTCATAAGCCAGCCCAGCTCCCTCAGCAAAGCTGCGTGGGACAGGTGATAGGTGCGTGCTCCAAGGGCACAGTGCAGCTTGCTGCAATGCCGGCACCTGGTCCTGCTCTGGGCTTTCTTGGGGGTCTCCTGTCAACTCGAGCAGCAGCCAGTTTGAGAGCTTGTGCGATTCAGGTGTGATTTGTTGCAAATTATTGTGGCTGCGAGGTGGACAAGATCCTTCGGGGTGGTTTAACATCCAGAAAGCAGAAGCTCTATGCCCTTGGGAGATGGACACTCAGGCAGTGAGACTAATTTTTGTGCTTTACACTTCTTGAAGGAGACTGGGAATTTTACAAGGTGAAGAACTACTGCCTGTTTAGCGAATTTTCACTTCTTCCTCAATCTTAACTAAATCCCATTTTGTCAGAAAAGCCTTTCATTTATTTCAGTGGGCTTTAGGCATATGTAGTAATATCCCACCTTGTCGTCTTTTTTTATTTTCTCATTTAACCGTGCTTCATTGCTGGGTCATATCAATCTTATTCTGAGGTTAATTTTAATTGCAGGTGTAAATAGCTTGAAGAACCGAGTCAAATAATTCACTCTTATATATCAGGCAATAAATATGCATCGGGTAACTGAGCTGTTGCTGAATCATTAATACTCCACAACAGCACAAAGGCGTGTGGCTGCTTGTAATGGTACTGTTTGACTGACAGGGATTTGGATGCTTACAAGATTTGCCTTCTGTGCAGCTGTAGCCCTATGGAAATGAGCCCTCTAGCGGGCACTTGAAAAATTAACCGGTGTTGCTGCTTGGCAATGCAGGAAGCCTAATGAAGGGAAGAATGAAAAAATTGCCCAATATTGGGGGGAAAAAAGAAAAGAAAAAAAATGACGGCCACATTTCTTAATCTTTACCATTGAAAAAAAGATTTTAAGATGATTTTTATGAGAAGTGATAAACATCACCAAAATGCTCACTCAATGCCTTTTGCGAAATTGTCTAAAGCACTTCTATTTAGATTTTTCCTTGAAATAATGAGATTGTTTTACGTCTTATCACAAGTATCATCTCCTTAGGAGAGAAAAATATTTGAATATTTATGAAATACATTCTGAATGTTCAGGAAAAATATCTATTGTGATTTCTTCCTCAAGGAGAAGGCATAGATATTTTATTGAAATTACTTTTTTTTTTTCCTTCAATATTTTTCAAGAGATTCAAACAATTTACAATCAGAAAACAAAATCAGGCTTTGTGCTCTAATGAGCATTGCAGGCACCACCTGCTTCTGGGCCAGAGACATCATGTGCCTTTCATTACTATTGTTACTCATTGTTAACAGAGCTTGTTAAGAGCAAAACATAAAAGATCAAGCTTGCTGGCCTCCCTAATACAGAGGTGTATGTTGAAGCTGTTGTGTGGTTTGCTTGTGCTTGGAAATATGTGAAATGCCTAGACAGTAGCTGATGGAGGTGTGAGGCGTTAGTTGTCTTTAGCTGCCCTGAAGAAATAATTTGTAGTTAACATTTTCTTGTTGCTGCTGCTGTGACAAATCTTTGCAAAATTGCCTGTGGCAGCCTCTGCAGCAAGATCCTCTCTGTGTGACCTGGTGGTATATCACTCCATGCTTTCCTATAGGATCAACAGTATAATCCTGTGTTGCAAGGAGTGCTCTCTTGTGTAAGTATAAACCTGACAAATTTTGGGTACATCTCCAGATGACCCTATGCTACCACTGGAGCATACCTCCTGTTGTCAGCCCCTTGCTTAGCTCACTGGTAGAAGGGGGTGGCCATAGACAGGAGTTATGCTACTGAAATTTGGTTCCTTATGGGTTTCCTTTCATCCTTGTCTATCTCTAGCTCTAGTGCTTCCCTTACCAAGTCCTTGGTCCCACAGCTGCTCTGTGCTTCCCACTTACTGGGGTACTCCCAAGAAATGGTGGAGCCTGCTCTACCAGGCGAGCCATGAAAACCCAGCCAGTTCCTGATCCAACATAAGCTCCTGCTTCAACTCAGCTGGGTGCCTGGCCAAGGGCAGACCTCTTGGAGTTCTTCTTTTCCAAGCCATGCAGCCACATCACTAACATCTCTTTTCAAGGTAAGAGTTTCAAATGTTTTTATTTTCAAATATGTCTGTTTTCAAACTTTTCTTGATATGTGAGAAGAAAAGGCAGGGCCCCAAAAGGAGGTGTTCATGCACCAGTCAGGCAGACAGTGGCAATCTCATTCCTTTTTGTGTGGCTACACAGAAGGTCTATGCTGATAAGCTGTGCCACTTGTGAATCATGCTTGTTCATGCTGGTGCTCCATGAAGCTTCAGCAGAGGTGATCCATCCGCAGATCTATGTTGCAGCTTCCACATATAACCTACAAATATTTTTATTTTCCAAGTACGTTCTTGTGCTCTGTCATTGGAAGGTCTCCTCTTTACCTTGTGAGATTAAATCTATCTGATTTGGAGGCTATAACATAGCAATACTTTCTTTTATATCCCCAAAACATAAGCTCTAGATGAAGATCAGTGTGTGTTGGGGGTGGGAAGAGAGAAGAAAAAAGAGATGAGGGGGAGGGGAAAAAAGGCAGTGCCTTGACACAAGCCTGAGGCTGGATGATGACTTGGTGTCACTAGAGTCTCGTGTTCCCTGGAATTATAAAGCAATTTCAAAGAGTGAGGGGAGTAACATGGTTTTAAGTCACAGCGAAACTGGTTCTACCCTTGTCAGACAACAGAGAATTCCACTGCTGGGTGTTGCATGTTAAATGCTTCAGAACACAGATGTCTGAAGCTTTGACAACAGAAAGTTGTGACTTTCTGCGATGTCGCACACTATGTTATTATCCTGTGGTATTTTAGGTTGGATTTAAATGATGACTGAACTAAAGGAGTCTGTCATGTTCATGGTTTGCTTGATGAAAGTATGAAACCACTGAAACGTATGGAGTTAGCTCTTTCTGGGTATTCATCACAGAATAAATATTTGGATCAGTTAATCACACTAGTCTTGCATTAGATAACTGTCTGTAGAAAGCTTGTTTTGTGAAGAACTAAAATTTTTCCGTCAAACTTTGGCTTCAACACACCAGTAACACTCATGAGTGCAGTTTCACTGAGTGGTGCTGGTGGAGTTCCCCACTCTCTTCTCTTTGTAGAGAGCATTAAAAAAAAAAGATGGGAATTCTCTTGTAGTCTGTGGATTTTCCCAAGGTGCAAGGGAAACAATGGGTTTTTAATGACCCTTTTGTCTGTACTTATTGTGAACCATTTTTCCAGAGCCTGTGCTGAATTCACCTCCTCCCAGAAATCCTGTAAAGGGATACTCTGTGTCATGGAGAGGAAAACAACACAAGTTCAGGCAGCAGAGAGTCCTACAGTTGGGCAGGATCACAGCTGTCCTCTCCATTTCCAATCAGGGGCATCTTGCAGTGATTCTTACAAGTAGAACATGGCTTGAAGGTGGACCATGTTGTTGGTTTTGAGGAGGCTCCTTTGCTGTGTGCGGAGACATTATTGTTTTGTCTGTATGTTGTTGTTATATTAATAAATATGCAAATTTAGTAGCAACCTTTTAATCTTCACTAGAAGGAACTGGATCAGCTTCTTACAGAATTGAACCCATCTGAAGCTGTCTGTGGGTAGGTCTATTATTTTCCTTAAAAGTGAGCATCAATTCCAGAATTTAGTCCTGTATTTTGGAAATTCAGGGAAATTTAAATCCTAATGCCCTGTTCTGGACAGGTAGATGGTATATCAGTGAAGTTTAAAATGCATTGCCTGCTTATCTTAAAACTTGCAAAATCTGACTTCTATACAATCTATTTTTGCAAACTTCTGTATTAATATTAATTGCCATACTGTACTACACAACCCTAAGTAATCAACATTAATATGTTAATGTAATGGCATATTTGCACTAAGGAATAGGGTATATTGGGCATCATTAGCCTATCTGTTCTTTCAATGTTTGAGCTGTATATAGTGTACAAGAAGTGAAAGCTATTTATGCAATTATGGAGATCATCTAAGTGATCAGACCTGACAGACCATGGGTTTCAGGGGAGTGCTGTTATATGCCTCAAATATACTCTTCGGCAGGCAGTTGACTCCAACAACCTAAAAAAATCCATAGACCACCCGAAAATACATCACCCGCAGGGATTCCCTCCTGTTGAGAGTTGTTGTTGGGTTTTGTGGTTGTTTTTTTCTGAATTATAGGTTATACCCTTGCAGTGAACTAGGAGTGCAATGCAGCCTTGTAGCTGGCAATCACAAAACCCTGTGCCCTGCCTTCTGAAATCATGTCAGCAATGTAAACATCAAATGCTCTCAAGATTGTCATAAAGTGGACCTGATGTGGGGATTTTGAAGCACTGGTAAAGTTTTGGCTTTAGGTACAAATATCAGTTTACTTCCACATTTTCTTCTTGAAGTCCTGGCAAATATCCTCGTTGAACAAGAGTGTGTGTTTGCAAGGCTGAGGATGAAAAGCTGTAATGCATACCTGGACACAGGTGACAATCCATTCTTTGAAGGGTTCACAGCACTCAAATAACTGGGGTATTGGAAGAACCAGATCTGAAAATAGCAGGCTCAAGATAGGGCAGTTTGGAAGAGAGGATCCATGTAGATTGCTGAAAGAACTCCACTGAACAGACTCAGTTCAGGCTAAATTTTAGCTGAGTAAGGCATGACTAATAGGTGTTTTCAACAGACTCTAAAAATGTTTTGTTAAAAATCCTATTTCTCTTGAAGGAAATCAAACACTTGCAAGTTTTTCACTAGTTATAAACTAAAGCTCGCTGTCTCACATCTTGCTTGCGTCGTGGAAAACTGCATGCAATTCACTTTGGAAACCTCAGTAGGATTTCATCATCAGTGAATTGAACTACTTAGGTCATTAGGCATTCAGCTGTTCTGCCATCTCTGTAAAGCTGGGTGCCTGCTTTTCAAGTCAGCTGGGGTGAGAATGTTGGAGAGCAGAATACAGAATTAATTGGAAGATTAGCATGGATTGAATTACACTTGTGGAAGCCGTAAGTAATTTGGATAGGAAGGCTGGAAGTGTTTACTGGGGGATCCAGCAGTGTGGAGAGGGCACGGATTATAAATGCATGGGGCAGGAGGATGTTTTGGAATGTGGGGGTTCTTGAGCTGGGGAACAGGTGGGATTCATGTCATGGTGTTACACGGCATTATTAAAACTGTAACAGTCTATTTTTTCCTTTTGTTTTTCTTTCCCCAGTGGCTTTGTGTTTTGGAACTAGGCATAATGTAGATTGCTTGCAATCAGTGAAAGTAATTAGCAGACTATTGATTAAGGCTGTGATTGTATTAGTTTACTTGGGGATGCCTCTCTAGCAGGGCTTGTTGCAATAGGACAAGGGACAATCTTTTTAAAACAGGGTAAATTCAGGCTAAATATAAGGAATTACTTTGCGAGGGGGGTGGTGAGACACCGGAACAGGTTGCCCAGAGAGGTGGTAGATGCCCCATCCCTAGAAACATTCAAGGTCAGGTTGGACAGGGCTCTGAGCAACCTGATGTAGTTGAAGATGTTGTTACTTATTGTGTTGGATTAGATGACCTTTAATGTTCCTTCCAAACCATTCTATGATTCTACTTAGGAACCTTTTTGTTGAGAAAGGTACTAATGAGCTTCTGTATAGTTAGCATGTGCCACTCAGAAGGTGGAAGGGCAGTTGAAGAATGAGCAAAGGTTGTAATTTCTTTTTAGACCCAGGGCTTAATTTTAGTCTTTGTATAAGAATATAGATATCCTCCTTCCAAGTCTATCCACAACCACAATATAACAACTCTCCTCCTGTTGCCCATGGAGGCTGTTATTCTGCACTCATGCTTTGAAAGAAGAGATAAGTAGAGAGCATTCCCAGGTCATTTAAGAAACATTTCAACCACAGACACATCTCTGTAAGGTGATGGACATTTTGATGTTTAGGGTGCTAAAGTGATTACATGTTGGGTTTTTACTGGTTGTTTTTTGGGGACAGTCTAAATATGATTGAGTGTTAGCAATACTGAAAATTGTGAAGTAGACTGTAGATCATGTGAGTTCTCTATGCATTTGGTTGGATACGGTTGATATGAGTAGACTTGTACTAGAGAGTGTATTGCATATTACAGAATCTGTTTTCACATAATGTTTGCTTGATATGACTGCAAGTATGTTTCTTTGAAACAGTTCTATGTCTATTTTCTCTTTCAACTTTTGGGAAGTCTTGTGCGTAAGATGGCATCTTCTTGAGTTATTTTGAGGAGATAGCATCCACATCTTAGTAAACACTCTCAGTAAACACTTCCAGCCTTCCTGAAACCTCCAGTTTTTTTGTTTGAAGGACAGCTGTGAATGTAACAGTCCCATTCTCTCTCATTCCCTTTTTCACCTTTTTTTTCCTCTTTCTTTGCTTTTCTCTCCTGTATCTATTTTAGGCCAAATAAAGTGACTAGGCACTTGACTCCATTTTGAGTCTTAATTCTGTTTCTGAGAGTGTAAAAGGAACCTAGTCATGATAACACATTGGAGTTAATCAGAAGTTAAGCCCAGCTGCCCCCAACCTCCCAGAAGTAGCTGAGGTTGGTTGGAAAGTGTGGGGTTTAACCTCTGCCAAATTGTTCAACCCAACAGTGGATTGTGACATGGTTTCTGCTGTTTTCTGTTAAATCACACCCTTCAAATGTTAAAAGGTATCAAGCAAAGGAACGTTTTGCTATACAACTGATCATATTGATCATGCTGGTCTTTTATTATGTGGCGAGGTAACATAGATGCCCAGTTCACTGCTGATGCTCGTGTCTGTAGCATGATGTTACTCTGCATACTGCACAACATGAGACACATGCATTCACAGAGACACATGATGATATTTCAATGAGGGGGGAAAAAACTTACTTGTTAATTGAAGTGTCAATATAGCTTTCCCAGAAATACAACTGAACTGAGTACAGTTCAGGAAATCAGGAGGTTTTGCATATTTTTATAGGGCAATTGGGTACAGTTGTCACTAGCACCAAATTAAAGATTCAGCCTTCTTGGTGTTAGCACAGGAAGCCCTATGTGACTCCCTGTCTTTTGATTGCTTCAGTTCTGCAGCTTCATCAACATTGCAGCTGAGCAATGTTATTCTGTACTGTTTAATATTGCCCATGTAACACAGAAAGGGCCTGTAATGCAGTCTTAGTAGAAGCAGGCTTTGGGTGTGCTTTAGCCAGGTGATGTATAGCATCTTTAGTCATGTGGTACTAGGGTAAACTGAGAGATGCAGTGCATAATCTAGTCTGCTGTTGTACTGAACAATTATCACAATAATTGTTATCCCTGTTATATGTAGACAAATACAGTTTCGTCTTGAGCAATAAGGAATAAATTTTGAACGTTAAACATGGCATTCTATGGTGCAAAGAAAAAAAATTTGAGTAATTTTAATGGGAGTGTAATGACTGTGGAAATCTTCTTGGGAAACTGGAAAAATTGCTTGTAGAAGGTTCTTCTGTTGGATTTGGAGAAATCAGGAGTATAGTGTGGTTTTGTATGTATATAAAAAAAATTCAGTCTTGAGGGGAAGAAGTAGAAGAAAATCAAGTGAAACAGAAAAGGACAGAGTTGTTACAGAAACAGCAAACCTATGCTGGTTTGCTCTGAGCAAGTGAAATGTGTTTTCGCACTTCTGTGTTAAGTTTGGAACAATTTGTATCTTCCCTACGCTTTACTTTGAAGTAGCTGATAGTTATGACATTTTGCTATTGATTCTATAAAATGTATGTTTAAAGTATACCTCAGAAAAAAGGAAAAAAATAGTTTTAAAGCATAGGTATGCATACAAAGTCCGTGTAAAGTGTAGGCATTGAATATTTTATACAGGTTGCTGGTTTTGTCCACATGAATACACGTACCTACGTAAAAGGTTAATGGATAGCCTAGATTTTCCAATATCACACTGTACATTTTCAAGCATATTTTAAGGCTCAGCATGTCTCTCACATTCTGTCCTAAAGCCATAGAGATGCCTTTGTCCAAGAACATGTGTATGCTTATGGAGGGTGTGAAGTGTTCTTTACAATTTCCTTGGCCACCTAACAATATTTACACCACCACAATCTTCTTATGCAATAACCATTTGCTGTTCAGCTGGCTAGGGCATCCCTGCTCTTTTCTTCTGAGCAGTGTGAATGGGTTATCCCAGATAACATTTTTGATTTTTCATGTACTGGGCATATGCATAGACAAAGGACCTGTTTGGTCTCTCAATTTTTTTGTTTGCTTGTTTCGTGGAAATGTAAACAAGAATTCCTTTTGGTTTCATAAAAATTTTGTCAGGGGTGCTTATAGGAAACAGGGAAGACTTCCCTGGCAAAATAAAAATTCTGTGACTCTTCTTGCTGCTGTTTTATATTTCCTACAAGAAATCTTCACAAGGCCTTTGAAGTCTTTTTCCTCATTTGCTGAGGACTGCTTCAGTTCTTCATTCATGCAGTTTTTCTGCTTTTCAGAATGAACTCTTCAAAATACAGAAGATGTTGTCAGCATTTGTACCAAAGTGCATAATCAAAGGATACATTAAAATAGATGGAGGGGGGTGTTCTTGTTCAGCTCACAAGGAGAGCTGTGTGGATTCAGAAGAGCCGTTCAGGAGTGGGTGAACCAAGGCTGTCAGGGTTTCTCTTCCACCTTACTCAGGATCCAGGCTGGATAACCAGCAGGAGCCACCTTCTTCCTCTGCAGGATGGTACTTCCATTTCTAGTCCCCAGTGGAAACTAGAGACATTAAGCAGGCCTGGAAATGTAAATAAATAGAAAAAAGGAACATTTCTAAAAAAATTAATTTAGAAATTGGAAAATTACTGGTCAGTGAGGAATTTATTCTTTAGTTTCCTATTAGCTAACCCTCTTCCTCTGGCCTGGGAATACCATTTAAAATAAAATGGTTAATGTAAGCCTGCATTGTAATGTAGCTAACAGCTCCAGAAGTTCTTGGTTCTGTGTGGGTGTTGGTTTGTTCCTGTGTAAATATGTATTATTGACCACGCAGTATCAACATGACCTGAACTTCTCTACCCCTTTTCTTCATGATCACCTTATGCTCTAAAGGAAACAGCAGTAAACTGTACTTTCTGGAGGGGAAATATTTCATTACCTGAGACACAAAAGGGTAAGGGCTACCTCAGCTGGTACAGGAATGATAACAGGGATTGCAGGATGCCACATAAATATAAATATCAAATAACATTAATAAATAGAAGGGCGGACTGTAACGCTTGTCAATGCCAGGTAGATGAAACGGAGTGACCGCAGGAGGGCACCAGAACCTTAGTAATGGATATGCACTGCTGCCTCCATCCTCATGGGCTGAGAAAGCTGTGGCACATGGCACGCACTTGAAAAGCAAATCTGGCAATAACACTAGGTAGTCAGAGGGGTAAACATGTCCTACAGTCATAATAGTAGATGAACTCAAATGCGACTCCTGCTCTTACTTCCATGGGTCATCTGTGATTCTTTAATTATCTATACTGTGTCTGTCCAGATTAGATTGTAAGGTCCTTGGGGTAGGGACTTGTCTAAACGATGTATTGCTATGCACACCTATGACACTGTGCAAATAATTAACTGCTGTAATTATCGTGCCTGTAAAGCACCCTCAATTGACATTGCTACTGGGCAGTTGCTATCATCTGAATATGTCTCTGTCAACCAGACTAAGACCCTGAATCTAAAGCTGGATCAGGCTAAGCCCTTGTTCACTGGCATGTTCTATTGCTTTTAAGCATTTGTAGAAAAAACCCCCCAAATTTTACCGTTTAAACTTTTCCTTAAAAGCTTCCTAGGTGAGAATGACCAAATAGACTGGGGACCAATGCTTTCCAACAGTGAGCATCTGGGAGAACCAGGTTCTAGCCCATGGTCCACTAAATATTAAAACACTTCTATTTGAGATAGAAGGAAATGCATTAGTAGGGGCTGTTGTGAGACCTTGGCAAGTTTTAAAATTTATTTCACCATCTTTCAAGGTGCTCATCAGAGAAAATGAGGTTTCTAGGGGTCAGCCTCCCACAGATGCTGACCTCTCTCATTGTACAGTTATGATGCTCAGTGTGTTGAATTGGATGTGTTCACTCTTGGAAATAGTCCAAATCAGAAGCTGTGGGCAATCCCTGTCTCACCTGGCTCTAGAAGAGCTCCCTGGGATGTTCTCAATCCCTTTTCTTGGCTCCCAAGTGATGGAGTCCCTTGAACATACACTGACCTGTTGACTCTAGTAAAGAGCTATATGCTTGCTGCCAGACAGTTAACATATGAGGAACAAATACTTTTCTTTCACAGAAAAGAGCAGGTAAAAAAATCATGAAGCCTTAAGGAAGGAGGGTAGAGCAGTCAAAAAGCACTACCAGAGCTTTGCTTCTACTACCTGAGCTTTTGGGGTACACTTGGGAGCTTCTTCAGTACATTTCCTTCCCAGTACTCCTAGCAGCTCTGCAGAGAAGGCGGCTCTTCCTATTTTTGCAGAATGGGAGTCCTGAGCTCTTGCAGAGGGGTAAAGGGGGGTAGCTGGTTGGTGAAGGTGGCTGTCAACAGAGGAAACATGCAAAAGTAACTTTATACCTAGAATGCATGGAGATCAAAGAGCATTAACACTGTAGAAAACCAACACAGGCATGTGTGTACTTGTGTCTGAAGTTTCATGCTGTGTTTTCAGGGAAAGGGTGGTGTATCACAGAATGGTAGGGTTGGAAGGGACCTCTGGAGATCATCTTGTCCAACCCCCCTGCTTGAGCAGCCACACCTAGAGCAGGGGGCACAGGACTGTGTCTCGGTGCGTTTTGAATGTCTCCAGGGAAGGAGACTCTGCAGAAACCACACTGGTGCAGAAAGCACACTTTGTTGCAGAAGCACACTGGTGCCAGCAGGACCTTGCCTGGCTGTCAGGGCTGCAGTTAGGAGCTTGAAACCAGTACTTAGAGCAGTGGTCAAGCTGCTCAGCTGGAAGGGGTGGTTTGGGGCTGTTGGTCACTGCTGCCTGGGTTATTTCCTTTCTTTATCTCCAGTGGCCAGTACAACACCTCAACAGCACCCTAAAAGGAGGAAACAGCCCAGGTTTCCCTCTTCCCAGCTGAATATCTCAACTGCTTAGCTACAGGATTGGGCTTTTTTCATTACTTTCCCTCATGAGTTTACCTTGTTGGCCATCCACTGATGTACCTTCAAGGCGGGGAAGTGGGCTAGGATCTCATCTGGCTTATTCACTGCTTGGTGCTGAGGTGCAGCTTGGAAGTGGGAATGCCATGGATTCACACCCTTGGGCAGAAGAGGCCCTAGGCGTATGCATTAGTACTCTTTCACCACCTGGGGCTTAGTATGGGCATTTTTCACCACAGGTCCAGACAAGAGGGGTCTAGTCTGGCACCAAGGAGACTGCCCTATGCTTCAGATATGGACACAGATGCTATATCTCATCAGCGGTCCTGCAACTAGATGATGCTGTACTGACAATTTTGGGCTGAAAGGGTCATGTGTATACATAAGCAGTTGATTCTAAAAGGCCAGTGAGCCTGTTGTTGCAAACTGATACTAAATGGGCTTTGTCACATGGATGTGCTTTAGTTGTTCAACTCTCCTGGGAAGCAGGTTGGTGTTACTTCCATTTTAAAAATGAAGGCTAATTGGCTTTCTCCTAAGGGCTACAGCAGACCATAGCTATGCAGAGAACATAGCGGTATGCTGTCCTTAGGCTGCGCTGCCCTGTTTTGGTGTCCCCTCTGTGTCAAGTCTAGAGGCCAAGCTCTGCAGCTCTCCCAAGCAAATCTGCGGCTCTGTTGAACTCAATAGGATCAAAGACTTAGGAGAGCAGAATTTCATCCTAAATATGCAAAAGATTTAAATGGGTGATCTGAGACACCAGGACAAGAGAGGGATTTCTGAAAAGTAACAAAAGGTTGTGAAATTGGTAAGGGATTAAGTTGTTTGAATCATTGTTCCAGCTCTATTAAAAAAAGGTATAAATTAATTTCAATTCTTAGCTGATCTCAAGTTGCCAGTTTCTGAGCTTTCACAGTCTTTGATGTGATTCCAGCTTTCTATGATGTAAGTAGATTATTTTTTCCTTAATTCTGAAGAGGCCATTTCCCTCCCAGACCCCTCCAGAAAAACATTGCAGCAATCAGACTCTAACCAAACACTGATTTTTTGGCTCATTGTTTATATTAACCCACTCTCCACAGTGGTCTGTTTTTTGTATACCCTTTTCAAGACTTAAGTGCAAGATGAAGATACCAGTGGTAAACCACTATTTTAAATAACAATGATCCTAAAACACACAATGGACTATGCACTCCAGTTCCAAACTGCATACATAAAGAACAGTTAATCCATCCTTTAAATACAGCCAAGTTTGGGGTGGAATATGGCAGCTTTTTAGCATGCAGAGCAGCAAAACACAATTATTTAGGCTGCAGCATGAGGAATAGTTTATCCAACTGAAAGCAAAAGGGAAGTGTGGACAGGAAGAATGTAATTATGTACCTGGACTTAATCCAAGATACCTGAGCTGACATTTCTGGTCTAGCTGAAACAGCCCCAGCACCCTTAAATCAGGGCAAACAGTCCAGACTGTCCACATTGCGCAGTGGCAGGGACCTCCAGTGGAACCAGGGTCCTTCCAGCTGATGTGGATAAGCCGGACTGCTGCAGGTTCAGAGGAATACATCTGCCTATTGAATTATCAGTGTTACAGCCTGTATGTTTCTCGCATAGTAATACCTCTGACAAGAATAATACACAGTGTGAGAATTGCTGAAATCACAGATCAGAAAAGTGTGGCTGAAGATACTGACGTACATTTAGGACAGCTTTTAACAGAGTTGCAAGGACAAACTTTGTACTTTCTCCATTTTGGACAGGTGGTAATTCCTGATGGGGCATCCAACACCTTTTAAATCACACTGGCAACCAATGTCCTGAAGGGTCTGGTGGAGTGTCTGGGAGCAGGGGGATGCAGAAAGCTTCCTATGGGCACTGAGGAAGGATCAGTAACCTGTGATGGGGTTATGGGGACATGGACCTCCCTTTTCAATGACTGGCACATGCTGCAACATGTACCATGAGCAGGAACTTGACTATTGTCCAACCTAAAGAGTAGTTTAATTTTGTGACGGAGCATACTCCTGCAGATTAAGCTCTAGAGTAGACCATCTCCTTTGCCTTGCATAGCACTAAGTGTGTACTGTCATGGCAGAGATGTGGAGAATTTGGGCAGATGTTCCTCTGGCTTCTCTGATATGAGCTTGATCGCAGGTGTGCTGAGGATCAGCTGGTGCTGCTCTGGCAGTTCTTATTTTTAGTCTTCTGTGCTATAAGCAACATCTTTAGGCTTTCTGTATTAATTGCAAATGTTGCTCTCATGAGCAAAACAGTGGTTTGTAAATTTAGATGTTTAGCTTTTATGCCTTATCAGAAGGTTTTAATAAGCAATCATAACTGCTCTCATTACTTGAGACTCACTAGTGATTCTTCTTTGATTGCTTTACTCTTGCTTAGGAGTATTCAGTACACAGATTGTGAAACTGATACTGCTGTGATAAGTATTTGCTTAATTTTGGGGGTGGCTAGCAATTTGTTGTTTGTAAGGAAAGTTTCTCTGCAAAAGAATTTAATGAAATAACTTGAATGTTGAACAGATACAATTAATTTGCATTAAATCAGACCTAAATTTTACAAACAACTGAAATCTGAAACTTTGTGCTAAAGATGCGTCCAGCAGTTACTGTCAAGGTGTTTTTCCTTGGTAAAAACATTGTTTAACTTAACACCCGGTATGTGCTAGATGGCACTATTTTATAGCGCGTGTACCTGTTGTTTGTCCTGCAACTGAGTTTATTCCTCTGTGGGAAAAGTTAGTGCTCAGAGCGTAGTTACGTTTGAAATGCTGGTAAACAAAATCACATCTTACATAGGATCTGATTATTGTCATTTAGTATACAAATCGGCTCAAAGCAAAATACTGAAACACTTGGTTAGGGATTTTGGCCTGGAATCTGGAAACAAAGTCCCCAGCTGAAGCTTTATATCACACCAAATAAACCAAAATCAACTCATGTTTTTGGGAGGTTTATTTGGACTTTGAACTCTCTCAATCCTCCTTAGCCCCTTGTCTGAGCAGTCCTGGAAGCTGTGCAGGAGCATGACATGGGAGACAAGGTAACTCCATAGACATGCATGTATACCCTTGGATACTAACCCACTGTCATCACTGGGCCCTGGACTTGGCCTAAAATATACAGCATAAACATACGCTGCCTGACTTTGTAACTTCATCTCTCATCTGTAAAATGAGGATTTCTCTTTATTTTCCCTCTTATTGGATTAGGCTGTAAATTGTAACTATACTCAAGTTTCGCTTTTTTTGGCTGGGGCCTCATGACTGCTATTACTGTGAATAATGCTGCGTCTTCACACTGTATTATGGTCCCAAAATAGCAATGAGCTATATAGGAAACTGTGTCCCAGGATAATACTGGTGTGTTTTTAACACTCCAAGTAGATATTAATTTGAATAAGATGATTCCCCTTGCAAAATAGCAGATGCTAGCTCTCTAAATTTAGGTGTTATACCCTATATATCTGAACGCAGAATTAATTCATGTTGCTCGTTACTCTATTGCACACACTTACTGCTAATGTCACTTATGGGGCCATGAGAGGGGGGAGGGTGAGACCTGGTTATTTGTGTGTGTGTGGTTTTTTCCACTCTTGTGATGCAGAAAAGCTTTTGGTGGCTCTGGATTGTAAGATCACTTTCATTTGAAGTCCTAAGGTTTGAAACTGGCAATCCATCAGCGATGGACAAAAGCAGTAAACTTAGTGAGCCACCAAAGCACTCTTGAGAGCCTGTTTGCAAATATTTCTGAGACCAAGAGCTGTCTTCCCTCTCACAAAAACATTTTAACTTGTTTTCATTCACTAGGTGGTGCAAATGTGTAAGAGATAGATTTGGAATAGTTTTCTTTGCAGTTTTACAATTGGTGTTGTAAATGTGTCCAGGGTAATTTTGAATGCATTTCAAGAATGATTTGGGCTCCAAAGTTAATTTCTGGAGAAAGACCCATACTGGTGTGTTCACTGGGGACAAACCAGTGCACCAGGCCTTAGTCATCCAAGCAAAGCTTCTTCCAGTGCTTTGATATGACCAGCTGCATTCATGTCCTTTGCGTTCATCACCACCCTTGCTCCTTTCTTGGTCTTCTCCCAGGTCATAGAATCGGGGAAATACAAAGTTCCACTAGGACAGCACTAATGTAAAGATGATAATGCACATTGCTGTTAATTGGAGAGGCAATATGTTTGTGGGAAAACCTGTAAATTTTCTCAACTTCTGTGTTCTCATCCACTTCTAAAAAATATATTACATGTAGCTAATTAGTTATTGGGACTTTATCCCTCACCCCTGCTACATTCAGAAGTAGAGTCAATTGGCAAAAAAAGCAAAGATTTACCAGGAAGATGCATTTCTTGAGCATTCTTTTCTTGTGTACTTTTGCCAAGAGAAAACTTCAAAATAAAAAATGATCAGCTGAAAAGAAAGAAATAAAATTTTCTAGTTTCAGTGAAGAAGCTGGGTATGTCACAGAACTGAATTTGTTTGTAGAACTTTTTTGTGTGTTTAAAAAAAAACCACAAAAAAGTTCAGTACCAAAAAACCCATCAATTCCAATCATGGAACAAAAATGTGAAGAAAGCCCTGGGTAGTAGGAGCAGTGTGAACTGGACAGCATTAAAAGAAATACCAGTAGAAACAATAGATGTTAGCCATGTCATTCCTCACCTAAGGATTGGTTGGAGGGAGGGAGTGGAGGCAAAGCCAGTGGCACAACAGTGGGGGCTGACTTGCCGCGTGCCTGCCTGCTGGGCATGCCGCTTCTCTTGGAGCTGGAAGGCTTGGGCTGGAGATAGGAACTTTAAAGACTTAATTGATTGTCTGAGGTTCCCTTTCTGGCTTGGCAATACAGGTTGGCTTCCTACCTGTGCTTTTACAAAGTGATAGTATAAATCCCAAAAGATCTGTGTCCTCTACTCCTTTCTCTAAGGATCTAATTTACTACTTAAGATCTGCAGTTTCACCAAAACAGTGTTTTCCAGATATGGCACTTTTTTGACATATATTTACATACATATACATTTTATTTTCTGGCTTGATAAATTCTTTCTGTGAAGGGATAATGAGCTCTTGGGTTTCCCTCCCTACCTCCACTGCTTAACTCTGAGGATGATAGAAGTGATGTGATTTCCAAGTCAGGGGTGAGCGCAAGACCTGCTGACCCATGAGGTTTGTACTATGAATAAGGAGGGAGCAGGCAGTGGCAGAAAGCCACCACAACCATTAAAATACAAGTGGAAAACCGAAGGTAGGGAGGGCTCAGGCTTTGAAAGTGAGTAACTTAAACATTTTCTTTCCAAACATCTGTAAATTGTTAGTCGGATTTATTTTGAATTAAGAAAAACTTTTTAGCAGGCTGACAGCTTATTTTAATTTTCAGCGATTAGACTTCTCAGCCATTTGAATTGGATGCTGTGCCATTGCTTTTGGTGTTGGAGAAAGGTGCTCATAAGGTGTACTTGGGTCCTTTATCAGTGAGTACTTGTTATTTTTCTTCCTCTGTGGACAATACTCTGACCAGTCTTTAATCCTTTCTGATCAAGTCCTTGAAACTGTCTGCTACCCCTCTTGAGACTGATATGGTTTTCAGTCCTACTGAAAACAGCATTAGCTTGCTTCCTAGGCCAGTCAAGTGAAGCAGTGTCTTGGTTTCAAGTGATGTTGCTAAAAACTATAACAAATGTGGGATGTCTGTCTCACTGCATGGAAGCAGCCAACTTAAAAAACTTTCATGACTTAAAGCACCCCTTTCCCCACTGTTTCCTTCAGCTGTTGGTATTTTGCTTTTGTTACAGTGATTATTGTTTGTTCAGTGAAATTACTTACTCTTTTTCTAGAAATCCCAAACTCAACTTGTATAAGCATTTTCACCTCTAGTTTCAAGAAGATTTACAGAAGAAAGGAAATGTGTTGGATTATATCTCTACCATTCACTGATAGCCAATACTGACGGGAGTTCAAATAAATGCCTGCAATACTGAGTTTGGTACTCTGACAACTGAAATAGCTGGATTTTTTTTTATCTACAGCTGAGTGAGTACTTCCAGGTAGTTCATATCTGTGCCTTGCCATGACCTTTCTAGCAAATACATCTAACCCTTTAACTTGGTAAAAATTTAAATCTTTATTTAGACTAATTTCTATCTGAAATCATGAGGTAAAAGAAGAGTTAAGCATTTCTATAGATCATGTTCAGCATCAGATGATCCACCTACTTACAAATTTAAAGTAATCTGAAACCGCTGAATTTTCCTTGTTTTCAGGCCCAGACCATTGGATTTAATATTGTTTTATCCCAACTGATGAAATTCTTCCTTGGCATCTGAAAACCTTCCAGTTTTACTTGAAAGCAGTAGCAAGCTCAGGAGAGCTTTGGGTGTATAAATTATTTTAGCAGGTCCTAGAATTTACTCATCTCTGAAACCCTGACCACCCTACAACTCAAGCTAATATAGGTTGTGGCAATGACACCACAGGGTGTTTAACTTTAAGTCCTCTTCTTAGTATCACAATGGTCTTTATGGCCAAGACAAGTTTTCTGTTGAGAGTGGCCAGCAGACAGTAGGCATACCTTGCAATAGATGACTTGATCTGAGTGTTGTTAGGTTTGGACATTATAGTAATAAGCATGCATTAATTTTTCTAGATTCAGGCCTCCATTTTGCAGACTTCCCTAGATGCTTGAACTTGTAAGAAATATGGGCACCATGGCTTTCATCAGGAATAATATGACTGACATCTTGCTGGATCTGGGGAAGTATTTGGTTAATGTGTAAGAGTAAAATCTCCCTCCATCTCTGCCCACCTTCTTTGAACATTTGACAGAATATACACCGACAGATTCCTGAGCAATCCTCCAAGGCAGTGGGTGTCCCAATGCTTCCCAGACCTTCCCGTGTTCTCCCTTGTTGTGACAGGTCGTAAGCTATAGAACTAAAAACTGCTTCCACCTAACACAAATATAACAAGTACAGGACAAACCCAATGGAAATCCATACAAAAAAATTGACAGAAACATTCAACCATAGATTGAAAAAATGTCCACCTGTTCAAATTCTGAATACTCTACCATTTGTACAGTGTTTTGAGGGTCCTCAGCATTGAGGGATTCTGACAAATTAGTTTTCATGGAAAGTGTTTAATGACTAGGCATAAAACAAATGAATTGGAAGTACTTGTCCAGCCTGGAAAGTTTAGGTCTGAATAGATTTAGTCACCTCTTTTGTACAGAAGTTGGACTGAATATTTTGCAAGATCAGGTTCTGTGGTGGTGTTCCTATTTTTTCCTCTCCTCCCTTTCCCTGCCACCAGGATATTTCAGTAGCTTTTCTTTCTTGTACCTTTTCAGCTTTTTTTATTTCCCCAACCTTTCTGGAAGCTCAGAGTTATGAGGCAAGTGTGATACAGATATGATTCAGGTAATGCAGTTCTATAAGCTACCAAATGTCTTACAGTGTTATACTGAGAAAATGTACCTTTGCAGTAAGTGGTGGATGAAAAGCACCTCATCAAATCAGAGGGAATCCTAGAAGTTTTGCAGGGAGCATGAGTGACTTTCCCACATCTTAAGTGGCTGGCTCTTCCTTCCTATCAGCCTTCTATTAGCCATTCAAGCATTAATGGTCTCACTGGCCTCTGGTGCACTGACAAGATGATATAACTTAAGACCTTAGGGAAACCCACAGTAGTTGCTGCAATCTGTTCTTCCAGCTTAACTAATGGCTTGTGAAGTTGGAACTCTGTGCCCTGAGTGTGACGGATTTTGTTTGGAAATTGATCCCAGTGGATAATTTGAAAGAGTTCCTAGAGATCAGACATGTCCAGGGAAACCTATTTAAAGCAAGGCTCATCTTAACATACAGGACCAGCATAGAAGTGGGAGAAAGAATCCTTACATGATAAAAAGACTCATGTATATTTAGTGTGTGCACAGTCATGCTGAATGACTTTCAAACCCGCCTTCTTTCTCTTATTCATACATCATTCTTTGAGCTGTCTTTGCATGCTCTTTCCCATGGCACTTGGCCAAGAAAGAGGACACAGGGCTACCCTATAATGGGAATCAAAGAGAAAAAGGTCATTCTCAGCTGACAAAAGAGGACTTATCAATCAGTTGTCAGACCATGAGGCCAGAGTGTCCAAAGTTAGTCGTCTGAAATAGATCATCATAAACACCTCACAGCTCTTCTGTAGCAAGTGCGTGGAGGACATGGGAGGGAACTGAGCTAGCTGTTCCTTCAGGTCTGAGAGTGTTGTCATTCAAAGACCTCTTGACAAGCTGTCTTGCAGTTCCAGCAAAAATAGTACACAATGACAACTGTCTGCAGGGTTAGGAATTTCAGATCAGCGAAGGGAGGGGATGCATGGGGATGGTGGAGAGTAAAGAACACAGCTAAAAGGTTTTAGGACAGCTATTCCTAGTCTCCTCTGTGCTGCTAATCATTTAAACAACTGATCATCTTGTAGAAGTTTTTTCTGTGTATGTGTTCACAATCTCACCACCAATCACACGAAACCAAAAAGTGTCTGGGAATGTACGTATGAAGCAGTGGTAGCAGCCAGCAATTCTCAAAAGGTATTGGCACACCAAAGCTAGTGCATAGAATATGGGACTTTAATACAGGCTGGGTAACTCAAATCAAATTCACAATAATGTGAATAATTAACTCTGGGGAGGTTCACATCTGTATCTGAAATGTTCCAGCTGCCCTCTCCATGTGTACGAAAGGCTGAACCATAATGCTGTATCTAAGCAGACATAATCTGGGAAAATTCAAGGCAACATGTAATCTTCCTTACTGGCAACCATCTCCTTAAAGAGAACAAAGAAAACTGCAGATGTGAACTCTAGGACCATTATGGATGTTCGTGATTTTAATATGGATGCTATGTGTACAGTTCTTTTCTCCCAGCTCTTTTCTTTAAAAAGTTGAACTTAAGTCAGAGGGAGCCTTGAAATCCATTTAGGTAGGTACCGTAATGTAGATTGCCCTATTAAGGGCAGTTAGCCCTAAATTTATTTATATATATTTATTTATATTTAGAGTGGAGGCCTGTTGGCTGGAGTCAGGCTTTGCATGACTTCATCCAGGATGCCATTTCCTGGGTTCATTAGGGATCTTTTAGTCTTGTAACACCTAATATTAATTTGGGTTTAGGCAGCAAATACAAAGCTGAGGCTAGCTTAGATTCTGGTCTCATTTTGTTAAAGTATCTGTTAATGGCCTAAGGAGAAGGGTTTGGGTTAATCCAGAGATGGACTCAAGATGCTGCCAGTCTTGAATCTGGCCACACATTTAAAAGTTCCAGTGCGGAGTGGGTGGAGGGCTACTCGAACCATTATAAATATTTCAAGATGATGAATAAACAAAGGATAGATATTTTGATTTCATTCCACTTCTGTTATCAGCTGCCAATTCTTTACAGTCCCCACCCTAACTCTTACGGTTAAGCCAGACTGCAGAACTGTTGTAAACCTCCTCCTGACGTTCTCAGCTGTGACAATTATTAGACTGAATCAGTTTGCTGAGCCATGTCTCCCAGTTGAAAGTGTTCATGAATCGCTGCTCATCCAGGTAACATCTTTAATGTATTCTTAAGTGAACAACAGATCTGTTTGATTCTTGTAGCTGACAGGCATTGTCCTGTATGGGAACATTGGTGATGGAGAGGAAGATCTGCCTGAGGACTTTGTGCTGAGCTGTAGTGGCATGAGGTGTGCTCCTTGTTGTTTAGCTGTGTTTAGCCACAGTCAGCAACTAAGCACTGCACAGCTGCTCGCTCACTCCCCCCGCCCCTGTGGGGTGGAATTGGAAGAGAACCTATGGGTTGGTATGAGAACAGCTTAGTAATTAAAATAGTAGTAGTAGTAATAATAAAAGGAAAACAATGAGAAAGAGGTGAAATCCAGGGGAAAACAAAACCCAAGTGATGCCACTGTTTACCACTCGCTGACCGATGCTGCCAGTCCCCAAGCCATGATCACTGTTTCCCTGGCCAGCTCCCCCCAGTTAAAATACTAAGTGTGATATCATATGATAGGGAATATCCCTTTGGCCAGTTTGGATCAGCTGTCTTGGCTGTGCCCCCTCCCCTCCTGCTTCTTGTGCCTTGGGCAGAACATGGGAAGCTGGAAAAGTGCTTGACTGGTGTAAGTACTACTTAGAAACAACTAAAATATCAGTGTGTTATCAACATTATTCTCATACTAAATATAACACATAGCACTATACCAGCTACAGCGAAGAAAATTAACTCTATACCAGCCAAAACTGTGACAGTGCTGCCTTGGGATGACCAACCACGGCCATCTTCTCACAGAAAACCCTGCATAATATTTCTTTCTAGTATCACTGCTGCCTAAGCTGCTAATGAAGTTGTAGGCAGTGTTTCTTGGTCATAAACCATTCAGATGCTCTCCTGGAGAAAAGCCACACCCAAAAAGTTGGTGGGGTACAAAAAGGAAAGGGGGAAAGAAAAGAATAAAGAGGAAGGAGTGGGGAATGTGAGAAGTTTTCATGAGTGTTTTGGATTTCTGGACTGTATCTTCAAGCATTTATCTGAGGTGATTTGAGTAGAGAGAAGCCTATGCTCTGTTGCAGCAAGACGTGAGCCAGCTGTAAACTGAGAGTGCTGTAGCTGTGTTAGGGTAGCACTGAACCTGGGGTAGTCTAAACCTAGCTCTCAGCAGGGCTTCTGTTCACTGTTGGGCTAACCATGCTGGTACGATTTCACGTTTGGAGGTGGTGGAGAGCATGAGCAGAGTCACCTTACTTCAGCCCACAAAACATGATGCAGATATGCCCTTGTGTTGGTGAGAAATGCTGGCAATCTTTCTCCCACTGGCAGTGCTGAATTTACTGCCCGGAGTCATCCATTAATGCAGATGGCCATACCACACATCTTTATGTCCACCGGGGTCCATGACATATATGAAGGCCATCCATGTATGAAAGGTAGCATTACACTTAAAATTTTGTTCCGCAGGAAGAAAACATACCTTGTACACAATGTCAAACAGTATTTGTGTAAATGTGTGAATTGCTAACAATATGATTAATGAATAACTATTAGTCCAGATCTAAATATTGCAGAAAAAGAAAATATAGTACAGTTCTAGAAAATACCTCAATAATGATACAGTTAAAATTGCTGTATACACACTCCTTCATATATACCTTTTCTCTTCTATTACGTACACCCTTACACTGCCCTTTGGGTCCTGAAGTCATTGGCTTTGGTCTGGAAGAGGGGTAACTTTGTCTAATCAGTGTCCTGAGTCCTACACAGGAAGGGCTGTGATGTGGTGTGTAAGGCTTTTTCCTCCTACTTTTGGGATTATTTTTAGACTTTTTTCTAACATGTTTTAACACTTGTTGTTTTTTTTCCCCTCATTAGTCTGCAGTTACACTTTACACCCAGATTTGTTGTTTGGAGTGTCTTACGGCTATTAGATACTTGTTTTTAGTTTACTTCATTCCCCCAGCACCAGTTTTATGCATTTCCCAAGTCTGCAGTTCTTTGAGATGTTTACATCCCCAGGGTCTCCAGTGCTGTCCAGTGCCCCCTCTCTGGTCATCCTATGCCTGTACTCCTCTGCCCTGCGACCTGTGTCCTCACTTTGAAGCCTTCTGCTGCTATAACTTGCCTGTATTCACCTAAACCACGTTGTTATTCTAGACAATATTTCATTCTACTTCATTCATTGCTATAGAAGAGCTACTTATTACAACTGCCTCTATAAAAATGATGGTTGTACAACATAATTAAACAAGGATAAGCAAGATAAAACAGTCGCCACCTGGTCATTAAACACATTACTTTTACAGGGGAATAAAGCTTGAAAGAATGGTATTTGCAGCCTGAGACAAGCCCAGACAAGGCTTGCAGAGTTACTATGAAACCTGCAGCCTGTTGCTAGCCATAGCGCTACTGTATTTACTGAGTTTTGATGGAGAGGAACGTGAAGTGACTGGTGGTACTGTTAACAATGTGTTGTGTGGGTTTGCCCATCTTTGATGAGACAGGAGCTTCAGCTACCTGAGAGCAGATCCACCTGTACTTTTTCCAAAGCATCCCTACTTTTCCAGGAGAGTCTCGCGGTCCTCCATAACCTTATGGGTTGTGAGGGATGAGGTGGTGCTGCTCCCTGTCGTGGCTCACAGGAGTATGAGAATTCAGGTTTTCTTGCTCCAAAACATTCCCTTCTCATGAACTGTAACAAATCAATTGATATTTGCTGTTAGCAGCGAAAGGCTTTTGACAAACTTTTCATTGTGTAAGTTAAGGGACATTTTTCAGACAGAGGCACATGCGTAATTGGCATAAAGCAGTGGAGAATTGTGGCCAGGTTGTGTACAGATATCTAAATGAGCAGGAATCGGCTTTTCCATCCTAAGGTATATCTTATTTCATTACGTAGGAAACCGGCAGGATCTGGACTTTTTTTTTTCATTTTCCAGATGCTTTGAGAGGAGACTCTAATTAGTTTGCACTATCCCTAGGAAATATCCCACTTGCACAAGAAAAGGATTACTTGTGACAGCTTCTGCATGCTCCAGTTGGAAGGGCAGTGCTCTTCTCCTTTCTCTCTTTTCTTTCTCAGGTGTGTTGCTATTTTTCATATCCAGGACAGTTCCATCTCTCTGCTCAGTCAGGCACTCAACCATTTTGCCTAATTACATCTGATGTTTTACTCATAGTATTATGCTCTTCTTCAGAGGAAATGAAAAACAGATTGTCTCCTTGGCAGCAAAGAATAACAAATGTGCTGCATTGAATAGCTGCTAGATGAAAAAGGGCTATTCTGCCTCCGTGCCAACCAGTGCTAAAGACACTCTGACAGACAGGAGGCCACTCTTAGAGATAATCCCTGCTCTCTTGATGTCTAAAAATGCTCTGAAGAAAAGTTAAGGTTACTTTTCTAGGATGGGATTGTGGCTATCTGAGTAGGCAGAGGGTGCTGAAAAATTTCTAGGTCATTTAAAAAATGTATTTCACTGAATTGTCGTTTAATGGCATTTTGATTGTTGTTAAAAATAATGATAAAATGCTGTGCTTCAATAAGGTTGAAAGACAACATTTCCTTATCTGGACACACATTTGTATTTTGGCTTTTTTTTGGAGGCAAACTTTATTTATCTATTAGACTTGTCGAGATTAAAAAAAATTTAACCTCTCCGTCTGAAAGCAAATATATATATATGGAAATTAAAATATATTTGAAAAGCAAAATAAAATGAAAAATTTTGTCTTTCAAAGCAGGATATTTTAGTGGTCCTGAATTTATTGCTCTCTTGTTGGCAGTTTTGACTCACAGAAACATCATGGGTTTTGTCTTTTTTCATTCTTGGTACAGTTCCCCCTACCCTACCGAAGTGAGACTCTAGAATTTGGCTACTTTTCTGATTATAATGGTGCCTATGCCATCTATACATGTTACAGATTTAATAAGGTATTTCGGATTCCTCTTATCCATATTACTGAGAAGTTTTTATTGAGAGTGTATATTAAAGTAGGTGAATCCTCATGACTTTTTATAGAGAAGGCACAAGTCCAACGTTTGATTTACTTTAACATTTGTGGATACTGACTATTAGATCACAGTCACAAAGATGGAAAAGTGAGCAGAAAAACTGTAATGAAAAGTACTTACCTCGACTTTGTGTAATTCCATCCTATACTGTGATTGTCAGGGTTTTATCCCACCACTGTTTCTGATCACCTCTGGGGACTTCTAGCGCTTTTTCTTGGGGAGGATCAAACAACAGGAAGCCAGAAGTCCTTCACTGGTGCCCAGTGCAGACAATTCTGCTCTAAAAACCCTTTGGTGGACTGGATTTGACAAAATCCCTTGTCCAGCTCTCATCATGTGCATTAGGCAACCCATTTTTCTGGCATTACTACTTTTCTTCTTCCACCATTACCTAATTTCAGTGAGAAACGTGAAATATGAAACTCATGATGATTGCATGTTCTTCTGGTTATGCTGGTGAAATGGATAGTTTTCATGTGACTTGACATACAGTTCTGCTTGCAATGGGCTCTGTTTGATACCTTCATAGCATATGTTGGGAACAGTGTTTCATATTTCATGGAATCTGCAATGATAGTCTGGAGTGGGCAAGCCTGAATTGAAAAGCCTGTGCAGTTAGCCTCATCGCCCCAGGAGAGGTGTGGTGGAGGTCTCTATTCCATCCCATTCCAAATGATTTCTCATTAATTTGATGAGAAAGAGCAGAAAATAATTATTTTTCCTATCGTGCTAGTAAGATCCCCAAATATTTTATTAAAACAACTTTATGAATCTAAATGTCATCACTGCAACCATGCTGAGTTTCAAGAATATGTAGTTCTTGGTTGTTTAATCTGTGATTTTTTTTTTAATTTCAGTTTTGCTTTTTGTGTTAAGCATCCATCTTCACTAATTTTACCTGCTAATCCCGCTCACTGCTCAAGACAGGATTGTTCATATCTAATTTTCCCATTTCCCTGACTTCCTAACCACAAATATCTGCTTTTTTTTGAATTGAATACTGAGCCATTTCATTACCATGTCTGTGCTGATAGACTTTATTCTGCTTTTTCTCTGGAGGTTGGACATAGCACTACCTTGCGTCTTACGTTTCACTTAAACAGACAAATCTTAGCTTTCCATCATTACGTTATAGCATGGTGCAAATGAGAGGCTTGTAAACATCGTCAATCCTCCCCTTACCAGCCAGAAAGCCTCATCAGATATATCTTCTTCATGTTACTGTTATCAGTCAGAAAGCTCAGTCTCCAGCTAGATCATGAATTTCAGCTTTGAATCATCACTACTACTCAGTCTTATTAGAAATATGAAGAAGAAATGCATTTTTGTTTGTATGCACACAAAAATACTGGTATTTTGGCTGGAAATGTAAAAGAGAATTCAAGACGGAAAACATATTACCCTACAGATTCTCAAAGCCTTATATCAGCCTCCTTTTTGTTGTGGCAAACTGCTGTAGTGGTTGGGTTATCTCTGAGCCAGGATCGTCTGACCTGGGATACCTCATCAAGGCAAGCGCTGATGAGAGTGCCCTGTGACTGTCTATCTTGCCTCTGAGAGGTGGACACCAGGGTGCATCGTGGCAAGGTAAAGTCTGGTTTAAACTCTGTCCTGGAGGAAGACGAACAGCTAAGACTATATGGCCCATTGTGGGCTGGGATAGTACCTCAGAAGCAGGTGATTTTTTTTGTTCCTAATGCTTTTATTGAAAAGTTGAAGGCAACTGTGGCTTTGCTTTCTCTTCCATTTTCTGCCGGACTCTACTCCTGATGTTACCACTTTGGAGACCTAGCAGGTTGCCCTTGCAGAATAAGGGGCCTATATTCCCGTCTCTGGGAATCTGCTAGCTTTTCTAGGTGAGTTGCCAAGTTATACAGAGAGACCTGAGACTAGCAATGCTGTTAGCTCCTGTTCCTCTCCAGTTTCTCTGCAACTCCAGCTCCTGAATAGCAGGATGGGAGTCCACCACTGCAAAGGCATGCAGGGTCTCTGAACACCAGAAGGACATGACAGTGCAGGGACCTACCAGGATGGAGGTAGGTTTTGCTGCTACTCCATAGTATGGTAAAAGTAAGGAGAATAGTCTCCCATAATGTTGGGGAGAGTAGCTATGTTGTGGAAAAGAAAGAAACATTGATTAGATCTGGAGATTTTATAGTGTAGAGATTGTGTCCTACAGGCAATGCTCACTTCTCCTCCACGAAGTCTGCCCTAAGATCAGCTTGGGACAGCTGGTGAGACTTTCCAACTTGTAAACAAAGGAAATGGAATGGAGAGAAAATTAAGATAACACTGAAGTCTTAATTACAAATGAACAAAGCGTACGACATTCCAGATTTTTTTTTGTGTGCTTTTAATTACTAACCTTGTTTTAAAGAGCAGCAGTAGGGACTCATCCTTAATTTCTACTTCAGCTTTCCTTTTGTTTGTGGGTTTTTCTTTGTTCTTTTTTGGTGTTATCTCTTAAAGCTTCTTTTTTAATGCAGTTAACCCATCTCAGAAAACAGCCTTTTAAAAAGTGTTTTTATTGTTCCAAACAGCCCCTGCCTTCCTACCAGCTCAAATTATGTTGATGTATTCACACAGTTGAAGTTGGCATTTTGACACGTGTACACATCGTTTTCATCTGCTTCCTGGGGATGACTCCAATGCCTGAGGTTTCTTTTAACACTCTGAAAAGTCTCTGGCTTTGTGCAAAGCTGCATTCCTAAACAGTATACCAACTCTGAGGTTCAGCCAATGTTTACTTTGTGAGAGAACTTTTTAATATCAAAAGGAAAACAGTCCTCCTACATTCCACATAGGTAGATGATGTTTGCCATGTAAAAAAAATTGCAGTAATTATAATGATAATAATGAAAGATGAAATTGTTATTTCAGAGGAAGAGTCATAATTACAGTTGATTCGTGGCTGTGGGCCGAAGAAAAGATAAGCACAATGTGTTTTGCCGAGTCAGGCATGTGATTAAGAATACATCTTGCTTTGCCCTTTATGAAAACAGGAGTGACTGGTGGTGAGGATATATTTCATTTTTATTGGAGAACTACTTAATACATTCAGCTTCAGGGGAAGACTGGCTATAATAGGACAAATTGTTACCTGGTTTAAGTTCAGACCTCTACAATGATGATCTAACTTTGTTGACTTATCAGCAAATGATGTGGCCCAGTACATCTGAAAGATGTTTCTTGTTGATGGCCCTCCAAGGATGAGCTGACTTCATGCTGTAAGAGAAGTGACTATTCTACTCTTGCCACTGCATCTAACTAGGTGATCACATCCATCCCTTGCTTTGGTAATAGCGATCATGCAGGAAGCTGATCTGGCTAAAAAAGTTTGGGGTTTTTTTTCATAGAGTTCCCATTCTGCTGATTGATCTGGCCAATTGCAGGGCCCCACTGTCGGAATTTGTGCAGGGATGGCAACAAGAATGCGCATAGGGTAAAGTCAAGGCACTGATTTCAGAGGCACCTCACAGACTGGTTTAAGATATCTGTGAAAATGTTCCATTAGATATACAGTTGCAGACTGGGACCCTCCACTTCCTGAAGTGAGCAGTAACACTCCCATGTGGTAGAACTGGGCTCTTACTGAATAGATCTGATGATGCTACAGAAGAAATGTCTTTGTTGTCTGTGTAAAATCCATGTGTCGCAGGAGTGAGGAGAACAAGAAACAGACACAATCTGTTTATTTTATTATATACTCATGCTTCCTAATGCTGAGAGATTAAATCAATTATTGATAATATAAGCCTTCATGAGCTGGGGAACCAAGAGTCAGGAGGGAACAGGGAAAATGTCTTTCAGGATTTGTTGAATTCTGATCTTCAAAAGTGTGTGTTATTGTGAGTAGCATGCTCTAGCAAGAGTAATGATCACTGGAAAAATGGTGCTGTTAAAGATGATTTTAAGTTCAGGGTTTAATGTGTTATTTTTCCTAAACTTAGAAATGTGCTTTCATTTTTAAAGATTCCTCTCATGGACTGTCAACTGTTCATTTTGGGAAACAAGAAGAAATCTTTCCAAAGGCATATGAGGATATATTAGTTTTACCCAGGGTGAACGTGATACAAGCACTCTTCCCTGCAAGAATGACCCTACATATTTGTCTTCTGTTCAGCAGTTTATCTGTTTTTACAATGATCCAAACAGATTCAAAGGGGAGGAGGGCTGATCCATTAGTTTTCTTCGCACACAAGATGCATTTCAAATGTTTTGCACTTTTGCAAACATTGTGCAATCAGTCTCATTCGAAGACGTGCAGCCCACAATATTTAGTCCTGACAACTGTGCCGACATGAAGAAAGAAGGTGCAGCTTTGTTGTTCTGAATCACTTCATGAAGACCAGCCAACCCAAACAGATTTTATTTGGGTGTAAGGCTTTTTTGGTATTATTGCCAAGACAGCTTCATGCTCAATTAAAAACAAAACATGCTGAAGCCTTAAACCTTTTAGCAATTCCAGATCTGCTAATGATGTCAGATTGGGCAGTTCCCCACCAAGGAGAAATCATTTATTACAGAGGCTGACATCAGTGAAAGACGATGGTCTGCTGTCAAAGCTCTTTACTGGGACACAGGAGAACTAAACTCAGTTTTCACCTTCCCTGTGCAACCTTTGTGTGACCTTGATGAAACCACTCCTCTCTCTCACTTGACATCATGGTACTTAGGGAGTTCATGATGTACTCATGTGCTGGATGGTAGCTTCTGAAAAGGGTGGTCGAAGTGCTGTGCGGGAAGCTTGTCATCATTAGTAATGTGATTTTGCAATTTAGAAGGTAGTTTAATTCAGGGTTATATATCTGGGTAACACTTCACTGGCTATAACATACTGAAATGTATCAAGTTCCACACAACATAGTAAATGTGCGAGACCACCGGGATCAAGCAGACACATGCCTCTTTCCTGAAGCCTTCCATTTCTTCTCTAGCACTAGTTTGCCTTCCTTTAGGCAATTTGAACAGCAAGTACCAAAAGTCTGTCTTCATGCCAAATTGTCGTTTTGACTGCCATCTAATAATGGTCTCTGATTGCCATTAATGACAACTTTTCAGGTGCTGAAAATGTTAAAACTGGGAAAATGAATTTGCCGGCAACCAAAATCAGGAAGAAGGACAGTCTGTACCTTTTCTGAAGTTCTTAGGTCACTCTAGAGAGTGCAGTTCCTACCAACTTTCATGATTTTAAAGAACCTGTTATCTCAGTGAATGTCTGCTCCAACAGGAGCGCTTGCTTCCACAACTGCTTTTGATAACCAAGTGAGATTTTTTCCTTAAAAATGGTAAAACCTTCTGCCAAATGGCTGTCTGAACAATTACATTTGAACCGAAAAATGGAAGGAAAAAACATTGTGTCAGGTCAACCTGAAATGAAAGACTTGCAGTTTTCTTGGTGAGATCAGTTCTCATCCATCACATTTTTGGAATTAAATATTTGTTCCATTCAAAATAAAATGCATCAAGAGAAATATTGTTTCAGTGAAAATGAATGTAGGTAAACTTGGTCTCAAAACATTGTTTCAATATGGAAAATGGATTAATTCCATTTTTGTCTTTTCCAAAATTATTACTTTTTTGGCTGTTCTCATGACAGTAAGGAAAAGTTAGAAATTTCAGGAGACAGTGTCTGTGCAATCATAGTATAATTTCCCAAGAAGGAGAGAAAGAGTGGGAACACATGATGACAGCAGGGAAGTTTCACTCTCCCAGAGTTTACTGGCATCATGCACTGGGTGAGTATCTGTGTTCATGTTCAGCAGTAACTATTTTACAGAGGAAGTCCCACCGAAACCAGTGGGAATAGTATTTTATATATGAGCGAGAACTGATGAAGGGTAGGAAATATGGGGGGGTTAGTCCTAATTCTAGGGAAATATGTGAGGCTGCCTTTTTCTTAATGGCAGAGCTCTGATTTACTTGGAGCTCTCTGGACTTCCTCCTCCACCCTCAAATTGTTATGTAGATTATCCCCTTTTGAAAAGCTTCTCCTAGATTTCCAGACTGCTGCCAGCATCTGGCAGTGACCAACCTATTGCAGTTCCTGACTGCAGTGCACACAAGCCTTGATGTTAGTGGGATGCACAGATGTGTGCTTTTTTTTGTCCATGTTTACTTCATGGTTTGTGAGGAAGAGCAACAAGTAACCATCTGCCATGTGTAGAGTCCGTTCCTTGCCACTGAACAAGCTGGTCTTCCCACCATTTCAGATCATCTTTTTATGTTCCTGACAGAGGAAATTTCCAAAGTCACTAGATGACAGACCTAAAAATAGCAACCCAAAATGTAAGAAACTGGGATCGCCACTCATAATTTCTACTTTGTTTAGATTGCAGAGCATCCCAATTTATTTGCAGTAGTGATAAAAGGAAATATTGCCTTCCTATTAGAAGACACAGGTGTGTTTTTTGTATTTGACAAAGAAGGATGCTTTTTATATGGATTACTTCTTTCATTGTTTTGATATATGTGAACCGAAGAATTTGTATAAATGCTGACTGTCTTTCCAAAACAAGTGCCTGATGGTGCCTTCTTTTTGCTCTGAGTAACATTGATTGATGCTAAGTTCCAGCTGGGGAACAGGCAAAAGAGTGCCTCAGATCTTCATAGCAGGTTATAGATGCTTTCACACCATAGGTTAGATGCTAAACCACACTGGCATTGATTGTTCCACAGACTTGTCAAATGGATTTAAGGGGCTCTGTTTAGCTCTCAACATTCATGCCCTAGAGATCATGGCTAGGCTGGGAAGTGAGTCATGCTTGCTAGCAGTCCTGTGGCATGACCAAAGAGCAGATGATGCATCATGCTCTGCCTTGGAGGTGCTCAGTCAAAGCCATGGACACACAACATTGACTAGACAAGTGAGGGATGCTTGCAGAGCCACTGCTTGCTGTAACAGCTCTATATTTCATTGTGTACAATGATTGTTCTTACATCCTTTCATAGCCAAGAATTCCAAAGGACCAAATGGTGCTTCTGTACCCGTGTTATGGTCTGGATCAGAAGAGCAATACCAGCCATCACGTCTTACTGAGCTTTGATTTGCAGCAGTATAAGGTTGTCATGCTCATGAGCTGGATTCTTTTTGTATGAAACCAAACTGGAAGACATACATGTAAAACCCTGTGGCTGCAAATGAACACTCAGTACTTGGGATCAGACTAGACTTAGCATGAGGAAACTCTGGATGTTAGATCCTCAGCAACATGTGGTTGCCCTTACAAAGAGCCTACAGAGCTGCTCCTATCGATTTGCATTGCCTGCTGTGAAAGCTGGGTATACAACTCCAATTGAATTCAAATCGGACTAGAAAAACCTAACTCCTCTATATTAGTTACCCTTATGGAGCCTCTGATGGCAAGGAGGGGAAAAGTAGAACTGGAAGACTCAGTACTGCAGGTGTGAATGAACAAAATAAAGAAACCACAACACGCTCTTGCTTAGCCTCATTCAGCGCAATGTTTGCCACAGGTTTTGCTTCAACTCCAGCAAAATCATATATTTGCAAAAGTTAATGTGGGTCAGAGGATGAGAGAGATAAGGGAACTTAGTGACACATGGTGGGGAAGAAATTGGATGCAAAGTAGGAATGCAGTATTTGGACAAGAAATGTTACTGTACTGAGCCAAAGGAAAAGGCTCAAGATCAATCAGCCAAAAGACGAAAAGCTTTAAAGGCAGAAGAAATGCTAAAGTTAGCATGTGTGGCTTACTATAAATTGGGGTAATCTGAAACAGATATTCTCTGAAGAATACTTCCAATGTTTCCTGGCTCTGCTCCAGCTACTTCAAAGCCCTGTTATCAGTGAATTGTGGTCCCAGTGTTAGGAAAGCTGGGCGATGTTCTAAGGAAATGTCAGCTTCAGATCACAGTTTCCTCTCATTTCTGTGAAAAGAGGTCAAATTAGTGAAAGCACTTCCCACACGCGGTCTCTGTCACAGCCCTCCATGGCCCACTTTGTTAGTGCTTGAGCTAATCCTTAGCATAGGGAACCAAATTGCTTTGAAACAGTAGGCTATTTGATTTAGGAAGCAAAGTTTAAACTAATACCCCAGCAGTATGTGTTGCCAAAAATCTGCTAGGCTGTAAACTTCATTAGAGACTTGCAGAACAATTAAGGGAAGTTTTTAATTCCCTTCCTCCACTTTAGGATCCTTCCCACTCTGTGGGATCACTTAGGGCTTTGGGTAAATCGATACCTTGCTATCTGGGTGCTAATTAGTACAAGGTTTGATCAGGGAATTGGGCTGAATGGAAGTCCTTCTTCTGTTGTGTTCTCTATAGGCACCAACACATGAAATTTCCTCTTTTATCTAAAGAGTACTCATGCTGCTCTTCACTGCTTGGTTCTCGGTGGTCTGAAGGGCAGAGTTAAGAAAGGTTTATTGTTTTATTTTATGTATGTGTCTTTCACAAATCCAGGTGTTACTCATGTTAAAATACTGAGATTGCTTGGTCTACCAGGATTCAATGTTGTTACTTCAGAAATGGTTTTGCTAGCAGGTCACATGTAAGAGACCTTTTAGAGGTTGGATATTGCAGTCAACAAACTGTCTGAGGTCATTAAACAATCACTTTACTTTGGCTGTTGAATTTCAGTGTAGCTTGATCCAACATTCGTAGTAAAGATGGTTTACATTGTAAGACTTCAGATTTATTCCTGATCACCTTCATACTTCATTAACTCAGGCCAGGAATATATGGAATCTGTGCATTGACATGGCACAGGTCAGTGTATCAGCTAAGGATCCATGGAGACATCTGTGCAGCTATTCCTAGCCACCTAAATGAGGAATCCCCTGGTCCTCACTGCAGAGTGCAGTCTCATCTTGTCTAAGTGAACCTGTGGATACATTCCCTCTCTTCTACTCCAAAAACTTGGCAGTGTTGGATAGGTAAATGCAATGCCATCCCCAGAGCTGAATCAAAATGAATGGGATGGGAGCTGGATTTCCATGATTCCACATATTATGAAAGCAGAGAAGAACAAAGCCAAGCCTTGCTAAAAATCTCTCTCTGTATATATCATGCTCATTGAGTTCTTTTTAATGCTCTATCTTGCGGTAGAAGCAGAAGGAAATACATAATTAAAATCCACTCAATATGTTCATCTAAAACCAACTCCAAAGACACAGGCTTTTAAGGTGTGATGAAAGGAAATCAAAAGATGACAGCGTTTTGGATGTGTTTATTTTTGCTAGCTCTGGGTGTCCTAATAACTGACAGACAGAATTACTCACTTCACTGATCATGGATGTAGCTGTAGTGATAACACAGGTGATGCTTACAAAACCTTTGGTGAGCTTCCACTCCCACAACAGCCTAGATCTTTAATGGTGTCTTCTTCCACACCACCAGATGAGTACTGGCCATGCTTGGGCAGGGATGCACACACATGTACACTTTAAGTACATTGTTTTATGTATCACAAATATTTTACCTTCATTATATTGTTCTAATCTAAAAAATTTGTTGCTGATAAAAAGATGAAAATTGTAACACTGTTATTCACCAATAATTTTTCAGAATCACAGGCTAGGCTTAGATGAGATATGATATGAGAGGCCACGCTGGTAGCAAAACATCAGAAAAGGCATGCGAGAGATGAGGAGAAAGATAGCTATGTATTACTCAGCTGGAATCATGGATCAAATATTCAATTCACACATACTGTTTTTCTGGGGGAAAGGATAGATGAAACAAAATACTACAAGTGAGAGATGTTAGACACTTTGTTTTCTGCACTAATAAAAAATGCTCAGATGCTCAGCTGAATATGTTATGAAGACCTGTATGGAGCCAGGTAGAATAAAAGTAAGAAAGCTGAAGTAATTGGCAGACAGAGACCCCTGTGGATTTGGAAATGCCTAGTTAAAGCAAAGCAGCCTCTTTACAGGGGTGGTGTTTTTCTTTTTTTTTTTTCTTTTTTTTTTTTTTTTACTGCTAGTGGCAAGTTGGTGCTGGTTCTGGCCTTGTTTCTTACTTTTGGCTTATGACTCCTACCTCTAATAGAACTGCACAAAGTAATTGCTGTGCCAAGCCAGCAATGGTGTATCATGCATGATCTAAAGATTCATCTCTCTGAGATTAGGTTGCTTGTCTTTCAAGGCTTGTTTTGCTTTTTTGATCACTCTTGTTATTTTAAAAGGCAAAAAAAGAGATCATGGCCAACTATGAGTACAAAAAGATTTTCTAAAGTTTAACCTTTGTTCTTTCTGTAAGTCACTTATGAATAGCCAGCTATTCAGTTTGTTCAGTTATTGTGAATCACTTCATTTCAGATTTGGAAGTTTGTCATGAACTATTTGCTCTGTGTTCAGGTAGTCTGACTAGTGGGGTATGACTAGTCTGTAATTTTGCTGACTGGAATGCTAATAAATGGGAGGAAAGAATTCAGCATTTTCAGGATGACTGCTTTTAACTCTTGTGTGTGAAACCTTTTATGAGCAAACAGCCACAAAAGTATTCACCAGACTCACTTCCAGAATATAGTCTAGTACACTACAAGTTGCTTATTTATAGATGTAGAAAACTACTAAAATGGTTTCTGAGTGTTGTAGAAATGGTTTGCTTTGAACCAATATTCAAATAGCTTGTTTGGTGAGAGTGAGCCATTGTCACATTTCACTGAGGGCAGATGATGTTCCTTTTGTTTAATGTATGGTGGTTGCAGTCTCATGAATACTTGATCCCTAGGGATTTGAGCTTCTTAGAAATAGAACTTCCTCCAAATCCATGCTCTCCTATTCCCAGAAACTCATCCAAAGAAGTAGAGCTCATGTAATTGAATAAATGACTGTGTCTGTGGAAGAGATTCATCTCAGGCCAGGCCTCAAATTTATCATAACAGCTCTTCCTTGAGGTACAGCAACAGAAAAGAAAATTCAGGGCTTCACTGGTACAAAAAATTTTCAAAAAGGAGGAGAACCACTGTCACAATGAGTGAAGGCAGACTAGTTAGATTTAAAGTATATGGAGAGGGTAGCCTCATGATTTTTCTTTCTTTCTGGTCCTTTTCCATTTAACCCCAGAAAAAGTGTAGCAGACTTTTTTCTAGGTTTGATATGAAATTTGATTCCAGAAGAATTCATGTTTCAGGAGTGGCAGAGACATGTCTTTTTTTGGGACTTTGATGTGGCCTTGCTCCTTCCTAAAGGTGACCGTGTGTGGCCCCTTTTGCAGTTTCAAAGGCTCACTTTTCTTTTTTAAAATGCTTTTCCATTGCGATGTTAAGGGATTTGCCATCTTCCATGTTAGGGAGAAGAACTGAGGGTAGTACTGCTATGTGATTCAACCTGTGAAGTACTCTCTGTAACTACTGTAACTGAAGTAAGCACAAAAGAAATAATTTTGGGACCACGCAGCAGGACTATTTCCTTAGGATGACCTAGGAATCATTGGACATGGGCTGAGAGCAGTTAATGATTCCAGCAGGACCAGTCATATGGTAACTGATTAATGGCTGTGGTGCTTGCTGTTTAGTTAACAGTAACAGAGTATATCTTTCCTTGTTGTTACTGCAAAGGAGGCCCTGGGTACAATTCTGCTGCTGCAGGCAGTTATTAAAAAAGAAAGTCTGAGAAGCAATGGATATGTTATCTCCTCAAGAAGCAGGGGCATCTCCCCTTGCCTCTCCCATCCTGGGGTCTGACCTTCCTTCCTCAGACCTGTCTTTAATGTCACTTACTGAGAGTTACAAAGTGCAGCGCTGCTGAGAAGGGTCTGGATAGTGAAGCTTGCCTCTCATCAAGGATGGGTCCTGAGAACCTCCAAAGGACCCCGACTTCCTCTCCAATCTTTCAAAAAAGATTATGTGAAGAGGAGATGGTGACTGTGTGTATGTGTTCAGGGAGGGGAGTGGAGGAACATTTCCAAGAAAGGACTTAAGCGATTCTCTGTTAGCCTGATGCATCCTTCCACTAGCTGACTGGTTAGCTGGGAAGATCCCCACACACCCTGAAAGACACAATTTCCAATCTAATTCTCACAACCTCTCTGGGATATTGCAGATAACTTTCTTTTTTTCATTGTCTTGATATTTAGGGAAATTTGTACAAAGCCAGTTTGCCCCAGATGATGCAGAGTTGATGTTGTGAGAAAAGAAGATTAAAACCAAGGAAATTCTGAATACTGGAGTTATTCCAGCAACTATAACTGTGCAGTCTTTGATCTCCTACATATTTCATGGTTTGCGTCACCAACAGAAAATTATCTTTATGTTCAGATTTAAGCAGAGAGAAGTAAATTAAAGAAATACATCATCCCAGTTTCACCCTAAGATGATCAGAGGTTCTGTGTGTCAGAGACAGCAGGTGGGGCCAAATTAGCAGAAGATAGGAACTTTTAAGTAAGGGAACAGTAAAACGAGGAATTCTTATGGCTCCTTTTATTGCTAAATCAGCAAGATTCATCTTAGAGGCATAATTTTCTTTGAATATCCCCTGCATGATGGGATGCCAGCGTTTCATAGTGGACAGAGCTTTGCTGGGTAGTCCATGAGAGGTAGAAGCTCTTACTGCTAACATTGCTCTGTTTGTGACCTTTTGCAAGCAGCTCCTTTCCATAGGTTCCTCCAGTTTCCCCTTCCTAAAATGGGGGAAAATTCCTTTTTATCTGGTTTTAAAAGCACTTTGAAACTTAATAAGGGGTAAATGTTTTACTCATATGCGTTTTTGCTTTAGGAGAAACCATAAGGCAGAAAGCTGCTTTGTCCCTCAAACCCTTGCAGGTTTTGCCCTCTTCTCTGAGAATGTGAACAGCTAAGACTGAATGTGACAATGCTTTTTGAAGTGAGAAGCCTTGTGCCTGTCATATCAGCTGAGAATCCCAAACACACTTAATATGCTTTGGACTCATGAGTAGCCTGGTGTAGCCAAGCACAATGTTGCTGTTAAGGTAAGGCCAAGATTTTTGCGCATGCTTGTTTTCTTTAAATAGGACTGGAAAAACTGCATGAAGAACCTTTTCTTCTTTTGTGTCCTTTTCAGTTCCAGACCAAGCCAGAGTTGGACGTTCACGAAAGTCCAGACACTTTTAAAAAAGTGATTGTTTGATTCTGTGTATACTTTTTGTGTGGGAGTTACAGTATGTACAATTAATGTGACTCAAGCTCAGGGTCAAAAGTCTGGGTTGACTATGACTGGACGTCTAATTTCCTCCATACTAAGTCACCAAGTCACCCATCCTTTCTCTGAGTCATTCTTCAGCAGACATGTTCAAGTTTAAAATTGGAAAGTAGAAACATATACCAAGAGAGATGACTGGTGAGAATGCTGCAGGCACAGCTTGTTTAAGTTTCATGAGCTGATGTAGCAGCAGCTATCTCAAGGGGGCCCTGTTCTGGTGTCTACAACAGATGCCTTTTAAGTTAAGATTTTCATAAATAATTCAGGCTGTAGAACATCTGCAAACATATATGGCATGAATGCATCATGAGCTGGTAAGCATACCCATTGTTGGTGTCAAACAATCCCTTTGTGCACACTTGCTACCGTTACCTTTTGTAGAAAGAGTCTTCCACAGTGTAGCCTGGTCACACAAGGCCCTGGGAGGATAAGCGAGGGCTACCAAGCAACAACAGTGGCATTTGTTATGTACACAGGCCTCTTCAGAGAGTACAGCTGCCTTGCTAGAAGTCTTTGGCACTCACAAGCAGGCGAAGGCTGCAAATGAGACTCTCACCAGATGCATTTGAAAAGAAAGCTGAAGACCTGAAGCATACAGAAGTGGTAGAATAAGTCACTTTTCTGACTCTTTTTAGGCCTTATAGTGATATACTGAATCCCTTTCAAAGACAGGTCTGGAAGGATGTTTATCAAAAACTAGATCATTTATCAGACTAGTGAGCTACCTACTCCTCTTGGTTATTTAAAATCTATCCAATTAAAATACTGGCACTCAAAAGGCAGGGCTGAATAAAGCTGAGATCACTGTGTACATGAATAAAAAGAACACACAATCTCTCATCAATGCATTTGGAAGGAGTTGAGAGAGTCTATTCTGATTGCATAGATTCCTCCCTTGTGTAATTCCCTTTGCACTCCAGTTAGAAACTCATGGTGTCCACACCCTGTGCTCTCTTAGTGGCCACCAGACTCATAAATGTCTTTTAATACAATTTATGTTATTGTGGTGTATGAGAGACTAAGTAATAGAAAGGGACAAACAGATTGGATCTTAGCATAGAAAGGAACAAGATGATTGTCCATTGAAGCTAAAATGGAATCTCAGTCTGGGTCTTCCACCTTTTTTGTTGACAATGGCTTTAGTTTTAGGCAAAATCTTTAACTAACACAAAATTCAATATGAGTTCATAAAGATGTCTAGCAGTGACATTCTTGGAATTCACTTTTGCCACACAACAGATATATGGAAATTATTGCTGGAAGGGGATTCCTCTATCTGAAAGACATGGAACATCAATTCATTGAAAACAAAAAGGAAATAAAAACACTTGAAGTATTTATTAAGTATTTAAGTCCTTAACATTTAAAATTGAAGGTGTAGCCTCTCTACATCTCAATTTCCATCTCTGTAAAAATGGATGACGTTAATGCTAATTCATGGAAACTCTTAATAATCGGTTGCAATCCCCAAAGATGCTCATATGTCATGCTAATGAATGCAAGAGAAGATCCTCAAATCTCCTGTTGAAGTCAGCTGGTGTTTTGTGTTTACCTTCATGAAGACAGGATTTCTCCTAGAGGGCAAAAGGCCAATAGAAATTGTTCTCTGCGTGCTAAATATCACCATAAAAGTTCCAGGTACTAAGCTCAGGTGGTCAGTGTTACTCAGTAAGTGAAAAGGAGGATGGGTGACGCTTTCTGACAACGCCAGGTAACAAATTTAAAGATAGCTTTCTCTCAGCCACCAATCATTCTGATTAATGTGTCTGAAAATAGCTTGAATTTTTCTGAGGAAGAGTGTATAAAAGCTATGAAGGAACTCCCCCACTCCCTCACAACAGTGTATCACTACATGTAGCTGTTTTCCGCAGGTGTCAGCACTGGGGTTTGCTCCTAGTAAGGATCCCAAATTGAGGATGGTTTTCTGAAATCTTAAATGACCTGTTTAAAATACCAGCATCTGAAAACCTGTTTTAGATAAGTTGTGTTAGGCCGGGAAAGGAGATAAATCCTGTATTAGGCTGAACCAGATCAAACTGATGAATTGATGGTTTAACGGTTTAATGGAGGAATGGAGTTGTCCTGAAAAGATGTAGTCTTGGTTGGTTTTTTGTTTTGTTTTGTTTGGTGTTGTTTCCCCCCGCCCCCCCCGCTTGGAACTACAAACTAAAGGTACTTGTCCCATTCAGATTTCTTTTTCAGCAATGTCATTTAAACAGCCAATTGCTGTACACAGCATTTTCCAATAATGTTAACCATCTTCTAATGTACATGATTTATTGGGAAAAATTGTACAGTTAAGAATGTACCTACCGTATTCCATTTGAAAACTTGAATAGTTGCATTATAAAACTTCTGGAATCTTTTGGAAGCATGACTTTTTTTGTGAAAGAAGCAGTGCAGTAGAATGTAATATGAAGGAATGAGTTTGTATGACTTTCACACCTAAAAACAGTGGGTAGTTTATTCCTTATAAGGAGGACTGATGTTTTGTGTTTCACTCAATGCCATTTACAGTTGCTCTTAGGTCAAACATCCCATCTAGCATATACATAATAAAGTAAAAAAATACTTTTATGCCTTTGCATCTAGTTTTTTTGCTATATTTCTATGATAAATAAGATGGAATACTGTAGGAAGAAATTTTCAAGCCCTAATATTTCATTAAAGTAATTGTGGTTTGGAAGTACATTAGGTGCTATCCAGAATATCTTTCTGTCTCTTTCTGATAAAGATCTACTAGTCATGTTTCATTGAGCAGAAAAAGCCTTTTAGAGAAAAGGAAAGGAAAATATGACAAAGAAATGAAAATATGCTTCTAAACCCCACAACTTCTAATGCATCTTGGTGACAATCTTGGTATAAAAACCTGACTGAGCAGCCTTTCAAGTATGGGTAATTTTTTACTTATGGAAGTGTTTTTATAAAGTGCTTACACTTAAGGATCTTGCAACAATATTTGCTGACTTTGTTGAAATGTCACAGGTTAACTTTCACGATCATGATTTTTTCTATACAGCATAGTAATAAATATAAATTAAGCTTTAAACCGTTATGATGAAGCAGGAAATTATGCAGTGACAACTTCCATAACTCCTCAGTTGAAGACACTTGGGATAAAGATGAAGGGCAGTTTCACAGAGAAAAGCTATTTGTACAGAAAAATAATATTTCCAGCCAAACCTCTGCGAAAAGGGAATTTTGTATTATCCAGGCTGGAATTGCTAGGGTACTCTGAAATTAAAATCCTGTCATTTCCTAGAAAGGTATGTAGTCATTCTAATAGCCACAGGAACAACCTTTGTTTTGCTCTTCCTCTGGAAAAAAGAGCCTACTCTCTCCATACAACAATGCTTATGTTGAGTCACTCATTTAATAAAAGCTCACGTGGAAGACTAGCATTGACTTAACCTCCCTCCTTCTTGAAATACTGAGATATTTCTTGGAGGTCCAGTAGAAGTAGCTCGATTATTATTTTGGGAAATCTGATGGTGAGCATCTTTGCAAGGCACACAATGAGATTTGTAATGGCATTGGCTGCTGCGTTGTGGTTGCCTCAATGTGCAGGGTTGCAGTCCCATGGAGTAGGCACAGCCTGCATCTCTGGGGTGATGCTCACGTAGACTTGCAGCCTTGCAAGACTCCAGAAGGGTGTTTGATGTAGATGCAGCTGGCCTCCATCTGCATTGGAGGACACGGGCAGCAGCCTTTTACCAACACTCAGGAGCATCCAGTCTCTTCTTAACTGCGTCTGCTACTTTATCTGAGTTTCATGATATTGATGCCCCTTGTATCTTGCTGCACAAGAACTGTACCACATTCGGGACTTAATAATCAGTGTTTGCCATGTTATGAGTTTGTACTTGCTCTTTATAATGCAACACATTTCATCAAGCTTTTCTGTCTTTGTGAAGCTCAACCTTATAAGAACCTTACACTAGATTGCTCCATCTGTTGCTTCTTTTACTCATCTAGACTGTACAGTGGTTTTTGCCTGTGTGTTGCTGAAATGGCATCACAGAGCCTGTTTTGAGCCAAAAGGATCAGCGTAAAGGCAAAATTTTCAGCATGTATTTTCACACTGAAGTTAAACATGAATAATGTATGATCCACAATACTGTTTGAATAAGCTTAGGTAACATTTTATTTTTCTTACATAATTTTATTTAGCGACAGAGGAACTATAACCTGTTTTACATTACAGGTCTAGCTTGTCCTATTTCCTTTTGTCCAACCCCGCTGCAGTGAGCAGGGACACCTTCAACTAGATCAGGTTGCTCAGAGCCTCGTCCAACCTCACCTTGAATGTTTCCAGGGATGGGGCATCCACCACCTCTCTGGGCAACCTGTGCCAGTGTTTCACCCCCCTCATAGTAAAAAATTTTTTTCTTATATCCAGACTAAATCTACCCTCCTTTAGTTTAAAACCATTACCCCTTGTCCTGTCACAACAGGCCTTGCTAAAGAGATTGCCCCCATCCTTCCTGTAGTCCCCCTTTAAGTACTGAAAGGCCACAATAAGGTCTCCCTGCAGCCTTCTCTCCTCCAGGCTGAACAACCCCAACTCTCTCAGCCTGTTCTTACAGGAGAGGTGCTCCAGCCCTCAGATCATTTTTGTGGCCCTAAACTTGTAAGCTAATGTGAAACAAAACTGTGGTGAAAACAGTTAAGATTTATAACTTTTTTTAATGCTAGTCGTCTGATACTGTCTTTCTCATTATTTGCACATCACCTGTTCATTTGGATTTTAAAATTTCTAATGACTGTTCTGCAGCCAGTACTGTCAGTGTGAGTTGTTATCAATTATATTTCACATGCATCATGTACTCAATCTAAATACTATAGGAACCTGAGGCTGCTATGCTGAGGGTAGTACGACCCAAGATAAAAGTGCGAGGAAGACTTCCTTACAACAGTTTTTCTCATAGTTTTCTCAGCTCTTAGAAAAATAGGCTTAATGTAGCTATATAAAAATATATAAATTATATATGTGTATGTATACGCTTGATAAACAAATATTAATTTCAAATTGAAGAGACAAATATATGAATTTCTTTTGCAAAGGAAAATAAAGGAGAGCCCTTTCTGTCAAGGATTTTATGATCCCATTTTCCACAGTACATCTAGGGACTGAAGATAATTTTTATGTATGATCTTTTGAAAAATGAATGAATAATCTGTGTCATATATCTGTGTTACAAAACAAGAAAAGACAACTCTGTGTAATTCAGTGCCAAAAAAATGATTGGAGGATGCGGTCAGTACAGTTTTATGGCTTCTAGGCCATAGTGCTTTTTTCGCTTCATTCTGTTCCAACAACTCAACACAAGCACTGTCCATGCCCTGGATGGCTTTATTCAATTAAAGCTGCTTCTCAAGGTCTTGGGTCCCTGTGGTGGAATCACGCAGTGCAGACATGTGCGTCCACTGAATGCAAGCCGTATCTGCTGCCAGCTCAGCAGCTTAAGGTCACTTATGTACTTTCTAAGAGGAAGAAATCACTCCAAAGAATTATCTGCTGGCCTGGCTCCTTCAGACAGGAAAACTGCTAACTTTCTCAACACCATGCTTCTGCCAGCACTTTTGTACGCATTGCTTTATTTTGTGTTTACAAGTTGCTTCCTGCTGGCTACAAGCTACAACTTATATCTGCATTCTGCCAGCAGATCTTAGGATGGTAAGGCTCTAGGTCTGAGTGTCTCGCCTCATCTGTGTGAACACCCAGTGAGCAATAAAGCTATGAAGTGATAGGTACTTCTCACAAAGCAAGACAGCATGCAAAAACTCTATTCTTTCAATTTAAAATTTGTTTCCCTGAATATGTGTATTTCCAGCTTCCTATATAACACTAAAGGACATGAGTCCAGTGGAGAGCTGCCAAGCTGATCAGGGGACTGGAGCATCTCCCTTATGAGGAAAGGCTGAGAGACTTGGGTTTGTTCAGCCTGGAGAAGAGAAGACAGGGGTGATTTCATAAATACCTATAAATATCTAAAGGGCGGGTGTCAAGAGGATGGGACTGGATTCTTTTCAATAGTGCCCAATGACAGGACAAGGGGCAATGGGCACAAGTTGGAACACAGGGAGTTCCACTTAAACATGAGAAAAATCATCTTTACTGTGAGGGTGCTGGAGCAGTGGAACAGGCTGCCCAGGGAGGTTGTGGAGTCTCCTTCCCTGGAGACATTCAAAACCCGCCTGAGCGTGGCCCTGTGCCCCCTGCTCTAGGTGTCCCTGCTCAAGCAGGGGGGCTTGGATAAGGTGATCTCCAGAGGTCCCTTCCAACCCCTACCATTCTGTGATTCTGTGAGCTAACATGAAGATGAGATAAGATTAAGTAAAAGAGCTGGAAGAGGATGTGTTGGTAAAATTTATATAGTTACATCCTGTTAGAGAAGAAGTAATCATACTTTGCTATAATTTGGTTAAATCTTGGCCTAAAGAAAGTTCAACCCTAAACGAAATCGTCCATCCAGGAGTTGAATATACTTTGAATTCACAGTTTGTAAGTTTTTATTCTCCTGAGTGGTCCTATCTAGACACCAATAAAAACGTACACTCTAGTACCAGTAAGTCCTAAATAACTAATTTTGCCATGTGAAAATTCAGAGCAGAGCTAGTTGAGAACAATTGCATGGCTTTAGGTCTTACTGACACAATGAAAACCAGAATGACCCACTGTCTGGTTGACTGGCTATTTAACTGCATGGTACTCAGGCTTTGTATCTTGTAGACTTGGTGATAGAAAAGTGGATTTTCACTGGATCATCAAAAAACATTTTTGACCTAGGGTCAAATTTTAACTCTCTCCCACTTCCTGCTGAGATGCTGAGCTGTTCAAATTAAAAAAGGTTGTCAATGTAAAAAAAGCAAATTTATACACATGCTTTTCTGTCAACATTCTCAGAAATGGTTTAACTGTTTGTGGTCAAAGTTAGCATAAACTGTTGTCTTAAGTAAAAACCAGGTGGAGAAAACTGAATCCTAAAAAGATGATAAAACTGAGTAACGGGAAAATAGCACCCAGCCCTTTGAAATGGAAATGGTCAGATAGTGTGATTTCTGCTTTATTCCAGATAGACTACCTAAAACCATACTTTTATCTACTGCTCTAGGTAACAACAGTAATGGTGCCTACCCTGCCCAGGGAGAGAGAGGGCTGGAACCATGCAGAGTAGTGGTGAGGCTGGCAGACTTAAGGGTGGAGGAAACAAAAATTAGTAGTCAGAGCTCAGTATCATCTGGCAATGGTTAACCCAAACGGCAGCCCTGAACAAGGGCTTGGCTGTGCCTTCACGTCCAAATTGCTGCAAGGAGAGATGTCTGAGTGCTGGTCTGCTGAAAGACTGTTTTGCTTCTGTCCTGTGGCAGGATGACTCTATTTTTCTAGCCTGTGATGTTTTAGTCTTTCTATTTAAGGTGAAAAACCTCAGAAACTGTATGTTTTCTTTAACGTGTCTCAGTGTCTTCTGTCTGAGAGGATGCAGTTATTATTTATATACACCAGCCCTTTGTTCTTGTTTAGGCTGCTGTAGCTTGTCTGAAATTACTCATTGGGTTCATGTCCCTGAAATTGGAGTAAGCTTTGTGGTGTGGTATCCACACTACAACATATCCCCAGCTGGAGTTCACTCTGGCATAGTTACATTTCTGAAAACTTGAGGCTTCCTGAGGAAAAGAGGTTGTGATAGGAAGGATGCTATGATCTTAATTATCCCTATTGTAACACAGACTCAGAGCAGGCACCCCAAAGTATCGAAGTCTACTTCTCCCCCAACACCCACAGGGAAATGACTTGATGAAATGTAGGGGGTTCTCATCTTACACAATGCGAACTCAGCTGAGTAAAGCAAAATAGCATTACACAACTTTGTTACAGCATGTGGTGAGTGCTTTAGGAATCTGCTCTTTGGATGCCAAACAGGTGTTGGTGGTAGGGCGCTATTACCAAAAACACATTATAGACTTCCTGGTGGGGCTCTGCAAAGCTGGTTAAGCTCCCTGTGCTGTGCACTATTTGAAACCAAAACGTAGTTGCTGATGAAGCCAGTTGCAGGTGCTGCAGGGAATGGCTCAGCGGGGTGGTGGAAAGTGGTGAGGCAGAGCAGGCAGCCTGGTTCATCTGGGCTGCTGGTTGCTTGGGGCCTGTTCAAAGAAAACTCCTCCTGAGCACAGCTGGGTGCATTTGGGATTGCTGGCTATTCTTGCAGGAGGGGGAACTGCCTCTCAGACAGCAGGGTTCCAGAAATGTGAGGGGTCACAGTGGCAACTCAACCTGAGTATTTGCATGGCTGATGGGAGGAATGGAAAGGCAGGGGTGATGGTGTCTTTCTTCAAATGCTTGTGGGGCCCATGCTATGTACTTCATATTTGTTTTCACAGAGGATAGGGGGATCGGGAAAAAGGGGCACAAACTTTGTGCAAAAGTGCTGGCAAAAATCCTTTAGAGTAAGAAATTAAAAATACTTGATTTCTCTCATGTAGTAACAAGACCATCCTGTTGTAATTGAGTTAATGGTCGTAACTACCTTAGGAGGGAATGACAAGATTCTTTAACCAACATGATAAAAGCTTTACAGAAACCAGTCACTTGATGTTAAACATCCCAGACAAATCCACCTTTTAGAAATAAAGCTCCAGCTTTTAAAATGACGGCAGTGATTAATCTCTGTTGTTTGGTACTAAATGGAGACATACCTTCTCCATCTCTCTATATTTTTTGGGGCATCATTACTGAATGGATCTGTTTCTACTACAGTTCTGCAGAGACTGCAGGAGCCCTGTCACTTCCAAATTCTTTATTAATGATTTGGAAAGAAGTGTCAATGTCTAGATAAAAATCTGTGTTGACACATGGTTGTTGGAGTGACTGTTCCTGGAGCAGTCAGACCAAGAAGCTTAAAAGCAACCTTTTTTCAAGTAACACTAATTGAACTCGGTATAGAACTGAGCAAAACTCCCTGCCTTGTTTTATACAGGATGCAGACTGAATGACCTAACAGGACTGATTGGCCTTAAAATAGAATTAGTCATATTACTTGTGTGAGTGAAATAAGCAGCAGCAGACACACCCATGGGTATCTGCATAATTTATTTTAAATCACTTTAGGCAGCCAAAGAATATGAGATTCAGGAGCACTTAAGTTTAGGGGGATAGTTTTCCTTAGACTGTCAGCGGGAAGAAGCACATGCCTCCAGAGGCAAAGCAGAGCACCTAGGTGATCTGGCTAGAAATACAGTATTCTTCATCATCTCCAGTGGTTACTTGAAGCCAAGGAACACCCTTATACTGCATATTGTATTTTAAACTACCAAAATAATACTATTTTAATGTTTCTAGTGTTTTTGGCAGTATACAGATTTCTCATTGAGAGTGTAACTGGAATCTCTGTTTTGATTTTTCTCTTGATATTTTGCGTGAATATTGTAAGAATGGCAAACCTCAGACCTGAGATTTAATTTTGGCATGATTTTAAGGGATGGGGTGCTGTTATAGTCAGCAATAATTTGGTGTAAAATATTATGCTGCCAAGTCTTGGGAGTTACAAAATGTTAAATGTTCATGTCCCATGAAACTACAGATTTGAGCCAATTATAGCACACAGAAATATTAAAAAAACCCCCAATCAAACAAATAAAAAGCATACATCTGAAACTGTATCTAATTACATTCTGTGTGTTGGGATGTCAGCATTAGCATAAAACCTCTCCCAAAAAGGGTAAACCCACAGATAAAAAGGACACCATGAAAATGCAACAGCAAATCAGACTAGAAGAAATGCATAAATATCAGACAGTAACGCTTCTTCCTAATCCCTTACTCACAGCCTTTCTGTTAAAAATGAGATGTGTAAAGAATCATCCTGTGCTCTAGAACATAAGACTTTTATACCTTTTGTTGCATAACAACAAGAGTTAGTGGTAATGACTCATGAGGTTATTCAGCCCTTCATAAAAGACCAACTTTTGTTTGACTGCACGACCTCCCTTACAAGCAAATTCCACAAGATGATTCCAGCATATGTCCATAAAGTAGCTGTGTCAGAATTTATTGCCTTGTAATTCAGCAATAATCTCCTTGTTCTTCTAGCGAGCAAAAAATAAAGGTGAGAAAGATTGACACAGGTTTTCTTTGGTTTTCTTTTATTCTGTAGACCTTATTTAAAACCTAAGAGCCAGGTCTTTTTTATGTAGATCTAATCTCATGGATAACAAAACGGTTATAATTCGGCTTGGTTTGCTACCTTAAAGCTTTTAATGCCCTGAATAAGGATTTTGTTCCAAAATGTGAATCAACATCCTTCCATGCAATCTATTTTTGTCTTTTGATCTTTCTTTTATACCTTCATGAAGGAAGTGTGATTTTCCAGAGCCTTTCAGGGAGCAGCAGTACATACAACGTTATAAGCAATAGGTTTGTAGCATATAAACTGCCTGGCTTTGAGCTTGAGCATGAGTTAGTAGTAAGGGCACTCACTTGAAAGGCAGGAGGCATGACTCTGTCTCCAGTTCTTCCACTGACTTGTTGTCTAACTGCTGCCAAGTCCTTCCATCTCTGTGTCTTTGTTTCTCCTCTCTCTGTTTTGTATTTTTGGTTAGATTTCAAATTATTTTCAGCTGGGGGATTATCTCTCACTATGTTTGTGGAACGTCTAGCACAACGGAGCTTCAATGCTGACTGCAGTCTCTAGGCAGTACCTTAACATAAATAAAAGGGAGGGAGAGAGTTTCATTCTTTCCAAGGTACTCTGTTTTTGCTGTCTGCAGACCAACGACAAAATGCAAAATCACAGCCTTTGATTGCTAATGACCCACCTCTTTCTTGGTGTCCTCACCTAGTTGCTACAGTGAAATCCTTTTTCTGTGAATTGATTTTTTGATTATGTCAGTTTTCCAGATCCTACCAAAAAGATTTGAGTAAGGTAGTCAGTTATTTAAAGCAAAGATATGGTACGAGTACATGTGCAATATAGGGCATGTTGAGGCTGCGCCATGCAGTTACTGTGCTGAGATCTGTATGGCAAAGTCCAGAGCCACATGGTGAAGTAATGACCACTATGGTGTGTAAGGCAGCACTAGCTCTGCAGTCTTTGAGGGTTGCTGTGTACATGCACCTTTACTGCCCATGGAATAATGTGGCTGTTCCAAGGATGCTAAAATCCCTATACTTTTGTGATGGAGAGTTTATACTGTTTACTTTGTTTTGCCCAGACCTGCTACTCCTTAGAAGTTTTTATGCCAGCTGGCTGCCTTTAAAGTTCTGTTGTGCCTGTCTAGTTTGCAAAAGCAGAGATTTTGTTCTCTGTTCGCAGCTAACCCAATAGAAAATCTCTGTTTTTTGTTAATTATCTGTTGCACCGATACAAATGATTTATTTTCATCTCAACTGGAGACCCACTTGGGCCTCCTGCTGTATTAGAAATGAGATTTTGTGAGAAAAGAATAGATATTATATACTTATTTACTGATATAAATGCAATCATTAGGCTATACTGGAAAACAGTCTTCCATGCATAGGACTTAGGTCTTTCTGGTCTACCCTGCAAGGTGCAGTGTTGCTTGCAGATGCCACAGCAGTTGATATTGCTACCCTCTGTCCCTTCTCCCCTTCCACCATTGGGAGCCCCAGAGCTTCAATACCTTCTGTCTTGCTTGTACGGTGGGACTGGCTTTAAGATAACTTTCTTCATGGCCTTTCACCTGCCACAAAAGGTTTGGGGTATTTATCTTCTGTAGATGAATTATATTTACCATAAATCTCTTCTGTTTCTCAGGACCAATGTCCTTCTGCAGAGTCCAACCAAATAAACACACTTTGTCTAAAAGACAAAGCCCCAGAGGGTCCTGGAGGAAACAGATCCTGTGACACAACCCAGTAACAAAATCAAGGGTATAGTCATCTTTTGTCTTTAATCTTTAGTTTATTTATCCTCTATTTAGTTACCAGAGCTTAACAAGGGAGTGATTTTGGCTGGAATATGAAAGCAACTGCTCTCTGCTGTACTAATTGTGCTGGCTTTAAGGTTGGTAGAAGATTTGGTCCATCCTGAATAGCAGTCTTCCCCAATTTCTACTGTCCTGCTTACTCCACACGAACACACTGGAGAGCCGTGAACTGTTTATCCAAAGATCTTTGAAATGTGAATCACTCCAGGACAGCCTCTCCCAGGCTAGACTAGAAAGCTTATTATCACTGATTTACAAGCCTTTAGAGATCAAAATGGGCCAAACCAACATTTCCTCCCTTCTCCTTTAAAACCACAACAGAGCGTCTGTCTGTCTTTGAAAGTAAAAATTCTTTCCATAGTGATTTTATTCTTTTGCACTTCTACTGACAAATAATTTACAAATTTCTCCCTATTGTTGCAAAACATCTTGTAATTAATGGTGGTTTTTTTTAATCATTAATTTTTTGTTGTTTGTGCAGCAGCAACCATACTGACTTCAGCTGAGCTCTGGCAGTAACAGACCTAATTCTTGGGCTGTTCTGTAACATGTGAGTATGCTGAAGACAAAAGAAGGCAAGCTTCATGTCCAGAGGGAAATGAGGACAGCCACCGACAACCATCAGAGCTTCATAACATGGACTACTTCAGTGGCCTAGCAATGGTAAACGTCATATTCCCTCTATTTTTAATACACGTTAATTTTCTTCTTATTAGGTTAGTTGTTCACCTACAGAAAGTAATCTGCTGTTTCATAGCTTAGTTTATTAATAGAAAGTTTGAGAAAGTGCACATAAGCAGGTTACTGGGCTGATAGGATTGCTGGGTCACAGTACTTGTAAAATAGGTTACTTCTCTCAACTGATAATGGAATTGTGTTTTGCCACAGTGATGAATCTCACACAAGGGTTTCTAGGGACGTGTAGTGTGACAGGTGCCAGCACTGGCCAATGGCACGGCAGATGTGGGGGCTCGGTACACAGCTCTCTGCTGCTTACTGCTTGGTTCTCATGGTGCAAGTCCCTACACCTGTGCGCCCTGGATGCAACAGCAGCTCTTACACTTTGTGAAACTCCTTGGCCTAAAAATCCTGCACACTTAAAACATAAGCATTACTGATGACACAATCCCAGTGTAAAGAAGGTTAGTCAGCGAAATACTGACTCTAAACTCTAGGGGTCACACAAAAAATTCTATAAAAGCATAGAAATCAGCATAAAAGAAGACAAAATGAGAGATCTCTTTTTGAATTAGGGAAGGAATCCTTCTCTGTTTTGGTGGCAACCAGTGTATAAATTCTTAGTCTGCTGTTTCTTTAACTTAGTGGAGTTGTCAAACAACTGCCAAATGAGGTATTATACCTTCTGAGACAGCAGTGGCACTCCTTCACTACATGAAAGAGTCAGGTTGGGGTTCATGTTAGCATTACTGTGTCTGTTGGGGCAGAAAATAATTTGACAGAGTTAGAGCTTCTCCTGTGAGTCAGTTCAGGGAACAGCCTTGGTTATTAGCTGAGCTAAATTACTCACCCACTCTCAGTAGTGTATGCAAGGGTTGCAGATAGTATAACACAAGACATGGATCTTGAATAGACCTGTAAGTACAAGCAAGACCTCAGGGCTGTCAGAAACCATATGACTATCTGCTCTAAATGAAAGGCACTATATCTTTTCACCTTGTGTATCTCAACCATAAAGACAGCCATATAAGTATGCATGTATCCTAAGGGGAAGGTGGTAGAAGAAGCATATGGCAACTGTCAGTTGTGTTGCTTGGTACGCTCCTAATGATGAGGAGAACATGCAGATAACAGGAAATGGTATATATCAGAAGGCTAGGATTTGGGCTTCAAGCTGGGGAAATTAGCTGAATTTAAGCATTTAGTTTAAAATGTAACCTGGATCAGAATGGCACCTTTATGGTTCAGTTACCTGTGTACACAGTACTCTGTGCTAAGCTGCATATCCACAACGTGTGTATGAACAAACTACCTTCTGGCTTGTTGTCCAGTTTTTCTGTAGAATCAAAGAGTTCAGTCTGGCACTCTCAGTCATTTTTTCCTCCTCCTAACCACATCAAGAGCATTCCGAGCATTTTCCCTAGGAGTTTACAATCATTTCAATCATAACTTGAATAAAAAATGTTGGCATTTGTCGACAGGTTTATAAAATCTTCACCTGGAATCTCTCTTTTCTTGCTAATAAAAAACACCTGACTGCAGAAAAGCATTAATTGACATAAAAGTGCTGGCAACACAGCATGCAAACAGCAGATTTGATCTTGAGAACTGTGCCCATACCATGGCTTTACTACTTTGGTTTTGTACACTAAATAGCTAAACACAGTTGGCTACATGAGGTTGTCCCTTCTGCTAGAGACCGCCAAGGAGATAGGGTGTGAAGGGGGCTGCCAACATCCTCCCTCTGTGGGAATAAAGGAGAAGGAGCAGTGAATGAAAATGGAAAAGAATGAGCAGGAAGGGAAAAGAGAAGATGAAGACATGTGGAAGTTGCCCCAACACAAAGTGGGAGATAATGGCATTTGTTTGGAGAGCGCCACTCCACACCTGGTAAGAACAGGGAGCTTCTGCAAAATTTGTTCTGTATTCCAAGAAACACAAACGTATTGAATCAGGCACTGATAATGGTGATGTCAGTGTGTATAATTTTATTACCCTATTCTATCATCCTAAGAGTAACTGCTGAAAGTTGTTGCAGTTTGTTTTTGGAAACAGAACCACCTCTAGAGAGACATCTGTACATTTCCAGTGCCAAATCCCAAAGACACATTGCCCCTCCTTATGTAAATGCATAGATCACACCTCAGAGAAGGCTGAATTAAGCTCTTTTGCTAATTGCTAGTTGGTAATTAATCAGCTGTGACACCTTCATTTCTGAAGAAGCGGAACAGGAATCCTTGGGGTAGGGGCTTGTTATTCCAGCAGCATTCAGAGATGTTAATGGAGAGGTGCAGAGATGTTTTATTAACTCAGAATAACAGCTGCACCAAAAAGGTTTAATTAACTTTCTTCAACCATACAAACATTTCAAGTTGAGACTGCTAAAGTCAGTGAAGAGATTTAGGCCTATCACCAAAGCTACAGCTGGAAACCCTCAGATACAGTCAGTTTCTAAGGTATTGGTGAGATAGGATAAGGCAGGAGGGAACTCAGGAGGAGTTATCTGCTGTTATTTAAACTAAAAACGCAGGAAAAATCCAGGCAGTAGAATGTGATTTGGGACAATAGCCGCTTCCTGAGCTGTGTGCTGTGTGCAGTCCTGCCTCTGGTGACGTGACCTGCTCTTCCTGGACTGGTATGTGTTTGAGAAGGGCTGCAGAAGTGAGGTTGTATTTCAAAAGGATTTGTGGTAGCAAGCACAAGTTCATGTGCACACCTAACCCACCCAAAGTGAACTGCACTTCAGAGGTAACCTCTGAGTGGTGGAAAAGTGTCAGATTGGCCAGCATTTATAGGGAAATGTGAAAGGGGCTCTGAATACAACCCTCGGTCTGTTAGGGAGGTTTGCAATGCCAGTAGACCATAAGCTTTGCAGTGCAGAACATGCCCAGCCCAGTCCTGCTCCCTCACCCTCCTTCCTGCGTGGCCCCCTTCCCAAGAAAAAAAAAACCACAACATCAATCAGTCCACCTGTAGTTGGCAACACATAACCCAAACACCTGCATGCCAGGTGCAGCTGGATGTTTTCTTCTATTGACCCAGCATAGTGCAAGCTGCATACTGATTGTTTGATCAAGGTGGTTTGGGAGAAGGAAGCATTGGAGAATAATTTGCAGCAAAATTAAGAAGCTGTGCTTTTCCCTGGCTGCCTTAATTTCCCTCCTCTCTTTAAAATTCTCCTTACTTTTTAACAACACTTGCTTTGGGTATGTGCTTGTGGTGAACCTAGGGAATCTGTTTTGTTAAAACAAGGCATGTGTGCCTGCCAGCCAGATTTTCCTCTGCCAGCATAAAATCAGATGCATATTACAATCTCTTCTAGATAAAGAAGAGTTTTTGGAAGCGGAGTGTGATTAAGAGTAACAGGAATATATTCCCCACACAGATAAACAAGTCATACAAAGTGACATCTGAGGGAACCGGAGGAAGGCAACAGAACAGTGAAAGTGTGCAAAGGAAATGGGTCCTTCAGTGGAGCCTTGGAAGTGAGAATGTAGATGAAAAAGTAGCTGGACAAAGGAAAAGGCAGAAGATCAGTGGAATGGGGTATGTCTGTCGGTGCAGTAAAGATATGGATGAAAAGAGTGATGGGCCATATCGGGGGGCTTCTGAAGGAAAGAAAATGACAATAACGAGAAGAACAGTACACGGAGATCTGTAAAGTAAAAGCTATAATGACATGGCATGAAAAGGATACTCTGAGGAAGTGGTTGGCCTAAACAACCTTTTGAACTCCCTTCTGACCTGAATGGTTCTGTGGAAGCAAGCAAGCCTACAAGCAATTAATACATTAGTGGATTATTATCATTGTATTTGTGTTTCAGTAATACTTGGAAGTTTCATGGCATCAAACACCACTGTTGCAGGGTGCAGCACATGCAGATAGGCTTATGCCCTATGCAGAACATACACCTATGTAATTCTTCTTACTTCTTGTTTTATACTTCTACTTTGTCTCACTAAGTTTGAAGGACATTAATATCTTTGGCTGTTTGTGATACTGTAGTCAAGCAAAAAGAGTATGACAAAAATAGTAGAAATTGTGTCCCTAAGACAGTAAGCAAAGAAATCAACCTTCCCTTGAGTAAAAAACTCAGTGGGCAGTTTTCCAAAGTGTCGGGAAAAATTGTCCCAGTCAGGGAAAAAATTTTCAGAGTTCAGCAAAGTGTCACCTAAATAGACTAGCCAGATGTTTAAGTGTGCACCTATTTGGCAATTTTGTTTAGCTATTTAAATAAGAAATCCTGTTTCTGAAAGCCTGTCCCCTCGTGGTTCCTGAGAATTGGCTTATCTGAAAAAAAAAAAAAAATAGTCCCCTGAAAAAAAAAATTAATGTGTGATCAGATCTGGACAGTACAAAAAAACCCACAAAACCCCCAACAAACCAACCTTGTTGGGGTTCTATTTCTTCTGCAATAGAAAATGGTACAGTAAATTCTTCATTCCCTCAGTCTTATTGAGACAGTACTTTTGTTGGAGAAGGATGAAGTGATTGGCATTGATTTTTGTAGTATCACACTTGCACATATTTTTTCTGGCATGTGGAAATGTGGCATATGAACCTTTTGCCTGTGGAAAACCCAGGCTCCTGATCCTCTTTTCAGTCTCCTCTCTATAGTTTCATGAAATTGTAATGGGATGGCTACTGAACCGGTGTAAACAGTCATGGTTCTGTTCAGGGCACTGAACATAGATCACGCCTTGCCGCCAAGTATCTGCTCCTAACTTTCCATGCATGGAAGCTCTTCCTCACAGCTAATTGTTGGCAGTGTCTTTGTGGATTCAAGAGGGACAAAAGACCTCTCCCCAAGTACTTCAGCATAGAGTTGAACTGTGTTGTAATTTTATGTCTGCTTTTCTAGTCTTTTTTTGAGTGGTGTCTATAACTGTTCTTTCCTAGAAGCAAAAATCACTGAACTCCTATGGGAAAAGGCTCGGGCTTCTCAAAATACATTTGGGAGCTTTGAGATGCTTAAGGCTTCAGCATTCCCAAAGATTAATGGCTATTTCTGTGGTTTTCAGCATACTTCCAAAGCAACAGGAATTGAATCATCTAGAAAGTGACCAGCCAAAAAATCTAGAGCATGGTGGAAAGGTCCCTAAAATATCTGGTGTTGAGAGTAGTTGTTTGGCTTTTCTGGCATCACTTAAATAAGATGGTTCTCATTATAATCTCCTTCTACTCTGATATTAGGTGGCTGCCTTTCACATGGGCTGTGCCAACTCACCTAATTTTGAATCCCAAGATACTTGGTGATTTGTTTAGATCCTCTATTGCAGTATTAGAATATATGATAATATTAAAATTCATGCATCTTGTTTTAAAGTAAGTTTCTAGATCCCATGTGTGTGAAAGAAAATCTTCAAAATGTGGCGCAGGTATGCCTGAGAGGTTCAGAAACCAACGGGCAAAGGAAAAGAATCACATGCCTTTGTATGTCGTCACATAATTTCTAAGTTAAACACACATAAAGTTCCCCTCATTCCTCTTGCTCGCTCTCTCCAGATCACTTCATGTTCAGCTGATGGATCTGTTTGTTTATTCACCTTTCCAGCACACATCACTCACAAGTGTGTTGGTGGTTCCTGTTAGAGAAATGAGCACTACCAAACATGTTATTGCTGTTGCTTATCACCTGAAAAGGACAACCAGAAATTGTTCTGTGGTCATTTGGGCGTTATGCAATGGGGCTGAATGTGTCTTTGTTCCAATTACCAAAAGCACTAAAATACTACTTTCTGAGGGCTGAAGAACAAAATACTGCCCTTGGAAACATGCATCTGTCTAAATCTTGAAGCCTTTCTCATTGCATCCAGTTCTGAAGGAATATTTTTAGCTGTCAAATTTAGCCTTTCAGAATGTCTTGTGGTTTCTTCCAGGATGGAGCTCAATAAATCACTCTCTTCACAAACAACCAAAGTGTGGTTCAGTGTTTCAGCTCTCCTGCAGAGTTCAGAAGTTCAGAGCACAAAAGCCCATCTCAGTGTCCATCTTCCCATACACAACCATGGATGGGGTCTAGGCCATGAATACTTGTGAGGGTCCATGCCAGTACAGCTCTCTGCAGCAGCTTTAAAGCAGAGGAGCCGATGTTTATGTCCCTTGTGTCTCTGACACCTCTGTTTAGACGCGGGCAGAAGCCAGTCCCAAAAGGAGCATGTGTGCTTACACACATGCACACCCACCTGCCCCCCCATGCACACACACGCACCAGGGTCATCCAAGCTTGTGAACGTTTTTCTCTGCTGCCTTAATTAAATCAATATTGTTTATTACGTGCGTCTGTTTTCTTTCTTTCAACACCTCTGTTTTTAGGTTATAATTCCTTTATATCTTCATTGTTTTTTAGTAATTGGACAAAGTGTTTCCCAGCTTAACTTTTTAGCAAATGGCAAGAATCCCAGCAGCCATGTCATGGGGCCAGCATTTCAGTATTTCCAGAGCCACACATTTGTCCAGGATATTTATGTCATATTTAGCTTAGTTACTAGAAGCAGAATTTTAAAAGTGGAACAAAATTACACTTTTTTCTTTTAAGTGTAGATGTGCTGCTTATAAATCTGGGATCAGTACCTCAACATCTATGAGTTTGACTCCATAGCTATGGGCTTAGACTGAGGCCCTGGGCCTGGCTGTGGCAGCTGAACCTTGGCTATAGCCAGTGGGTCTGGCCTTGGGGGGGCTTCTCATACATGGCAGTAGCAGTTCAGCATCAAATCCCTCTCCCCAGAATCCCAGGTGTAGAAACAATGCCTGACCAAAATGTGACACAGGTGGGAGAAGCCCCCAAAACCTTTCCTTGCACCTACATGCCCAGGCTCAGCCAAGGGCTATAAACTAGCACTTATGCTGCTGTAGCTTCAGCTACCTCTACTGTGTCTGGGTAGGAAAAAGAGGGTTTCTTGGGTCCCCCTTTATTTTTGAACCCAAGGGAAAAATAAAATCAAACCTGTGTAATAATCTTTTTGTATCACTTTACTTGGTGATGTGTGAATAGTTTACAGAGATAAGTGGCTTCTGACTAGATTTGAAACTGAGGTTTTAAAATCACTTGGTAAAGCAGGACTCCTATACGTCTTTGCAGATACCAGGCATGGAGGCTAATGTGTGAATCCTGCAAGTTTCTGACAACCGTTGCTTCTCACTAACAGGGCTTGAAATCTGCTTGATAGGATCAGGCCCCAGAAAATTCCAGTACAGCCATCTTAGCAGCATCTGTAAGTATATATGCAGTGTGTGCACTCAAATCCTTGCTGCCCCTTTGTTGTTTTGCCAAAATTCAACCTTTGTACAAAACCAGGTGTATTTTGCTGATGTTTCTTACAAGTCTCTATAATCCCTGTACATTTGGATGATTCTCAGTGGAACTGTACCTGCAAGACTACATGTGATTTTACATCACTGACATTTTTACTTGTTAGGATCACCTACCACAACAATTAAAAATAGTTCTGCCTTGCTCTCTTGAGGGAGCTTTGGGTACATTCACAGTCAACCTGAAAAACACAGCCTGAATTAAAAGTGATTTTTGTATGGGCACTTCTTGCAGAATCAGCTTTTAGGTGGATATCCAGCTTTGCACATACAGTTTTAGATACAGTAAATGTATTTGCAAATTTCCTCATATCCTTTTTATCAAGAGTAAATATTGCTGAAATGCATGGATTCCTGCTATCAAAATAATGATGAACTGCAAGAAGGTGAAGGTTTCACTCACAAAATGAAATCACGAAGGAGAAAATGATGCTTAAATTAAGACTAAGGCTACAGCTGGGGAACTGATGGACTTGTGAGGTTTTCAGAGCTTCAGGGCTGGGTACCTGCCGAGGTAGCATCTTGACTCTGTTGCACTGCGGCGGTGCTGTATGCCAGCTCCCCCACTGTGGCATAATTTCCAAGAAAGAAATCCTGGGCCTGTGGGCTGTAAAGGTTTTAGAGTAAGCTCTGGTCAGAGACCCAGGCTGGACAATTTGGGACCAAGAACCTATGCACTATTTGTTCTCTGAGGGAAAAACATAGAGAAAGCTCAGTTTAGTCATAGGTTTTGAAATGTAAGACTTGACAGCATCTGGGTGCCTAAATCCTCCTGACACATGGATCTGGCTCTACCTGACTTTCTGGCTTTCCATTTTCCCTGGTAGATTGAGGTACTCCTCTGCTCATGTTCACAACTTTTCCAGTCTCATGAGGATGGTGCAGCTTTGCTCTATGCTTATGTCTGCATCTGAACAGGATCCTCAAAACAGACACTTCAGCTAAGCTCTTTGGGAATACTGTGTTGCTCAGAAAATGCCCATGGAAGCTACTACTTTTAATGCAGCAACGGGAAAATTCCTCTCCCTTGATTTCATGTTTGCTTTCTACTTCCATTTTGCAATAATGTAATAGGGATAACGTTCACACAAGAAGTTCAGTTTTAATCCTTTCAGTCTCCCCCCATTACACAGCTTACGAGGGTATCTTACTGACCAGGCCAAGCTGGACACAATTCCTTCATCTTGTCCTGAAGCTGTGTCAATATGACAAAATTTTACTAGACCAGCATGACAGGTTGATTTTGTGACTTGAGGTGATCATAAAGGAGAGTGGAGCCATAGATTTTTGTCTGGTTCCAGGGACTTCTACTGTGTTTTACATCAAACAAGTATTAGATAAAGGCAGAAATCATTCAGGGGAGATTGATGACTAGTTTTAGGTTGCTCTTAACTCAGTTCATTGACATTGAACAGATCACTACCTAAAGTACTTCAGTTTCTGATCCCATTTTATTTAGCTTGCTCTGTTGAAAGCTGCTATGTATTGTCCATCACTTGGGAATTATGTTATGAAGGCCATAAACCTAAAAGACATTGCGTCTCCTAGGTTTTAAATACTTACCTCTTTTATTAGATATCCTTCTTGATCCCTTCTGCCCAGCTTTGACAAAATCTGTATTATTGGCATAACTTTATGTAGGGACAATATTTGTAGTATTAATATTTAAAACATTCAAAGCCTTAGCTGGTGTAAAGTTGCAAAGCAGCACTGGCATGAGGACTGGGCCATGGAGATAAAGGGGAAAGAAGTAGTTAGGCCAAGAGGCTTTGAGGTTACTCCTACTTTTATCTTTCCTCATACCTTGCTTAATTTCCTTGAGGAAGACTGTTTCTATCTGGACTTCTGTTTAGTCATCCATTAAAGATGATGAGACTTGTTGTACAGGGGTGTTGTGAGGCTTAATGAGTGTTCACTGGAAGTCCTCCACTCCAAGAATGTTGAAAGGGGACATGAAGTGTTTGTCATAGAAGTTAAGACAAAGCTATTTCCTTTCTGTCTCTCTCTCCTTCATGTTCCTGCTCATTTTTTACTCTGGTTCAGGCTCTGCAGGAAGCCAAGCATACTAGTTAAGACAGAAGAAAACTAATATAATAAAGCAAATAACATCTACTGTATTTCTGAGTTGAACTGGCTTACTGGGCAGTTAAAGTAAGGCAGCAAAGGCAACAGGTGGGACTCCACAGCTAGGAGTCAGAGTGGGAAGAGGAATGAGTTGGGAAGGAGAGAAGGTGGAGTGGGGCCTTCCTGATGTTATCTATCCTCATACTGGCTATAAGATATTAGACCTAGTCCAAATATAGCAAAAAGATAATTTCAGACTTGCCTTCTGGGTGTTTCTTCCAACTTTGTCTGCAGTGTCTTGCTATTTGGCCATTCTCAGAGAGAGACACTACATTAGAAAAGTTAAGCATCATTCTGGAAAGTATGAACAGATGTATAGACTACCAGACAAATGAAATAATCTTTTCTCACTACTCAACACTGGTAAAAGCCCTAATCCCACACTTCAAGATGGACAAACCAGATAAAGTGGAAAGAAAGGCAAGGAGAATATTAGAGGTCTAGAACTAAGAATGAAGAGGAAACTTTGGAAGGATTGGGTTGGATAATCTAGAAATCTTATAATGTTCTCCAAAGATGCAAAAGGCAAAAAGAAAGGGAACAATCTGGCCCCATTTCTCCTGTGGATAGGACAGAAAATTGACTAAATTATCAGGAAAAATATTTAGGTTAGAGATTAAGGAATAGGTTTGAATTGTGAGGACAGTTGAGCCTGTGGGCATGTTGCTCAAGGACACTGTGGATTCTCTTCATTTAAATGTGTTAAAGAACAGGTTAGATTAACACTTCTCATTTGCAGTGCATCCCAGGTGGAACATGCACAAAAGGCAGACAATGTTGTATTGATAGTTAGAACTGATGACTCCTTGCTTTATATTTCATCTTCCTCCCTCTTGTTCATTTATTCTAGTGCACCCAGAGATCAGTTAAACATTCAATCTTTTTGGCATTGTGCTTCTTTTTAGATCAGTCAAAAGAAATTGTTCTCCCAGAGGATAATTTACAGAACTGCAGAATCACAGAACACATCAGGTTGGAAGGGTCCTCAGGCGATCTGTAGTCCAAACTCCTGCTCACAGGAGATCAAGGTCAGCTATGAGGTCAGACCTGGGTTTCATCCAGCTGAAAACCTTCAAGGATGAAGACTGCACAACCTCTCTGGGCAACCTGTTCTGCATCTTGAATGTTGAAGTTTTTCTTCTGCTGGCCCCAACACTGGATGCGCTTTTCTATATGGTGTCTAAGAAGGGCTGAGTATAGGGAAATAATCCCTTCCCTCACTAACTGGCTATGGACCTGTTCATAAAGCCCAGGATGCTGTTGCTGATCTCCTTGATGTCTTTGCTGCCAGAGCACCCTGCTTGTGTTCTGCCAAGGCCCTCATTCCCCTTTCAGCACAGCTGCTTCCCAGCCTGTCCCCAGCCTGTAGTGTTGCAAGGGGGTCCTCCTTCTGTGATGTGGGAGTCTGTATATGCCCTCCTTGAATTTCATAAAGTTAATTTTGGCCCATTCCTCCAGCCCATCTCTGTCCTTATAAATGGCAGCCCTGCCCTCAAGCCTATCAACTGTTTCCCCTGGCTTTAGTGTCATCTGCAGGCTTGATGAAGGTGCACTCCGTCACCCGCTCCAGGTCACTGGCTAAGATGTTAAACAGAATACAACTTCCAAATAATATATTCCTTCTAGTCTCCTATAATCAGGACCACCTTGTAGTCAGTACATTTGTTTCCAGTAAGAATAGGTGCTGGTTAAGAAGTGTCTATTGTACTCCAGGCAGGTGGCAGCTGTGGAAAAATAAGAATCTTTTACTATTTAACCAGCTATATTAAAACTATGGAAAAATGGCTGACCAAAGCAATCAGTCTCTGTGGTGGCCTGGTAAACAGAACACGTACATTCTGACTTGCATCTACACTGTGCGTTATTCTTTCTTGTGATATTACTTAACGTTGCCAATTAGGAGGTAGTTTTCTTATATTACGTCACTAAAGAATGCACTGCTTGATCAATTATCCCTGAGTGAACTGAAATACAATAGCTGATAACCCACGTTTTTATTTTGTGACATTTATTTAATTTTGTGTGCATGTGTCTGTAGGCACATTATGGTAGAAAGCCTTTAATGAGAACAGTTTGTTGATCCTCTGAATTCTGCATGTACTTGCTTGTTCTTATTAAGCAGGCATTCTGGTCTACAGAAACAATCGAAACCACCTGCATTTCCTTTGAACCAGAGCCTTGCTTTCAACTGAGCATCCTAGTGTTGTAATACCTCATCATACGCACAGTAGGAAAAAGCACTTACACATTTCACTCCCTCTGTGTGTATCCAGTGAAAATTTGCCAGGCACGTAATCATGCGTGTGTCATTACAAGAGAGCAAAACTGGTTTAGTCAGTCTTTATTTATTTTTAAATGAGGTGCTCAAACTGCGAGGCAGGGCCTGGGCGTGGGGCAAAGAGCTGTGCAGCCGTGTGAGTGAACTGTGTAGCTCCATGCTGGCCAGTAAGTAAGTCCCCTTGGCATGGGCCAGACCTGATCAGAAATATATGAGGCTCTGGAATCCAGATAGCCATACTGAGCCAGTGCAACACTTGTACTGGTTAGCCCTGGTAAAAGTCTAAACCCTGCCAGACTTGGGTTGAGCTTCCCAGCACCACATCTGTTCTGCAGCAAAAATGTGCCTGAGAAATCTGAGTTTCCAGTGACTATTGTGGAGCCTCAAGGGGTTTCCAGTATCTTGGGGCACTTAATGCTTAACAGGGAATTACCAACTGCCCATGGGAGCTCTAAAGTACAAGGGAAGGAACGCGTAGTGCTTAGATTGTGGGCTTTGCCTATTGAATTGATCCTATGAGTTTGCTGTCTTTCTCCTCCATGCCCTAAAAAAATAAATATATTTAAAAGCACATTTTCAATCTCACTTCAAGGGCATAAAGAAAAAAGCACTTCTTCTTGTCAGAGGAGTCCAGGAAGAATATATGTAATATGCTGGGACTAGAAAAAATAAATATTTGTATCCTTAGAAATTATAAGACATGCTTAATGACAGTGATGAGTTTTATAAGGCAATGCAAGTAAGTAATGACTAAAATACAGATGGATTAATTCAAAGATTGTATAAAAAATTTGGGCCTGATTGTGGCCTCACTCTCAGTTTACTCTAGCACGTCATGACAGCCTGAAGTAAAAAACCTAGTGTTTTAGTAGTAGTGTGGGGTGCCCTTGCCCTTGTTACTCACACAGTGGGTTGTGGAAGTGCAAGGGAGTTTAAATACTACTTTTGTTCACTACTGAGTTTTTTTCTAGATTAGTTTTCATCTTTTAACTCTCAGGCACCACAGAGTTCTGTGTTGTCTTGTTTTCCAGTACACAAGGGAATGACTAAGTTTCATGGACAGAGGTCTCTTCAGAGACAGTCAGATAAGATTTTAAAGAATAATTAGGTTCTTAAACATGATTGGAAAACATGTTCTGGACTATTCTGTGCTTGATTCTGTCTCAACTATTGAAAACATCTCCTTATGTGCAACTTCTGGCAAAGTTGATAATGAGAGCAGATTCAAAATCTCTCTGGTGGGTCTTAACTGCTTCTTGCTGATACGTGCGTACGCACAGAAGAACAGCTTCACCACTGTATTACACCTTGAATAACCATTTATGCTGGAGCACAGGTGACTAGATGTGTTAGAAGTTTTCACCTGTTCAAGTTGTGGAAATTTCTGATACAGCTATGCATTGTTGTCCCTTTCAACAGGTGTGACTACGAGGTTATCATCAGTAGTAGGAATTTTGGTTTTGTCCAGCTGACTGGCATAATTGAGGGTAAAAAGAGGTAATGAGCTTCATGTACTTTTAATTTGGTAATACAGTGTTTTTCTATTTCTCATTACTCAGCCTCACATCAGGGAGAATTTATCCATTTATTTATGACTAGATTGACCTCTACTTAATCTTTGATCCATGATTCCTAAAGTCTCTAATCTTTTTTTGTTCTAATGATTTGGTTCTGTTATCACAACGTCTTTGAAACCCTGACTCTGAATTCATCTGGGCTGCACTGGCAGCTCTGGGTGATGATGGTGGTAGTGGTGTCATTGATTAGCTGCAGGCTTCTCTATCCTGAACTCAGCTAATAAGAATTTCTTGATTTCAGCATATGTCTCTGCTCCTTTGCCAAATGGGGAGTTTTTGGACTAGTGATGTGAAAGTCTAGAAACTTGCCACTTAGTCCACCACCTGGGGAGCTTCTCTGATCGTGTTAAAGCAGTTCACCAGAGTGCAATTTTATGAAATGCTATTTTCAATGTGCTCTTTCTGTCCTATCAGTAAGAAAAGTGTTTTAAATTCCATTTTAAAAAGTAGATAATGATCCAAATACAGGCATTATGAATGTCTTTTTATGTGTGTTCACATGCACCCCCACTAACATAGAAGCAGTTCTGTTACTACATAGTGTCTAGATGATGCACCAACCCCTGTGCAGTCTAGGCTCCTGATCCTGAGTAGTCTAGATAAGGGGACCCAAAGTAGCCTTTTGCCTTACCTGGAGACCTCAGTTCTGTTCCCTACCCTCAGCACAGATTTACCTGTAACCTGGCTCAAGTAAATTGAATTTCAGTGCTTCAGTTCCTACTGCTGAAAAAATGAGGGTCATGGCACCTGGCAGAGGAACTAGATGTAGGAACCCATTAAAGATACCCACAGATAATGTGGTAAGAGCAGTTAGGGAGGTGCCCAAGAGAAGAATCTCTGGGAAAATACAGTTCAGAGAGGCAGAATAGCCATGCTCTTCCCCTCCAACCATCCATTTCAACTTGCCGCTTCCTCCAGCAGTTTTTGCTTGTTCTTATTCAGAAAGGATTGGATTTAAGCACAAACTTTGGATGAAATAACCAAAATAGTTGTATAAAATCCATAACAATTCATAGCCTTATAAAGATAAATAGCTCTATTGTCAGCAGTGTCAAAGCCAAAGCCTGCAGAAATAAAAGAGATGCTACTATTGCCCTGAGGTGAATAAAGCTGCAGGAAAGTGGTAGTACTGCCACAAATACAGAAATCAGGTACAGAGAGGAGGTCTGGATTTAGGTATTGCTGAGCACTTTCTGTAGTTGAGACTGCTTAACCCTTTATGCTTTCAGGCCTCTAGCTGAATTGTTAGAGGCTTGCCTCCTTTCTGAGAAAAAGAAATCCAGCCTAAAGGTCTTCTACATGCTGTATAAAATTTAGTTCAAAGGATGAGACAAAATGAGTGAATAATTTAGCGGGCCACGTGACCAAACTAAGATAAGCACAATGTAGACATCTGAAGTTAAGGGAGGTTCATCCGGCCTTGGGATTCAAGATATGAAGCTGCTTTCCGAAATGTTTTTAAGAAGATCAGGCACAGGGATTCCTAAATTGATACAAGCAAATAGAAAAATAACACGTGATATATGCACCAAGGTACAATATGGTGGGCCTTTACTTAATTTTTAAATGCTCTTCTAGGCAATAACAGGCAATGTGCTGAAAATATGGCCTGACATAAGGATCGTTCCATTTTACAAGCCCACTTAAAATTTCTATCTTTATAGTGTACTTTAAAAGAAGCAGTAATCTTAATCCCTACAATCTTGACCTCAAATTACATTTTAGTGTTTTCTCCATAGCAAAAGAGATGTGATGCAGATGGCATTACCTCATGTAAATCCTGATGGCAAATTATGTTCCATCACTACATGCATGGCATTACTGCACACTTACTCTGGAAAATGCACAATACATCTTTTAGTGGAAATCTCTCTTCTTGAAAAGAATCTGAAATCTGAGATAGGAAACCAGATAGGCCAAGAACCCCTATATTTTATGGAAATCTCACAGCGAGTGTGTATTTAGACATTTAGGTGTGATCTTTAGACAATGTAAGACTGGCAAAACTGAGATATAGCCTCCTCAATTTGAAAATCTGGCCCATTCTATTTTATTTTCTTTTGTGGTTAACAGCATTGGATTACTACTCAGGAAATGTGAGTTCAATGGTGAATTCTGCTACAAGCACGGTGCAGCCATGGGCAATTCAGAGTTGCCTTTGCTTTCCTGTGCAAAGCGTAGACAATGTGCTTCTCTGTTTTACCTGTGTGCCCCTGGGTGTGCTGCTATAGCGGTAGGATCAGTATGGGTGTCCAGAAGGATCACACACATCTGTTTAAGGGTTGGTATTTTCATTTTCTGACATTTTTAAGATGTTTGCTTTGTAGATTTCACTTACATCTAGGAGTGCCTTAGAACAAAAGCCTAGGAACTCCCGGTTATCTGGATGGAAACAAACATCTTGAAAATTAACTGTTAGGGTTTGGTTGGTGGCGTGTTTTTTTTTTTTTTTTTTCTGAGGCAAAAAGTTCTAATGATGGAAAACACCAAACTTTGGTCAAATAAGAAAAATAACCTCTTTGAGGCAAGCCTCTTTCCCATAAATCGAAACCTCTGAATGAAGTGCCTGCCAAAGAACGCTCTCTTCCTGGAACACAGGGAGCAGTAAGCCAGCAACTTGCTTTGAATGTGTTGAACCAATTTTTACAGCTATATCTGACTTCTAGACTGACCCTGAGCTTGCCTTTTTTCTTTTCCTTGCAAATACTACTACTGCTTTTTCCAATTCATTGATATATTCCTTAAGGATTGCACATAAACTTGGAGATTTCTGGAAGAAAATATCTCAAATATGAAGCTGATCATAAAGCTACCAAACCCCTAATAATACTCCCTGCCCATTCTTGTGGTATAAAAATATACCTAATGTTAGTCCAGTGAACAGCAAGTAAGACTCTGGAGGGCTCTCTGGAAGTCTGTTTTGGCTATAGTATTACTTTTCCCTGTTCAACTTTGTAAACCTGTAATTGGCAATAAAAGAGACCGCACTTTTGCTTTTTTAACTAATATTTATTTAAACCTTACCATAAGGTGCACATAGTGGTTTCTTTTGTTTCCAGCAGGATAAAATTCATAAGCAGAGACCAATTTATCATTTAAAAATTATTTAGTATTTTTAACCTAAAATGTCCAGCTTCACAATGTGTTTTTAAGTGACCTAGCCAGCTTTTTTTTTTTTTCACAGCCTTTCAGTGCTCTCTTGTACATGCAGGCTACTGTGTGGGATCTCATGCTGGAACTAGAGACCAATTTGGATAAAGACAGAGGACCTGTTCTCATAGTGTGTATCTGTGCTAGAGTCAGCTAGGCAAAGGTGCCTGATCCTGATTATGCTGCCACAAATCTGGAGTTACTTCATATGATTATTTCAAATATGCAGCTACTTCCATACAGATATAGACCTAGTAGGGTATAGTGTTTGGATCAATGTATCTATATATGCCAATCATGCATGTTTTTAAAGCGGCTGTCTTCCCTTTGAGATTAACAGGGATTATGCCTTCTATTTTTACAGAAGTGGCAAGAAGAGAGCTCTTCTAAGGTAAATTAAATATAAAGACAGACACCTGATTGAAAAGACAAAGGGTAAATATTTTTGTAGAGATGCTCACAGCATTTAGTGAAAGAGCAATATTTGTAGTCAAGGTGAAAACTCTTAACACTTCAAGTAATTTGTTTTTTGTTGGACAATGGTCTTGTCTGTCTGCTTCAGTTTTAAGAAAAAAAAATTTTGGGGAGATGTCATATGCATGGATTTTAGGTTTGCATGTATTTTAAATGTTAAGGGAAAATAATTTTCATGTCATCCACCTATCCAAGATGCCTAATCTTATAATTATTCTGCATTTTACCTAGTGTAAAAGGCTAATGCTATATGAAAAGGACAATAATTATAAGTAGCAAATGCATCCACAGCCAGGAGGCAAGACTAGGCAAAGTACCATGGTGTACTTGCTGTGTTCTCCATACACTTTCTGAAATGCCCACTACCATTTGCCTTCAAAGTCAGGACACTAGGCTAGATGCATCTTTAACTTGACCCCGTTACAAGAGTTCCTGTGTTTTATGTTACGAAGCAAGGAACATCTGGAAATAAAAGCGTTGTCTGAGGCTGGGCTGAGATTCTTGGTTGCCTTTTAAAAAAAATATCATGTTGATTGTTTTCATCATATAAATATGAACAGCAGGAAAAATCTGTCAGGGTTTGATGAGATGTTGTGTCATAGCAGATAAAGTTTTTCTCAGCTCTGATTTCAGACTTTAATAGTGAAACCATCTGTTGAGGAGCTCATTTGTTTTGTTTTATTTATCACAGCGGATTATCTCTTCAGATAATATTTCACAGGATCCAAGGGAAAAGCAGTGATAGATTTGGCTGTTGAATTCATCAGCTAAAACTAAGCACAGGCTCATTTGTTGTGTTACAAGTGTCATTTAGGAGACTTGGACCATCAGTGTAGCAGAAACCCAAGGGAGCGTAATGACTGCCTTCTTAGCTGGCACTGACACTCAGAGACACAACTAAAGACTTCCAGAGGCAAAATATGAGGTTAGCATGTGATGAAGAGCCAAGGCACCCTAGCTGAGCAGGCTCCCACTAGCTGTGGGTAGCACACTGCGAAAGGCTTGTAACGTGTGTGCCATTGCATTACATAATGGGAAGTGCTTTGGTTTAGACGCAGAATATTACTGCACTCTGTAATCATATTCTTCTCGTCTGTGTTCAGGGACAGCTTTGAACTTGCTGATTGCTTTGGCAGGAGTAAATAAGAGAGAAAAGAAGGGATTACAGAGCGACTCTGCCATTATGGTGGTAAGCACCTTTCCTAGTCGTGGGAGGCTGACATTCCCCCAACATCTGGAGATCATCCCTCACATCTGGTGGTTGCTGGCTCTCCTCTGCTGTAGCAGCGTTTCCTCAGCTCTTTGGCACAGCAGGTGCTCCCAGTGGGAGTCTGCCTCTCTTCTTGCTGTGTCCCCTCGGCTTTCTGCCTGCTGCCCCTAGCTCAGCACAGGAGGGACGGGGCAGAGAGAAAGGGTCTGCTGACACAAATCCTGTGGCTGCAAGCCTTGGGGCATTGAGCATGCAGGGGCTGGTGGTGCCCAGGTCAGTGCTGGCTCAGAGATCTGTCCTCCAAGACACTGCATGTGCAACAGCCAGTGCATCACCTCTGCCATCAAGGGATAGCATGGGAGTGAGCCCCTTGGCTTTGTGAGTGGGCTCAGGAGGCAATTTTCTCTTGCTTTTGAAGTGAGTGCATGTGCAACATAGATAAAGGTATTTAGAGTCTATTCGATACCTTAAGATACAAACAAAGGGATACAAGCAGGCTGGAGCTGTGTAAGAAACTCATCTTTTGGTGCACTATGGGTGTGACCAACAAAATTTTCATGTATCCTAGAGCAACAAGGGAAAAGCCTACATGCCTGGAAAAGCTGAGATGGGCAGGATCCTCCAAGGGTGACAGACAGGGGGTCCCACTGCTCTGCTCTCCCACTAGCTCAGCCATTTCAGCCCTTGTTCCTGATCACATGAGCATAGACTCAGCTAGGGGGGCTGCACTGGGTTGGCAACCCCTTGTGTCAGACAAAGCAAAGAGAGGTGGGAGAATCCAGAGAGGCATAGCCTTGCATGTCCTGGGAGCATGTGTGGTCAGAGGACCTCCCACCATGGGGGTCTCTTTCTGTTGAATTTTTCACCAATTTCATGAAGTGTGGGGCCAGGTTTCTGAGAGGCAGCTGCACTTTTTGTGTCCCCCAGCATTTTTGTGTCTGTGTCATTTTGTTACATGTTATGATTATTTTAATCTGTTGCCTGGAATATACAAGTGTAACTTCTCTTTCTCTTGGGCTTGCCCAACATGGACCTCTTAATTAACATCTGCCTCCTTGACTAACAAAGTCCTTGTTCCAAGTCTTTAAATGATATCTCAGGGAATTTCAGTGTTTTGGACGAGATCTCTTTCATACTGTTTATCTGTGTTTTCTATTTCTTCACTTGTGTGCCATTCTCTTCTATTTATTTTAGCTATCCTCAGGCACCATAATTTTGCTATAACTGATATTCAGTAGTTTTCTGATCCAAGGCTTTAAGTCATATATTACTCCATGGGATTAGCCCTGCATGAAACCGCACAGTCCTGGATTAGACATTAAGAATATGGATCATGTTTTAAAAATTCATTTATGCAACTATTGAGTAAAATTAGACTCAGACAAGCTGTTCTTGTCACAAACCCATGAAACTTCTCAAGACCTTCCTCCCTTAACCAAAGCTATTTGCCTGCAGGGCATGAAATATCCGCAATGCTACAATGGGAAAAACTGCATTTTGTGGTTGGTTAGTAACATGTAGTTTTGCAAGTGGATCTTGAGGTTGGTTATCACCACGTTATATTACTAACAGCACCGAGTAACGTGAATTGAGTTTTCTTTGTGTCATACTTCAGAACTGACAATAAATTTCTGGGCTTAAAGTGTCAGGTATCTTTTGCCCTATAAGGACCCCAGACAGTAAGTCACAGACATCTGGACAGCCTCCTCATGGAAGATGTAGGCTCTACTGGCACGTAATGGAGCCTGTGTAGGACATGAAAATGGTTCCAGATTAAAGGATGAGAAATGCATTTTCCTGAGAAATGATACCTCATGGCTCAAGTGCACAGAGACAGTAGTGAGAAAGGGACCATAATTTTACAGTCTGTGCTGTCAATTATAATTCACAGCATGTTCCACGTCACACACATAAACAGACTCAGAGGCTCCTGAGACACTGCAGTTTCTTGCTGCTCAAAGCAACTCATTCCTTCTCCTTATTCCTGGAATTGTTTGCCTTTGGAAAGATTATAAACATGTTAATATTTGCAGGTTTAAAAAATGAAGGGGTTTGTACCTGAATGACTAAAAGTTCTTGCTAAACTGTAATCTCTGTTGGAATTTAGGTCCTGATTCACAGATCTATTTAGGACTCTAAACAGATACAGATCCTTCTGCAGCTCTGTTGCAGAAGTTGCTAGTGATGTGGGCTTCCTTGGATGAATGATCCTGCAGGCAGTAGAGAGGTTGTGAAAGAGGTTCAGCTACAAGAGAAATTGTGCAGTCGAGTGGCCTAAGATCAGACATGTGTCAAAAGTCCTCCTTTTAATGGCTTCTTCAGTTGCAGTTCGATGTGGTCTGGGATCCTTGGCCATGTCAGCTGCACAGCCTCTGCAATTTTGCTTCTTTCTCACCAGGGCTGTTCTAGAATGGGCCTATTCAGGATTTTTTTTTTGTTTGTATTTAAATTAGATGTGTATGTTGAATTCAGTGGCTGTAAAACATGTCTGAATCACATTCCTGGAGACTAAAATCCTCTGCCTCTGCCTTTCCACAGAACTGCTCCAGTTCTCCCATACTGCCCTACAGAGGTGCAGTAGTCCAAACCCAGAAGGAAAAACACTGGAGGAGTTGAACAGTGCAGTGTGTCTATCTGTTTAATCATCGTTTGCATCCCTTGTGAGACTGTCAGCAAAGCAGGGCATTAATACCACTCTTGGTATCTTGCTTATTTCATTTATGTAGTTATTCACTGCACAGGAAACAAGACCACTAAACTTACACTTAAGTCATCAAAGAGCATTCAGTGATAACCATTATCAGGCCCATTTAAACATTTTTCAAAGTTAATCTTGCCATATGACAAGAGGCACTTATGGAGGGAAGCACTGACTTTTGTTCTGTTCAAGAGCAATCTGTTCGCATTGTTACTGAAACAGGGTGTCTCCTAAGGGAGTCCTCCTTTCAGTCTAGTAGAGAGAATAAACTTTAAATGGTTTTGATTTTTAAGGCATTATTTAGAGGAAGCAGTCAAGGACACATGGGTCTGATTTTTGACTTTGCACTGTGAAAATCAGTCACAAAATCATCCCCACCTTTTCTGCTCAGCTTTTGATGCTCTGTATCTATACAGAACTGTTGTGAAAATGGACTGCTTCTGCTGAAGGAAAGATAATGTACAGCTGGAAAACACTCTCCCTCTTCCTATTCTACTCTGCTTCTTATGTTTTCTCATAACTCTGAATCACAATCCTTCACTAGTAATTTGTTGATGTGGAAAGTAAAAAGAATGGCTAAAATCTGACATGCTGTCTTAATTTTTAAGGAAATATAAACTGCAAAGAATCGACAAATAAGTAATACATGCTAATAGGATAATTAGAAAAGCCTGTAAGAATAGAAGTGAGGAACATCTGAAAAATGAGTGGAATTTAGCGTTCACTTGGCAAAGTTTATTTCATATAAAATTCCCTCATTGAAAGTCTCAGCTTCAAGACTGAAAGGTAAACAGCTTTTCTATCCCTGGAACGCCTTCTGTGACACTATTATGGCATAAAATAAATTACATGTTTAACTGATTAAAATTTAATAAAAAGGAGTTGAGATACTGATTAAAATTTACTTAATATTTGACTATTAATTATATATAATAGCAATTTGGGGGGTATGGCATTGTGATGTAGCTTTTCAGTGCATATTAAAATCTGTAGACCGTCCTCTCTTCTTATTTGTACCACTGTAAGTAGGTTTATTTCCTGATTTGTGTCACTGTAAAACAAACATAAAGCTAGTGGTGCTTGCCATGCCACGAAGGATGGTTTCCCTAAGTTAGGGTGAGCAGTGTTGCATCCACAGTCTTTCTTCAATAGAAAGTAAAATAACCCTGCCATGCAATATAGCATGAAACAAGTCACTCTCCATGGAAATCAAAGGGAATTTTCCCATCGGCTTCAATGGAAACTGGTCTGGTCTTGGAACAACACAGGGATAGATGCATTTCAGTGTGTTAAAAAAATCCCTTAACGGCACTTTGCTAGGAGAATAATGTTGGATCAGCTGCCTGAAAGACAGGTATTTAGTAGGAGACTTTCAATGAAGAAAAGGTAGAAGCTTAGATAGTATTTATTGTTTTTTATTGTACAAAGCCACTAGTAAGTCTCTTTAAAGCCAACACAGATAAACAATGCAATGCTAAAGTCCATATATTTTACTAAGAATTCAGTGGACTTGTTTGATTTGGTACATATGTGCATTAGAAATCTGTTTTCCTTAATGTAGTTTAAAAACATCTAGTGGAATTAAACTTAGTAGCAGTGTCTTTTCCTCCCACACATGTACACAGGAATGGGAAATGACTGTTCATGTCTATACCAATGAACTGCAAGAGAGGCTTGGGACTTCCTTCTGGGTTTTTTTTTTTGTCCCAGAAATCTGATGCCCAAAACTTCTTATCATGGGCCCCTCTCAGACTTGGCAACTTTCATTCTGACTTTTTCTTTCCTGAATTACTTTGGGTTGATAAAAACCAGATTTTTCCACATTTCTGAATGTTTCACTACTCCAACCAGGGCAGATGCTCTGCCTTCTGTGCAAGACCACTATCCTCTCCTACAAAGTTCAGTTCTTTGTGTCACCAAAACTCACTCACTGCCATAGATGTGCTCCACATACCAAAGTGACTGGGCAGTCTCTAAACAGTGACAGCTGAAATGGCTTGAAATAGCTAAAATATCTCCTTAGCAAGCCTTTGTTAATCTCATCTGCTGATACTTAAAATAAGCTAAGAAACACTCACCAAAATGAAATTTAAAAAATGAATTTTACTTGTTCATGTAAAATATTACTGTCATGGTTGTATGGAATTTTTTGTTGGCTATTTTTTCCCACATTTACTCTTGGTTTGTACAAGTTAGCTTTAAAGCAGCACACAGGTATGTTAGATCACTTGGAGAGGCTGATTTCTGAAGGGAATCAGGAGCTATAGCTGAGTATGTTCCCCCTTTGTCCATGTCAAAAGATAGCTAAAGCAAATTATAGACAACAAAACCAATAAATTTCACTGAACATTCAGATTTTCCTTGGTGCCTTCATTTCCTATCTTGTCTGTTGATGTTACAAGACCTTTGGAGGACCGATGGCTCAATTTTCTTCCTGCAAAACATGGAGCACACCTGCAGTGCTAAAAGAAAAGAAATGCAGGAGAAGAAAGTGGCTTGTGCAAGTCTTTCCAATATGTAAGCACTCTAATCCATACTGCAGCATTAAAAAGTGATCCCACTCTATGGATGAATAATTTATCACATCTGAGTTTCAGTCATTTACAAGACTTACAAGAATATCCAGATTTATAATCATCCCAGTGTTCTGGAGGAATTCCAGTTTAAATAATTATATTGTACCAATACTCTGCAGTTTTCTGATTTCAGCTGACGTACTCATTTTTATTTCCTTTTTCAATATGCTGTTAAGCCTCTTTCAAGGACCATCCAAGAAGTAGTGGACCTTCAGTGGTATGTGGAAGGATTCCTTTGCTTACAATGTATAGCTAGCTAGTTCTTTGAGATCCTATGAGGAGAGCAGGCCTCTAAAAAAATATTGATAACTTTAATTAAAGGTTCAGTCATGGGTGCAAATGGTTATTGACCTCTGCCTTCGATGAGAGCAGGACTGGGTTTTAACCATATTCCAGACTGAAGCAGTAAAAGCATCGCAGTGAAGTCCCAAATCACACACTTTTCTGAAATGCTAAAAAAGGAATCTGACAATAAGAGACTATTTTTTTCTTGTATTTCCAGAGTGTTTTAGCTGCAGTGTATCATCTTCAGTGTAAACACAAAGATCAAAAGCCAGACAACACTTGGGACTGCGTACAAATGCAACAGAGATGCCAGAACAATACAGGAGCAGAGAGCTTGCCAGAGCAGGGAACAGGTTTTTTTTTTTTTTTCCTTTTTCATTCATAACTGTCATAGAAAAAACAAGCATTTTATGGGGGATTTGGAGTTTCTCAAGAGCTCCCTGCTTTCCCTAGCCACCACAACTTTGCATCAGCGCGTGCAGAAGAGTTCTCTAGACCACACCCTGCTGCAGAGCTGCTAAGGTTCTGTGAGCACTCTCTGGCTAAATGAACTGGAGAACAAAGTGGGAACAAAAAAGGACAATTCAACCCTTTGATGCTTTAGTTCCTCAGTACAATTCATAAACAGTATAAGCACTTAATGTTTCTGTGAATATATACTGACGAATGAGCAATTCAATGAGCTGATCCATTTCTCATCTTCTTTTTGCACACCGGAGTGGGGAGTTTCTCTCCTTTCCTGCCTTCTGGAATGGATTTGCCATTATAGACTCGAATGCATGTATGTAACTTTGCTGCATTGACATCTCTGTTCTCGTGTTCTCCTTCACTAATGGGTAAATGATTTTTATGCTGCGCTTGTTAGAGTAGGAACAGTGTTTGCACTTCGGAACAAATGTTACAAGAGAAATAAACAGTGCCATTCTCATGCCAAACTGTATGTTTAAGATTAAGCTTCTATTTAATTACATTGGTGAATTGCATTCCTTTTGAGTTATGAGGCAGTGCTACAGGAAGCAGTTTTATAAACCTGATTTTGTAATTCCCATGCTTTCCTACTTTAAGACTATGTGTACAGATGAGCGTACAAAGTGTCTCAGACCTGTCATATAGATATTTAGGATCACAGGAATACACCTTACTGTCTACCACATCAAAACTTTTATAGATAGACTGGCTAGTAGATAGATAAATGTGTATGTGGGTACCCAAACTGTCTTAAATTGTTCTCCTTGGCTAGAATACAGATCCCAGCAATTCAATAGCAGAGCATCTGGAGATTGCTACCTTAATGTTGCCCATTGAAGACCTCTATGCTGGCACTGACAGTGTTTTAAGAGCTGTCTTGCTTGGCTGCTTTACCCATTACTGCATATTAATACCCCAGGAGAAGTAGAGCTGGGAGGGAACAGATTTCACAAGGCAGATTTTTGCTGTTGATCTGTGAGGTGAGAAGGGGCTAGGCAGGCTAGTCCTCATCACCCTGCCTTGTTAGCAGAGATGAAACACCCCATTGCCTATACAAACATGTTCAATGCTCTACGCCCGTATCATGCTGCAGATTTCTGAAGCTCCATAATAGCATCTAGCAGTAGGGGGAGGTCTAAGCCAAGCAGCCCTGGTTGAGAGCCTGGCAAGGAAGCTAAGAGAAACGGCCACACAATGTGAGAGAGACGTGGCCGGAAAAGCTTAAGCAAGTTTCTTAAAGTAAAAAAAAAAAAAAAAAGAAAGGGAGTAGATGCAAAGAGAGAGGCTGGGTAGCCAAAAAACAAAAGCAGCCAGAAAGCTAAATACATGCAGCTGAAGAACTTAAAAAATTCAAGAGGAAGACATGAGAGGTGGCCAGAACAGCATTAACAAAACAGACTCTCCCTTTCCCTTCCCTGATCATCTTTCATTCCACTACATCCTTCTCCTTGGCTCTTGGCTCCCCATCCTTTCCTTCTCCCTCCTTCTAGCCATTGTGGAGAATGACAGCTTCAAAAACTATCAGATCAGCTTTGCACAGGAATAAGAACCTGATACAATGGCCAGACTAATGAGTGAATTGGGGAAAAAAAAGTTAATACAATAAACCAAGAATTAAGACATTTATAATAAATTGATGGATTTTGCATTCAATATATTAATATTTTGTTCTTCTTAAGGAAGGGACGCTTGCAAATACTTGTGACAGAGTCTTGTGATTGGCTTGGCTTGTGAATGTGCTGTTGTATGTCCATTCTTGAATAGTCACTTCATATACTCAGGACAACCTTCCTGACCAAAGTCAGTTGAACTGTGATGCCTTATAATCGTACAGTGAGGAATGTGTCCTTATAGTCTTTCTGGTTGTATGATGGCAAAAAAATACAAGGAAAGCATATCTGTTCATCTGTGACATTCAGAATTTTGTTTGTTTGCTCTTTTTGTTTGTTCTCACATATCCAGTTCAAAAGAGGAAGGGTTTTGATGTTTTAGCAAGTAGGTGAATAGTAAAAAGACATTTCCACAGTCAATTCAGTTCTGAAGAAACTCTTTCCAAATTCAGTGGAACAGATTCTGGCAGGTAAGAGGAATTGCTGGCAGTGGATAAATGTTCCTGGAGGCATTGCTAGTGAAGACATTATTTTAAGTTGAAAAAGCATCATCTTAGTCATTTCAATCATGTTATTGTTTCTGTTACAGTAGTATGGAACAGGATCTGTTGTGCCCTGCACTGCACAAGCACAGAAGAAGATGCTCTTTCCGTCCCTGGAGATCACAGTCCAGGTGGTAGACCAGTGTAAAAAGCAGGTTAAGTACTATAGGGTAAAGAGAGAAATTCTGTTTGTTTACTTCAAAGTAAATGTGGTATTGAGTTGCCCAAACATGCTGAATATTAATGGCAGGGTTGAGAATTGAATGCAGATCTCCAGTACCGTGAGCCAGGCTCATTCTATTAACCAAAATGTTTCATTCTTGTTGGATTGTTCTTAGGTACTGAAAACTACTATTGGCCAAAATCTTTCCAGGAATTCAATAAGGGCAGACTAAACTCAAATATTCCATTTTATTTTATTCCTAAGGCCCTTAGCAAACTGAGAAACAACTTGTGCTGGTGAGCAGGTGAGTGTCTCACACTCAGAAGCATCAGGGCTTTGAATGTTTTGGGAGCTGTACTCTGGGTATGTGTAATTCTGACTCAGGTCTTTTTGTCTGGAGTGATTAGGACTCAAGTTTATGTCTTTATTTTAGAGTCAATGCAAGGTCAGTCTGGATCACCAGACTTCCAGGATAACTTTGCTTGGCACAGTCCAGCTGCACTGGTATGGGTTCATCTGAGGTCCTCTGGGTGCACTGATGAATGTTTTGCTCCAGGCTGCAGGTTCACCTCTTCTCACCTGTCCCAAGCTCTTCCCAGCACTGCCAGACTGGTTCATCCACTCTATGTCACCTGGGAAGTCTTCCATGTTTTCTTCTTTTCTTTTGAAGCAACACAGAGCTTACATATATCAGTTTCAGAAGGAGTAGCTTCCCAGATAATTGTTATACTGCAGTTTCAGGTATATTCCCTTACAGCTAAACTAGTTTAGAAGTGTTCCAGAATCTGCTGTTGTGAGAAAATAATTATATTCTCTGTCTTCCTTTCATGGATGTTTATTACTGGCAGACATAGAGCAGAGTACTGATTAATTCATCTTCATTTCTACTCCACAGTTTTGCAAAGCTTTAGTTCTGGCAGGAGTTTTCATTATTTCATTCTTTCACTCAGTGTATTTTGTAAGATGGTTGTTTTTTCCCCCCTAAAATAATGTGGTGTTCAGAAAATTCTTTGGATATGACAGACTCAATCAATGCCTATATTCTTCTGACCCAGGCCCATGTGGTGAGAACTACTGCTCCACGTAAAAGCTGATGTCAGATCTTCTCTCATGTCCCATTTCCTATAACAAACACCTATAGTAGCCTTGTGCCTGTTTGGACTTTCTGAAGCCATCAGGCATGACACGTGAGGAGGCTGGTGGATAGACTGGAGATAAGGAAGACAAAACCACACTTTGGAGTTAGAAGAAATAGTCAGAGTAGGCAAGTATCTAACTAAAGTTCTTGTGGCACAGCAGTGCTGTGCAAGGTGAATGCCTCTGTTGGGATGCAGACTTTACTATCTCCTGAATGAGATGTAAAACCAGATACACACCATTTATGGTCGAAGAGGTCACATGGGACCTTTTGCAAGAGTAAGGATTAAGGTCTCCAAATACCAGCCAAGTCCAACTCTGGTAGTTGAATTTTGCCTATCTAAATTTTACAACAGTTTGATTTGGACGACCTCACTTCCCCTTCCGCAAACACAGCTGTGTAGCACTGCTGGTGCAGAGCATCTGCTGCTTTCCACCCATGAGAGTGTTTCAGCACTGCTTGTACTGACCCATGAACATGCAGACTGTGAAGCACTTGGGGTATATTCATGATTACATTTGATATAAATGCATTATGGGCATCGTGTATGTGCACATAGGCACAAGTATACGCACAAACACATGTATTTTTCTGCAGGCTCTACTATACAGTTTGTCCATATATGGGTGCATGGAAGATATCCTCATTTGGCCAAAATATGCTTTCAGTCAGGAAGGCATATAAAGTGAGTAAGAATATTTACCAACAGAATTAATTACATAATAACATAAAACTAGCAGGGAAAGCCCCAACTATGTTTTTAATCTTTTTTCTTTCAACTAATAGTTGGTGTTGCCATGCATAGCAGGGTATTAATCAGTGTTAAATTATGATAATAGGTGATATCACCACAGGGCTTGAGCATTAAATGCATGAGGTACTAAACAATCCCCAAGCACTGCAGAGTGAGCTGAGAACAGGATTATGAATTGTAAGTCAATTGATTAGTCTTCAGTGGATCTAACTGTGGTCTGGACAGAACAGATTTAAAGTGGCTCACGTATGTGTTAATGATAATTATGATTTATTTCAGTGTAGCAGTTTTCATCACAAAGGCTCCCACAGTGCTTTATGTTTCACAGTACGGCGTTGCTGACACACAGCCATCCCTGCAGTAGATGACAGAATATGAACCGTATAAAACCCAGCAGTGGAGTGGATGAATGGGAAACTTTGGCCCATGACACTGGGACAGGCTCATGGGCCCATGGAAATCAGCATGGGAGTTTTAATTTTCACATGAGCTCTGGGTTTTTAAGGGCACCGCTTAAAGACCCCAGTTCAATAAACTGCCTAGTAGTAAAACACAGCTACCACAGAAGGATGAAGAACTTGCTCTGCTCTGCCAATATTCAAACCTTATGGTTCCAGGATGTCTGTTCAGACGTCAGGTTTAGACCACTAAAGTTATCCCCTCTGGCAGTAACTACGCTGAACTGTAACAGTCAGCTTAAGGGCTGAATAATTAAACAGCGGCATTGCGACCTTGCCTTATTTCATGCTAGAAAAATCTCAGTTCAAGAAAAACATACTTATTTCTGCAAGCATTTTTATTCCAGTGGCTCATCATACTACAGGCAATTGGTATAAGAGAGAGAAAATCTAGAAACTCTAGAAAATCAGAGCTCAAAGAACTTTTGGGAATGAATTAACCTTTATTTTGCTAGTGAACCCTAATAGTGAAATTAATTAATTATTATACTCACCTAGGAAGTATTTCAAGATGGTTCATCGTGATATTATTGATTTTTTTCAAGAAATACTATATAAAAAAACATACACATTTTTATGAAATTATATATAAAAACTAGCAAAAATTTCTTTGAACTCCTGTCACTGTTTAGCATATGTTCATTTCTTTCAAATAATACTCTTGGTTTTGCTTTCCTATACTATGCCTGTGTGTTTTTTCATCAGTAATTTGCTATTCCAGAATAACATATATTTTCTGGGTCCCCTTGCAATTCCCCTTTCAAATTTCTGCCTGCTGATATCCTGCTCTGTTACATAGCCTTTTAGAATGCATTTTAAAGAACAGGTATGCTAAAGTTTGTTGATGGCAGCAACCTTCCCTCATCTAAATGCCCTCAAAATGCTGTTACTTATTTGAGGGAAAAATTGTAAAATAATGTTTCAGTGGTTATGTTGGAAAGTGCCTGAAGAGACTTTATCTGACTTTATTATAAAACGCTGTTCAGCTTTCATCCAGATTTATGGTACCTAATAAAGAATGTTCATAGTGACAATCAGCAAAACCAACAATAATAAATAACTGTGTGATAATATATGAGAATCGACAGCCTAGGGATGAGTAAATCACATCTTAACATCTGTTTACCAGTAGGTGGGTTTGCTAGCTTCTACCTAAGATATTACACTGAAGTCTATGACAGAAATGATTACATTACAGAAATTATATATTCTGTGACATAGCAGAGAAATTATTGTCTTTTTATGCATATGACAGTATTTAATAATGTATGCTTTAAATAAAGTGTTCTTCCTGGTTTTTATTTGGGAATGAATACATGCAACTTCTACTTATTGGGGCTTCAGATTTCAACCAGATTTGAACAGCTCCTCAGTTTTATGCAAGGGACTGCAGAGGCAGATTTACTCTTTTATGTCAAATTTATTTGTACTAACTTGTTCATGAAGTGTTACTAGTGGTACAGAACAGTAACTACTGGTCATTATTCTCAGGGTCATTGCTGTATGCCTTTCATTTTGACTCTTATGCTTTAAATTGCATTTAAGTTGATAAAACTTGAAATTGTCATGGTACTTCTAAGGAGAAACACAAAATACAGTAAAGACACTCTCCCTGAATTAAGTTTCCTTCCTATACTTTTCCTGTGAATTGAATTCCTCTTATCTTGAATAATATGAAGTTAAAGGGAAAACTTTCCCATACTAGAAATTTTTCCCATGTACTTTTAGCACGTTGCCTAAAACAATATGGGACCCTTTGCTATACAGAGAACAATGAGGTTTATTTCTTACAGTTTAAACAGGTGCTTTAGCAACTATGACAACATCACTTTCTAGTACTATAGAAATCCATAATTTTCTAAAGTGCTTCCTACATTCTTCACTGAATTGTATAATATTTTTAGGCCATTGTCCACTCTTGTTTCTTACGTCTTGAAACTGGTTGAAGAAATTGGTCAATGTATAAATTATTCACATTTGTTTAGCTCCTTTGTGTGTGTTAGTAATGGGGAGGCCCACAATATTTGCTTTCTGCAAATACTCTGAAGTTCACTATGTATTTGTGAAACACCTATGCCTTTTGGAATTTTCATGAACTTTGCACAATGGAGTCAGTGACATGCCATTTGCTATGTCACTGCTTAAAAAGTTCCAGACATCCAGTCAACAAGCAGAAATAATACCTCAGGACCTGTCTGTCATATGGCACAAATCACAAATACAGTTTGGGATCTGCCTGAGAATGGTGTTGAGTAATTATAAACCATAACTCCACTTGCAAAAATCAGGGACAGATCACTCCCAAGCCTCCCAAAATGGCCAAAATGTGTTGTATTTTCAGTTCTACAATTACAGTTTCAACACTCTTATTGATTATGAAGCTGATGTCTACTTTCAGCTCCCCAGTAGAAAATAGTTGTACAGTTAGTTAGTTACCTGTGCTGGATCAGGCTGAATTCTGAATTTTATTCTTTCTTGCAGTGGTTTATTCTCCAATAAATACTAAAGAGCCAGGTTTGTGTGTGGTATGAGCAAAAGGATAACTGTATGTGCTTAATTGCTCAGTACTGCCTGAGAAAACAGTCCATGATGGCACTGGCTCAGAAGACAAATCCATGCACCCTGAGCCCTCCAGCCAAATGAGTGGAGACTTCCTTTGCTGTTGCAAATGCTGGCAAAGCCAGTGGATGTGCATAGCTGTGAAGCAAAAGAATAATACCCGTATCACTATCTTTCCACATACCTGGGCATCATCTTTAGTTTCTCACATCATCTTTAGTGTTAAAAATTGCTTTGCCCCAACACTTGATGGCTCTTAGTAAGAGTGAGCTATGCATACCCGGCACCTTTTAAGTGAAAGTGTATTCCATGTAAAATCGCCTAGCCTCCCTACCTCACTCTCTTCTGTCTTTTATGTCTTTGAGGACGGTCTGTTCTGCTTTTATATTCCTTGCCCAGGACTTTGCCTATCATTGCCTCCAAGTCTGCATTCTAATCATATCGATGACTTCACCTCTCCTCACACCCACTTTTCCTCATTCACAGTCTCTTTTGCAATCTACACCTTTTAACAGCCAGTCCCATTTATCCCACTGCAACTCTCTTTGGGATTGATTCTGTGCAGTGGCTTTTTATTGTTCTCTGTCCTCAGAACCATAGAAATCTGAGAGGGAAAAGGCTGATGAGGTCATCTTGTCCATTCCCCTTGCCAACGCTGAATTGTTTCCTACAGTCTAATTTTAAAATTACTCATTCAGCTGGGCTTCCACCTTTTCTCTTAGAAGATTATTCCACACTATTAGGCTGTATATCATGCCATTAGGAAGTTTTTCCGGACAGTTATCTTGAATTTTCCTTCCTGTGCTTTTGTTCCATAGTTCATAGCTATGTCCCATTGGGCCACTCCAAACAATAAGTTTCACTCTTTTAGAACAGGCATCCTTCAAAGCCCACCTATCACTCTATTTTAAAAAAATTAATTAGATGCTATCAATTATCTTCCCCACCCACAACACTGTATGGTAACATATCTGATTATCTCTTTTTCCTTTTGCTCTGCAAGGAAGGGGACAGTCCCCCTCTGTTCCAGCTCGTACGATGACAGGTGCCGTATGAGGGCCAAAACGTAGGTCTCTCCTCCCCTGCCTGGTCACAGTCCTGCTCATACTCTGGAGACAGGCATGCTGCCTCTCATAATTATGTTTCTACAATGAAGGTTTTGCAGCAGGTAAGCCTTTTGCTGCATCTAGTCCTGCTTTTGGTAGATATATTTATCTGTGTAGCACAAACTCATGAAAAGCACAGGCTCCTGTGGCTGTTACATTTGGAGTGGGATAAAGACTTTCTAACCCTCCTTCATTAAAATTCATGCTGCCATAAAAACTTTGACAATTTCAATTAATTCTACGTACACCTTTCACACATCCAGATGAAATTCTGATGTCCTCTACCAAAAATGGACTTCTGGGAAAAACCTGAATACAGACATACACAATACTTTGAATCAGAAAGGCTTAGGTTTATTTTGGTGAACACCTCTGGACACGTGGTATTTGAAAGACCTGAGCCTTTTTCACCTTTTCATACTCAATTGTCAAGTGTTCTGAACCAGCAAATTTTAGCTGTGACTTTTCAGAAGAACCTTGCACCTCTTTGGGTATTTACATGAGTGGCCATGCTGTCAAGTGAGCTCAGCCTCTTGGGTTGAAGTCGTATAAAAGTACAACCCATTATTTAGAGACCTAGAAAATGTTTTGAAAATCTGGCTTCTGCAGTGGAAAAGGAGCTCTTGGAAATTTGGCCATGAGCAACTTTGACGATTTGTTCCCCCACTGTGTGTGCCGAGTACTTTTGGCCATGAACGAACTTGTACACGACTTAAGACATCTTGAGTTCACCTGCGTGACTGCATGTCAGCTTTTGTCAGCCTGATATGGACTGAACCTAGCATGGCCTCAGAGAGGTTAAAGGGCCTGGTGTCATAAGAATTGAGGGTACATGCTGGCAAAAACAATCACCTGCTCTTCACAAGAATTTGAGAATCTCTTGGATTCTTTTAACCAAATAAATATTTTTGGGAAGAGCTTTTCTTAACCAGTTCTAAATCTGACAATTATCTTGGTAGGGTTGGCTCCACAAAGTCCTGTGGAGCATCAACGATCTGGTCAGAATAGAAATAGACTGGCCATGAATAGTTTCTGTAGGAGGGAAATGAGAGGGATGATTTAGATGAGCTCACCACTTAAGAAGCATATGGGCAGGCTGGGAAGTACATATGCAGTAAGGGCATGGCTCACTGGGACGCAATTACAGCAGGATATAAGATGTGGCAAGTGGAAGTATAGTTATACCAGAACTAAGAGGTAGTGGGGTTTCTCCCCCTCACAAAAAGCTCTGCAGTTTGAAGTCAACACTTACTGCTCTGTTTGAGATTCATACACGCGTCTGTATGTGACTCTGTTTTCTCAATCACTGCTTCTGCAGCTTACGGAGGGTTATTTTTGGCAGTCCCTCTCTTGCCCCTTTCCCTGCACTCTCACTTTCACTGCAGCTGTAATTGTTCCTACTCTCTCAGAGTACCTGGGGAAAGTGTGGAGGAATCAGACCTCTGAACTGTGCACCCAGGTTGCTTGCAATTCCTCTCTTTTCAAGTGCAATTATCCGAGCTCTGTGGTTTTCCTCTGCTTTGCCCTCTGTGCTGTCAGGAGTGGTGTATTTATTCTGTGCACCGCAAGGCGCCCCTCCGAGGCTCTGGCCTCGGCCAAACTGAAATGGCTGACATAATGGTAGACTGTTTCCCTCCTTCCACTCCTAGCTGGATAAGTTGATGTTGTCTGTTTTCATGTTGTCTCTCTCTATTGTATAGCAAGCTGCTATACTGGGGGACCTCACCTTTTTAAAAAACTATCATAGTGTATGTTGTTCACAGTTATCTGTCCATGGATTTTATTATTAGAGAACAATGAAACATTTTCCATGGGTATAAGGGGACCATTTTTAGCTAGAGTACTACTTCTGGAAAAATGAATTATGTTTCAGATCCAAGAGTCTTCAGCTAACCTATGTGACACAAAATTTCTGAGCCAAGGATCACCTCTTAGAAACATCACAGAAATCTTGCCTTTTCCTAAAGAAAAAGAATTAACTACCTAGCAAAGCTCGTGACAGTGTTCCTCCTGAAAAAAAAGTAAAACAACATTTTGCTTCTTCCCACCCTCCCCAGTGTTTCTGGACACTTGCCTTGGATGGCTTAATGTTGAATGATAAGCATTGCAGAAGATCCCACAAGTATTTCCACAATTCATTCATGCTGTTGGTTGATGGCACTAATTTTGCTTCATGTTCTGCCTCAGCTTGCTGTTTTCAGCAGAGCTGTCTTTTCTCCTATTTTTAATGTCTTCTCTGTACATCAAGTGATTAAATTTAGGTTAGTATTTCTTAAATATGTAGATTCTTTTCTTTCCTTTCTTCTTCCCTTTTTCCATGACTACATCCCAGAATAAAACCATTCCCCATCTTTTTCCTTCTCCCATCCAGTGTCAGAATTACTGGCCCACATTGTAAGAATGTGTTCCTGAAATAAGAGGGGAAATGCAGTAACAAATGTGCTGCTTCACATATTTTCTATGCACACTTTGTTTTTCTAGCTTGACTAGAGTAACTTTTGGCTGAGGAAAAGATGGCTTAAAAACATAAAGTGGAGTAAAGTAGATTAATGGAAAGAAGGTAAGCAGTGAGGACCTATATTCTATTTTGATTGCCTCCATTGCATTAGTCCAAATCAGATATCTTCTTTTTCTATTCATTTTTCATCTTTGAAATTTCTTACCTCCCTTAGGTAAGGGGAGTGACTGTTAGCTGGCTAGCTAGGAGTTAGCCACGAAGTGCTGCAGGTGCTGGGATTCACTAGCTGGAACAGAAAAGCTGGAAACAGGGTACATCACACTAAGACAGCAGTTTTAATGCTGTTCACAGCTGTAGAAATGGAGCAGAGCTTTACTCATGAGCAGGCATCTGCTGAATGACCTACAGGCTTATACACTTGTATAAGGTCAGTTAAGGCTGGGAATTACTCCACAGATTCATTTTGGCAACAGATCTCCTCAGGGTCCCTGCACTGGCTCTGTGCTTAGTGGTGGAACTCAGTTATGCCTGGAGATGGTTATTTCGTATGGGACGGCTACAAGGGCTTTTGCAGAAAGATGTGAGCTTGTCCTGACTATGCTTCTGAGCACTAGGAAAGCTCATCAGTGCAATCTCAGCCTACCTCCATGTCCCCTGCCTGTCTGCAGGGCCTGCAGGCTCCATACCACTGGGATTTACAGGGTCTGGGTCACCTTCAAATACTGGCAGAGAGATAAAGCCCACATCTGCTCAGAGCATTTTTCAGAGCCTGCCTGCATTGACTTGCAAAACACTGTGTGGCCGTGCCTCAGATGTTAAGGCTGATCCTGCTCATGCAACCTTCTTCCCATCCAGAGTGTTTCACAAGTGTCTAACGCCTGCCAGTGTCTTTGCTTTTTGGATGATCGAGGTGAAGCACTTGAAGAGGGCTGGCTTTTCAGAAAGGGCTGAACATCTGCACTCAGGCTCATGCCCTATCCTCACTGTTTGAAACTGGAACACATAAAATCACCAGTCATTTCTGAGGAAAAGCCATCCTGATGGGGGTGGGTCAAAGCTGCACGGCTGCACGTACTTCAGAAACAAAAAAGAAAGCAGAGCCAGTGTATCGGGTATGACCCGGCCATCCTAGCAGCAGGTCTTGAATATGGGTCAGGTCCACCCTCACCAGAACACACGAACATGTGAGCTGGTCCATGTCTTGATGCTTCCAGGAGTCTTGCTGGACAAAATACCCTCCAGTCACAGAACACAGGGGTTCTTCAGCTCCAGGTTATTGCTTCTGCAGCCACAAGCATTTTTCTTTTTGAAATGTATGCTGATTTAGTGCCCAGTGCCCACCTATTGAATTCCCAGGCTTTGGTTTCCAGGTTTCCTTACCCTGTAAGGCAATCCAGTAGTAATTTATGTAGCAGGCCCAAGGCCTGGCTCATAAGCTGGGCTGTCTGTGCCAATGCAGTTGCAACATTTTTACACAGTAAAATATTTAATGGCTCCGAGTATAGATATGAACTCTTATGGAGTGCTATTCTGGAATGTATTTACTATATTTTCATTCACATGAGTTGTTTCTCATGTTCCTTTGTCATGTCTAATGTTGTAGAATACAGATAAATTTAGTTATTTATTCCCTGAAACTCAGGATCATTGTAGTATAAGGCTACACTAAGATTAATACAAGATTAACTACTGATTTTAAAGACACATGAGCAATCTGGCTTGTTGCTAATCACAAGGATAGTGAAGTTGCTACAACTTCTGACAAAGCCAGTGGTTTAGGAAGGCACTGGGGGCACAGTAGAGTAGAGTAGATTTTAAGAACGTGATGGGGAATTTGTTTGGTTGTTTTGGGGAATGGCAAGGGCAGCCGTGAAGGATATGAGAATGGAGCTAAGGTTATCACAGCAGGGGATATAGGACAAAAACCCACAGGAAACAAGGTTTCATTAGCTCTGCTGCTTGCAGAACAACTTGTTTTAATTAAGCTTCCCTTCCATTTCTAAAGGGAAAATGGAGGAAGAAAAAAAAAGGAAAGGGAAAAACCTGAAAAAATAAAATAAAAACCATGAAACAACATTTTCAAATATTTGGGTTTTTTTTCTTATTCTGTTTTGGTTTGGTTTCTTTTTTTTTTTTGGTCAGTTACCATACCACTCCCTTTCACCCTAGGAACATCATTGATTACATAAATATTCTTTTTCTATTAAAACATTTTCTAAAAGTCATCTTTGTGACCTACTTGTAGGAATTTTTTGTAAAGGTTTTTGTAGTAAAAACTTCTGGTCATGTCTGATAAGCAAGAAGTCTAGAAGTAAAGCCTTTTGCCATTTGAACTCTGAAGATTTTCTTATTCACCTCAGTGGGACCAGGACTTCAGTCTATGCCTGTAAGAAAGTGTATCTTTTATTGTATCTTTCATATAAATTTTATCTCATAGCATTACATGGTGATGAAACTCTTCCACTCTGAATTATTGTTTGCTCTTTGGATGTGGGAGATTGTGCTACTAGGAGGTGGACAAATGTTCAGTCACACCTGGGGCACTGGACTGGATGAAAAGTCCAGTCCACAGGGACACATAGTCACTGTGTAGTGCTCACTGATGTCAGGGGTATCCTCTCAGGGTGGCTGTGACAGCACCTGGCCAGTCCACACCAAAACTGACTGGGCCCCTTCGAAGCCAGGGAAGTGACAACTGTCAGCCTGGGGACATGGTACCTTTGAGGACCTGAACTTTTACCCTGCCTTGCAGGATTTCGTTGCCTTGCAATGATATGGCCTCTTGAAGAAAAGGATTTTCTTGTCTTGCACGTTTTCAGCTGCTCCACTTGTAGCCATGATATCCCGGGGCTTGACTGAATGTGCTGCGGTGGAACTGCAGCCCCATGGTTGGGCTGAGAGGGTCGGAGCTCCTGTCCCACAGGAACTGTGGGAAAGGCAGCTATTTCCTTGGTTTTAAAGTGGGTGTCCAAACGCTTCACCCTCTGTGGTTGGACAAGTTTAACACAATAATACCTGTCCATGACTTGGAGTTAGCTGAGAGATAAGTGAGCAACAGAAAACTACAAAGTCTGTTCTTGTTTTTCAAACAACATTTACCTTGTTCAAGAAAAGTGGAGGAAAAAGCAACTATGGAAGAAAAGGAAAGCAAGCAAAGAAGCAAACGAGCAACCAAGCAATAATGAAGGAAAGAGAAAGAAGAAAAAATGGGAAAAAAAGAGCTTTGTACTGTAATGAGCAACAAAACCATAAAATATATAAAAAACCCACATGGAAAAAGAATATAGTTGATTTCCTGCATTTCTCTGAGTTATGTTTCAGTAAATGTACAGCACACATAGTGTGTTTAAAGCAGATTTGACAACATATAAAACATTAAAAATATTATGACATTGGCCAATATTTATGATGTATATTTCCATACATAAAACATACTGTGTCATGTCATTGATTTTAAAAAGCATGGAAATTGGCCATGTCATAATATTTTAGAGCTTTTTTATACATTGTCAGAGCTATTTTAAATATACGTGCTCAGCATTTTATGAAACTTCCAACACATTGACATACGGAAAATATATTCTGGGTCCACAGGAGACCAGCATTTCAAATGTAAAGTTTAGTTTATACACATTTTCTAACACAAGAAACCTTTTCTTGAGCAATGTATTCAACTTATTGTATTTTGTATAGATTTACATCAGTGGTGCTCAGCTTTAACAAGTGCGAGTTGCATTTGTCCTGATCACGACGTTTTCATGTAGGTGAGATTCTCACTGAAGTGTTGCTGAATGGGACCATCAGGCAACATACGCAGCTACAGAAAGCCTCACAAAAAGAAACAATGTTCAGTTGACAGAAAACCTACAATATTACTAATTATTTGCACTTCCCACTGGAACATTTCAGTTCTAGCCCTCAAAACGCACTACCAACACAGCTCGGGAACATCCAGAAATCCCTCTTGGAAGAGAGTGAGGACAGGCTGGGCTAAAATAGGTTAGGTGTTTTATCTGTGTGAAAACTGAAAGGTTAAGGGAGCTGAAAGGATAAGGCACTTGCTAAGGATCAGAGGGAAGCTTTGACATTTTCTGGAAACAAGCACTTGATTCCCGGTCCTGTGATTCAGCAACAAGATCACCCTTGCCTTTCCAAATTTCTTGGGGAATGGTGGCAAAAATTCTGCCAGCAGATTAACTCCAAGCTGTGCTATTAAAGTCTGTATTTTCAAATACTACTGCAACCTGAATATGAATATAACTACTTTTTTCTTATCTTTTACCTTCTTCCTTTTATTTTTCCTCCAAGTGCAAACTTTGTTGCTGGAGACTTTACATGATAAGCCATACAACCTCCACATGGCATCATGGAGTATTATTGTATCTTAATGACCATGTTTAGTTTGCTTGCACTTGTTGGCATCTGTGTGGGTTCACCACACACGGTACTGGGGATTTTTGGGTTTGGGTTTTTTATTTTTCATTTCTTACTTTATACATTAGCAGAAAGTGACTGGAGACAGGTAATTGCTTCCAAGGGTGCTAGATGACTTATCTCTCAAGGTCTTTAGAGGAAACTGAGAAGAAGCAGATGTGCCACTTGAAGAGGTAATGTATATGGCATCACCAAGCACTACAGGATAATTATATTCTTAGGTATCGCTGTGAATAAGGATGGGTGGAGGTGGGGGCAGAAGCCTGCTTTTGCTTTAGCAACAATGCAGACCTAGCTATGCTGCTGTGGGGCTGTGTGACACTGCTTTAATTGGCTACTTAAATGTCACTTCTCTTTTTGGCTCCTGAATGTTGGTATGGCAATTCCTTCAGCTAAATATGTGCCTAATTGAAACAACAGCAGTGTTTTAAAAATAAAAATCAGTTTGAGGAGTATTTAAAAAACAGCTCTGGTCTGTAAATAAGGTTGCCCTGCTGCCCCAATGAGGTTTGGCTTTTTTTTTTTTTCTTTTGCTGGCTGATAGGGAAAGTTATTTCAGCACTTACAGGAATACTAGGCTTCTAGGCTCTGCCTAACTGGTTTAATTTAGTTTTCCATTATTTGTTTGACTGATTTATCTGAAATATTTTAAAAGGTAGCATAACAACATTGATTCTCCAGAGCAAGTTATTGCTTTCACATATGCTTCATGTTGAGCTTTGGGTTTTAGTGGAGGGTTTCCTTTTGAGGGGGCTAGAGGAGGTGAGGGAAAGTTTGGGCAGCATATGCATCATGGTCTTTTCTTCTTGCTTGGGTGTTTCTTTGTCATTCACTCCATGTCTTTTCCAAGAGATTACCCTTGAAATACAGACATATTATATGGGAAATGAGGAACTGCTGCAAAGTCCTAGATATTCAAGATAAACACAGAAACACAAAAGATCTTTAGTTTCTTAGGGATTGAGAGGACCATATTGCCTCCTGCTGAGGAAAGGGGAAGCAAGGACCTAAACAGTGAAACCTACTGCCAAGTAAGGAAAACAATTTGAAATCATGGTATGTATTTGCAATTAAAAACAAAGACTCCAATTCTTTCCCTTTGTGGACAAAACCTTGGTTAGAGACAAGAATTTAGAGCAAGGGCTTTCCGTATTTCTTAGGAAAACATGCCTAACATAGTGACAATGAAAAGTGGGAGTTTTACATGTCTTGATATCCAGAAGATATCCACCTCATGCTCCATTTGTTACAGTAGTAGCATTAAGGGTAAATCTAAGACTTAAACCACTAGAGTCAACGGAGGTACACACAAGAGAGCAATCCCTGGAAGAGAGTCAAAGCAACAGAGAAAAGATGGTTCATCAGGAAACATTAAGCAATTTGTATAGAGAGAGGTCATTTAGTGAACTGCATCCAGCTGTTTAGGAGCGGCAACAAGACCATCACAACATGTTTTGAAATGTATATAGCAGAAGTGGGTCTGGGACCAGTTCTGGAATTGTCTTATTTAACTCTTCCTTATGAAAGAACTGCTTTTGCCTTTACCCTACAAAGTGACTGCGATATGCTTTCCCCATATTAAACAAAAATCAAGAGAGATTGTGGTAAGTGAACAGAGAAACCCAAGGAGTTCAAATACAAATTTATATTTAAGAAGCACTCTAGATCCAGGCCAATGTCTGGTTTTGTAGCTTTATAGGGTATGTTTTTCCATTAGAGCTTCAAAGAGAGGAAGACTTCATAAACCCTGCACCAAGTCTAAGACGTAAAGCACTCCACGCAAACCATACCAGTGTTTCTCACTGTTCATATGACCCCATGTAAGAAAGAAAAGAGATGATGGCATTGTGTATGCTGTACAGCAGGACCTGATCTCCAGGTCTTATTCTCCAGATGGTCTTCCTTTGGGTGCAGGAGCTCTGAGCTCCTGGCAAAACAATTGCATTTGAGGAACAGGCCACTCAACTTCCACAGGGACCATAGTGCTGAGCAGAGAGGGGAAGCCTTTCTGCACAGATCCTGTGTTGCACTGCTTCTGCTCAGCCCACATCACTAACGCCTACTTGAATGTTATTTCTTACCTGAAAGAGTCAGCAGGTTTAGGTCTGAGAGGATCTGGCCATTAGCAGGAATGTTCAGCAACACTGTCGAAAGGACATGAAACACCTGGCACGGTCCCAGATACATGCAGCCTGCAACATTTAATGGCACTCAAGGGATAAAATGTCCAAACTGTAAACCTCTCTCCCTCTACTCTCCTTCCTTTTTTATTTTTTATAAATACACTTTTGAATATGCAGTGCATAGATGCTTTCTACCTTCCTTTGTCTCTCTGTTTCTTACTTGTGACTCCTTGGGGCCCAATTGAACAAAAATTGTTCTGCACCATTTACTAAGGCTTTTGGCAGGACTTCTCTAGGAAAGAGTGAGGAATGTGCTGTTTCTACATCAGTTCGCCCACAGGTCACTCCTTGTGCACTGCACACGCTTTGGGGATTAAAAATGCCAGGATTCCGAGTTTGTTTGCTCTGAAAAGACTGCATGCACATTTTCTATCTCTGTCTCACACATATTCATAGACAGACATCCACGTACACACATATTCACAAATTCTTTAGGGACGATTACTGGTGACATGCCTGTCAATGTCAATACAGTATCAGTGATATCATAGCAGTTTGGATTAATGATAAACAAGTTTTTAACATCAAAGGCAAACAAAGATTTTGCTATTTCCCTAGAAACAAGGGAAAAGTGTAGCTGGTAAATTAGCCTAAAAGAAATTTCAGAGTCTGAAGGTTACTGATTAAATAACGGTATGTATTTTATGTATAACTGGTTTCTTGTCTTCATGCCTGTCTGGGCCTGGTGAACATTAGGAAACATAGAAGTTGTTAGCAAAGTGATGAAGAAGAATACCAAAACGTGAAGGGTGTTGGTGCTTATTGTAAATATGCCAGGGCTCAGCTATATTTCCATCCGATGGCACTAAGAAATTGTTTCTGATGGAGCAGAATGTATGGGACTAATGTGATTTAGTTAATCTAGCAATTTGTATGTTTACCATATCTACAGGTTTTTTGGGTTAACTTTAAAATTAATCATAAAATGAATACTTTACAGTGGTAGCCCCATAACACTTCTGTATATTGTCCTCTGCATTTTTGTTGGCTTGCTGACATCAGTGCTTTAATACTTAATATCCTGTGAACGTTTGTGTGTTTTATAGTTCTGTATGTACTGGAACAAGGAGGGAGGAGAGGACTAGTCTCTCTAATAAGGACACACACATTATTCTTTACTGATATGTTTTTGTTCTCCGCTAATCAGTTTTTGACTTTTCACATAAGCCTGAATAAGAACTGCTGTCGGAACAGAAAAGGGCAGATGGTAATGTGTATGTGAAGTGTGGTTGTAATTATTTTATTACCTAGGCTCTGTATAAGGCTTGTTTATGTGAAAGGAGGAGATTAATTCCTTTGGGTTACTAGAGAAAAATCCCAGGCCTGTAACTGATTTCTCTGGAGAGCTACTGAATTCTTCAGCTCTATCCCATTGCCAGGTTGTGCCTTTTATATACCACCTCTAAATGAAATAAATAAATTTTAAAAATCTTGGAAAGAAGTTCTGTTTCAAAGATGAGGCCTCGCCTCCTGTTAAAGCAGGGCAAGGGAGGAAGGAACATGCCAGCGGGTGGTCTAAAACCCAGCAGTTCTTGGAGGCAGCCTGGCAGAGCTGCACTGGTCACCAATACCAGGACCCCACCATGGCTGAGCAGGTCCTTCCTGCTGGACACAGTCCCTGCAGTTCGTGCTTTTTGTGCAGCAAATACTCACTCTGGGAATGTGTTTTAATCTGCTTTGGAGGTGGGGGCAGGAGCAGTAAGGAAAGGGCACATGTATTTGCCTCTAAGACCTCTGGTTGCCATCAGCCCAACTGAAAAAGCAACAAAGAAAACCTGAAAAATAGGAAATATCTGTAGCTTATTTGTAACACAGCATTAAAATGTTGTCTTTGAAACATGCAAGGTTGAAAGTATAGATTATTGTATGGATGAGGTGGGAAAAACACTTCTTCAAAGATGCAGTGATTTTTTGAAAGACACAAGAGTTCTCATGTTTTAACTTCAGCTCTAATGGAGTAGGGTTTAAAGCCATGACCACTCAAAGTTACAGATTCAGAACAATATCCTGCCTACCTTTCTTGAGGTTGAGGTGGTTCGGAGAAGAAAGGGAGGATACAATTAAACATATTTTGACCATATTGGTGGTGCACCATGGCAGGCAACTGTGACACTGTGGAATTGGGACCAAGCAAACACAGTCGGTCTTGAAGGGACTCAATTCCTCCCATCTCACCGCATGCTGGAGCATCTACCCTGATTGTACGACTATGCAGAAGGTTTGGTGAGAGCTTACTGTCCTTGCTGGAAAGGCTCCTACTGGCTTAGGTAGCCTTTGGATCACTTACACAGGTGGTACCTTCAAGGACAATGGAGGTATGTCCACACACGTGGCCTTCTGTACCAGCGTGCTCCCAGCCCTGACGAAGCTGGATTGGTACTGAGTTTTCACCCTGATGCTTGCAGAGGAATTCCATGCAAGAACAAAAGCAAACAAAGCCCTTGCTACAGCTCTTGTTAGGTGCTGTTTATAATGTGAACAATTTGGAAAGGGCTTGTTTCATATTTATGACATTTTAAGAAATAGATCATATGGCTTAAATATGATACTGTTCTCCACTTCAGGGAAAGCAAAACCTTTCCTCTGGAGTATAAAATATTTCCAAAATGGCCGACTGTTAAAATTCAGAAAAAAAACCCCCAAACAGTTTATAAAAAGCATGCTGACATTGTAAAAAATTAATAGTATGCTTGGAACCCTTTGAGTTTCCAAAATGGTCAGTTCAACAGAAAAAAAAATGGTACTTTCTTATTATAAAATTGAGTTGCCTGTCTTAGGTTTTCCCTAATGAAAGAATATTTGGAGAGAATAAAGCTCACATTGAGTGTTCACAGCCCATCTCCCCCTCAGTGCGTAATTTAACCACCCAACCCTGTGGCCTGGAACACTTTCGATTACAACTTTAATAGTTATTTTGGAAAAAATTGGTAGCCAAATATTCAACCTTTAGAATATTATGTATGAGAGTTTTTCTTCTCTTAAATGTCATAGGAAATTATGATGACCGTGTGTGTGTGAGTGTGTGTGCGCGCCTAAGCAAAATAAATTTAATATTTAATGCTACTGGATTCCATTACTCGAAACCTTGACAGCTACAGCCCTGGGAGGGGCAAGGAAGTTGGGCCAAATTCTCAGTCACTCTGGAATGGGTCATATTAATGCTGCTTTAAAGATCATCTCTATAAATAACCCAGAAAATCAAGTGTTGGGTCGTACTGGAGTAAGCCTGGCCTGGGTTCCATTACTCCAAGTAAAGGAGACATATTTATGTAGTGGGGTTGCCCTTAAGGATCTGTAAAAAAACAAAAAAGGGAACAGCTAGTGGTTTTGTACAGAAGTCATTTAATTCTGTTACGCTTACAGTTGGGCTGAGCAGAAATCACTGGTAAAATAAGAACTGTATATTATTAGCTTTCAATTGCTGAGATTGCTCAAAACTATTTAACATTTTATTGTTTTCTCAAATTAGTGACAAATATTTCAGCAGTAGAACACATGATATTCCTGATTAATTAGGACCAGGATTAGGTCTTTAAATGGAGTGAGCTGGAGTTCACCATCAGCTTACAAAGAGATGGGTTTAAAAAAACCATCTGTTTGGTACATTTTTTCCCCTGTCTTTAAAGAAAAAGATCAGAGCTTTTAGTGGCTGCTTTTTATTTCCCCAGCTTATATATCTAGCCTTGCAGAACTTAAATAGCTTATGTATCTATCTTACCTCAAATCCTAGGTAAAATGAAATGTCTATTTTAATGCTTTAAGTGCATTTTGATGGTTGTAAAAGGAATCAGATGCAGTCATTAGAGACCTGAATGTGTTCTGTAAGCAATTGAATTAGACTTCCTTTGGTCAGCATCTTGCTGGGTTTAGCTGTTGATAAATGCAAAACAAAAGGCCATTTTGTGATAATGTAGGTATGTTATGTTGCTGTCTTAGGCTGGATTAATTTCCGCAGACCTTGACATTTAGAGTACTGTAGGGGGAATAAAGCATTAATTAATGACAACTGTACTAGGCTGTGTAATGTCATAGGTTGGGAATAAAATCCCTGAAGAATACAGTTAAAAATATGTTCATCAAAATTAGAAAAGAGGAGGTGCCAAATGTATTAACAACTCTTCCTAATTTCACAGGCTTGAGTCCAAACTGCCAACAAAAATATATCTTAGAAAACTCTTTATCTCCTCCATTTCTTTTAATTGCCTTTGCAGTTCAGAGTGATGAGAAGAGTCAAGCACCACAGACAAGTCTATTTTGGTGAATGTTGGATTTGAGCATATAAAGAATAATAAAACTAAAAGAAGAAATGGTGGAAAAATAAAGGCAAGTGATCCAAGTTCTCCTATCACCTTTCTTTGGAAGTCCTTCACCTTTTCATGCTCCTGATTCCTTATTTCTAATGTGAAGTTCCTGGGTGTCCCCACTGCAAAAAACACTTCGCTGTGTAGATGGACTGCAGAATATAACTACTGGGTATAGATATTGATACTATTAAATGTTCATGTTTTGGAGTATCTAATACATTGCCAAAGATCCATGTTTATAATTACGGGTTACAATGCCATAGCAAAACATTTACAACTATAAAATGGCCTTGAAAGGCTAAGCTAGAATAAGCAAGCAGTTAACCAGTTTTTCTCGTCCTCATTTGTGAAAAGAAAGCCTCACTGTATTGGAGGATAATAAATTCCACTAGGTCCCTGCAGAAGGAATAACACATATTTAATGGATAAGCTTTCTGAAAGCAATTCCCATTCATTTTCTGAACAAGCCAGTGCACTGTCTTCCCTACCATAGCATGGACTACGCTCCTTCCTGCTGCTAACAAATAGATCATTCTTTGTAGCTTTTATAGAGCACTGACTTTTGGGAAAAGAAAAGAAACGAGTTATATCTGGCTACTAGCAACCCAACCAAAGTCCCCAGCCTCTTTTCAAATGCCTAATTATTTTAGCCTATCCTTCATATGTATGGAAAACCAACTGGTGTTCACCTGATATTATGCATATACTAAGGTATTGAGACCTCTGTCCCAAATATCATTCTTTACTCCACTTGATTTTCTGTTTTCATTTTGGACTCTGTCCTTTTATAGAACTTTAAATGGAAGTTTTTTAAAAGGCAGGAAGCAGTGTCCTGTACTCAGTAGGTTATCAAATTGTTTGTCAAGATTGGTTCATTTTCTGTGTAGGTTTGCCTTTTTAAAAGAGTGGGTTAAATCCATCACAGCAGCAAAAAAACTTGTATAACTAGCTGAATCTCTTCCAAGTGATCTTACATAGCTTCTTTTGCTAGCTGAACAAATCTTATAATACCAGAATGCTAGTAGAATAGAATGATTCTTAGTTTTTATTAGAATTGCTACCAGAATCTGTTTCCGAGATTTTATTAGAATTTCATGTTACATGCTATAAGCAGTGAAGTGTTGCCTATAAGCTTAGATTTTTGTCATTTTTATTGTTTCCCTCTGATGTCACTCCTATAAAGAGGTGATATTACATTATTTTGTCCTAGGATCACTCTCTAGCAAAGGACTGATGTGGTTACAGGATGTGCACAGGAATGTACCTGTATCTTCTAATTCTACCTTTCCCAGGGTCTTTGTGAAACAATGTTTGCAGCACAATAGTCTCATTTCATGGGAAAATGATCTTTCATATTTAGAAGCAAAGATTTATTTTAAGAAGAGTTATTAATTCTTGGAAATTTTCTGTTTTTCTGTCTGTGTCAGATCAGAACATACCAGAAAACTAATGTAAAAGCATATTCAACTGGGGTGAAGAGACCTCTTTTACAAAACTCTGGAGTTTATTGAGGTTTTACTGATCATTAAAATTTATATTCCCGCATTATCGTCAAGTGAGAATACTAAGCTAAAATAATATGAGTAAATACTATTACTTCAGAAAAATTATTTGTCCACAGTATTTATGAAATTCTTTTTATGTAGTAGATATGAAAACTGGCATTTAGGAACTTTCTTCTGAAGAATATGACCATCACCATTTAGAGTTTTAGGGAGAAGATTAACAAGAACTGCAAACACAAGTAATGCAGGCTTGCATGAAAAAAGATTGTTAACAGACTGCTGATAATTAAGAGCTGGCATTGACTGATTAAAATAAGTAGAGGATTCAAAAGAAGTCCCTACGAAAGATTTATTATATTTATAACAGTTTTCAGTAATTCTTAAAACGCATATATTTTCCTATACTTTTTGATTGCAAAGTTTGAGCTTAGGGAAAGAGAGTTCTTGACTGTTCTTCACCTATAAAACCTCTATTGTTAATATCTCTGACTTCTGAAAATGAAATAGTAAAACAACTGGTTTGAACAACTTACTTAAAAATGTATAGTGCTCTTTCAGAAAAAAGGAGTTGAAAACACAAGTTATGACAAACATTACTGGACAAGCAGATCACTGAAGAGAACTGACCTTACATCAGTAACAGGGGTCCTGGGTCCATGGTACCCACAGGGAATAAAAGAAACTCACCCAAGAGGCCTGGCAAGATCCAGAACTGGAGAGGGCTAGCAAATAGCAGAAAACTAGAAGGCAGAGGCATTTTTTTTGAGGTTTAAAGTTGGTGGCAAACATGCCCTTTTTTCTTCTGGTTGTCTTGGCTAAGTTTGATCAACTCAGTTCAGAGGTAAAAATAGCAGCTATTAGCCCTCAATAGCCAACGTGCCATCATGCTACATTTTATGGACATGACTAAAATAAACCTTGAATGTGCAAACCTTATATATAGAGAAGGCTAAAACCCAAACTTGTCATCTAACACATCTTATGATGAGAGAGAAGAAAATAAAGGATAAAATGCATCCATGGCTGCTTTTCTTGTGGTGGGAGATAAGCTCTCTCTAGGCTTATTCCCATTTTAAAAGTACATTCAACTCAACATAAACATTTTTTACTCCTCTTTTTGAAAGTTTAATGCCACAATGTTCTAGTTTAGTGACTTTCAGAGCAGTGCAGAAATATCGCTGAGACAAAAATGCTGACAGCTATACTTCAAAAATAGCTTTGGATGAACTCAGATTACGAGTAGTTCATGCGCACTTTCCAAAAATGGACATAACAACTGGAGACTTTTTTCCCCCCATCCAAGAGGTTGCTGTGGTCTGTGGGTTTCTTTGTGTGGGAGCGTGCATCTTCATACACAAAAGTTTAAGAAAGCAGCCTCCAAGAAGACACAAAAATAAAACAAAATGTAATGTAGAAGTCTTCTGAGACCTTTGGAATTCTGGGCAGAGTTAGTCAATAACATTATGGAAAAGGAACCTACAAAGTGTTCCTGAGGAGGTTTTAGGCTCCAGAGAAGCAATCAATTTGAAGATGAGGCATGACAAACTCGGGCTAGACACAAGACTTTAAATAGACCTTTACAGTGAGCTTAGTTAAAGTGAACAGCTCAATGAGGCTGAGATCCAAACCACAGATTTTAAAGAAATCCTGTGGTTTATGTTGTACAGGGTGGCAGATTAAATGAGCATAATTATAATTTTTTTGTTGTGAGTTATGAAGCTGTGAACCTATATTTCTTTGTTGGACTTCTCTTCAGCGATAAGAGAAGATGCATAGCTGCTTATTCCATGTAAACTCCCAGGAGCCGCTGTAGCACTGTTGAAGTCAGCAGGACTATTTTCATTGCTTTTGGTGCACATTAATTCAGGTGGTGACTAGCAGCAAAAACCACCAGCACATTCACATGCAGCTTCCACGTAGAATGCTGATTCTAGGGTCTGGCAGGGCACAAGCTAACCTCTCAACTTCACTTCCCACACTAACACCCAACAGCAGGTGCTGTGTCCTGAAAAGCCGCAGGAGTCTCCACCAGGGTTGTCACTAATTGCACTCCTCTACTACTCCAGGGGTTCTTTTTCTTCTAGTTTTGCTACTGGGCGTAACAGAGCTATGCCCCAGCTCTCACCTCATTCATAGCTACACGCAAAACACTCACCAGACTATAGTTTGCATTTCAGATTAGCAAATATGCTAGCATTGTGGTGAGTTCTTCAGTGACATACATAGACACCTCAGAAAATCAGAGGCAAAATTTAACTTTGATGCTAAATGCTCTCTCTGTGCAAGACATGGAAGACCAAGACAATGTACCCCTTCCAAGTCCATCTTGACCTGATTAAGAAATACGATCACTGTGTGCCAACTTGCACTTTCAGTCTCAAAACTGCAGCAGAAATTTATCATCCTGTCAAACCTGGTTCCTTTAGATACTTGTCAGACGTAAGTCAACAGGGGCCAAAATACTTTTTCCATTGGCACCTTCTCTTGCAACATTTTACCATTTTCTGGTGTAGCATTTCTATCCAGTGCAATGCAACACCTCCCTGATAAATGAGACAAGTGATGGGACAGCAGGGATCTCCCCTCTGCAGGTATCAAAATATCAAAGCACAAATGTGCTTTTCCCCCCTTCTTTCCTTTTTTCCCCAGTATTTTCTGCTGTAAGGATTTTCTAAGGAAAAAAAAAAAAACCCAAACCCAAAAGCCATGGTTTTAGAGGGATATTGACAATCCATTTTCCAGGGAGCAAAACAAAAAGAGGTGTACACACACTGACTGGTTTAGGACTCTCTTATTCTTGCTCGCTCTCAGGAGAGAGGAAGCATGCTGAGCTGCCACTGTTGGATTTTGACTTAGCGTAGGAGCAGGAGATCTGGTAGAAATCCCTGACCTGACCTAGAGCCACAGCATACCTCTCTGGACTGTGAAGCTCTCTGCCCGGGGAGAACTGTTTGACCCCAGCATTTCGGCTCCTGTTGTTCAGGCCCGTGTCCAGCATAGTGCAAATTATCTTTAACCACAAATACTTTGTTATGTTTCTGCAAGAGGACTCATGTGCTGGCAGACAAGCATCGTGCAAGTGCTCTGCAGTTTTAGCATATAAATAAAAAAATAGGAAGTGCAGCCAGAATCTATATGTTTTGGAGTGGAGCGGCAGGCAGGCATACATTGTTCTGCCAGCATTAGCTAACAGGAGAAGGTGTTCCCTGTTTATAAAGCATGTCTATGGGATGCTTGCTCAAAAGACTGTAGAGAAACTGAGTCCTATGGACAAAGATTCCCTAGGTATCTTCACTGAAGTGACTGATGATGAAAGCCTTTATGCAAAATATGAAAATAAAATACTATTCAGCTATTCCTTAAGAAATATAATATGCTTTCTGCTAGTAATTTTTCTTCTTTCTCATCTTTATACATACAGAATGTATCCACATGCTGTCATGACTCATCTGATGTAAAGGAATTTTTTTCCTCACACAGATTTAATAAGGTTTACCCTTTCTAAACATCTATAAAAAGCCCACTGATGTTTACATGCAGAGAGGCATTGTTGGGATAGGCTGCTTTTGAAAATACGTTTTCTACAGAATCCTTCTATATCTTCAGCTTTCACCTTTTTCTGGATTACTTGAGTTAGTTACTGCAAGCAGACAAGACATACCAGATACACCAGCAGATCATATCCTAGTTTTTTCCCTTTTCAGCACTACCATCTTCCCTTACTCTTTTTTTTCCCCTGCTGGGAAAGCAGAAGCCCTCCCCTCCTTTAGATTTCCTTTCTTTTTGCCAGCCAGTCAGAAATATACCATTAAAACTGGATTTGTGTTTTCTGACCTGACTGTTGCACATCTCAACTCTCATGTACTTCTCACATGTTGTGGAAATTAATCCCTCTGTGATCAGCAGTGAGAGGACATCAAATGGGAGCATTCAAATCTTGACAGCTTATTCATTAGTCCATAGTTTTCAAGGCATTTTATATGGAGCAGAGTTCCTGTATGTGTCCTGAAAGGGAAACTCAGTTTAGATATGAAAAGCTAAATCTAAATGGGGTTTGTGTACTGCAGTGATAAGTAGTGTGGTGCCTGTTCTTCAGGTGCATGGTCAGCTACTTCCTAGAGTTGCACTCATAGGAAGGGTTGGAGGCCTTAAGCAGGGTTCACAACGACCAACAACCAGAGTTGTAAGCTGTCTAAAACTGTACCCAACAGGGCATGCTGCAAAGATATGGGACTTGCACCCCAGCCAGCTTCTGACCTATTCTCCTACATCTGCTTGCAGGAAGCATCTTACACCACTTAGTATTTATAACCCTGATTCTGCTCTGGAATTAGGTGACCAAGTAATTTGTTCTATAAATTTAATGGGATTTGAGCGGATTTTTCCCTTTTTTTCAAACGCAGTTGGAACTGACTTTTTCCCTCCTCTTTTCACCCAGAGAGCATCCAGTGGGAGCTGACAGAAGTGGGTTCAACCCTTCAGCTTGATGTGCATCAGTCCTCTCAAGATAGGTCAAAAAATGTCAGGAGAGCCACTTCTGTTTCTGGAGCAACACGGATGTTGATGACACCTCACAGTAGCTTCAACAGAGAGAAACCAAGTAGGTTTCAGAGCAATTCTCAGGGTCTTCCCTCAAAAGCAAATGTCTTTCTAATCAGTCCAGGAGGGATGCCCAAGAGAATTGGATGATTTTGCTTGTTTCCTTTAACTGATATGGAATAAAATCCGCTCCAGGAGCACTCTGGTTGCTCTTCATCCAGTACACAAAGAAGGTGAGAGGAAAGTATGAATGTGATTTTTCTCTGCTTTTCCCTTGTCATCACCACAACATGAAAAGAATATTCTAAACCTCAGACCTTTCCCTGCCAATTTCTTTCCTCCTTACTCACAGCGATTATTTCAGAGGTACAAAGGTATTTCTCTTTCTGTTGAGTGTATATCAGGGCATGTTGCTATTCAGGCTGACACTTAGGCAACTGCAGATGCATGCCTGAGTCACACATATGTCAAGAGCACTGAAAGAGCATTACAGCATTAGGAAGAGAGAAAAATCTGGGTTTGATTACTGATAATTACAGATAAGCTGTAGCTGACAGTCATTTTCTGACCGCAAACTCAAATCAATCAATTAAAGACTGCATGCAGCAGCACCCGTGTTTAATCATTTCCAGGCTCTTTAAAATGATCCATTACTCTGATAGCATGTCAGAGCTGCTGCGTATCATTTGCTGTTGCTGCTGAGGGTCAAATACGCAGCTACCTTCAGGCTAATTTCAAGAACACAAGCTAAAAAAAAGAATCTGTTTATAAAGATTAGCTATAACTATTAAATCACTCTCTTAGTTTAATGAAATGAACATCACAGCTGATGATTTAAATATTTTTTGATCTCATGACACATAGACAAGGGCATTTTTTAATAGAATGTATCAGTGTTGCATCAGGGAGAAAAGAAAAGAAGGATGGAATAATATAAGTTCAATTGTGTTCCTCCCTTGCTCCTATTTTCAAAGGTTTTTCACATGGAACTTCAATATCGGAGAGAATTTTGTAACACGACCTGGACAAAGAACTGCTGTCAGACTGTAAGACTCTCCACTGGAACTACTTTGGCAAACTGGGTTGTTTTTGCTGAAGTTTGTTTTCTTCAAGCTTTGAAAAGAGAAAAAAGGTTCTGATGGTTTAGAAATTGTCAGCTAATATTTTCAGAATAAAATATTTCTCTCTTTGCTTTGAAACAATTTTTAAATTAGATGTTTTAAAATACTGAGATATTTCATGTCACATACACAAGAAAGCTAAGTGAAAGATGTTATTATGGTTTTATGAAAATGAAATGTTTTGGATGACATAACATTCCTTTTTACAGGATTTTCTTTCAGGGAGAAATTTTCCATTTTCATTCATTATCCAGCTAAAAGTTTCTGTAAAAATTCTGGTTCAAATATATCAATACTTGTAATAGAAATAATTCTATCAGTAATTTTTCAGTCAAATCCTGGATAATGGTAGGTAATAGCCTATACCTTCCAGCTGAGGTAAGCCAGCATAGCATCAGTTAGTAACTTGTCTAGATTTATCACAAAGGCTCCATGGAGCAATAATGATGACTGTCATATAAGGATAGGGCCCAGCTACACACAGAAATTAAATCTCAAAGAAAATAATTAGCTAATACAGCATAGTACTGAGATGCAGGACTTTGGGTTTCTATCATCAGCTTTGTCGTTCTAGTAAATTTTGAATGTGTTGCCTAAACTATATTCAGTCCACATATATTTAATGTTTGGTCAAATCTGAGTGGATTTATTTCAATTTAACAATTGAATTTCTAAGGTAAAATGAATGAAACTGGATAAAGTTACTTCTTTGACTAAGAAAGGGTACTTCTACTAAGCAAGGGTATCAGTATCAGGATTCAATGCATTTTAATAAATCAATTTTAAAATAAATATGGACCAAAGTTCCTGATTGTCTCTGTATCCAGCAAGACCTGGACAGGCTGGAGAGCTGGGCCGAAGGGAACTTGATGAAATTCAACAAGAGCAAGTGCAAGGTCCTGCACCTGGGCAGGAACAACCCCATGCACCAGTACAGGATAAGGGCTGAACTACTGGAAAGCAGCTCTGTTGAGAAGGACTGGGGAGGGCTGGTGGGCAACAAGCTGACTCTGAGCCAGCGCTGTGCCCTTGTGGCCAGGAAGGCCAACGGTATCCTGGGCTGAATTAAAAGGAGTGTGGCCAGCAGATCGAGGGAGGTCATCCTCCCCCTCTACTCTGCCCTGGTGAAACCACACTTGGAGTACTGCATCCAGTTTTGGGCCCCCGATTTTAAGAAGGATGCGGAACTGCTTGAGCAAGTCCAGCAGAGAGCTATGAAGATGATCAGGGGACCGGAGCATTTCCCTTATGAGGAAAGGCTGAGAGACTTGGGTTTGTTTAGCCTGGAGAACAGAAGACTGGGAGGGGGGACTTCATCAATACCTATAAATATCTAAAGGGTGGGTGTCAGGATGATGGGACTAGGGTCTTTTCAATAGTCCCAGTGACAGGACAAGGGGCAATGGGCTCAAGCTGGAACACAGGAAGTCCCACCTCAATATGAGAAAAAACTTCTTTACTGTGAGGGTGCCAGAGCAGTGGAACAGGCTGCCCGGGGAGGTTGTGGAGTCTCCTTCCCTGGAGACATTCAAAACCAGCCTTAGCACGGCCCTGTGCCCCCTGCTCTAGGTGTCCCTGCTCAAGCAGGGGGCTTGGATACGGTGATCTCCAGAGGTCCCTTCCAACCCCTACCATTCTGTGATTCTGTGATTTCTCTTAAAAGACTGAAAAGGATCTCCTCGTCGCTCACGCTGTTACTCAATACGATGCATGAGTAGGAAACAAAGAACAACTCCAACATTGTAAAATAAAGGCTGATTTCTGCCAAGCACTGTAGGTGGGTCTCATCTCAGTTACCTCTTGACATCTCCAGCACAGACACCTACCTATAGTCACCTTATACAAATGTCACAGTCACTGGAGATAAGTAGTGTCTTCTAGGACACAGTTCATCTCATCCAGAAGGATGAGACCCTGCAAGTGCCTACTTCTTACTGCAGTCAACAGGAGGAGCTGAGGGTGACCAGCTTAGCTGTAGACATATCCATGTGGCCACATAAACCTCCTGCACAGAGTTGCATATTCCTAAAAAACTGGCATATCTGACTGGAGAGCCCTGAGAGCTTGCATGAAGGTCACTGAAGAGATCCTTGACACCAGCTGCCTGACCCAGCCCTTTAGCTGAGGGTTATTATGCTGGGAAGGAGCAGCAGAAGCAAAAACATGCTTTTGTCCCAATAGCTGCACTTCAGGCTTGATGTGTTACCCAGCATGCTGAGGACTGCTGCCCAGTAGTTTTGACATGAACCCATTCCTCCCCTTCTTCATAGGAATACTCTGACATCCTGGCTGCAGACCTGCCTGTACTTCTTTCTGAAGGCAAAATATTTGGTATGAAAATGTACTGCTGTTTTTCTTCTTTTCCAGAGGCCTTAGGTAAGCTATTGTCAGGAATTCACTGCAATCATACCAAGTAAATCCTGGTGCACGCTATTTGAAACATTTTTTGAGCAGAGGTTGCTGTGGGTAAGCCTCCACCTGCCTACAGAACAGAAAATATCTTCTGAGCGCAAGCTGTTCCTTCACTGATGCATTTTGTTCTGCTCACATGAACAAGCGCCTGCATAGGTACAATTTATCAGAGCCCCTTTTATGAAAAAAAAAAAAAAAAAAAAAAGAGATGGACTTTTAATTTGGTGGAGATGCTTTTAACAGACTCCTTACTGTTACTGCTGTTTATTTATGTGAACTTCCTGTTGATCTCCTTGAGGATTTTGCTTGTCTAAGGAGTTTCAGCAGAACCCAATGCTGGGGTGCACAGCAGAAACTCTTTGCCTCTTTGCTGGAATACTATCAGCTGATCTGAATAGCCTCTTGTGAAATTGTTTATTTATAATATTAATCTCAGAGCATTTACACTCCACTGATGACTTGAAATTTAAGCAGTTATTTATAATCATGTTAAATAAGACCACATTTCTATTCCACTCACAAGTTAAGTTAGTTATCAGATTACATGTCTGTTTCATTCCTTTTATCTCTGATACTATGGGCTGCTCTCAACAACGGCATCAAATGAACTTGGATGTCCGACTATAAATCATGCACATGTCGAAACAATAATGCTGAAAGGATTATCATCACCCTCTGTAATTACAATAATGGAAAACAGATACTGAAAGGACATTTTTCTGATCCTTGGAAAATCCCTGAAGAGGTCAATTTACTTTTCTTTGGGGAATATTTAACACAAGGAAAGTTATTTGTATATACGTCTGTTGAAAGAACTGAACTTATAATAAGCACAGTGTCACAATATAAATTTAAAGTATATTTTATTGCACTGTTATGGTGGGGGTCTCCAGATGGTCCTGATATACATAGTTTTGTAAGGAAGTGCTTTTTTGACTGAGAACACTGATCACTGTCTTATGAAATGCTCTGTCACAGCTGAGGCACACTACTGTTTGTAGGAACCTGTTGCAAGCAGCAGGGGAGAATAACATCCACCAGGACCTACCTGGCACCTGGTTTTGGAGCCAGGTTGCAGTAAAACTGGGTGTGGTACTGTGCTGGAGGTTTTGGAAGAGGAGAATTTCTTCTATGCTCTTTGACCAACTCTATTCAAGAACACATCTATGTGGTATAATAAAAGAAAATAAATGCTAAGAAAAAGAAACCCTTACGTACCATTAATTTCTTTTATTGTAAGAAGCATGCATCCAACTGTTAAGTCCTGAATCTGCAGCTCTCAAGTCTAAATTGAGTCATATATTTTAGGACTTAAATAAGTCTCGGTGGATGCATAGGCTCTTTGCACCTTCTTCATGACGGCTAATTCTGTCCAACAGAATTAGATTTCTTAGTCCTACTTCTGAAGGCCAAAGTTGACTACCATAACAGACAAATTCCACATTTCTTGCTCTTTTCCTATACTGTTGTTTCCCTGACATCCAGCAAACCATTTTTAAGCTAAAGATAGTCTGAATATGGCCATACCAACTGTTGTGTCAGCACAACTGAGGGTGCAATAACCTTCAGCTTGAGTACTGTTGTGACAGGACAAGAGCTCAGATCCATATTTAAATAACCAGGCTTTGCCCATCTAGCACGTTTTGACTTTATCACAGTAGGGTGTACTCACAGGAGCAATTTAGCTGTCAGCTGAGGGAACAGCAACCTCCAGCAGGCAGAAGCTGTAACCTCTTCTGCTGGCATGACCAGAACTAGAAGTCCACAGCCTAAGCCACAAGGTTTTGGTTGCGTGAGTAGCTCACTTGCTGCTTAGAGAAGAAGGTTGCAACAGAACCACAGAAAATTGTTCAAATGAGAGTTGTTGTCCACCTACATGGTTGTTTGCAATAAAAACGTCTTCTCTGGTCACTCTTGCCAGCAGTACTCTCTAGCATATTCTGGCAGCTTTGTCCACGGGCATCTCAGTGGAGGGCACAGTTTTGGTCTCTGCATTTCCAGATGGACGCAGAGTTGAGGCAAGGGCAATAAAAGTAATACATGGGATAAAAGAGATGCCTTATGAAGAGGCACTGTCAGAGCAGCTTACTGGGCCACATTAGGTCTAATTCTGTAAGGCATGGTTTGTGTTTATGCTCTTAGAATAACAGCTCACAGGAACAAGTGAGATAGTGAATATCCTCATAACAAATGCTTTATTGTAGAGTTGTCCAGCACAGCTGCTCTGTAACAAATTCCATCTGAATTTCTCCCTCAGCAAGTCCATCTCACCCTCCAGCATGTCACTGCCATGTGCTTGGGGAAGCAATACACACCACTGCTTGTGGTTAGGCAAGAGCTCCCTCTGAAGAAAGGGCTTGCTTTCTTTCCTTGCTGGTTGGCTACTTGTTTGTCTCCTGGTAGAGCTGGTGAAAGCTGTTGCAAAATGTGTGGGTTGCCAGAAGAAAACATTGCTCTGTCTTGTTTACAGAACCTGAGCTCCCTTAAAAAAACCCATAATGGTTAGTGAGTACCTTGTGTCCTTCTTCAAAGGATGGCCAGCACATAGATTTTTTTACCCAGGGCACAGGCTGAACACTGCTTTTGAGAGATGTAATTCAGTCTTTGCTTCTCACTTGATTATGGGAAGAATAAATTGTATGAGCCTTTTTCCTAGACTGGATCACTCCCTTTCATATGCATTGTAGGAGTTAATGATGAAACGCAGTCCTGCAAAGCCAAGGTAGTGATCGTTCCTTGTCCATGCACAGCTGTCAGTATGAAAAGGAAATACGGGCCCAGTGAAGTTACGTCTACAAATCTAGGCCAAATATGGTAATAAAGTGGCCTGAATATAATCTGGGGAAGCTAACATTTGTAAATCCGTTCCCAAATGCAGGTTCCGATTAATTTCTCCTGTCTTCTAATGACCTGATAAGTCCTTTGGGACTATCCCTTTTCAAAATGTGAATGTGTGGCCAGAGATTCGGATTCATCTGCTCTAATTTTAGGGATCTACAAAGTAAGTGTGTATATCTGAGCTCATCACTGAGACTCCTTTCACAGCCAATAGGGATCTCTTCCACATAGTAAGTAGAGTCTGGGATCAGGTGAAACATGCCCCAGGCTGCCATTCCATTGATAAACTAACTGGGTCTCAAATGACCATAAGAGGTGTTTACCCTTACCTAGCTCATATGTAGACACCTACACTGTAGCCCCCTAAAATTAAGAAAGAAGGGTCCCCCTGAAGGAAATGAGTATGAGCAGCTCTTTAAAGACTGCACTTGTACCATAGACACTAGCACTATAGATTTGAACACCAGGTGTCTTAATTTTTCCTTCCTTTCCTGGACTATTGCAAAGGAACCGTACCCTAGATAAGAATTTCTCTGATGTAGGACTTCTCAGCAGCAGCTTCATCTTGTCAATGTAACAAAAGTTCCTGTTCCAGGGGCTCTACTGTAGGAGCTGACAGGTATGGGCTGGTGGAACAGTTCATCATGCCCTCACCATTGGGAGAGAATCACTGCATAATTAGTCCTAGAGCTAGGAGAGTCATAAATTACCTTGACAGCCACTTCTCTGGGTGAGAAAGCAGATCATCTGAATGTGGTTGTGCCAGGAGATCTTCACAAGGGTTATAAACTTGCCCTTCAAGTTAATAATATTTTGCTTAAATCCTGTGAAGGCCTGTATAGACACAACGTCCTTGGACACTTTCCCTGTACTTGGTCATGCCCCCACAAGTACAAACAGGACCTTAGCAAAGAGCTGCTTACCAGCTCTCAGCCATCCCAGTCACCTCCCAGACCTCCACCTACTCATTTCCTTAGTTGCACCTTTCAGCAGTTCTTACCACACCACTGAAGGAGCAGGTGCTAATTCTAATTCTAAATAAATATTTCCTGTGTCCTTTATGGTCAAATCTAAACCACAATAGCCTTCTTCAGATTTCCTGCCATCCCATCCTGGGGAAACAGTGAGAGTTCACACTGCCTTTTTACATTCTCCCTACTAGGTAAATCACTGTTATTACAATATGCACCTATAGCCCACACTGCTCGCACCCTAATGAGACTGAAGTCTGACCAAGAGCAGAGCTGGTCTTTGTGTTCAAGGTGCAGCATCATGGACCTAGGCTCCAGTTCTCATACTGTATAAAAAGATAATAATAGTCCAATATATATCTAGTCCCCATTAAGCTTGTCTTTGAGATAGACTTTAAATCTGTTGCTGAGACAAGATTGAATATTGGCTGTCCTTCATCTCAGAACATTATTACATTAGGTACACTAGTCAGCTTGCAGTTTTTCAAAGGCATGTAAATATATATAAACACACAAAAAAAAGTCTACTCTCTGCTGCATCAGTCTTAGCAGAGAAAGCCAACTTCCAGCATGTTATTTTCTGATAACTCTGCCTTTGCTTCAGTAATACTCAGATGGGATAGAGTGAGAGGAACATTATGCAATGCACACTGATATATTACCCTGACCCTAAACCTTAGAGTGCATCAGGCAACATTACTCTGTAAAATTATACTCAGCTCAACACAAACATTTAAAATAGATGAACCTCAGAGAAGAAATGCTGCCCTCAGACATTTCAAAGGCATTTGCAAAAAAATACGATTCAGGATTTTAGAGTTGTTCTTGTTTTCATTACTCTGTGCTCAAGTATTGGCTAAGTATCAAAGCTCCTGAAAGCAGCAAGACAACTGGGATATTCAAAAAAGGGAAAAGAGACCTCAAACTGTCCCTTGAAAGAAAGAAAGACCTTTTTTCTCTGAAGTTTCAGTCTGTCCTGCGAGGTTTCATTTTTACTATATTTTTAAATCAATCTACAGTGATTCTTTAGCTACACTGTTATCAATGCAGCAACAGTATAGCCTTAAAGCATTATAAATTCATACTGAAATTAATCTGCCTGGACCCCAGGGTTCAGACTACCATCTGCAGACTCAACATACAACGCTCCTTTGTTTTGCCCTTCTAATTTAGCCTTTGGAAAGTCCTCTGTGACAGCCAAATCAAGTGGTTTCAGAGAGTGGCAATTCTTACAGCTACTTTTCATCAATCGTTTCCACTTTGTTCCCTTATAAAACTAGTGCATTCAATTTCCACTTTAATTAAGAAGCTGAAAAAAATAAGATGAGGCATAAGTAACACAAAGGCTGTAGAAAATACATGGCACTAACACAGTCAACCTATAGTTTCTACTGTCTTCAGAAATGACATTGACTTCCCCAGGTGTTGAAACACTGTTTTTAATAGCATCAGATATTAACTACTGTATGTTACAGTGAGCCAAACTGAGTCATATAAAACTCTGCCCTTATCATCAGTAAAATAAATAAACACAATAAAAATGCTACACCCTACTGTAAAGCTGTGCCCATCTGACACTTACAGATGTGGGACAGCTATTTCTAATTCTTTTTTCATTCTCATATAAATACTTCAAAAGGAGGAAAAGTAGGATTTTATCAGTGGAGAAATTTTGTGAGATGCTAGGGAAATGTTTTTCATTCTTCCATGTTGCAGGACTTCATCCTCTTGGTTATCTTTCCCCAGAATTTTGGAAGACTAGAAATTTTCTTACTGAAATAAGAAGATAGCAAAGAACCAGCAATGGTGGAAATATGCCATCTTTTACATTTTTTAATTGAAACCAAATAGTCTTATTTTATTTCAGTGGCTATGTCCCACAGAATGCCTGAGGCCTACTTGGTCATAGCCAGGGGCTCCTTCTGAACACTGTTTTCACCAGCTGCCTTATTTCTCTTTTGCTGTATGTATGCCTTTTACAAAAAGTTCTGCTGAACAACATCCTTCCAGTATATTTATATTTATGTTTATGTATGGAGGTCCAGTCCCGTGTCTTAGGTTTCACAGATTTATAGCACCAGCCAAGAAGAGGTACTTATCCCAGGTTCAGGTATCCTGGCCACAATTAAGGAAATAGTAGTATCAAAACCAGCAGTAACTTTCTGCTCCCCATAGGTAGATTACTAGTCACAGCAATACCAATATTGCTTCTCTACACACATCTATCCTCCCCCAATATTTTTTTGCAATCAACAGTCTCCCACAAGATTTCTTTTGTTTTTATAATTTCTAGCTTGGGTGTTGATCTAAGCTTGAACAGCATAACCTAGGCATGTCATACCTTTTTTAGGATTCTGTAGAACAAGCCCGCTACCTTAGGTGTTTCAGGGATAAGGGCAGAGGAGGAGACTAAGTTATCAGAGAAAGAGGGGAAAACTGGTTTTCCTTCTGTTAACGGAAGAAGCAGAAACTGACCAATGTGCTCTGCTAGGGAAGCACCAGCACACATTGATGTCAGGGGATGAATATTATTTCACCAGGGAGACTAGAACGACAATTACCTAAAGTCACTGGACAATGGTGAGTTAGAGGTGGATTAAAACAACAGACGACTTGGCTCTGAATGGCAATTCTCCTCTGCCAGCCTTGCTATGCTAATTCCCTCACCTGTAACTCAGAAGCAGTAGTAAGAACGCTCATCTCGCAGGGCTTTGTAGGCTTTTACCAAGCGTTATATAAATGTCATTCGCACAGCACTGAGTTCGACGGTGCTACTTAATATGAATAAGCATGTAAGAAGGAGGCCCATAGCAAGTGATGTCTGAACCTTAACAGCGCAGACAGTAACTCTGCAAAGACAAACACAATGATCTCTTCAGTGTAATTTTCTCCTTCCTCATGCACAGACTGCAGATTTTCAACCAGGGGGTCCCAGTGAGTGGGGAAAGCGCTGCCGTGAGATCCATGCACCCCCTACTCCACACCAGGTTTCCTCCCTGGCAGTGCACAGGGCCAGGTGGAGCCCCTGGCCACAGAGCCTCCTGCCTGCGGATTTCCTGAACAGGCTCGATGGGATGCAAAAGCCCCAAGTGGCAGAAAATCACATCTATAAATTAAAATTATTCTCATTTTAATAACCAGAGTCAGGCATACAGTGGTGCGTGTATGTATGTGTATTTGTACAGAGGAGCTCCCTTTGCATATTGAAAGAAGCAAAAGTTACTCAGGTGGTTAGGCTAGAAGAGCGCCAGTATATACTGGCAGCTGTGAGTGAATATCTGCTTTAGATGTGTGACCCCTTGATCAAGCAGTTAAAAACATTCAAAATGTTATGTTTGAGATAATTAAGTTTCCTTTTAACTAATACAGTATGTTATAGAAATGAAATTATGACAGAATCCTTCTGATGTTTGTTAACGAGGACATCAAACATGTTACTTTCATTACCCTGAGTACTGATGAAGTCTCTATTATTAAAACAAGAAGAGAAAGCAATGACATATCTGAGCAGAGATGACCAAAACTTTGCCTGCAGAACTGAAAGATACAGTCCAAGAACTGCAGTTTTTCAGAACTCTTTTTCCAGTTCTCTTCATAATTTCAAAGATGGAGTGAAACAGGAGTCAAAATTAATCTGCCCTGGAACAAAATTTATCTTTTTTCAGGATCTCACACAGAAAGATAACAATCAAATTTTGTCAATCATATCACCATCACGTTTTAGTGTGCCTCTTAAGAGCTTAATTAAACCTGAGAAACCTTTACAAAGTGAAATTATTTTTATAGCTGCTTTGATTACACCCTGTTCCTAAGTCTGAACTGTCTGCTCTCCCTCACTGCAGTACGTGCCATAAGCAGCTGCCTCCTGAGGGAAGAGAATAGGAAGTGGAAGAATGCTTCATCAGGCAATTAGTACTATTAACACACACGTGCGCACGCGCACACACACAAACGCACATTTATGTCCATATATTTAAATGTTTAAAAAGCTTGGCAGGATACAGCGTGGATCTGTTTGACACATAAACATGAAAGTATGGACTGTTCTTTGTTGCAAAGTATTTATGTTGTAAAAATTGGTTAAACATGTTCTGCATCTATGCAGACTGAGGATGTTTCATAGCAACACACACAAAGCCAAGCGATTCTACAATGTACCAGAGTTATTCTTGCAAAAGTTAATTTTTAATGCTATAATTATTCTGTAAGTTGGCCTGAAATATATAAATCTTTTATAAAGTCAAATTTTATTTCTACAAATATACAAAACAAACAGGGAAACCTACTATTAAGTTGTGCTACCGTAAAACATTTCAGAAATAAGGAGGATGATTTCTGAGAAACAAAAGTTTGCAAAGGCTTTCCTACTTCATTATAGAGTGTAAAACTATGGACATTCAGCACCTTAATTTTCATTTCCACTTTGGTATGTATTTCTCATCTTGAAAAGTTTAATTTTCATGGCAGTTTTGGAAGGCGAATACATACGGGCTTTCCGGATATGGTTTGCTTGCTTTTTCTGACAAACTATTATTGCATTTCCCAACACACTCATTTTTTTTTCCTGTTTACAGTCACAGGGATCAGTTTTTTATAAGACTGTTACCCACAGGGAGGGAAAGAGCCAAGCAACTCTTGGAGTCCTCCTGCAAAACTAAAACCCCTCCTGAAGGTTTTGCCAATTATCAGAAAAACTAAACCCAAAATAATACAAAGGAAGTGCTTAAACCTCTGCTCTATAGTTTGTATTTAAACAGCAATGTGGGTTCTCTTATTTTGAAAAACCAAACAACTTTAATTCTGTTTTCCAGCTCACTTCAGGAAGGTGTTTTGAGTGACTGATAAACTTAGACCAACAAACTAAGTGACTAAAAAGCTTTCTTTCCTTGTGGCAGACTCATAAGATGGAAAGGTATTATGTAGAAATATGAAAGAAAGATCACAGTGATTGTCTTGGATCCTGAATTCAGCTGGGCTCTCCCAATAAACTTGGAAATAGTTTTGAAGTAGTTGTTGAAGAGTATAGATTAAAAAAAAAATTGTATTTTAAAGCATGGCTTGAAGTTTCCATGCATGGCTATGAGATCTGCTGAACCACTCCAGGTGTCAGTGCAAAGTCATGTTCTTCAGCATGTTTACCTGTGTGGATGCGTACTCACACACACTGCGTATTCATATACACACCCCCTGCCTTGTATAGCCATTAGTGGCTCTGGGTATGTCATTTAGATGATATTCAAGCCATTCTTGCTCTCCAGATTAAGTAATCAATGATGGCATCCTCCTGCCAGGCACAAACCAGCAGATTTTAAGTAGAAATACCCATGCATGTTAGGGACACAAGGCACAGAGCTGTCTGGAAATAGGGGCTGATTATAACTTGGTACTAGCAACAATTCTTCTGACTGTACATCTTGAGGACCCTTAAGGAGGTGGCCAGATTTTTGTTACCGGGGAGGCTGAAGCATATACACAAAACCAGGCTCAAAAATGTTGTCTGAGTCATTGGCAGAAAAGAATGAGCCTGCATCACTATGCTCTTGGCCTACTGTCTTGCCTGCACTTACTGAAACCAAGTACAGCCGGACAGCTGATGGCTTGCAGAGCAGCAGAGAGCACCATGCAGTTTTTGTTTTCCATGAAGAACCAAGAATTCCTCAGCCAACGTCTGGAAACATTCCCTCTTTTCCTAAAAGTTTCTAAACTTCCAGCAACTAAGATACAGTCCTCCTCATCTACCAGACCACCACAGGTTAATTGGCACTCACACAAATGACCACAGATGTTTGCAAGATGTTGTTGAGTCCCCTCTGAGACTATCATTACCTGCCTAGCGTCAGTGCAGCACTGATATGTAATTTATTCCTTTGGACGAGCTCCATCACCGTATAACAAAATAACATAAATCTCCCCACAGTGTCATTGCCTTGGGATAAGCCCAGCACCGAAAGGCTGGAGGGGTTGCTTTGCATCGACCCAGTTTGCCACTTGGTCTTGCTGTGAGACAATGACTCTTAAAGTGTTTTTCTGGCACCTTGTTAGGACAGTGCCTCAGACGTAGATGGGAACCAAACCAGTAAGCACTAATATCTGTTCACATGTGCAAGTACTGTTCAGCATTGTAAATATGGAACAACCCAGACATTTCTATCCCCCCCACCCCCCAGCCTATTGACACCCGTTAGGAGACACCGTTACGCGCCGACCGTGATCTGGATGACGCAGCGGTCTTCCCCGGACACCGTCATTTTAGCATCTAGCCAAGAGGTGGCAGTACTCCTCCACCATTCCGGGCCCAAGCGGTGCCTCATACCACCGCGAGGTCCGTCCTCGCAGCATCGGTACCGTCAGCTCCAGCTCTGATTTATTTATATTTACGGCAGAGCGAAAACAAATGTTCCGTATTTCTCCTGTGCTGCGATGGCTTCACTTCAGCAGGCTGGGAGGCACCTTGGGTTTCGGCATCCTGCAGCGGTGTGGTGCACCTCTGCCACCTCCGCCATGCAGTAGTGCCTGTGGGGCTGCAGCAGGTCCCCAACTGTGGAGAAGGATTTAATTTTGCTGGGGAGCATGGTTCTCAAAATGTCATAAACTGTGAACACACAGCTGGAGCAGTTTATGAACTGCAGAGAAACTCTGAGTATTTTAGCCCAAGTATTAATTCAAAGAGCATGCTTTGTTATTTCCTGTTTCATTGTTGTTTGTAAAATAGTTTAATGGGTAGTGAGCAGTAAACTGTTTAAAATCTGCTGTGCACATTGATGCGGTTTTATATTGCTAGAGAGGGAAGGATTTCACTGCTTTGGGTGTGAGGGAGAGAGGAAGATTTTCTTGATAATGAAAACCACAACTAATGCATTTACTTTGGAACAATTGTCTCAATTACATTATCGTGTAGATATTTTAATCAGGAATAAAAGTGATAATCCCCAAATGCAGGCCTAACAACAATTGAAACAGCTGCATACTTCAAAAAAAAGGAAGCTTAGCTGTTAGTAATGACGTTTACATGCAGACAAGGAGAGCATGTTCTGTAAAACAAAAGCGACCCCATTTAAATATAAAAGGCAATGCTTATTAAAATTGGTAACGACCTAATTGCAGAGCTGGTATGGATCACTACCTCACAGCATCCAGGCTATTATATCTGTGAAATTTTCTTATGGATATTAAAAATATCTACCACATAGCACGGGCAGGGTGAATGAGAGCAAAGGGACTGGCCTGCATCCATATGGCTAAACTCTCTTTACCTCTCCTCAGCATAATGGACTCATCTATCCTGATTTTTGGGAACAGTCCCTGCCTTGTGCTCTCCCTTGAACAATGCCCAGGAATGCTAGCTAGCACAGGACAGCCTAACAATATAGATATAGAAGGGAGTGATTTACTACACGGTTTCCTGTGTAGTGTAGCACACTAGCAACGAATCAGCGGAGATGACTGTGTAACAGTACCCATGTCTATGCATTGGCCCTGTTTGGTCTACTAGTATGGGTGTAGCCAAAGAGGCTATATGCGAGCTGGAAGTCTCTACCCACTAACCAGACAACACTGGTATGGGAGTCCCATTGTGCCTGGCAAAGTGGCTGTCCCAGGCTAGGCTGTTGCAACATGCAGTCTCGTGTAGCTGGTTCTGTATATTCTTAACTAAGATTCCTCTGGAAAGCTGAAAGTATTTAAAAAATCCTTTCCCACTCAGGATCTTTTTTCAGACCTCACAGCAAGATCTGTGACTTCTCAATATACCGTGGCTGGTACGAATCAAATTCTGAGCACATTTCTGGTGCTTCTCCAGGAAAGCACTGCCTCTCTTCCTTGCAGCTCTCCTGATTTACCTCAGATAGATCGGAATCAGTCCCTAAGCATGGTTTTGAAATAAACAAAAGGCAGTAAGAACTTTAGCTCCTGCAGAAAGCCAAAAACTAGAAGGGAAACTCACAAGAAGAGATCTTCATGCAGCCTGAAAGTCATCTGATCTCAGTGGAGGAAACATAAACATATTGGAGAAGAGTTACGGGGACTCCTCATCAAAGTGCCTGTGTATCTTACAAGAGAGCAAGGTGGCTTGGCAAAAGGAACCCTTTGAGCTAAATAGCAAAACCAAAAAGGATGATTCTAGTGTTTTGGAGAGGCATGACAAAAGGGTTTTTCTTCAGCTTCTAAAGTATTTGGCCTTCAAAGACGGTGGCAAACCTTATTTTACGATATTTTTAGAATTAAAATGATGGAAAAGGTTTTGATTGCAAGGCTAGCTTCAAGTATAAATGGGGTTATGTGAAGAACTACAGTTATTCTCATTCAGTTGCTGTGCATTTACATTTATATTTACTGAAAAACTTGAGGCATTGACAAAAGGGAAGAGGAGTCTTCTCACAGCAGCTGCTGTGAGGTGACTTCCCTGGGTTGGCAACAGATAAGTCTCTGGACTAGGCATGTGAGCGGCTCTGGATTCTGATTCAGCATCAGCCAAATGACCTGCCAAATGACCACAAGTGAACCAACTTCATATTTTTTTGGTCTTGGCTGTTTAAAATGCAAGTTCTCACAGCAGGAACTGTCATTCTTCCTTCCGTCTGTTGCAGTGGCTTCAGCTGAGGGGTGCAAGTGCTAAGGTAATGCAGACTACAACACTGGCAGTCACAGAAGCCTCGTCAGCAGCCCCAAACCTTCTCCAGTACATTAGGCAAGATCCACTGGGATGATAAGCCAATGGCTTGTGTGGTCAGATGCTTGAGACTCTTAGGGCTGAGGCTGAGAGGACACTGTGTCTGAGATCTCTTTGCTCTGCATGGCCTTCTGTAATAATTTCAAGCCTGAAAAAATACACTGAAAGACATTAATTTGAAATCAGAGGTGACTTTCATGTGACCTTCACACCTCTGAAAAAATCAGACCCTTAACCTCCTTTTGCCTCTGATCTTCATCTCCAGAATGGGAGTCAAACCCTCATAACTGACTGTGATCATTGAGCTACTGCAGTGAGGGGAACATACAACTACTTAGAAAGAAAAGAATAAAAAGCCTCTTTCATATGTATTTCTGCCAATGTTTTTAAAGTGAAGCTCATGAGTGTACAACTGTTACCCAGGAGGAGTATGCTTGGGGTAGGATGTTCTAAGTGATGTTCTAATTTTGCACACTCTGAAGGCATTAGCAATTTTAACTCCAGCTTTGCTGGAGGCAGAACTAAATCATTGCAAAAATGCTTTTTATAAATGTTACCTTACTTTTCCTTTTTGAAAGTGAAGTCTCACCTTTTGCTATCAAGGTTTTAGGTTAGGTCCTCCCACTTTTAAGAGGCTTTTTAAATTAATCTTTTTGTAGAGGTAACCCATGCGTATACCACTGCCTCATTATGAGTGGAGTTTGGAATGGCCAAGCAGGTTACGCAGCATCAAGGTCCTATCAGCTACCAAATAAATGTCACAGGCAAAGCATTTGTCCTTTTTTTAAAACCTTAAACAGAAGTTATATGTGTGAATTCAGGGAAGTTTCTCAAGATTTGTAACCATTCTAAATAAGGTAAAAATTTATCCACAGACTTGTTACAAAAGGCCGGTAGCAAACTTCCTCTCCAGGTTTACTCACAAGCTTTCTAGTACTTATTGCTTCTCTCTGGGCCAGAAATTCTCTGAGGACCAACTGTCTTTCCTGTGGCTTTTGCAGCTTTTTCTCTCATTCAAGCCAGAAACAGAGAAAGCTGTGGCAGCTAATAAACTAATATAACCCTAAGCCATAATTAGAGTTGAGGCCAAAGCCACACCCTTGAACTTTAATGGTGTCTAGAGGCTGCTGTAAGAGGCTTAGTAAGATTTTTTTTTGTAAAAGAAAGTTTGGAAAGGAAAGACCAGAGTTAGGTTTGTGGTGGGACAGTGCTAAGAAGATGCTAAATAAATGGCTGGAGAAGAACCTTTCTTTGTTCCCATGGACGTGTACCTCAGTTCATTCCCAGTTTTGAAGAAGCAGGGATTAACAAGTCAAGAAATGCTAGAAAGCGATTGCATTTATGGCGGATGGCACCACAGTTCTCCTCATGGGACCAGTATCTCAGATTCAGGTTTACAGGGGCCATAAGTCTGCAAGTGTTTAGAGGGGATTCATACTCTCTCTTATCCACACACAATCTTTAGCTTAGGCTTATGGAAGCCAATCTGCCCACTTGGATATTCTTAGTTTACATGCTGCAATGGTAAAAAGATCCGCTGGAGCAGCACAGTGATTCGAAGTAGAAGAGATAGGTGTCCAAGCTTCCTAAAGAGTCGTAGAGAGCCCTTGGTATTACTGAAGTGTGATTCAGACACTCTGTATATGGAAAGGACAACCTCCTAAAACTAGCAAATAGTAAACATTTCCCAGAAGGGAGGGCTACAGCAGAAGGGTGTCTTACCTCTCTGGAGCTCAGATTGCTGTCTGCGGGCTGCACTTCTCCAGCTGTTGAGAATTCTGCTGGGGCTAAATACCCACTAGAGGAGAGCTCATTCTTCAGCAGCATAGCTGCTGGGGACACAGTGGTGGTGATGGGACCCCCGAGAGGCAATCTTCAACAGGAATGGGTTCTTGTTGACTGCCAGCCAAAGTCTCATAACTCTCCTAGAAAAGACTACCTAACCCATAAGTGTCCTCAAGAGGTCAAAGCTGGCTTTGTGGTTCTTCAGTGCAGCCAAGCAGACCTTGAAATTCAAACCAAATAATTTAAACCACATATGTACATATTTACAAATCAAGGGACAATTTTTCTGTTTCATTGCCCAACCTTCATTAGGGTTGGGCAATGAAACATATATGCGAATAGGGCCTGTCCTCTAGCATTGGTCAGCATTAATATTATTTTTACAGTGACATGGGCTCATGAAATGGGCTTTCCTGATGTAGTTAGGAAGAGTAACTCAGCTATGGCAATAGTTGCAACTATATTTTATTGCAGTGGTTAACAGAAAGACGGCATAAATAATGACGTCAATGCTTTTCACCTTAAATCTCTGCAAGTATAATATACCACAGCCTTTACACAGAATACATTGTCTTGCCATCATAAGGCCCAGCAGAGATGGTCCAAGACCAAGTAAACCAGTGAGGTAGGGGTGCCTGTCAGCATCCTCTCCCTGGACCCCTTACCCTCATTCTCCCTGTGACAAGGTGAAATTCTCTGTTCAAACTTGGGATGACATAGACTGACACCTCTCTCCTACTCCCTCCTCACAAAGATTGATTTCTCTTCGACTTGTTTAGAATGAGACCAGGGCCACCTGTGCATGAGCTGTCAGGAAACGTAGTGCTTTCATTTAAACAGCAGGCAGCTATCAAAACAGCAATAAGAGAGGCTATCAGGCTTAATAATGGCATGCATTAAAAGTAAAATAACTCTCTGAGGTCCAGTAATGTTGCTTTTACCATTTGTCAGGTGTATAATCACTCTGGAGAATAAGAATAGTGAGGTCTTTGTAAAATCATGAATCAACATTCCCAACAATTCAACTGCTGTGAGTAGGTCAGGTCAATACCCTCACGTCTCAAAAAACTACTTAAGCCCTCCTGTCTCCTGAGACCATTACATCAATAGATACCTCCAGTACTACCGAAAATGACAGCTTGCAATGTAATACCAGGAGATCCCCTTTAATAGCTCCTTTATATTAACAGCTGTTGGGGTCTACTCTGGGCGTTTGTCCTTGTTTCCAAAACCATGCCATATATAATCCCCTGGTCTTATGTGAGAAAACCTTTTATGATTTTCAGGATGATCCTTCTTTTTTTGTTTTTTAAACATGAACAGTGGTATAAAGCAGGTAATTTTTAAGAAAGGAAAATCAGACTAGCAATCCTAAAATGGTTAAATATGTTGTTTCCAAGAATTTAAAATAATTTGTTTCGTATACAAACCTATTCACTTTTCATTCACTGAGATTTTTTTCAGCTTTTCCGTCTTTATATCAGATAAAATCCTGAATCCACTGTAGTTCATGGCAAAATCTATTTTACTTCAGTAGACCTAAATTTTACCTACAGACTTTATATAATGATTTGTGTTCCCACACCTCATAGTGCCATGGTCTTTTGTTGGACTTGCAATTTACCACCTCGGAAAAGGCGACTCCTCTCTTCTCTGAGTTCAACTTCCCTTTATGTCTTTTATATATGTTGTTAAAATGCAACCATGAGTGTTGGCAATGACTGAAATATTACTGCCTCAGATTAATTCCCCAAGAGACAGTGGGAAAAGACAACAGAATTTTTCGCACTATTTTTTCTTTAAATACTCTTCCTTTCCAATAACCCAACCACTGCTCCGAATGTCTTTGATACCTCTCTGACCACAAGACAACTGCATGATAGCTAGTCCTGAAGTATATATGCAGTGACTACCGCCCTGGCTTTGCCTGGGCAGAAAGTCCAGCATTTGAATCATCTCTCCACAGGTATGGAGCAGTACAGACTCTGTCCTTCCTCTACTAAACTGGCAGTTCTCATGAAAACTCTAGGTATTTAGTTATCTTTGAGCCTTCTACTGCTTTTTACATCTTGGTTGGAACTGACTGGTGTGTGGGATGGAGTCAAAGTGATAGATTCACCAAATTAAAACCATTCTGGTGTAATGCAAAAAAAAAATGGGTATCTTTCACCCTACTTAAGGCAGTGGAGAGCACTTGAAGGAGTCATAGTGAACGTGTGGTAGCATGGGGCATCAGACAGCTTGCTGTGATGAAATATAACACCTGCTTTCTGATGTATGTCTCAGGCCCCTGTAAAAGCAAGAAGGACAAGCTACATTTCCGCTTTCTTGTGACACAATGATTGGACATCTTGCCTTATGATTTAAGCCAGTAGATGTAAGTGTAAGGTTGGATGAAGGTATTTCTAGTGATTCTGTATCTTAGCTAATAAGCATACAGGAGAGTTCCTCGATGGATGATGAAAACAATAAACGTGGGTTGGAAATATCTTAGCCCATGAAAAAGAGGGCTTCTTCCATCTCCAATTTCTTTGAATGTTCAAATATTGAAACTTTCCATGGATGAATGTATTTTTAGTGCTGTCAAGCATGGAAACACAATTTTACTAGAAGATCACTGCAGGAAAAATCACTCTGCCTAGTTCAGAAAGGCACAGTTAAAAAAGAAATATATGAGAATGGAGTTTGACTGTTATCTCTTTAATGTATTTATGCTCATAACAACTTTGTTCTCTAGCTGACCTCTTGTTTCAGTTATTTATTTCTGATGTTAAAAGTTCAGGCTGCAAATACACTATACGAGCTGTGATCAGTTTTGTGAATGGCCAAAGAGAACAATAAGATTTTGTAGCAACTGAGATGCATCTTAGCCCTTGCTGGTGAAAAATGTAAACTATAGAAAGTCCTTTTCATCTTTTAGCAAGGGTCCATTATTTCTGTATATCTCTTTTCTGTGCCTTATGAAAAGGTTTGTGCAGTAAAGAATGACTGACTATGTAGTAGTTCTTTCTTCTTTTGCCAAGCTCTTTTTAGCTTTGGCAGCAATTCTATTTTCCCTGTCATCATCTAATGTCTATTTATTTTACATTGCTACAAAGCCAGTGCAATTCCCTCATAAATCGCAGGTTGTGAAGATGAAGAAACAATTCAATTCCTTTTATTAAAATTCTCCAGTGTCCTCTTTCTGATTTCTACCATCTAATTAGGTTTGGAAAGGTCATCAGTTTGAAAAACTCTTGGAAAAGAATCAATTGAATTAAGAGGTTTGAGGTTGCCAAATGCCTTGCATTTCTGAGCTCTGAAATATGTGATCAATCCTGGTTGTCACAGGTGCCACAAGAATGCTTGTCACTAATTGTTGATCTAACTAGCCTTGTAATCTCACTCCCTTTCTCTCACCTCCGCCCTTCTGTCCTCCCTCGCTCTCATGTGCACACACATGTGCGCCCCCACATAAAACTCTGAGGAAAGTGAAGGTATTACTCTTTATTTGCATGTTGTTTGAACAATTCAGCGTCTCCCACAGCTGCCTAAAATGAAGTTGGGAATAATGGCAATGGGAAGAACCATTGACATAATGCAGTAGAATCCTGAATGTAAAGTTATGAACATTAAATGGCATAATATTGAGATAATCTAGAACTATATTATGGTAATCAGAGAAATGTCTGATTTTTTCATTTTGTAGCCATTTACAAATACTAATATTTTTTAATTATTGCCCTCCCAGTGTGTGGAGAGTGAAAGCCATCTTCTGGATCATATTCCTTCTCATAGTACAATAACAGATCCCTCATGTCCCACAGGTGTAAATCCTGGCTTTAATTTTAGGTAAAATATTTAGAAGCAGACAGCCTCAGAGGATGCTATGATGTTTTCTGAGCTTGCATGGTGTAGACACTGCTTCACAGCTACTCAGTCACTAATGAGCTCACTGTTAATGTGCTGTTACACTGAACTTGGAGCTGCCAATTGACAGGCAGATTTCAAACACACTACACAGTAGAAGTGAGAGGTTAGAAGAGGTATTGCATTGCAATGACAGCAGAAGAAATACATGATCCTGGAGCATTTAGAAGTTTATGCATCATATACAGAAGTCAAGCTATTCCCCAGAAGTAATCCCACGATAATGCCTCTCCCTGCACCTAAAACGATGCAGGGATGGGTGATAGACTCATTCTGCCGTCTCATCTCACCCGCATCAGAGGGTTGCACAAAAACCAGCAAATCTGGTCTGCTGAAATTTATGAGTAATACACCTCCTGTGAGCACAGCTTTCCAACTCACAATGTGAAATGAATCATAGAATCATAGTATCGTTAAGATTGGAAAAGACCCTTAAGATCATCGAGTCCAACCCCTAACCTATCACTGCCAAGTTCACCAATAAACCATATCCTCAAGCACCACATCTACCCTTCTTTTAAATACCTCCAGGGATGGAGACTCCACCACTTCCCTGGGCAGCCTGTTCCAATGCCTGACAACCCTTTTGGTGAAGAAGTTTTTCCTAATATCCTAATATCCAACCTAAACTTCCCCTGGCGCAGCTTGAGGCCATTTCCTCTCGTCCTATCACTTGTTACTAGGGAGAAGAGACCGTCCCCCACCTTGCTACAACCTCCTTTCAGGTAGTTGTAGAGAGCGATAAGGTCTCTCCTCAGCCTCCTCTTCTCCAGACTAAACAACCCCAATTCCCTCAGCCGCTCCTCATAAGACTTGTTCTCCAGACCCTTCACTAACTTTGTTGCCCTTCTTTGGACACACTCCATCACCTCAATGACCTTCTGGTACTGAGGGGCCCAAAACTGAACACAGTACTCGAGGTGCAGCCTCACCAGTGCCGAGTACAGGGGCACAATCACCTCCCTGCTCCTGCTGACCACACTATTCCTGATACAAGTAAGGATGCAATTGGCCTTCTTGGCCACCTGAGCACACTGCCGGCTCATGTTCAGCCGGCTGTCAACCAACACCCCCAGGTCTTTTTCCTCCAGGCAGCTCTCCAGCCACTCCTCCCCAAGCCTGTAGCATTGCCTGGGGTTGTTGTGACCCAAGTTCAGGACCCAGCACTTGGCCTTGTTGAATCTTATATCGTTGGCTCCGGCCCAACAATCCAGCCTGTCCAGGTCCCTCTGAAGGGCCTTCCTGCCCTCCAGCAGATCGACACTTCCACCCAGCTTGGTGTCATCTGCAAACTTACTGAGGGTGCACTCAATCCCCTCATCCAGATCATCAATGAAGATATTGAACAGGACTGACCCAAATACTGAGCCCTGGGGAACACCACTCATGACCGGCCACCAACTGGATTTGACTCCATTCACCACCACTCTCTGGGCTCGGCTGTCCAGACAGTTTTTAACCCAGTGCAGAGTGCACTTGTCCAAGCCACGAGCAGCCAGCTTCTCCAGGAGAATGCTGTGGGAGACAGTGTCAAAGGCCTTACTAAAGTCCAAGTAGACGATGTCCACAGCCTTCCCCTCATCCACTAAGTGGGTCACCTTATCATAGAAGGAGACCAGGTTAGTGAGGCAGGACCTCCCTTTCATAAACCCATGCTGGCTGAGCCTGATCCCCTGGTTGTCCTTCATGTGCTGTGTAATGGCATTCAAGATGATCTGTTCCGTGACCTTTCCCGGCACCGAGGTCAGGTTGACAGGCCTGTTGTTCCCCAGATCCTCCTTCCGACCCTTCCTGTAGAGAGGCGTCACATTCGCTAGTTTCCAGTCGTCTGGGACCTCTCTGGTTGACCAGGACTGCTGATAAATGATGGAGTGTGGCTTGGCAATCTCCTCTGCCAGCTCCCTCAGTATCCCTGGGTGGATCCCATCTGGTCCCATGGACTTGTGAACGTCCAGGTGAAGGAGCAGGTTGGTGAATGCCACCTCTTCAACAACTGGGACTTCATTCTGCATACTATCTCCATTTCCATGCACAGGGGCCTGACAACCCCGAGGATGACCAGTCTGACTATTAAAGACTGAGGCAAAGAAAGCATTAAGTACCTCAGCATTCTCCTCTTTTGTGGCAAGGTTACCTTCCGCATCCAACAAAGGAGGGAGATTCTCCCTGGCCCTCCTGTTGTCACTGACGTATTTATAAAAATATTTTTTTTGTTATCTTTAACGGAGGCGGCCAGTTTAAGTTCCAGCTGGGCCTTCACCTTCCTAATCTTTTCCCTGCATAACCTCACAACATCTTTGTAGTCCTCCTGAGTCACCCACCCCTTCTTCCAAAGGCAGTAAGCTCTCCTTTTTTTTTTGAGTTCCAGCCAAAGCTCACTATTCATCCAAGCCGGTCTTCTCCCCCGCCTGCTTGACTTATGGCACATGGGGACGGCCTGGTCCTGTGCCTTTGAGACTTCCTTCTTTAGTAACATCCAGCCTTCCTGGACTCCTTTGCCCTTCAGGACTGCCTCCCAAGGGACTCTGTTAACCAGACGCCTTAACAATCGAAAGTCTGCCCTTCTGAAGTTCAGGGTAGTGGTTTTGCTGACCCTCTTCTTTACTTCTCCAAGAATCGAGAACTCTATCATGTCATGGTCGCTGAGCCCAAGACAGCCTCCGACCACCACATCACCCACCAGGCCTTCTCTGTTTGTAAACAGCAGGTCCAGCGGGGCACCTCCCCTGGTTGGCTCGCTTACCAGCTGTGCCAGGAACTTATCTCCCACACACTCCAGGAACCTCCAAGACTGCTTTCTTTCTGCTGTGTTGTATTTCCAGCAGATATCTGGTAAGTTGAAGTCTCCTACGAGAACAAGGGCTAGAAATTGTGAGACTTCAGCCAACTGCTTGTAGAGTACTTCACCTGACTCCTCATCATGGTTGGGTGGTCTATAACAGACTCCCACCAGGATGTCTGCCTTATCAGACAGGTAATGACCTTATCATTACCGTTGTTGAGTTCTAGACAGTCAAAACACTCTCTAACATACAAGGCTACCCCTCCACCTCTCCTTCCTTGCCTGTCCCTTCTAAAGAGCTTGTAGGCATCCATTGCAGTGCTCCAGTTGTGCGAGTCATCCCACCATGTTTCCGTGATGGTGACCACATCATAGTTTCCCTGGAACACAATGGCCTCCAGCTCCTCCTGTTTGTTTCCCATGCTGCCTGCATTGGTACAAATGCAATTCAATTGATCTATTGATCTCTTCTCCAACACAGGCGTGCCACCCCCAGGCTCATTCCTAGCAAGCCTGGTTTTATCCCCTTCCCCCTTCGTAGCTAGTTTAAAGCTCTCTCAACAAGGCCTGCTAACTCCTGAGCCAGAGTCCTTTTCCCCCTTTGCAACAGGTGATCCCCATCCATCTCCAGCAGGCCTGGGGCCATGTAAACTGTTCCATGATCAAAAAAACCAAAATTCCACCTCTGGCACCAGCCTCTGAGCTACATGTTAATGAGATGGGACTTCCTTTCTGTATGTCTCCCGGCTACCAATGGGATGGAGGGAAACACTACTTGTGCTCCTGACCCTTCAAGTAATCGCCCCAGTTCTCTAAAGTCCCTTTTGATTGTCTTTTGCAAATCAAATCCCTTTTGATTGTCTTTTGCAAAAGAATGCAATGGAGCTGAAGTCACCTCCCACTGATATTTTTCAATATTTTTCAATATTTAACTTTTTTTAATGTATAAAGAGTGAAAATGGTTTTTTTTTTTCCCTACCATTATTTGCTCCATGTCAGTTTTGATTTCCTAACTATGAGGTGATTTGTTATATCATCACGAAATGGTCATGATATGCACAGAAATTAAGATGCTGGAGTGTATCTCCTTTGTAGTATGGTTTAGGTTCTAAAATGATAAAAAATGTAAGGTTAAACATCTCATTTTTGTAGTTTTTATTTTATTTTAGAGTGCCTAGAAGGCATGGAGGCTCTCTGTTTAACAGCCACTGTCCTGCTATTCTTATTGAGCCCTGAATTTCAATTCCAATGAAATATGCGACTTATATGTTTTACATTGCATTTCCAGGTTAAAAACTGTGCAAACAGGGCTGAAAATCTGAAATATGTGAGCTTTTAATTTTTTGCTGCATCTTCTCCTAAACCATAAAAAAAATGTTGAACCCTTCATGCCCTCCTTGTACTAATACATCATTTAGGAGGACATTAAAAACACATAAGGTCACTTAAGGAGGTTAGGAAGAAATCTTTAAATGAACTGAAATTTATGAATAATTAATTAAAACATGTAAAGACAAAGCAATTTAAAATTCTATATTTTGAATCTATATCTTTTTAAAAAATGTCACACACAAGAAGGCACCTAAGTGATTCACTTCAGTGTGAGACAAAATCTCTACATGCAGAGGGGTATATTTTGCTTTTCCATACACTGACAGAATAACTCTGGAGAAATGAACTGAGACCAAAAGCAAGGGTGTGTGCATGGGCACACCTCACCTCTAAATACTCGCTATGGGGAGTTGCATGTGAGAACATGAGCACTGGCTTTTTCCCTTTGCCTGCCTGCTGTCACTTAGCTCTCTTTGTTTTATGACTGGCACAAGTTTAATATATGCCTTGCCTTTAAAAAAACAGTAACTGATCTTATCTTTCTCATCATGCTAGTATTTAGCAACTAGCATCAAATGGATTGAGCACTGTGCTCTTCATGGAATGGGAAGAAAATTTATCATGCACTCAGATTATCTCTTGACAGAGACATAATAAATAAGTCTCTTCCAATACAAATGTGATGGTCAGTAATACATGTTCAGTGACTATGAAGATTGGCCTATGCTCTTGCAGCTAGAAGGAGCAATGATTAGAAACTCCTGGGAATACAAACAAAATTGTATTTCTGAACTTTCCGCCTTTCTGACAATTAAAGAACTAAGGAAAAAGCAATCAAATTTATGAGGCCTGAAAAAAGTATTTAAGATTATCTACCTCATAAAATGAACTTTTAAACCTGAAGTCATATTTCTTCAAGCCTAATACTTTAGTTTATCTTTGAATCGTTATAAATTATCCTCTGTAAAGAACAGTGGTTGGGAAAGTAGTTGGCAGTACATACTATTGGAGTTCATTCTGCTTTATTTATTGAAAAATACTAAAAAGTAAAACACTAAAGTACTTCACATTAAAATGGTATGAACCCACCAAGATAACTGCTTGTAACTGTCTGTGTAAAATTATGGTCAGAGTAACTACCTCTGGCTCCAGAATAAACTTTCCATGTATGTCAGAGCCAAATGCATTTGCTTACTCAGATTTTCAGTTGAATGATAATCTTTATTCTTTTTTCATATACATGAAAACCTTTAAAGGAGAGGGATGGAGAAAGGCATCAAATACCTGTCACCTTAAGAGATGAAGCATCATAACAACAAAGAATCCAGGCAAGTCTCACTGAACAGTTCATTCCTCTTCTTCACTGACACCAGTAGCATGCTAACGCAGACATAATTACACAGTGCGGATTAATTCCCAAGAGAGATTTCATTCCTCCCAGAAAATTGTTTTCCAATGCCAAGACCTTAGTCCTCCAATGGGATCGTGATAACTAGATTTTGGTATGCATTCCCTCTACACTGAGTTTTATACCACCAGGCTTTACAGTGGTGTCCTGACATGCTGGCAGCCTAGAGCGGTTCACTGGAGGCCAAATTCTCATTTTGTAGTATTTGACTACCTTTCAGGATATTATATTGATATTATTGTGTAAAATATTAAATAACTTATAGGTAAGTAGCTACTTATTGTGTAGCCAGAGCAAAGCTCTTGCATTTTGACTACCACAGTAGTTTTCATGCCTTGCCAAAAAAACATAGTCAGGAAAATTACTAATTTTTTAATTTCTGGCCATCTTTCTCTAGGAACACAGGACTGCCTTGGTCAAATTTCCAGAGGGTCTGAAACTGTTGGCTCTTGAAGGCTGATTCACAGCAAAGGGCCAGCTTATTCACACACAACAGTGTGTAGGATGCAATGGGGGAATTGGGAGCTGGTGTCCTGCCAGGCATCTAGGGTGGTGGATCCACAAAAGAAGGGACTTCTCTGGCTTATGAAAGTCTGGGAGGAGTTGGGATCTACTGCCACTATGGAAGCAAGATGCCATCAGGGGCCGATCTTGCTTGTCTGCATCTTGCCCTGCTCTGCTGCTCCTGTGAGGCAGCAGCTTCTGCCAGCTTCGGAAGCACAGCTGCTCCTTTCCTCTCACTTCATGCTCTGCCCAGGGCTTCCAAGTCATATGGCTGGGACAGCAGCAGGTAGCACTGAAGGGTGCCTGAAATCCCTGCTTGAGACAGGACATAGTTCTGGGAAGACACACCTACTCCTGCATCCCACATTTACTTTGGTAACTACTGAGGGAATGAACCTGGGTGGCCTCACATTAGTACTCCTTTTATTGGTTTACTTGTCCATTCCTAAAGCTTTGCAGCTGGTCTTTAAATTTTTGGAAATGATATTATAAATATTAGAAATAACTGAGTCCACAGGCTCTTGCAGCATTTTCACTGTAATATGATTTATTTTTAAATCCCTCATCTCCTTCCTTGTTCTTCTGGCCACCCCTCACTGAAGGGAGCTCCCAGGATCTGAGATGACCTATGCTTTGATGCTTTAAAGGACCTTTCCAGAATCACTAGGGATCACCAAATGCAGCTACTTTTGGATCCTTTATGTCAGAGCCTATGAGCCAGGCTTCATTTTGAGCTAGATTGGGTGTTTTTGGAGACTATGTGTCCAAGTGTGGTGAGAAGAATAAGCAGTTCTGACAGCCATTACGTTGGACCTGTTAGGAAGCTATTTTCTTGCAAACCTTTGCAAATCTCCAAGCTGACACAGAAGAGTTCATGCCTTAAAGCCTTCCAGGGTTTAAGCACAGACTTCTTTATTTGCAAAAAGCCAGGGCAGACATTGTTTGGATTTCATTAGAAACTCATCAGACTTGCTGGATCTGAAATCACTGCTGCCCTTGGCCAGCTGGAAAATACCCGCTTGTTGCAAGGAAATTCTAACCCACTAATTATCCTAAAAAATTCATGTAGGAACTTTCTTGACCCATTTTTTTTTCCTGTTCCTTTTTTTCCCCTTGCAGACAAGGATCAATTACTTTCTTAGAAAAATTTAGCTGATTTCAATGTCATCTTTTTGGAGGTTTAATCATCATAAAAAGTACAGTGCTAAGTCATGTAGCATAGCTGACACAAATTAACAAGAAAATACTGTTCTAAAAGCCTTTATGGTAGGGATAAGGATATGAGTTTTGAAGAAAACAAGGGGTAACCAGATTATTCCTAATTTTTAAATCTGAACATGAATCAAACTTTTACAATATTAAATACTCGGTTTAGCTATATTATTCACTATTTCTCATTTTCTCATGCATCTGCACTTTTGGTTTCCAGCTAGGACAGAAATCAAGGGAAGCCAAAATACCTAGACAGGAACAGATAAAAGCCAAAATACCGAGACGGGAACAGAGGAAGGCCAAAATATTAACCAGAAACAGGAAGTACTGGACATCTCACAAGACAGCCTCCATATTCTTGTGAGATCTCCAGCCAGGGGTGCTGACTGAAGAAGTTCAAATTGTTTGGATAAGCTTTGAATAATTATCTAAATCTTTAGGTATTTAGCTGAAGCAAAGTTAATCTGAGTCTCTCCTGATTTGCCTGTCACTTGTATAAATGGCCGTTTCTCAGATATTAAGGCAAACTTGAAATGGGAAGAAATTCAGCTAAAATACCAAAGAATGGCTTAATAGTAGATGATCTATATCTGATTTCTAGGGTATTAGGGGAAACTGATTTATCCAAATAGCAATTAATTTAATATTTTTTGTGTTTCATTCTATATTTATTGTTTAGATGTTTTGGCCTTTTATTTTTCTTTAGTTTGGATCTGACTTTTGAGCAGGAAGCAACAGCAACAAAAGTTCAAAGAGGAGCAGTTCACCAGACAAGAATGGCCAAAGGGCTGATGGGCTTCCTCCTGCTCTTGCTGTCACTCACCTCTGTGTATCTGACCAGTGGATAGGTCAGCACAATACACCAGAGTATAGCATGTGCTTACTTGATGTTCTTTGTTTGCTGCCTGCACAGAATGTAGCATTGTTCAGAACTAAAAAATTGAATCCCTGACTGGTATCTGATTATTCGGGTGCCTATTATCATTATTGTTGTTATTATTACTACTCTACCAATATTATATTTGCCAATTCCTGTCTTGAAAAAAGAAGCCTCACTCCATTCCTGCTCTTATCATGTGATCCAGATGGTACCTCTCCCTAGGTATGAAATGGGACTAATATAAATACTACTACTGCTGCAAAAAGTGTCTTAAGAGGAGAAATAATGTTGGTAAAATTAAGTTTTAATTATGTTGAGTTTCTGGTGATTGAAACACTTTCAATGCATATGGAGAGAATCACATTTTGAAATTCGCTTTTCCAATAGCTGTTTCACCAGGAAAGGAACAGCAGAAAATACTGGTTCATGTTTGCTGTATTCTGATAAAATACAGGAATGTTACAACCTTTACTTAGTTTAGCATCCATCAACCCTTTTTTTTTCCACTCTTTGAAAGTTTTATTGTAATGAAATGTAGTAAAAGTCATTATAATGGGCCAATGTTGATAAGATGATCATTTACTGAAAAAGGGTTTTAAAAGAACTCAGCTTCTCCAGTAAATTAAAATCTTTAGATAACATGCAACTTAAAATGACAAAAATAAACATACTGCAATCTCTGTAGAGACAACATGATTAGCTTGAGAACGTATTTGGAACTGAGGGAGAGGGGGTAAGAGGGCAAAGGAAACAGCTGATAGAGTGGTTTTCCTTGAAAATGTTTATGCTGTTTCTACTAGAAAATTAAATTATTTCCTTGGTGTGTCCCCAGTTCACAAGCCAGAGATGGTAAAGAGATTCTTTGATTTCTATCAGGTTTAGACCTATTTACAGGTTAGTCACTTGCCATGCTACAGTTTTGTGAGATGAAATGAGCACATTGTGGCTTTGAACATGAAAAATCTCAAAGTAATTCTTGCAAAATCTTCACAAATAGACAAGTGCTGTACAAATAAGCCATACAAATTGATTACTGAGAAGCATGAGTTGAAGTGCTCTGCCTTACATAGCCTAGGAGAAGAGATTGAACAGGATATTTACTTTGTAAGGGTAGGTTGAAGGGAGGAACAACGCAATAACATTATTAAAATACAGACTAGCCTACCATAAAGAGGATGAGAATTGAAACTTTTCCATAATGGAAGTGGGGAATAATGTACTTAAAGCGTAGCAGGAGAGATGTATGTTTAAATGTTATGAAAATGTTTTTCAGTATGAGGACAGAGCAGATAAACAATACATTGCTTATCGACACTGGTAGTTACTGAAGATTTTTGAAAATAGGTTGGTCAAAAATGTCTCAGGAATGATGAGCATAGCTGACGGTCTTTTCTGATGGCACATTCTTCTATAAGAATGCTCTTTGTTCACTGTAACAAGAGATATAGATGAAGAAGAGTGTAACTGTGTCCTAAGCATTTCTTTACAACACTTAATTCTCAGAATACAACCACAAAACTTGAATCAAACCAACAGTTTACAGTTTGATAAGACTGTTTGACAGTGACCAATGCCACAGACTAATTAAGAGCATTCAGTTAAGCATGCAAGACAGATCTAGGTTGATCTACTCAGGAGGAATGTCTCTTCCATACCCAGAAACAGGCTTATTTCTGGAAACAAGTTTCTCTTCCATCACTTTCTTAACCTCTACTTGTAAGTCTGTGTTATTTTATTTCCCAAGCAAATAGCCTTTCCTAGTCCTAGGAACTTCTGGCCTCCTTGATGATTTGTGGTGTTGAGTTTTCCAGGAGGAAACACTCACAATGGAAAGGAAATATTTCCTTATTCAGCTTTCCATCTGCTCCCTTTCAATCAAGTGGATCATGGTTCAAGTCATCAGTGGCTCTCTTTTACTGTAAAAAGAGAAAAACTTAAAAAGAAGTCTTCTGCCACTCTCTAAATTAATGATTCTATATTCCCCACTTTATATTTCTTTGACATTTCAGCTGGATTGTTTTAGTCCTGTTCAAAACAAGATCCAAACATTTCCACATTTCTGCAGAAAGAATGGAGGTCCAGGTTTAGGCCGATCTGCCCAGTGAACTGCTTTGAAATCAGGTAATTTTGCGATATTTTGGGGCTACAGCTGCTATGTATTCCTAATTCCTGAACTGGGAAGCCTGCTAGGGTGCCTATCAGGAGACTGAGGCTGCAAGTTGTAGCTGTCTTTCCTCAAAGTGGTATAACCAAAAGTAATGAACTAATTTCAGTAATGAAACTAGTGATCTGGTCTATACAGTTAATATAGAAGCCAAGAGAACATTAATCTGAAACTGTGAAGCTATATTGATTTACATGGGGTTTACAGAGCATGATGATACAGAAAATGTAATAGAAATCCACACTGCAGAATAGAAATATCTTCTTTGCTTTCGTATTAGGAAAGTTTTCAATCTACGGTTCAATGTAGCTCTGAATTACATAATTGATATGAATTTTAGGATTAAGCCTTCATCAGGTTCCACTCTAGAGCAGTGCCTTACAAGACATGTGAAGCTGGTAAGTTTCAGTTGAAGAGTCTAAATATACATAACTGTAAACTGACTTTTAAAAAAACACTCTTGATTTCAGATCCTCAGGCAAGAATATGGAAGTAACTACAGTCTTTGTTTTTTCAAGTTATCAGGACTATCATCTTCTGTCTTATAAAAGTCTCTTCCTTGTTGTAAGTCTAAAAGCCAAATGCATATTTTTGAGATGTCAAGGATTCACACCAGCTACAAATTATGATATTATCCTTCATCTTGCTGCACATATAGAGTCCAACACATTAGTGGGATACGAGCAAATATGGAATCATAAAAAAATAAGCACACTTGAGGAAACTGATCTCCAAATCTAAATGCAGAATTCAGGCAGACCCTTTTGGCCTTTTCTTGTATTGAATAAAAACAATCGAGAAAAAAACCCCTTGCTTACTTCTTTGTATGAAAAATGTAACACTACTTATACTTTGAAGTAACACTATTGCAGTAAAAGTCTGATAGTAAACTGTGTTTCTGTTTCCAGTCAGAAAATATGGTTCCATTTTATTTGTTTTTTACAGTGGCCTCTTATGCTAAGTCTCCATGTGATCATGACATTTCCTCCCCAACAAGAGAGAGACCAGAAATCCAAGCAATCGCACAGAGAATTTGTGTGTCTTGGCAGCTGTGATCTGTACGTTAATACATGTTCTGCTCATGCCAAGGTCCAATTTGCTGAGATGTATGTAGTTTGCACTGCGGCCTAAGCCACATTGGGACCCTTTGAAGGACTCCTAAGTGAATCCTTAATCATGGTATGTCCACTGGAAAAAAAATGAACTGTGCACCTAGAAAATTCAATTTCCAGTGCCAGATAGCTAACTTCCCACAGCTCTTTCTGCTCTCCAAAAATCAGCAGTGTCTTTGAACAGCTGACAACATTTTAAATGGTACATCTGGAGAAGCAAAAACACCAGAAAACATCTGTTTTTGTTGTTGAACAAAAATAAACAGTACAAAGCTGAAAGCTGAGCAGAGAAAAGCCTTTCGGATACAGTTAACATTTTGTTTATTGCACAACCCTGTTCAAACAAACAGATCTCGTGCTAGTGGGTGGATCAGAGCATTGCTGGTGCGTGCTGTAAATACATGGCTATTGCTGAGGGGACCACGCCAGTTCTCAGGGCTAGATTCGTGAAGAGGTAGGAGCAAGATTTGTGGAGGCACAGAAATAGCGAGCATTTCAGCACCAATGTGATTGCCGTGTGCGATTCACTGTACAAGGGAAGGCATGCCTGGACCCAACCATACTGCAAATGAGAGCCCTCAGAAAGGCAGACCAGGCTCACCAGAGGCAGCACATCTGCTGGAGGGCTCCCATCCTGGCTGGCTTATAGGGAAAGGTGAAGACAAGAACGGCTCCAGCGTCTGGGTATTCCTGTCATACTTTGAACTTCTGAGGAGTATTTCCATCCGCTCAGCCCTCCACCTCAGCTTGGCTTCCTTAAACTGCTCTTTGTCACCTGTGAAACTTTTAAAGGAAAGCTGGAAAGAGACACTGTGATGTCCTTCCTGACATTTTGATCAGGACAAGGTGTAGTTTCTGGAGAGATCTGAACTACTTCTCCTAAAAAGGTGTCCCCGAAACTGTGATCTTCAGGTGCTAATGCTGATTCTAACTCCAGTTAAACAAAAGCCATTGCTGACCTCAGAGGTGTTATTCTAGGCTTAAAGAATTGTGCTTCAGATCTCTGTGACACTCAATATGTACCAGTTATTCACATGAAGGATATTATGGCAGTGTAATAGATAACATAAACTTTGCCAGAAATGATTTATGAGAAATCAACTTTATTGTTCATTCATAATTGCTCTAAAACTTAGTTATTTATCATAAAATTGACTGTATTCACAGATCCAGGGTTCTTGTCAGTTTAGAATGAGAATTAATTACATTTGAACTGAAAGGGAAATATTAATTATTTAGACAGAATAACACTGAAAGCAGGAGGCCCATTAATTAGTGGTACACTATCCCTTGAAGATGCTGGAGTTGTGAGTTCATTTTTTTTCTTTCTGATGGGATCTGAACTCACAGTCTACAGGACACCTAGGAAGTTCAGAAAAAAAAAAAGGATGCTGTAAGACACTCTCTGAGGAACAAGTATCACAAAAATTCTGCCCGTGTTTCATTAGACAGGCTAACAAATGAGTCAATAATTTTTTTTTCTAGAGAAAACTTTATTAAGCAGGGTGCCATTTATCTTAGGTCACTGAAAGCAATCATATGGTTTACTTCAGTAATATAAATATCACAGTGCATTAGAATTGGTACAAGGTGCTTTTGTTTTGGTTTCAGAAGATTATTTTAGATTGTGTATCTGCCACTCACCAAAAATCTAGCTAAATATTTGAAATTTTGAAAATTCTTATGAAAAAAGCTGTCAAGTCTTGAAAACTGTCAAGTTTTGTGTGTTTTCCTTCACACACACACACACCCACACACACCCACACCCCCACACCCCCATATCCTGGTGTTTGAATTTGGTTGTTTCAAAGTGCAACAGAAATTTTTGTTTTGAGTGTTAGATATTTTGAAAAGTTTTTATACCTCAACTTTTTCATGTTAGGAAATCAATCAAACCTGACTCCTCCCCTTGTTTCAACTCCAATTTTGGCAACTTGACAATTTTTAGGGAAAAAAATTAATTTGATATTATGTCTTGTGTGCAAAATAATTTTTCTTCAAAGACAATACTGCTCACATCACAGGCTGGAAGGACTGTTTCTTGTGATGTCCTTGCAAATAGTCTGAGAAAAGTGTGAGGTGTGCTTCTTGGGAAAAATGAAGTCAACTAGGAAGATGGTACAAAGCTATAGACATTAGTCCAATAGAACAACAGGCATCCTTCAACATCTTCAGCTGCTGCCGTGTGCTACATCTAAATAAACTTAATGAGAGACACAGAAGGAAATTACAGTAACAAAAATTGAGTGCTTGAGCCAAAGAGAAAATCAATTAAATAATAGCAGGATCTTGGAAAAGATAAGAGTACAAAGATCATTGGAATAAAAGAACAGACCAAAAGACAGGACACCTGCAAACTCCATCCTATTTCTGTCCTACTTTCACTGTGATGACAAAGGGTTGGTTTGACTTGGCTGGGTCTTCTCAGCCATTAGCTTATAGTACTCATGGTGCAAGGCTGCAGCAGTGTAAGTCCAGGTTTTGCAGTGCTTCAACTTCTCAGATAGATAAATGTTGTCCTCTAAAAAGACAGACTTCAATGACACGAGCCTAAATCACATGCCCCGGTCTCTGCCAGTGTTGATTGTAGTGTAAGAGCAGAGGCAGAGAGAGCATGAGTTTAGGCGTATCTGAATACATGGTAGCCACCTCTTTCCCCAACTCTGGCAAAGGGAAGAGATGAGCAGCAGAACATGCTGATGCCTCACACCAGAGCTTTAACATCTTGCAGCTCCCACCAATCTACCCTATCTACCTAAATCATGAATGAAGAATACACCACAATTGGTTAACAGAACAAGGGATATTTGTTCAAATTTCAGCCTTCTCACTGGACTGCAACCTGGAAGGGCTGAGGCCAAGCATACAGTGCATTCAGCATGCTTCCTATTCACTAGGACTGACCTTGCACAGATGGGGGGATAGCATAGTAGTTGACCATCAAATAGACAGAGTCAAATAATTTTATTTTTAATAGCTGAGTTTAACACGAAAGGAATTTGTCATTTAGGAAAAGAAGCTATTTAGAATCTAAACATAATGTTGCTCTTTTGCTTATTGTCTTGGTCTTGTTTGGTTTTCAGATAATATTACCATAATGTATCTGTATCTCTTTACAATGCTGCAGGTTACATCTTTTATGGTGGTACCTAGCATTAAAGTTGCTTTCAACAGGAGTTAAGAGAAGAAGACACTCTTTCTAATTATTAATTCTGATCAGTGCTGTGGTCAAGAATGGACTGAGCTTGTACCAATGAGGCATGATGACAGAGCACCTGGTCTGCATAGCAGTGCAGTAACATCAAATACTGCGGTTTATTCCCCTGCTAACATAATGCCAACCTTCCCCAATGTTAGACAATTGAACTGTGCATCCATCTGGGAGACTGGAAAGATGGACTTCATTGAGGATGTAGGATCAGCATTACTCAAGGAATCAGGTTATGGGGACAAGCCACAGAGCCAACAAGACGTGTTATTTCATTTGTGCAAGCGGCAACTTTTGAAGCAAAGTGTGTGGTAAAAAAGAAGTGACTGAGGTGACACTGAACCTGGGAGAATTAAGTGTCTAAGTGATCTTGAGATAATTTTTCTAACTTAGTTCAGTCTTGGATGGCTCACAGCTTCTACTATCTGCTGATTCAGAAGAGAATATGGCTGCTCTTTTTCTCCAGCAAAGTAAATAAATAAAGCTTTAGAAAGGCAAAAAAAAAAACCAACCACCAAAAAATCTGCCTTCTGCTTTCCAGCACTTCTGTGGGGCTCCTGGGGTTATGGGGATGTTAACTCAAGTGACTGAGAAAACATGATCCAGTTCACTGATAGGTTTTAAAATAGATTTATTTAGTGCAATGGAAACAAAGGCTGACATGAAAGGTTCAAAATAGAAGAGAACAACTTCTTCTTAAATCAGTATAAATTGTCTGTGTGTCATGGCAGTGAACGTGTTTCTTTTTTTTTTTTTTTCTTCAGGAACTACGTAACCACAGAGTTCCTGTTTACTGTATTTCTTAAGGATAAAGTTTTCTGTGGTAAGAGACACCTAAGACCATTAGGCACGCACACTACAGATCTAAAGAAAGTCTATTTACCAGAGCTTCCAGGAAAAATATTGACAGGGCAGTAAAAATACTTTCCTTGATTACTCAGGCTTATATTTTAAACCTAAAATTACAGGAACTTTTCTCTTTTACCAATTTATTTTTAGCATCTCTTTTTTTTTTCTTTTCTTTTTCTTCTTTTTTTTTTTTGCTTACCTTTTAAAGCATGGCAAGTTTCCACTGATTTTGCAAACCAGGGTCAAATTTAGCAAATGCTTCTAATATGCCTCATCCCCTTTTTCAATATTTTTACTAAGTCAGTAGGAAATGATCAATGGAAGGTAAATTTACCTTTCTTCAAGAACTGACAGATGAAGCTACAGTGTATTTCAAGAAACATGGCCTCTCCTTCAACATATTTTTTAATAACACATGGACAGTGATATCTGTAATGAACCTAAGCTGTCTACATATTTATGTAGTCTATATTACTGCAAAATCTGAACACCAAGCAAACACTGATGAATTATCCTGGAAACTCTTTGGGAAGAAAAATATTTTTTTTTAAGGTATCAGGGTGCACAGATAAGTCAAAATGACTGTCAGGCTATCTGCGTGTTATGGGCACAGGATCCTTTGGTCTTAGACAGGAGAGAGACTCCAAAGTTCTGGAAGTGCTTTTCACTGCAGATGTAGGCAAACACATTCTGTTGTCATCTGACACACAGGTAGAGACACCGAAGGTCAGTATCTCAGGTGTGGTTCTGCACAGCCCAAACACTGTAGAGTTTGAGAGCCCCTTCCCATAAGACGGAAAATGGGGCTGATTTTTTCAGGCACCTGGATGGTCTCTGAGCCTTCAGATTCATCTCTCAGGCAAGTAATTTCCTTGCTCCCTTAATGGTACAACAGAAAGCTCTATGGGAAGTTGGCATCTCCTAGCTTTTGGCAGGTATCAAAAGAGGTATATACATTGCAGGGTAAACTGAAGCAATTTTTGAACGCTACCAGAAGAAAAACTATACCTTCCAAAATGAGCAGAGTTTGTTTCAGTCTTGGCTCTATTTCCTCAGCATTATCTGCAGGTCTTGCAGATGGAGCTATCTGGAGTTGGATCTTCAATTTGCATCAGTCTCTTTGTGTTCCCGGGAAAATGGCCTACATACTGATTTGATCAGATAAAATTTTGGCATCTTGTTCAAAACGGGAACTTTCAAGCTTTTCAGGTATAAATTCCTTCATTCAACCTCCACATGGAAAGACAACACAGGAAAGACACTGCCATTCATTTCAGATGCTCATCCTATTTTTAGACACAGAGTTTGTGAGGAGCTACTGTTGCCCCTGCTTGAACTCTTTCTGTACCTTCCCAGTGGATATTTATCTTCAAGTCATTCCCTTTTAAATATTTCAGAAATGTCACAGATTAGATAACTGTGGTGTGATTTTACAAGAGAAAGAACATATCTAGATATCAACTTAAAAAAAATATAGATGAGCAGGGAAATAAAACAGAGAAAGTGTTTTATCACATAACCAAAGCTCAGAGACAAATCACAGGAGAAAGGTATCTACAGAACGAATTAGCTTGTTTTGGAAGGATGGAGGAAAATAAAATATTTTTTTTGGTGTTTTTGTTCAAGGATATGTATATTTGCTATGATTATCCAGGAGGTGCTATTGCAGAGGTAACTCATGATGCCTCTCAGCATTCCCTCTCACTTTCTACATAACACAGTTGAGCCTTTCCGTCTTTTACTAGAGGTATTTGTTCTAGCATATATATATATATCTATATACACAAACATTACCTGTCGTATACTGTGATACATGCAGTATGTTTTGTGGACTGCTAGAAGAGGTCCATCTTTTGTGTGATTGCGAGGAATGGATTGGACAAACCAAGCTGTGTTTTTGGGAAAATGTAAGAAATTAGTTTTCTGTATGCCTGTAAGTGTAAACAGATCCAAAAAGAACAAGAGAACTATCAAAACCCTACTGAAAACTACTAGGTGAAATGGTAGCTGAAACCATTTGGGCAAATGCACTGAAGACATTTTGTCTCAAAAGCAAACGGGAGCTACCATAGCTGTAGCTATTTTACATACAATACTGATTGGTAGGGAAGAACAGACTGAATGCTTAAAAGAGAAATTCGATTTGAATTAAAATGATTATTAAATATTTGAGTTTCATATTGTAAGAATGGTGAGTGAGCAAGAAAAGGACAACAGACAAAGGGATACAGAAGCTGCAGGACAGATGGCAATTACTTTAAGTAGTTTTTCTAAAAAGACACTTGCAAACTATATTGATGCAAAAGCAAAGGGGAAAGGCTAGTAAGAAACTATTAGGAAAAACTTTCTGATGATATGAAAGTCTCAAAAGCATAAGTCAGGTACATAATTTACACTCAGATTAAAGGATTATCTACTACAGCTTGAAGGGTTGTCTACTAGGAACAAACTAGAGAAGATGACATAGAAAAGGATTTTCAGACAGAAATCTAAAAGTCAACAGAAAATACGCAAGTAGTCAAAAGACAGAAACAGAGTTCCATCACAAAATGGGAAAAGAGAGTCAGCAATGAGTAAAGCTGAAAGGACTAAACCAGACCATCCTTTCCTGCCTGCAATCTTCCCTCAGAAAGGGTAAATTTAGACAGATGAAACAATTCATTTCAAGAAGCAGGGTTGCACAGGCAACTGAGAGACGTCCCACTTAATTTTGAAGACATTTCACTCTACAAGTGCCCATGATCTTTCTGTGGGATCATGATAACATTATTACTAGTTTTCAGGTAGGAGGGAATTCAATTATCTCTTCCCAGATAGGTCCTTTTTTTTGGATGGAGGAGGAAGAAATAATCATAGATAGTCGCACAGTTCCTGGAGTATCTTGGATTCAGGACAAACACAGACATGTGGTGCCAGGAAAGTCAGTCATAGGCTGAGCTGTGGATGAATACAATTAGATACAAGGTCTCATCTCAGAAAAATGTTAACAGAAGGTGGCTATAATGGAAAACAAATGGTATCCCTGAAAGAAAAATAACTCTTCCTGAAGCCTGCTGGGAATTCTGAGTTCATACACAGGCATGCTTCAGTGATCGGAGTTCATATGATACCTTTATATCCAGAAATTCTGGGTCTTTCTTGCACATCTGGTGAAGAAGGAAGAATCAAATATTTTATTTTTCCTGGTTCAGTTGAGAAAATGTCACCAAAATAAAGAGCACAGCACCTCAGTTCTTGAAACAGGAAAATTTCCATGGTATCAATCCCATCCTGACCCTGACCGTCCAGTAATTTCTCACAGAAGCTGGAAAAAATAGCAGTAAGAAAATGTTTCTACAATGAGCACAGTGTGTTTTCTGTCTAAAGATTCAGTGCCCAACAGGGGAGGGATAGGCATATGTCTTCTTGCTGAAGGTATATGAACCTGGTAGTGTTCATACATTTTCAGCTAACAGGCTGGATTAGGTCTGACTAAGATAATATTGCACCTTCAAGACCTCTGCTCTTGCAAAATCTTTCCAGAGGTTTTACCTCTAGTGCAGACTCTGTAATTTAACTGCTATTTAAAACCAAATGGACCTGAGCTTTTCCCAGAAGACTTTATGATGGGAATCAAAGGCAGTCCAAACAAGAAGGTCAGATTTTAGCATATTTAAGAAAAAGTGTTTTTATGCAAATCCAGTGCATTTTTCTTTTCTTAGAACATCAGCTATATCCTAATCCAGGTAGTCACAAAGCATAGCCTTCCGCCCACTTGCCACTCCTTACAGCATTAGCCATGTTCAAGCTTTCTAGGAAGTAGTGTTGTCTGTCTTTTCTATTACAGTATGTGTCCTTATCCTTGCTATGGCTATCAAGAAGTAGAATGAATAAATAGATCAGGAGGTAGAGATGTATATTGAGATCTATCAAGATTCTTTGCCTGGGTAGAGGCCAAGAATAGAAGTAAAGTATACTTCTGTTAATCCAAGTATGCGCTTCAAAATTTTTACTGGGTGAAAATTATGATGCCTTGCAAAAGTTGTATTTTTAATTCTGCATCTACTTAATACAGTTTGCAATTTTAGAAAATTTATTTGAGGTATTTCTGGCCATGCAACATGGTATTCTGCTAGCTTAACAAGGGGAATGATAAAGGGGTGGGGAAACCATATTTTCTTAGTAGCTGAAAATTCTTTTCTCTCACCCCAAACTGCAAGTACAGCAGAACCTGTATTACTTAAAGAAAAGTCTTCACAGGTACATTGAATACATTTTCCTCAAGTTCTCATTTTAGAGATGGCATAAAATAATTAAAGAGGAAATTCTGTCCCAGCTGAAGAATTCTCACTCATCCAAGAAGGAACAAGATTTACTGCCAAGACACTTCACTCTGCAACAAAATAAGAAGAAACCTGAAATGGTGATGTAGGCAAAAGCTGAGATCTTGAATTCCCATCCAGAGCCATAACTATGAAAGTCTCCCACTTCATCTATGAGTATTAGTTATAGGGAAAAAAAAACCACATTCACTTTTTTCCATTAACAGATGTCTACTAATTAGTATCTACAGAAATTATACTTAATATCTTGCAGCATTACCCTTTTTTGAACAGATGTCATTAAGGAATCTGAAGCATCCTATATATCACTGTTTCCCATCTTTTTAGAATCTGGAATTTCTCATCACAGTATTATGGCCAAATGGACAATATTTTATTTTAGATAAATGATGTGTTTCAGATACTTATCTCACTGCTTGTCAGACTAAAAATGGAAGATTTGGAAAACAATCTTTCCCAGGTTTCCCACCTGACCTGCTCCTAGTTCAGAAGAGTCAGGGGAGAGAAAGCCTTAAAATCATGATATTTTTATGTGTAGGGAAGTGATTTGAGATCACTATATGAAGTTTTAATGGCTTTGCTGAGTCCCAGTCAGCTGGAGCCAGTAGCTAAAGCACCTGGTCTCTTAAGCATAGAGCATACATAAGAAAAAGGTCAGAAATTTGTAAAGTCTGAACATATTTTGTATAATGGAGTTCTTAAGTTATTTTTTCTTTAAATTACAACATGCATCATACACAGTCCAAGCACATGATGATATCATCTGAACTGCAGGTTTCAGTGGCATCATTTTGGGATGACTGTATTATAAGTGGTGAAGACATGAGAGAATTATATATATCATCCCAAATGAGTGCCAATAAATCTTTTCTGTCTCTCATCATGTATTCATGTTGTGTAGCTGGGTGAACAAATTGTAGTAAAAATTTTAAGTCAATGCAGACCCTTTTTCTTAGATCAGTTTTGAGAAGAATTTGATTTTGATTAATTTTTTGAGAATTCTAGGTTTATGTAAAATAGGTGATGCAAAGGATTGTTCAGTAACATTTTGCCATTGTTACCCCCTTGAATACATGGACTGAAACAAAGATCTTGTGTAGGATGGCATGTGATCACGTAAATAAAGACCCAGCTGTATATAAGGACTTTCAGGAGGGAGAGAAGACAACAAAAGCAGAGCAAGCTACTTTGTTAGAAGCATCTCTTACTTTTTGAACATCTGACTTTGAAATTTAGGAATCTTGTTACTTCTTTCTTCTGCATGAAATAATACTATACTTTCATCCATATGCTTTATCGCATATGTGCGTATAAAAAAGATAAATCCTTATGTTTCAGCAGAAGTGCATGATATATGCATGTGTAAGTAACATTAGGAGGTTCCCCAGAGCCCCCTTTTTATCCACTAACTCCACTGCCTCTGTTTTCTCCCTGGTTTTGCTTCCCTGTTTTGTGAGTTATCTGAAGATTTATTTTCAAAAGTGAACTCATATGGTGAATGTAAATGGAGCATTATATCTGCTTTGAAAGGTATATACTGCTCTTGATAACATTGTATATCATGATATAATGTTCGTAGCTAAAATATTGCTTCACTCCAGCCTACAAAAGAGCTGAAATATAAACAAAACTAAGGAGTGTAGTGAAGAATAGTTTGGATGAAAACATATTTTTGTGGGCTGTTAAAGCAACAACTCTTAATATCATTAGGAAATTTTCTGTGGTAGTATACTAAATAGCTTTTATCCTCAAAATATTTGTCTGAATAAAAAGTATCTAATTGTGTGCTGGTGGTTCACATGAGGTTCAGTTTCTAGTCCTAAGGATGGTACTACCACACTAGTATATGTATGTATGTATGTATGTATGTATGTTTATTAGAAACAGGTGTACAAGGCAAAAGTGAGCTGTCGTGCGAGGCCCTTAAGTTCATCACATCTTACAAACATATCTAAGGTGGACATAAATCAAACTGCAGCTCTGCACAACTGCCTCAACAGAAGTTCAAGTTCATGGTAAAAGACCTTTGTATCAGTAAAGTTGCTTCTTGTTTCCCGTTCCTTAGATCTTGTATGTACAGTATGTTATATTTTTGCACCTTGTCTTTGTACTCATCTGCAAGGTATCTACTATCCTACAGTGCTATGCAAATAAGATATGCTGACCTTTGTTGCTTATACCTGCTCTATTCAACCTTGGTGTATAGGGGTCCCAAAAGCAATTACAAGACATGGGAATTCTCTATAGAGCACTGTAGTAGTAGATTTTATGGTAGCTTCCATGTCATGGCAATGTAATCGTCTGGGGACCATACTCCCAGCTATATGAGCAATGGGACTGCTGAAAAGCAACATGTTTAGGAAAGTACCTTGACATTTCTGGGGTACTTGTTCACCATTTCATTGCTGTTTTAAGTGTGCTTTAGGATGTGTTGACATGCACACAACTTAGAGTAGGCAGCTGTGCAGAAAGAAGAGATGGGCAACTTAAACAAGAACTTCTTGACACCAAAGGAATTTTTGAGATCCAGAATGGTTTTGCATAAAATTGGAATCTGCCATAATAAATTATTATTTTGCAAAAAAATTCATACTATTTAGTGAAAAGTTCCTTTGAGACTGGCTTGCAATTAACAGAAATGTTAAGAATTTGTTGTGCTGAACTGAAGCATTCTGTGTAACTTATGTGTTAACCTGAACTTGCCTGTTGAGTTGCATCACCACAAAAAAAGCAAAGGTTTTGTAGTTGACCTCCTCCTCAGATGGATTGCATCCTGGGAATTACAAACAATAGCATGTTATGAGAGATGTCCAAGCAGAAAACCTACCTAGCAGGGACCAGACAGGACAGAATAACCCTTATCAGTGCTGCCTGGTATTACAGAGGCACTATGTTGCCCTCCCCCACAAAAAACCAACAGAAACAAACAAGCAAGCAAACAAACAAAAAAAAAACCAACCCAAACCACCAAACTCAAAACTTTTTTTCTAGTATTTTGGGAAAAAATTCATAGAAACTTCAGAAGTTCTACAATTCCTATTAATGCCCTTGAATTCATGTAGAACAGGTTTTTTTCTTTAGAAGAATGATGTTTTTAACATATGTGGCGTTATTACAACTATTCTTAACATTTTTCTGACTTTCCAAGTCAGTGTGTGTAGGAATACTCCAGATTCTACTATGCAGTCTAATAGCTTTTTTTCCAGAAAAACTGCTGGCTTTTACTTCCAATTAATTCAGAAGTGAGCAGCTCTGCTCATACGAGTAGCGCAAAAATAAAGTCTGGAATTATGTAATATATTCTTGGATGACATTTTAATGGACCAATATTTTTAATACAGCTGGGTGTCAAACACTTGAAAATGGCTTTGAAATCCTCAAGGGCTTATAGTTTAACAATAAAAAATATGAATAAACAAGAAAGCTTAGAAAATATATTGAAGAGAATAGCTGAACTAGCAAAGAAATCTAGAAATGATTAGGACTGTTATTTGAAATTGTATTTTAATCTGAACATAATTTTAAGCTGCTTCAGTTTTACACACAAAATCCTTGTTAAGTCCTATGAATGAGCAATCAGAAGTAAAAAAAGTCATATGTACAAATTCACAGTCTTTTTGTGTTCCATTTTCTCAAGATTAAGGCTTGGTTTGGGCTTCTTATATGAGAATCCGAAAATCAGAAAATTTGAAGTCCTTATAATCACTAAAGTATGATTATTTTTTCTTTCATTGACATAAATTCTATATTAAGGTAGATAATTTGTTATCAAAAGTACATGATAACAGTAAAACAAGCTACAGGAGTGGGATCTACATTGAGACAAATGTAACTTCTTTAAATCAAACGTATGAAAATGTAAGGTATAGCTATCAGTGCATTTAATTTTAGAGGTAAATAAATTCCTGTAGGAGAAATAATGGCCTCTCCCCAGATAAAGGCATTTGGTAATGCAAAATAAATTATGTCCAAACAGATAAAATTGCAAATCACTTTAGTATAGTAGGCTTCCCATTTAATTTAGATTAATAAAATAATGTCAACAGATGTAACCCTTCTTATTTCCTCTAGAGATCAAGAGGAAAATTTGGGGATCACGGATCACAGCTATCAGATTCCTCATTTCCTACTTTTGAGCTACCTTTCTTGGGAGGCAAAATATAGAATAGGGGGAGGGTATCACAAGTCTGTTTTGAGTTTGTCTAGGCTTTTAAAAACTGATTTAAAGATATTCTTGTTCATGGTCCTGATCCAAATCCTGCTGAGCACAGTGGGAGAATTCCCAGTGACCTCAGTGGGCTTTGAATTCAAAATTATATACAAAATTTCTAAAAACCAAATCATAAAATTTGGCCTTTCCAAACTGCACGTTTGCCATGTACTCTGTGCACCTTTCACATAAAACACCAGATATGCAAGAGACATCTGCATGGCAGACCAAGAAAAAGATTATGCCAGGGAGAGAGAAAAATAAAAAATTGGTGCCCTTTCTTTTGGCTTGGAGACTGGATCTGTCTCTTGGGTCTGCAGATTTTCTAGGTAGCTTTCCTTAACAGAGCTCTGCAAATGTGCCTAATGCTCCTAAGGCTCCTAAGCTCCTAAGGCTTGGATATTTGAAGGCATGGAGATTTGAAGGCAGAACTCCACTCCTGATGTCTAAACAACTAAACTGGTTTTTTTTTAAAGGGTCATTAAAAATTACTTGTTCACAAGACAGTGGGGTGAGAAGAACTGACAGCTACCCACCTTCATTTGCCTGACTGTGCCTTAGGGGATCAGAAACCTTGCAAAAGATGGCCTTTTAAGAAGAGTCATAAAAATACAAGCTTATCAATCCAGAAGTTAATCAGGCCTATGTAAAACTAGCTGTAGCACAGTGTGCCAAACCTAGCGAAAGAAACCAATGGGAGTCCCACTGGCTTGGTCTGATTGTCAAGTTGGCCTTTCTTGCCAGTAAGCTGGTATTACTGGCACACAGTAAGAGCAACAGACTTTCCAGGGAGGGGAGAAAGGGTAAGTGGTAGACTGAAGGGCACCAGGTAAATGTTTATTGGAGCCACACAGAAAAACCTTGTTGGTTTTTCAGTTTTCTGAATAGGTTGACACTCTAAAGTGCAGTGTAGGAAAAAATCCGATTATCAGATATAATATTCACACAAGATTTTTGCAGTTCAGTCTAATATTTGGGTCTATACAGGGTTTCAGTGTTCTTTAATAAATTACCTCTTCTTGTACCAATTAACCCCCTTCCGTGAGGGTTCAGTGTTTACTTGGGGCTGTGCCAGTGCTAACAGCTCCAGTTTAACATTCTTTTTAATGGCTTGCAATTACTACTGAGAGTGAAGGCTACATAAAATATTAACACTTAAGCATCTTTTACACTCCTTTGAACATTAGATTGTGTGTATAATATAAGTGACTTTTCATTCTTACAAACCTGTTATTTGCTTAGAATTCCACTGGACCCATGAAAATGCTGCAGTTAAGTGGTTTCTGTTGATTTATTAACTTCCTTCAAAGTCTGATGGAAGTCACTCCATGCAAAACATTGAATACATTTTGTTCTTTAAATTGTTCCATAGTAATGCCAGAGAATAAGGATTTCCACATTTTAAAGAGGTAAAGTAACTTTGATAATAACTTCTACAGCATATTTGTTTTTTTCCCCCTGTTTTGTTACCTCTTTGAGAAAATCACCCAAAGAACAGCTACTGTATTTGCAGATTCAATGCCATTACTGCTGATTGTATTCAAAGGATAAGAGAGGAGGAAGGTCACAGATCCAACTGCTGATTAGGATCTCAACTTCACAGCAGCTTCACACCTTCAGAATACAATCAATGGAAGCTGGCAACATAAGTATCCCACCCATGCCCAGATTTGTATTTCTGTTGTGCATGGGTTGTCCCTACAGACAAGCAATGGTTTCCCTGAGTCTCCAGTTAAAGGCATATTCAAGCAAGAGTCTGCTTGAATCTCCCATTGACTTCATCAGCTGTTCCACATTTTAAGGGAAAACAGATTTATTTTATCATTTCAGGTTCAGTGGACCACATAGACAAGTGATAGACAAATTTTGAAAGTCTTGGAACTGATTCTGGATAAGCCTTCAAATATTTATAGCTTACATAAATCATTAAAACATCTGGGATCTACAAAATCGTGAATAAATCTCAAGCAATATGGATTTCTCATGATTTTCTTTCCATGTCCAGCTTCTGTTAGGTCCAGCAACATTTAAAATGAATCTCTCCCACAGCATTTTGGCACATCTAGTTTTATCCCAAATTTGACTTTAGAAATGTACAATACCGGAATTTGAAAAAAAATAAGGACATAACTACATGGTTCTGAACCTTGAAGGACTTTCACTAGTGATTTCTTTTCTGGTCTTCTAGATGGTAGTGTCTTTGGTTTTCTGGAAGAGATTAGCAAGGACACTCCATTCCGATTCCCTTTTTTTAATTTCTTCTCTGTTTTTTTTTAAAGTGTCGTGTGTTCCTTTCCTCCTCTCCCACCCCCAGCACATTGTCCTTCTCTATTCTGTTTTCCTACTTCCTTCTATTAACTTAAATTAATCCAGAATGGTCCCTTCTTTTCACAGGCAGCCTTTAAATTTAAAGATGTAGATTTCAACAATTTTCCAAAGGTCTCCATGTATCATCAGCACCATTTTAAGGTTAGAATTCTTAAAAGAAGTTGAAAGTATTCTCTATTTCTGAGCACGTATCTATCCATCTTCCTGATGCCAGCAGCATAAGCACCTTCTTAGCATCAGAAATGCTATAAACATGTGATTAAGCATGGGACTAAGTCCTTTGCAGAGCTGCCTAAATAAGACTGAGTGATACATGTTATATTTCTTTAGTTAAGTTAGATACCCTGCCTCCTTTTCACCTTAGAAAAATGTTATTAAATAAGGGCTCATGGCAAACAGTGAATGCATTCTTTCACAACCAACTTCATTGTTGAAACCACCATTGTCAGAAGCTTGTTTTGGAAGGAAGCAGCTTGCTTCTGCTTCCCAGCAACTGTGGCCTCAGTGCTGTTACGTCCCCAGCTATAGATTAAGAGAACACTCTAGGATGGCCTGTCCTCTCTCACTCCTTCTCCTGCCCCTGCTGCCAGCCTGTGTTGAGGCTTGCAAGCTGCCTGGCCTCTTCCCCCAGTCAGTTCAGCTCATATTTCACTTTCTGTCCGTGTCCCCATTCCTGTCCCTGTCCCTGTTCCGCCCCTCTCCCCACTTACTTTGCCAGTTCTTAGTGAGCTGAATCAGTTCACAGCTTGGCCCAACAAGACAGCAGGAGCCCATTGGCTGGAGCAGAAGGTGGTGCTGGGGTATCACCATCCCACTAAGACAGCAGTGGCAGACAAACTTTATCATGAAACTATACTTTGAGGTGCTTTAACACCTACATTTTATGTGCATGACCCTGCACACAAGCTGTGTCTTCAGTCCATTGCATCTGTTTGATGCCTAAAAAGGAAAGTTGGAAAACCTATGTGATGAGTGTACAGTGACCTAAACCTGCCCAATAGGAGAACCTAAGCATACTGGTTTTGAAATATGATCTTTCTCCCAAGTTTAAGTCTCTCAAGGGTTGTGTCTTTGTTTACTTGAGATTCAAGGCTGGCAAAAACTCTCTCCTGAGTATAGCCATTCTTTCAAAGCATTCAGCAGGCTCGGCTTTCTTTTTTTGGTGGTACCATGTCATCTGTACAGTCCTGAGACTCAAAAGCAAGAGGCCCATGCTCTATGCTGCCTCTCTACAAGGGTCCATCGGGCAGTTCTACACGAGTACATCTCCCCGCAGTGCTCTGTCCACAGAAATGCAGGTACAAGGAACCAGAAAGAGTCAAGATTAAAAACAAAAACAAACGTCAAAGAAAAGTAGGTCTGGATTTGGTACATCACCAGATAAAATTATTGTACAATTAAGAAAAGCCTCAGCCCTGTACGCATGCTTAATTTTATACACTAAGCCTATTCACCACGTAAAGCTGAACAAATGCATAAGTGTTGTCAGAACGGAGGTCCATCACACTAGTAGTAGATACGCATGCCGTTTCCATAAGCCACAGCAGCAAATGCATAATTTAATAAAAAAGACTTTTGTTCATGTCTATGAAAAGAAACCTATAAATCCTCCAAATGGTACATTTAGGATTTGGTCCAAAAGTTACTTAAGCCGATGGAAAAGCTGTTATTGATTTTAATAGGTATTTATTATATTTGGCTATTCCTTCAGCCATCACTCTTTCCCTCTCTGTCATCTCAGCTGAATTCCAGCCCCATCTCCTGTATCTTACCACTATGTGGACGGCATATGTTGTTTAAATGAGAGACTTGTTCATTAGTTCGTGTTTGAACCATGCCAAGCACGTCCCGATCCTAACTGAATGCTAAGATGGTGGTAATAGATGACATAACTACAGTAATAATAAAACACTGTGTTCAGCCATGTTATACACTACTTTATTCCACAATGAATGAAAAAAAGGGTCTAACATGTTCACAATAGGGAAACATATATCTAAGCAAAAGCATTGGTGTGAATATACCCTGCCTATTTTATTGTAACATGTTTTACTGTTGAGAGTAACTGCAAGTGTTAAAATCGTTTGTTTTGTGCTAATTCATTATTTCTTTACTCCTGGAAAGAGCTGTTTGAGTAAATTATTTTTTCTGAATGTTTCTTCTGTTTTCATGAAACCATGTAAGTACAAACAGGGGATTGTAAAATTTTGACAAGGAAGATAAGGGTTTGTCTTTTATTTTTCAGGTATTAACCCAGCTTTTATACACCTAAATCAAAGCTCACAAAAAAGCTTGTAAACCTTCTGTTAATGTTTACTGCTTTTTTCCCTGTGCTGTGGTTGAGACTTACAAATTAAGCAATTTGACAGGCATTTTTATTTTTCAGTCGCAACAAGTCAGAGGACAAGAGAGTTTGGGTTTTGATTCATAGAATCATAGAATCGTTAAGGTTGGGAAAGACCCTTAAGATCATCGAGTCCAACCCCTAACCTATCACTGCCAAGTTCACCAATAAACCATATCCTCAAGCACCACATCTACCCTTCTTTTAAATACCTCCAGGGATGGAGACTCCACCACTTCCCTGGGCAGCCTGTTCCAATGCCTGACAACCCTTTTGGTGAAGAAGTTTTTCCTAATATCCTAATATCCAACCTAAACTTCCCCTGGCGCAGCTTGAGGCCATTTCCTCTCGTCCTATCGCTTGTTACTAGGGAGAAGAGACCGTCTCCCACCTTGCTACAACCTCCTTTCAGGTAGTTGTAGAGAGCGATAAGGTCTCTCCTCAGCCTCCTCTTCTCCAGACTAAACAACCCCAATTCCCTCAGCCGCTCCTCATAAGATTCAGCAGTTCTTTGCTTGATTTTAAGCAAGGACATGTATTTAAGTCCCTTTTAAGTTAACCTTTTTCTTAGATGTTTTTACCTAAGCAGATCTAGCTAACCTTTCCAGGAGCTATCATCATCTTCAAATCCATGTTGGTGAGTAGCTTCTAGGAGGCTATGCGTGTGCCTTGCTCTTTGATGACCGTTCCATGCTGCTCCAGTGCAGCACTCCAAAACAGCTTCCATGTTGACCAGGGAATTTCCTAGCCTAATCATACCAACAAGAAACTCTGAGAACAGGATTTGGTCTTAACTCAGCTTTTCTCTGAAGCTTTGGTGCCAAAGGGGAATTTGCTGCATCCTTGCCTGAAAGGAGTGCCGTTGTCTGTCCTTTCAGAGCCAAAGCAGAGTCATGTTTTGCTTTTAAAATAACAGCCAGGGGCTACAGTATTCCTGAGAATGCGAGAGACCTGGGCTCGGTTCCCGCTTTTGTCTGAAGTTGCTGCAGTTGGCATCTATCACCACCTTGGGGCCTCTGGGCTTCTCCTCCTGCCTGAGCTGGGATAGGGAGCCACCCCTGTAGCATCCTCCCTGGAGTACTCAGTGGGGAAGAGGGACCTAGGTGCCAATTCCTGCTTCATAGCTTGTTCCACATTTAGCTGCCAGTGGATAAAATATCCTCAAAACCCCCTTGGGAATGGTGGTTTCTCTCCTACATCAGAAAGCGGCATTACTGATGGTTGAATGTTTGCGTCTTTGGACTGATATCTGAAGAATTTAAAAAATGAATGTGCTAATGAAGCTTAAGTATCTCTACAGACAAGCAGCAACAGGGCAGGCATTTTCAAGATCAGCTTTTTGAATTACCGTCTAATGCCCGTCCTAGCCACTTTTCTTTTTGTCCTGCTCAGTTGGATCTTTCAGCTCCGATTAGCATAAAGATGAACTAAAGATAATGATTCTCATTTAAGGTTGAAACTTATATGACCCAGGAATGTCATGAGAAGATAACATGCAGACTTCATAATGTGAGGTAATGAATTAAAGTAGCTGAAGGGAAAAAGAAAAGAAAAAAGAAAAGCATCAGTACTTCTCCCTCAGCCCAATTTTGGCAGGTTGGGTTTACTTGGTGATGTAAGACACATTTTCCTTTCTGAAATAAATTTGCTGAAAAGCCTGTCATAATCCACAAAACAGTTCTGAAGTATAAAGGGGGTAATTCCAGAGAGCTCAGAAAAAAAGAGGTGATGTTGATATTTTAATAAGCATTTTTCTCTTGATTCTGAGAATAGGTGCTGTGTACCATTACTTTTCTGAGAGAACAGAATGATTTTTGTCATTCAATCACTATTTTTCTCACAGCCAGAACGAAAGAGAAATAACACATACACACACACACACACGTACACACGTGTGCAGAGCCCCCCCCCCCCCCCCCCCGATAGTTCCCTAGGGAGTTCCATCATACCTGAGTTTATGAGCCTTGGATCATCTATGGCCAGTGGATTTAGTAATAAACAGAGTGGAAATGTTCTTCATCAGAGTTCAAAGTAAATTTCTACCAGCCCCTGCCAGACGTTGCTTCCCCCCGGCCCCTCAGCATTTTACTGTAATGACTTCCTTTGAATGGAAAGAATATTGAAAGGAAGGCAGCTTGCACATCTTTAAAATGTGTCTTGAAATATTGTAAGCTCTGTAAATGAAGGGCACTTGGATGGTTTTATAGTGCAGCTTTTGAGGCTCTTTTGCCATGTTGGAAGCACGGTGCCTGGGAATAACCTGCAACATGGTGAGGTGTGGGTCTGAAGGCTGTGTAATGGAGCCATATCTCTATATTTAAAGCAAAGATTGCACCAGTGTACTGTCTATTATAGTCTTTGACCGTTGGTAATCTGCCTCAGATAGACAAAGTCTGAAGACCCACCTTATCACCTAATAAAATGCTGTGCAGTCCCACTGTAAATCCCACTGGACACAGCACACCTATACATACAAGAAGCAAGGATGCCCAAAACTATTAGTTGAACCTACTTCATCCAATAATATTCAGAACTACTACAAGTTCCCCACCCTTCTGGACGTGAACAGGCCTAAAAACTCCATTCATTTTCAGATCTTGGAAATTAATTATGGACTTTATTTTTGTGGACTGTGTGGTGAAATCATAGCACTTGGAAGAACAAATGCTTTAAAACACTGGTTGGACCCAGAGGACCAGCTTGATTATTTTTATCCAAGGTATAAAAATACCAGACATGTATTTTTATCTCCCTTTGAAGGAGTCTGTGGACCAGAGGGTAGGTTATAATAGTTTAAAAGAATCTTGAGAAGTGAGAATTACAGGCACTTCAGAGAATTACTTATATCCCTCTAATAAATTCTCATGAGGTTTGTCTGAAGATGGTGGTGCTTCAGAGAGGGACATAAAAATGCCTAGGGGACATCATAGTAACACTTTTTGCCCCTGCGACAACTGAGAGGATAGTGGGGAGCATGGCAGAATCGGTACACATTATGTAATGCCCCCCATCAGCCTGCAGATGTGTGAACTAGTTTAAAACTTTTACTGGGGCTTTTACTAGACTTTGATACAGTCCCAGCCTCTTTGCAGTTGCCAACGTAGCCAGTTGCTTGCAAGTTATAACAAATTAAAAATACCTAATGCTCAAGATATTTTACACTTTGGGGTGGGGTAGGGAGTCCCAAGCAGATAATATTTTGCGTGGTTATGCAGCCAGGTTCCTCCCGTGCCTTGTGATCCTCCTTGTGAGAGCCATGGCATTACCCATGGCTCCTTCACTGCTTTGGAACAGCAACAGAGGTTCAGGCTAAGGAGCAGTCTTCTCAAATCCTTACTGATGCTGTAATTGCTCTATTGCTCTTTAAAATATTGATAATCGAATGTTATACGTAGTTGTTTTTGGCTTTTTTTTTTTAAATGCCAGTTACCTATTTAAGTTAATATAATTGACAGCTTTGCTACATCAAGTTTTCTCTCGATCTAAAATGCATGAAAAGTTATAACTTTATTACCAAAGGTAGTCTCATTTATGCATCTCATTCCTGCCTAAGTGAACTAGTCTAACGTGAGCTGACATGTCTCCCTGCATGGCCTTGGTCTCAGTGACTGCACCATCAGCCACAGAGCTGACCTGCAGCAGGGGGGAGGAGGTGTATGGGGGAGATCTCCAAAGTGGCAGTGAGATAGTGAGAAGGGGCCAGGAATTCATAACACAGGAACAAAAGGAACCCAAAAAACTAGTCAGATGGCAGGTTCTAAAATAAGTAAAAAACCTATAATTATTTGTTTGCTGTGAGTGCAGTTAAACAGTGAAACTCTTTGCAGTAGAATACTGTAGCTACCAAAATTTTACATAAGTTCAAAAATCATTAGACAAATTATTGAAAGAAAGAATCATTGCGGACAATGAAAAACAGCAGCATACAGCCTCAAGCTCAAAAATTCATAAACCCCAGGCTGATGGTAGCTAGCAGGACATACTGGAGCACCATCATGTCCTTTCTATGTAACCACAATCTTCTACAGGAAAGTGGAGAGCAGAGTAGATGGACCACTGGGTTGATCCATTATTACATTATTATCTTCTAGGTACTATCAACTGAGCTGAGCACAATCGAATCTGAAAGTCTTTGGATGACTATGCCTCCATGCACAGCTATTAAGCTATTGTTGAAAAAAAGAGTTCCAGAAAATGTCCTGGAGTTTCAAGATATCCTTAAAATCGGATAATTCTATATAGTTCAGTTCAGACAGATAAAGATGTCTTACTTCAGCATGGAAACCCTAAAAAAGCCACAGAAGGGCAGCTAGAGAGCATCACAGCAGTTGGAAAAAGATGGTGAGGAGAGAGGGTGGCAACGCTTGCAGGTACTGTCAGCAAGAGATGGATCCTTTGGTCTCTTTGTGCCCTTTTCCATGCCTGAGGAGAATGAATTGCTCCAAGTATCCATCCCTTTTCAACCCGATCATTGACCACAGCAGCAGGAAAAGAATGTATCCCCTGGGTCCATTTTTGCATTTACTTTAAGCTTTTCATTGTAAAAGCAATGTAAACTGCTTTAGTATAAGTGAGAATTAAGTGTTGCACATATCGTTATGAAATCACAGGGGGCCACAGTGAAATTTGATATATTACTACACACATTTGTTAAATCAGCTCCCTTTAGAACGTGATTATCTTTTTAAACAAATTTTGTAAATGAGCTGTAATATTTTATATCCACTCAAAGCTTTTCAGCCCAAAGCACTTAACAAGCTTAAAGACCTGGAGTGGGAACCAGCTTTTGTTCTGTGTGCAGACAGCACCTGGCACAATGGGAGTCAGTCCCTGAGGTTCCCATGTGTTGCTACAATAGCAATACCAGTAATAATAACAGTAGAATGGAAATACTGACATTTGTGGGTCAGAAAAAATTAGACAAAGAATGAATGAGGCAAACCTTAATTTTTAAATAAGAAGTTACAGAAAGTAACCAGCATCCGAACTAAGGAGACGTAGATTTTGAGGTCTGACCTAAAAGATACATCCCATTAACATACGCGTCAGAGCCTATTTGTGATTACGACTGTTCTGTCAAGAACAAAGTGTATTTCTAAATAAGGTGAATAAGTTAAGTGTTAGTATTTGACTAATAAGTCACGATATAGCTACACATACCTATTTACACTGTGTAGTTATGCATTTATAGACAGTGTATAGGACTTGAAAGATTTCTGACCCCTTTTAAAAAAAAATGCCAACCATTCTATATAAATATGTAGTATTTACTTTCACTGTTTGGAAAGTAAGGGTGGTTTCTTACTGATATTCTGATTAAATGTTCTAATCAATATTTTGACCAAGCTCGCAAATAATTACTCTGAGCTTCTTAATAGAAAATTGAAATCTCTATCCTTCTGTTACCAAGCCTAGTGAGCAGAGCATACAAATGGGGTGGTTTACATGCAAACTTGACCATTTGTAATTGGACCATGTCTGCAGTTTGGACTATACTGAGTGGTGGTGCATGGTCTGTTCTCTGCATATTTTCTACTTTGGTGCCTGGGCAGGTAAGCTAAAGAACATAACAAACATGGGCACTATTTGGGGGATGTAAGAGGCCACTGGATGTCATTATTTCTCCTTCTTTGAAGCTGAAGCAAGTCTTCTCTAGAGGTGGAAAATATGGCTATTACAGAAGGTAGTCGAATTTGATTTTGAATGTTCTTGGTAGTTTGGAATGCTTCTTCTTAATTTAAAATAGCTTTCCAAAGTCAGACTTCTTCATGAGTCAGTGGAAACATACACATCCCTTTGCAAACGCAAGCATAAACTTTGAATGGCCTAGTTTTGGTACAAATTCGTCAGTCTTCAAATGGCTCAACTAATTGGACGAGCCTCTCAACCCTCCAGGCTGCTCAAACACCCACATTGTGCTCTCTGAGCCTTCCCTCCCCAGTGACTTCAGAGCAGACAGTTTTGTGGTAACATAGAAGTAAACTAGAAACTAAGCATAAATTTAGTCGTAAGTGTCTCTGAGCATTTGAAATCTTGTCATTAAGGTTATGGAGTCCATATTTGCAGCCACCAGAAGTCCTGTTTATTTGAGTGCCATAGTGGGCACATACACCAGATGGAAAGTACCAAAATACAAAGTATCACACTTAGTTACTGCACAGGCATTTCCTCTAAGAAAGCACTGGTAAGCACTACTGGTGGCTGAGTTAAAAGCCAGGATTTCATTTTACGTCTTTTATTTTTCTGGTCTGAGATATCAGTAAATGACCAGGAGCTCAGGTATTTCTCCTCTGTTAATAGCTCTCAGCACTTGACCATTAATTACCATAAAATGGCTCCCTTGCTTCCATTATCATTAGCAATCTTAGTCCCTGAGACTAAGCATTCATAAAGAAATATTTTCTACGTGTTCTTTATTTTCATTTTCAGAGCTGAAGCAGTGAGATAGATTATCTTATATTGTGTAACACCAACATTATTGTTTTTTACATTCCAGATTCTTTTACCTTGTCTACTATACCGTTGTACATATAAGGCAAATCTACATCACAGCCACTGAATATCTGTCATTGATGGCATCACTTGACAATATAGGTTAGCACAAGCATAGCTGAAGGACTTCTTTGGTCCACAGACTTTCATTGTTTTGAAAGATAACAAGGAAAGAACTCAGCTTAATATCAGACCTGGCTGAGTTGAAACAGTCATCATTGACAAGAAACGCTTATATTTTTTAAATGAGTCATAATGTGTGGAGAAGTAACCTAATCATATCTTTTACATAAATACTTTACAAAGGCGAGCTGCTCTTGAAATCTGTCCTGTTGCTGACATGACTTTTCTCTACTTAGTTCTAAAACCAAAAAGCCCCAAAGAACCTCCTAGCTTGTCTGCGTTGCTTATCTACAGCAACTGTATTTATACATAGTGTTAGGTCTTGAGAACAAAGTCATAAATTTTTGGTCTCTGCAGAAAGACAAGAAGTTTTGAAGGGAGGGATTGATAGTTTCTATTCTGATTTTGTAACAGAATATGCAGTACACAAGTGAGATTTGAAATTAATTCTCATTTTGGTCCATTGTCATGGTTTACCCCAGCAGGCAATTAAGCATCACACAGCTGCTTGCTCACTCCTCCCCAGTGGGATGGGGAGAGAATCAGGAGGGTAAAAGTGAGAAAACTCATGGATTGAGATAAAGACTGTTTAACAGATGAAGACAGTTTAACAGGTAAAGCAAAAGCCATGCATGCAAGCAAAGCAAAACAAGGAACACTACTTTCCATGGGCAGGCAGGTGTGATCAGCCATCTCCAGTAAAGCAGGGCTCCATCACACGTAATGTTTACTTGGGAAGACAAACGCCATCACTCCAAACGTTCCCTCTTCCTTCTTCTTTCCCAACTTTATATGCTGAGCATGTTGTCGTATGGTATGGAATATCCTTTGGTCAGTTGGGGGTGAGCTGCTCCAGCTGTGTTCTCTCCCAACTTCTTGTGCACCCCCAACCTACTTGTTGGTGGGGTGGGGTGAGAGGCAGAAAAGGCTTTGACTCTGTAAGCCCTGTTCAGCAATAACAAAAAGATTTCTGCATTATCAACACTGTTTTCAGCATAAATCTAACCCATAGCCCCATACTAGCTACTACGAAGAAAATTAACTCTACCCCAGTCAAACCCAGCACATTCTCCACCCCTTATTCCATACCATTTACATCATGCTGAGGTCTCACACTGTCTAATCCATTCTTATTACCCACCACCCACCTTCCCATCCTTTGATGTAATATGCAGATATCATTCCCTTAGTCTACGGACCACCTCTGTGAAATATCTGTAAAATGTCCATAATTGTCCACAAATGTCTACAAAATGTCCATTGGGTTCATTTAACCCATGACTTTGGGCTCCATTTTTTATGGTGGTCACTCAGGTCAGGTGAGGTGGTGTGTTGCATGGAGTTACCGGGCACCAAAGCCAGCTCAGGTCGGTTCACTGCTGCACTTACATTGCTTCTTTTAAGGCATTGGTTCAGGTGGTTCCTGCTATAGTAATTCCTGTAACATGTAACTCATATCATGGGTTACAAAAATTTAATGGTATTTCCATTACAATCTCCGTCCCTGGTGCCTTTGAGCTAGGTTATAGGGTTTAACATTGCAATGAACTCCTCCCCTTGCTCCTGCTCTGGCTTGGACTTATCCACAGACTGCAGTCCCTTAGGGGAGTACCTGCTCCAAGTGGTGCCCTATCTATGAGCCACAGTCTCTCCAGGGGTATACCTGCTGTGGCATAGACTTATTCACAACCACAGATGCACAGCCAGTGAAGGCATAAGGGACGATTCCTAATGAACTGGAAAATTGGGGGAATTGAGTCAGTATCGCCACCATGCAAGCAAAAAGGGAAAGCATGAAAAACCCCTATTTGGAATTCAAGTAAATATTTAAGAGTGCCTACACTGAGACCATAATTTTAAGAGCAAATGATAGATTTAATTATTTTAATCTGTGTATGCTAACAAGATGATCATGAACAAGTTAGAAATTTCTAAAATGCTTTATTATCTAACATTGTATGCTAGTTAGCATATCTAGAAATGCCAGAACTGTTTTCCTTGTTGCCAAAGACACAGCCAAAACATTAAGGTTGGAGTTAGTAGGTGCTTTCACTGCAAATGGAAAAGCATTAGTTTAATGTATTATTTTTCCTTGAAATTTTTCACAAGAAATAAAATCCACTCCCAACCAGCTCCACATATGATTATTTGAGTTAAACTGTGTGGATTTAAACCTTAACAAGGGACCAATGTGAATTCTGTAGAAATCTCTGGGACCCTTTCTATTAATTTGAGTGGTCTTTTGATCAGACCTTACATGAAGAAACAGATTTATGAGTCCCAAAGATGGAACTCATTAAAATATATTTCCTTTATTTTACATGTGTCATTTAAATGATTTTATATTTTTATAATTCCCTATGAAAATATTTTATTATAAGTTACATAAAAATAGGGAAGTTCTACTGATACAGGAACCAAGAGAAAAACATTTGCTGGTACAAATAAATGTTGTTCTGTTAGCTTTTAAAAAACCCCTTCATTACTTGCAAAAGCAAAAGATAAGGGCCTTTATTAGCTCTTACATTCATTTCAACAGCACAAACGTGACCGTCACCTTTTAGGTACATGTTATAAATATGATTTAGCAAAAAAGTGGTTCAGCAAGATCCACTGGGGAAAGTAGATTAAAGGTGTCTGCAGTGTTTTTACTTGAATAAACCAAAACCTCCCAACATCCCTGCCTTAGCTCATGGCATTGTTAAATAGGTACAAAACCCTTATGCAAAAGATGCCTGCTGTCATGCAAGAGGAAGGATGTGCAGCCGGTTTTTGTGGAACACAGAAAAAGTTTTTTTCTGTCATAGTCTAATAGCTTGAGACCACTAGTAGTACAATACGTAAAGGCCAATACGTGGCCTTCCTACATGGCAAGGATGGAGATCTTCACCGTAAAATGGCAACAGGGGCTATTGCACGGTAAGTGCCGACAACTTTATGTGAAATTATGGAAAGAGAATGACATAAAAATGGATTTTTGGTTGTGCTTTGTCCCTCCCTCTCCCTCAGAGCTGCCACAGAAGGAATGTGCTTCTTGGGAAGAGAACCTCCGTTATTGTTTGGTTTCTGTTTTCTGCCAAGGGCACTGGCAGAAACCAAGGCTTTCCTGCTGCTCAGACAAGAGAGAGGAGCTTGCCAAACTTCTTATTTTTTCTACTAATTTCAGTGTAAGGGAGCTGAAAGATAGTACAGAATACTTAAGTACCCACCATTTTACAGTTGTTTTGCTAGACTGCCCTTTGCAAGCAAGGGTTATTTATAATGTCCTGTCTGAATACAGACTCCACAGCCCATGAATGATACCAAAATTCCTGGTATTATTAAAATTTTTGCTTCATAGAAAGAAAAATTCCTGGCAAATCTTTTGAATATGCATGCCAGAGAACTGTTAGTCACAAAGGTAGGGAGGCTACCTAAAAAAAAAAATAAAAAAAAATTGAAACACTTTCTTAGTGGCAGAAATGCAGGACAATAGCAAGACTACCGTTAAATGAAAATCAAAAAGAGAAACTGACTACAACTGAACCAATAGAGAGAAACCAACATTTTTTTCATTGATAGACTATTTAATGTACATGGCAAAGCTTTCCTGGCAAAACCAGAATTTCAGCCCCTCAGGCAAAGATTATTGGGAATGATTCATACAAGCTACACACAAATAGGCACTAAGAACATATATTAATCTTTGGGGAGCAGTGTTGAAGTCATCATTTCATTCAGCCTTTTTAGTTAACAACGCAACAATTGCAGGGAAATTAAATTATGGTTAATTTAAGATTTTTGGCCTTTATCCTCCAAATGGGTATGTTATTTCAGACCTCAGTGATTCACAGTCTTCTCACTGATTTAACAGAATTTGGACAGGGCTCAAAATTGTCATGTAGTATAGGCAAACCTTATAAGGATACCTCTTTGGTTTTGTTTGTTTGGGGTTTTTTTTGTTTTATATCTTATATTAAGGTAAGAAATAAAACTAACAGGGTGCATATGTTGTTACAAAAAAATATAATTAAAATATTTACATTTTTTCAGAAGTTAAGAAAGAGGAAGGGAGAGTTTAAGGCTTATTTGATTGTTCACATTGGAAATACTTGTATGTTCTATGTGAAAACTATTCTTAAGTTTAAGCAACTTGAACTGTAATGAAATAAACCAAGCAGATTAAAAGAATCTTTAGGTGCTTTCAATGATCAGATGTCAACATTCAGCAGTTATCTATTCTAGAAATAGCAAAACAGTGACAAAACCAGATAGGGAATATATTCCCTATTTAGTTTCTGAAAGTATGTGATTTTATCTTGGTCTTATCTATGTCATATTAGAGAGTGAGTTATATTCATATTACTTGTCATATCATTAATTCCTTTTTGCCATTGTTAATGTCTCAATAGATTTTTCTGTCTGCCACCCTCTACACCAGAAACATTTACACACATATACAGAGAAAATATTAGAAAAAAAAAAACCAAAAACCCCCTATATTTAAAATAAATATGAAAAGGATAAATTTCTGAACCCAAGTTGTTGTTCAACTTCAAAGTGAGAATTAATATTTAAAATATCCAGGATCTTTGAAAGAAATAAACTCTTGAATAATTCTAGTGTGCCTAATATAAAGCAAAAAAGAAAAAAATACTTTGAGTCTTTAAAATAATATTAGTTTTGCATGTCAGTTTTTCTTTAACATCAACTTTTTGACTGTTTTATTGAAACTTCAACAGACAGTAGCTTATTTTTCTACAGACTTAAGCACCTGAGATTTTTGGCTAATGGACCATATAGTGTAACTTTATATGAGAACTTACATGATGTTTATAGAATATATTCCAACATTTGCTTTTTCAAATCAAACTTCTATATTTGCAGGAAGAACATCAGCTGCATTGCAATGCAAAAGTGAAAATGATCAGTTGATGAATACAAATAAACAGAGATGTTTTCTCTGGAGTCACCACTTGCTTCCTGAGTATCTCTGTTTCCTGCTTAAAGATCAGTAAATTCCAAGTACAAAACTCGGTGAAATCCTTTCTGTTGCTTTTAACGAGCTATGAATTAGACATTAAATTGAAGACAGAGATGAACAAAGACTTTTTAAATTAAAAATACCTGGACCAGAATATATTCTGCAAATTACTGACACATTTACTCTTGTTACTCTTCATTATGCATAATTTTAGTCAAAAGATCCACCAGTGGATATGGATTCATAAATATTAGCTAGCTAAAGGCTAGACTACAATACTGTGTACTCGTCTTAATGAAAATGAATAAGGGCAGTGTTTCAGAGCCAAGAATGGCAGAAATAGATACGCCAGTACTTGATTCATCTTTCAGAAGGAAATGGTTCCAGATAGTAAAAATAATATACTTCCTATAAATAATCGATCCATTCTAATTACCATTACTACCTAAAAAAGCTCTCCTTTCAGATAGGATCCTCCTCAAATTTAATTACTTTCTGTCAATTAGCGCTTCTAGCACAAGATTTTACACAGAAAATGAGAAATGAGATAGAAATCTCTATAATGGAAGAGAGCATTTCAGTGTATGGCACCATTTCTGCAAGTCATATGTGAAAGTATTCTGAAGAGAAGACACTTCAGGATTGATAAAACAGCCCCAATCAGTTGGATCTCCTAAGCAAAAGCTTCTGAATAAGAGCAAAAAGGGTGGGATTTCTGACAGTAGCAATTCTGTTTACTTCCTTGCTTGTACTTTATTCCAAGCTTACTAAAAAAGCCCCTTTACCTGTAACTTGCAAACAGGTCAACAATTTCTGAGGTTTCACCAAATTAGACACTCACACCTTAATTTGAGTTTCAGACTTCACAGAAGTGAGACGGATATTTAATATTAAATTAATCGAGGGAGATGTAAGCCACAACTTGGGACTGATACATGTCTACCCTTCTTCACTGCAGCCTCAATTTGCAAATGGGCATAAATAATTTCCGGAAAACAAGAATCAGAGTAATATCACTGGAAGGAATGTTTTTTGTCCTCTGCTCTTCAAATCTGGTCCTAAAAGACAGAGAGCACAAGATCTGGCATGCTCCAAATCAACTCATCTCCCTTTGAAATTCAAGGATTTAGAAGGTAGCAACAGCTGCTTGTATCCTGCCAAAATCTTCCCATACACTCATCTTAATGCTTTTTTCAGTTGTCTTGGTTCAAATCTAAGAAAAGTTGAATACATCTCCATCTGATTGTTTTCTAATGATCGCTCTGAACAGGTTTGGCAAAAATTGCCTGGGTACTACTAGGTGTTACTGTATAAAAAGCTATTAATAAAAACTGTTGGCCTTAACAGAGAGGCACTGGACTTAAATGCAATGTCCCTTTCTTTTCTCCTTTAGTAATAATTCCTTAAGATCTCTTTTCTCTCATGTAAGCATCTTACATCCCTCTTCTAAGTATCTGAGACCTGGCTTACAGATGGTGAATATGCCTGTATAGTTTTTTCCTCCTAATACACCTTAAACTTTGGAAGTAGTTCTGATTACTGGTTGATGCTCTTAGAACTTTCTACATGTGCCAGTATCCAGTCAAAAATTAATGAACTACACCCAGTGTCTAAGGAATAACTACTTCAACAACTGGCACAATATAAAAATATGAAATCAAACTTCCACATTCCTGCAGGAATAAGGAAAAAGCCACATCAAAATGTTACATAACCAGCACAACCCCAAAAGTTGATTATTCAAAGACTCAAATCTTGTTTCACATTAAGGAATAACATACCACAGGGTTACTTGTCTCAGCTGACCCTTGTTGAATCCAACCCTAACCTGATAACCCTCGTTCTAGTCATATTGTACTTTTTCAGAAGGGCTAAATCCCTGGGTACAGCTGGGGGTCACCATCACAAGGGAACAAAAACTCACTGTATTTCACTGTGTACAGTTCAGAAAAAATCAGGATTGTTCACACTGATATAAAATCTATTTGCATCCTTCCCTTCTCTTTCCTCCTCTCAAGTCATGGCCACTGTTCTGACAGTTCTGCTTCTACCTATGTTTTAATCTCCAATTACTTCATTAAGTGTCAGTTACCAAAGTTTTTCTTTTGTTTAGTGGACAATGCTTACAATTATTTAAGATCTGCACGAATGTATTTGAACAGAATGGCTCGATATGATAATAGAGGACCATTGATCAGGAACGGAGGTGGACTGGAGAATGTTCAAACAGCTGGACTCTCCCGTGTTGAGGGTTATGTATGGATTCTGTCTGCTCCTTCATAAATAATGCACATAGATAAAAGCCCTTTAGCCCTCAGCTGAAGTCAAAGAGTCTGAGTAGGTCTTGAATCAGCTTTATGTCATAATTTCTCACAGTCATCCCACTGTTCTGCTGTTTTCATTTAGAATGAATATAAACTATCCAGATTCAGGGCGAGTGTCTGCTTTCAGGAGCAGTGCACTTAGGGATTCACTAAGTATGTGAAACAAATTCTTAGTACCAGTTTTTAAACAGGGATTGAGGCTAAGTAATGGAAATAGCAGAGCCCATGGGATTGATTAAAAGTGTGTTGAGTTCCCTAATATTCAAAGCACAGTAATTAGAGCCCTATATGACACAGAACTGTAAAATCCAGTCGATCAGACGCTCACGTACATGGGCTTTCCTTGCAGCGCTTAGCTAATACCAGAAATGTTCCTTACATGTCATGGAAAAAGCATTACTACTTTTGGAACCCAAGACATTGCACACTGAATTTGCATTCCCAGTACAGTAAATTACTGTTTATCTGGAACACGTCATACTATTCTGAAAGTCTATCCAAGGGTCCATATTTTATGTCTGAGCAGGCCACAGTGATTACACTCCTCTGTGCGTCATTTGTTTCTCTCTGAAAACCGTGCTTCTAACCACTGCCCAAACGAAAGTGTAGAGGCTGGGGGGAAGGGAGGACACAATTATCCCTTTCCTCCAGTCAGGAGGGGAAACCTGATACAAGAGTAATAACCAGAAGCCAGGTCTTTCCCACATTTATTGTCACACCCATCGTAGCCAGTAACATTTCTTTAACAATAGTCACTTATAAAGACCTGCCTTCTATGGAAAGATTTACTAACAGCCTTAAGTGGAAACTCCACTATTAAACCAACATGCTCATGGAAAGAGTACTACAAAGATATAAAAATAATGCACAAAAGTGACCCACTGATGTATTTACTGTAAAACCCAAGGACTAAAAATAAAATAACCTCAAAATATAAAATTAGTACAAATTTTTTTCTTTCCCTTTTGAAACACAGAAGTAGCTCTAACAGATCATAGACTAAAAAAAGCATATTGTGATTGGAGCTAACAATATTTTCACATTCTGCCCTTCAAAGACTAAACTCAATTTCATTTTTACAAGACAGAATCTGGCAGGGTAATAAAAGGTCTATTTAAAATTTTTTAAAAAAAAAGAAAGAAAGAAGAAAGCAAAAAAATGAAGGTAAGAAAGATCATCAGAACTGAATAATATTGACTGATTTTCTGCCATTCTCACTACTTCAGTTGCTGAGCATTCAAATACTAAAAGTAAACATACCACTGTCTCAAGAGATGCTGTATCAACAAAAACTCCTTCCGCTGGCATGATACAATATCTGTTTAACTAATCAGGGGGAAATTTATCATGCAGGATTTGGTGGGGTTGTTTATGGAGTCATTAGCACAATGGCACTCAGCTCTCAGATGTCAGATGTGCTCTTCAGAAGATGAAATGCTGCAGCTGTTGGGAAGTGAATGAAGGCCAAAAGTTGAGTTATAAAATAGAGGGCTTGATTTGAAAAAATTCTATTGCTAGGATTTTGTGGATGTTTTATTTATTTACTAATTTATTTACTTGTTCTTTCAAAATAATGAGCAGGTGCTGAAGGCTATAAAGAGGTGGTGTACTGAAGTGTTCGTTAATATTGAAAAGCCCTATAGTAATTTCTTCTACACCTTGCTGTACGAATATCACACTTTTCTAATGGGCTCATAAAAGAACTTTTCCAAACATCAAAGTAATGGAATGAAATCCTAGGATGACATTAAATTGCCTAAATTCTGCCTAATGCTCTGTCTCTGATTCCCAATTATAAAAGTGAGATAACCATTTGAATTCTAAAAATACTCCATCTTGCTCAAAGATGCCTGCCAACAGTCCTCCTGCAACCTTGCCCTTGTCAGACATGCCTTTAAGGAGAATTTTGGTAAAGCAGAGTCTAGTTCTTCACACATTTATTATTATACACTTAACTGGCATGAACATTACATGGATTAAGTCAATAGTGTTTATAAAATGCATGGAAGATACACTTTCAAAAGTGCTTTAATAAAAGCGACTAGCAGATAAAGTGGCAGATGAAATTCAGGTTAGAGAAATACAAAGCAGTGCACATAAGAAAAGTAATCCATGGAACAAATAATTCCATAAAACAATTCTACAAAATTCCACCTCAACATATGTTAAAAGGTAAACAGAACAAAATGAAAACCAAATAGGAGGCCAGGAATAACCATGAAAAGAAAAGAATAGAGAACGTTAGTCATCATTATGTCACAGTATAAATCCATGTTTCTTCTGCCTTGTAAGTACTATGCGTGGTTCATGTCTCCTCATCATGAAAAAGATGCAGAAAAGTTGGAAAAGGCTCAGGAGTCTCTGAGCCACAAATTTCTGAGAGAGTATCCTGGGGCACTATGAGTGATGGTATGCCTGCCTGTTGTCTGACTTCTTGTACATCCCATTATCCATCACTTTTGGAGACAGTACAGTGAGCTGGCTGAACCCGTGGGCTGGCCTGTCACATAATTTCTTATATTCTTGATAGATTTAAAAAAAAATGAAGTGGGAGGGTATTTTGCTTTAGTCAGTGTGCTTGTCTGGGAGTGAAAAGGGAGGTGTCCTACTGCATACAGAAGAAAGAAGGTATTTTCACTACTGTTGGTACCTCAGTTTACCAGAAGACCAAGAGGTTTAGAAGAACCTGGAGGAGGCTGAATGCCCTTAGGGAAGATGGAACTGATACTTAGGAAACATCTTAAAGCAGGTCCTTTTTCTCATCAGCAGCACATAAACTCTGTCAGGATTCAGCTACAGTTTAGTGCTTTTCATCCAGACCCTGAGATAACTAAAGTAACTCTTATTCTGCTGACTGTGCAGAATGTTGGCAATGTATCCTATGGGCAGAAGGAAAGGGGACACAGTGGCAAACAAAACAGGGTGCAACTTTTTCTTTAGAGTTATGATAAATATGTTTCGTAACAATTAGAGAGTACTTCAGTGAGATTTCCTGCTAAAAGGATACATGTTAGGATGCTTGCTAATGCAGCCCACATGGGGCAGTGCTGCTTGAAATCAAGGAGAACCTGGGCCTGAGTAACAAAGCAGAAACCCAGCTCATCCTTGAGAATGAACCTGATCTCTTGCCCTACCTGAGACCTGTAAAGGTTGGGATCAGAAAGATATTCTGAGTCACAGACCTGATTCTTCTTTTAACTGTTCCTCTTTTGCCAAATCCCCAGTGGAAGACCACAGTGGAACAGTAGACAGAAAAAACCGCCAAAACTAGAAGTCCAGAAGAAAAGGAATTGTGGTCACCCCACTGAATATGTTTGGATGGGAGATGAACAGCCTCAGGGAGCACAACTTGCTGCACAACCATTTCTCCAAGTATGTGTCACTCCTCAAGTTCAAAGACAAACACCAGGAAGAGTAGACTCTCATCTGCATGCCCACAGGGTCAATACCCACGCATAGTCTAGAAGAACCTAAGAATATGCAATGAGTGCTGTCCTGTGGTTATGGTAATGACACAGTTCATGTAATATGTCTCCATTTCGTGATATTAGGAATCCCATGTTTGCTTGCAGAATGAGAGAGAAACATGAAGATGCTTTTTCTTTAATTTATCAGTATTATCATTCATCGATTCCCTCCACTGCAGCTAATGCCAAAGATGAAGGAAACTAATACGACTATCTTTACATGCAGTCCTTCCTCCATGTGTGAAATGAAGCTAGCTCTGCAGTTTCTTCTATGCACACTGTGGTATCTTTTAATATCATACAGCACCACTCCTTTTACTGACAAGCAAAGGAGCATAGTGCACCGGCAGGACAACTCCACTAAAGCATGGAGCTTTGCCTTGTCCTTGCATGCTGCTTTTACTGGAATGACAGAACACACATCAAGGCACACCAAGACCATTATTTATCAGTCACCTTTAAAGTTTACCCATAGAAATAAAATTCAACTAATTTTTCATTGAATTAAAAATCTTCTTGCAAAACTTTTATGAGGGCTTGCGAAACATCTAAGGGCAATTATACATTGAAAAGCTTATAGGGGAATATTTATTTTCAACTTCAGAAAATGAATTTGGCTTATACTTGGAAGCACAAAGACTTATTCTTTACAAATGTTTAAATGCAGCCCATTTAAGGATGACTTTACTAATATTATGGAAGCACTGACAGCAACTCTATAATCAATGTTCAGTTACGCATGAAAACTAATACTGATCAAAACCAAATTACTACACTTTGGTTCCTCTTACAGATATGTTGTGCTTCCCAGGCAAAACATCTGGAAAACTGCCCTAGCTGGGCCATTGAGGCTTTCCTTAATGTCAAGGGATCCCTGGCAATCTGCACAACCTTTAGTCCTGATTTCTGCAAGTCATTAGTAAGAGACACAGCTGTTAGGTTAATGTTTGAATGTGCTTTGTGGGCATGAACCCTATCGAACTGCTGCAGGTATCATTACATGAGGACAGCTATCAATTAGTTAGTGTGGGGTTTAGAGTAGGTTTACAAACAATTTCAGCCAAGTACTTGGCCTGGATCTGATGCCATAAAATTTTCCCCTGCCCAAGACATTCACGCTTTTCTAAGAGTTTTGTCTTTTACAGAAATTAAAAATAACCAGAATCTTAGATACTGGGTAAATATTGTAAAGGAACCTACTGTAAAACCACCTAAAGGAGGGTTATTCACATTTTTTCTCATTATTGCTCACATTAAAGGAACTGATGAAGAAAATGTGAGTCAACAAATGCCAACATATCAAAATTATATCACAGACCTTAAAGCAGTAAAGGGGTAGTAAAGGACAACACGGAAGAAAAAAAAAACAAAACCAAAACAAACCCAAGCCCAAAAAAGAGCTTTAAGTTCTGGAAAGAAGAGACATGTTTTCCTTAATGGGGGGCAAAATTGTCTCTCCTGGATCACAGAAAATCATTGGAGAAGGAGTTGTCCCCAAAGCATCCTAGATCTAAGACCGCACAGACAGCAGCTACATGGCCATGGGCCTCATTAAGGGGAACTCCAGGTGGAAGGTGATGTGCAGGTGGAAGTGCTGGCGACCCTCAGGATTTTAAACAGAGCTGCTCCTCCCCCAGCTGGAGAAATTAGAATTTTGTTGTGCATCCTCCTGCAGCTGAGAGGTCTCAATTCTCTTGTTAGTGGGTAGTGCAACTGCTTTGCTCTCCTTCTCTTTTTCCATAGCAAACGAACTCACCAGAAGCAGACCTTTTTGCATGATTTCTTTTCATCAGTCATCACATCCATCCATCAGGTACAGAAACATCTGGGCAAGCTAGTTAACGTGTAGCTGACTTCAGTTAATGTTTATAATTAAGCCATGAGATTCAACAAGCAGTGCATTTCTGAGGGATTATCACACACCTCAGGTGCGGTGTGAGGCACCAGCCAAAAGCCAAGTGACTTCAGCTACTCAAAGAGTGCAATAATCCCTCAGAAATCTATTAGCCATGAGTGCCTTATAGCTATTATGGTATGGAAACTCCAAGGTAAAAAGGTCATACCTGTGCTTTTAATGAGAAATATTGACACATGTATGACATCACTGCCAGCCAATCAGAAACCACCATTGTTACCCAGTGTTCGCAAATCATTTTATAAGAGCCAAAAGTTATAAAGCAGTTTACGGTGCTCTGAAAGTCAAATAGATCACTTATATATTGAAAGCTCATTAAGAAAATAAATGGATATCTTTTATATACAAAATATGTCTAGGTCTAGCCTTTCTTCCTGTTTGTCTTTAAGTTCATAATATGAATGATTCAAGTGCTGGAATTGCTCATATGCATAATATTAAGCGCATTAATTATTACAAACTATAAATTTTCAACAATATTTGCAGGCTTTAATGAATATCTATGTCTTGTCTTTCAGGATCACACCCCTGTTTCTGTCCCAGCACTGCTCCCAGCATCCTAGCTGTATATCCTTGTCAGTTGGTTGCTGAAAGAAATACTGGTCACCAAAATTGGACAAAGCTGACATATTCCAAACTCCTTAGCCCATACGGACAAATAGGGGGGGGAAAAATCACCCCACCTCTAGAAATCTCAGCTGGGGAGATGGCTTACTGGCTTTGGCTAAAACATGTCAAGGATGACTCTATTGTGCTGTGGACTGTTCTAACAGCTCAGTAGTACAGTAAATGCAACTAATCAAACGTAGCATCCAGAAATTTTTCCTTGCATTGCTTAAATTGATTGCAATAGATGTAATCACGAAGGTCAAATCAGAGAAAGGAACTTGTTATTTTCCAAGTGATAGCAAACCACAAATTTTGTATATGATGATTCATTCAGAGGACAGTAAAACTATGTACAGATTTTCTTCAAGATTGGAAAACTTTCCTGCTTACTAAAAAATGGCAATTTGCAAGCCATTTGTGTTACTGCCCCAGTTGGTGACTCCTGGTGTGATAACGTGTTCTATTGGGCACGATGAAGGACCACTCAAATGTAATTTTTTAAATTGCATGAATATGACTGAACAACATTAAGCATTCAGTGGTTTGAGAAAATAAGTGGGACTCTCTTTATGACTTGCAGAGTCAACAAATAGGCTCTGTCAGGCCAGTGAGAAAAAGTGAGTGACAGATCTAAGAAGCTTTTCGGAAGAACACATTGATATTTGAATCTGCAGTTTCCATTCTCTAGCTGATGTCAGCCATTGGGTGAAAGCCTAGATATCAGGTAGCCAAGACAAGCATCTAGCTGCCACTTAAAAGCTATCTCTTTCAGAGAAGAACTGAAGTTGTATTCTTTCTATGACTGTGCCTGCCAGGCAGCAGACAGATGCCCACTGTGCTAGCTAAACCTCACATAGTCTAGAGTGCAAAATTCATGCATTGCATGAAACTGAGCTATAGATTACAAAGGACCACAGCAAAGGATACAGTCATGGTTTTCACCCCTAATTCTTGAGCCAAGGGCATTAATGGAAATACAACTAACTCAAAAGATAGAGTCACAAAAGCCACTTTTGTAAGCAGTGATGACATTATGAAAGTATTGGTCAAAAAAATAACCCTGGATTTAACTGATTACAAGTTGAGGCAGTTAAAATTACATCGAAAGTGAAACAAACAAACTCATAACCAAGATTCTTTATTTCAGAAATAAAACTTCAGGACCTTAATGTACCCAGTGCGTGAAGTCAACTGGACTTCAAAATTCCCAAATACCACCACGGAGGAGGAGGCTCAGCACACTGCAATTCAAAACTTTCTGGAGCTTGCGACCTCAGGAAATGGAAACTTGCAGAGAAGAGGTCTGGAGGTGGGATAGAGCACTGCCAGATGGCTAACAGAAACAAGGGGATAGAAAAGAATCATGCTGAGGTAGAGGAAAAACAACTCAAAAAGCTTAATGCATTCAGATCAGGAGAAATGACTAATCTCCTCCCTAGAGCACTGCAAGAACTGGCATGTGAAACACCAGCTCCAGTAGCAAGTGGTTTTGCTACCCCAGGATACTGCATAATAAGTTCCCTTGTGATAGGATTGTAGCACGTGTAACTTCAACTGAAGGAAATAGAATGGAAACTTGTGCACCAAAAAAGTGGATAATGGGTTAAAAACAAATGAAGAAAGATCAAAATACAGTTCTTTGATGAGAACATGCTCTTAAATACAGGAAAAGTGAGTATTCTAGTAGGAGTCACTGAAACATTTCATATAGTGTCACATGGGAAATATTTAAAATACAAAAGGAGAGTATTAGCACTGGAATGGGCAAATGTGTTTAACTGCAAGATCTGGGCTTAGGGAGACCTATTCTTTCAGTTTAGATTATCCGGGACCTTGCTGGTATTCACCTTCCAGTGTCGCATGGTCCATGGGTTGCTTTTTGCGAGGGGTCACTAACAGATGATCCACAGCTATAGCAATCCTGGACATGAGTGGAATTCTCATATCTCCTGTTCTTTCCCTCTAACATATACTAGTTCAGTTTCATCTGTAGAGTTTCACCTACTGTGAGGGACAGCAAACTTGGTGTAGGGGTATTTGGCTACAAATGCAGTATCAGGCAAGCAGGGTAGATATAATACTCCTATTTCAAGCTACCATTAGAAATTTTGTTCATGTGTTTTGTGGCTCTCTTTGCTGGCTTTCTTGGACTGGATAGAAAATTCAGGTTTTTTTCTCACCACTTCCCAAATATTTTTTGATTCTCTGGATACTCTCAGAGATGTTAAATGCTTCCTGTGGCATGCCACTGTGCCACTCTTCATTAAATAACTGTTGATTAGTCAAACAGACATCTTAATCCACTCTTCCATATTTCCAAACACAAAAGGAATTTTCTAGAGAAACCTCCTCAAACCTCCTTATATTCCTCCTTCAAAACTCTGATGATGTTGCATCTAGTTATCTCCTGTACAGATAGTTTTAAATACAACAGCTAGTATTGTCTTGTTTCCTTCCACTCCTTATTGAGTGCCTCATCTAGTACATATACTGTGGGCTCTTCATAACAGTAAACACCTACAACAGGAACTCCTTGTACCTATTGAAGAAATGACCCTCCAGTACAAGAAAAGAAAGGACACGTTACTGTGTGCTAATGAACTAAAACAAAAACTCTCAGGTAAAAAGCAAAAAATTGTCATTCTCTGTATCAGAAATTGGTAGGAGGCAAAGGTTGAACTTTAGATGATTGCCGTGATTGCTATGATAGCTTTTTGCCATTTGAAAGAGTGAAGCTACAGTGTTACTTCTTTGAGAATGCAAACTGAAACTTGAAATGCTGTCTCTGAAACAAGACTTTTCCATGATAAGTGTAGTACAGACCATCTCCTTTCATCAAAATTTGGAGGGAAGGGTGCTGCAGTGAGCCCCACTGCAGTCCCACATTACATTTGATAATAGGGCCGCCGCTTCTCAAATGAGTGGGCCACAGGCAATCTGAACCAGAAATTATGGATGTATTCCTGTTCTAAGAGCAGTACCATGGCATACATGCCTAGTCTTCAAGACTTCAGGCCATTCCTCAGTTTGAACAGATCCTTCCAAACTCCCAAAACGCTGCTATGACCCGAACTGAGAGATTCTGTCACGTTCATCCTGATGTGACACAGCAGCCCTCCTGCAGATGTACAAATGGAACATGGCTAATGTGAATATCCTCATATGACCATTTATAGCTTTCTGACCTCCATTATTTTCTCTGTTTCCTTTTGCCTTCCAAAGAGTTGCTTATCTAACATCTCAAAAGTCACCCCAGGATGGCTGACTTCGGTCCAGCATCCAGCATCCAGGGTCTGATTCCACTTTCAGTAAAAGTGAATGACTTTTGTTTAAAAATGCTGCAACAAATCACAGCAAGTTCAGGAAACAGTGGCACTGTACACTTAAGATTTAAAAGGATGTTAACAGGCTGCTCTGTCCAAAAATCTTGAAATGGGAATCTATTTCATAATACTCTTCCAGATTCTAAATATATCACAGCAAACACAAATTACCACTGTGCCACCAATGTGGTTATTAAAGCCTTGGAATGTCTTTTATTATACTGACTCCAGCATTATTTCAGCATGCTGTCCCCAAAATAATCATTCCGTTACCCTAAGAGGTAATTAGCAAGCCTGAGTTCTCTGGGATGTTGTGATAATATGCTGATATTACAGATTTACACCCCTTGGATCCAGATCATAGTTGCTTGCAATCCAGGCCAACCAATGAGATAAAAATTAGTGTTTGCCAGATGAAAAAAAGGCAGTCACCAGAAAGGAAAAAGTTGTTTAGTTACCAGCTCTTCTGGGCATATCAGTGGTGATTATGAAAGCCAGTGGACAATTTGGGTCAACACAGACTATTTGTGGGTGCAGATGAGAATGAGGCAAATATTAAATGCATAGGGTGAAGTGCTGGTTGCACTAACAAAACTCCCATTAATTTCAGTGTGGCCAGGATTTCACTCTTCAGGGCAATTAATTGCTCCAGCAGTTGTCTGCACCTGTGACTCTATAGGTTCAACATCCAAAATGAGACTGGTCACTAAGAGACACTTAAAATTTAGACTTTTTTTAAAAAACAGGAACTCTATAAAAAAAGTATTTGACAGTGTCCATAAAAACGGAATTACTGTTCAGTGTAAAATGTAAGCTGAGGTGATAGCCAGAAAAAAATTACTTATAAAACTTTGCTTGATATGGAAAACAAGTGTCAGCTCCTCGCTGCTGTATTGTTAATACATGAAAATAAAAGAAATCCTATAAGGTCTATGGGAGCTCATTGTGGATGAGTAATATTGAAGGCACCCTCATAAAATACATAATGCAGTTGGTAATCCTTAGCAGATCTCAGGGGTTTTCTCCCTTTTCTTTTTTTTTTTTTTTTACTTTATTTTCCATCCTTTCTCAACATCTGGTTTAGGTCACCCTTGATTCCCACCTTCTCCCCAGGAACACAACACAATTGTGTGCTCAGCAAAGCCCCCCAATACACTCTTACACACACATTCTCCAAATGACAAATAATCTCTATATATCTTCTGAGAACAATAAAAATCCTTGGATGTACTCCCAGAGCCCTCAGGAAGTTCAAAAATCTTTAGAGGGGGGTCCTGGATTGAGGGTTTTATCTCTAGAATTTTACATAACAAACTTGGTAAATGTTGTATAACAGTTAATACATATTCAATGGCCAAAAAAAAAAAAAAAGAGACATTAGAAATAACACCGGGGAAGGTCAAGTGAGTCAAAGGCCTGGTGTGCTATGATCACTTCACGGTGAGGGCTGGGATTCCTCTGTTTTATCACATTTGTGCTGTGCTCGCCAGTGTTTTGGAACTGCAGCTGCTCCCGGTGATGGAGTGCTGCGCAGGAGCGAGCTGCCGAAGCTCAGACAGGACTCACAAAGCTGAATGGTTTTCATGCGTTCTCCTCCAGTCCTTCCTGTGTTTCCTATATCATGTAAAGCTCCCTGGCACCATCTCCACAGTTACGTCTGACACTTTTGAACCTGTTTAGGCAACTCTTTCCAACTGTTTTTTTTTTTTATTAACTGTAGTCTGAGACTGGTCAGCTGAGTCACACGGCACCAGTATATGACTGAGCTACTAACAGTTTTATAAAAAAGAGGGTTTTCTAAAGATCTGTGTAGATCGTTCTAACATGAATGTTCTAATGTATTAAAAAAACCTGTGCATGCAAATTCTTAGAAGAGTGTCTCTGCATGAGCAAAGCAAACTACCTTTGTGAACTACCATGCAAATGGAAAAAAATATTGTTAAGGAAATCACAAATCTTAAAAGTAAACTAATGCAGCACTGGATCTTTTACCCATGGAAAAATAAATCAATCTGTTCACTGTTGTTTTTTAGTTTCACAGGTCTACTGATTGTAGAGATCGTATACTGATTGTAGAGATCTTCTCCTGAGGAAAGGACAAGAGAAGATGGCCATTCACCATCTGGATATCATAGAAATAATGAGTAAGTGACATTCAGTTGCCACATTCACACTAATATTCATGTGTATTCAGGCTTTTGTTATACACTTTTCCTATACGCTACATGATGCAGTGTAAGTGTAGCAACGGGCCAAGACTGAAACTCTATGAACTCTGACAATAATACGCTTTAGTCTCTCCAGTGAGTCCAGCCGTGCTCAAATCATCTCTGGCAATAATTATTTCCGAAGTGTGACAGACACTACTTTGACTTCTGGTAAGTTCTTCTCCAATAGTCGTGGTCATGCGTGATTCATCCTACAATAAGTGAAGCAAATCACAGTGCTGATAATGACATTTTGATTGATCCTCCCTAAAGTATGGCAGGGTTTTTTGCACTCAGCCATGCAGACTTTTAATAAATATTGCTTTTAGTCTTAAAGTATGAAACAAGCTTGGGTACCGGTGCTGGCTAAATGTTGTCTTATTGTGCTCAGAAGAGGCTAATTTACCCTGCCAACAAGCAAAAGAGTATTAAAAGGAAGAAATGCTGAGGAATTCCATAAGCATGGAATTTGTCCCCGTGTAGAAGGCCAGCATGAGGCCCAGGAGCTATTTTAGTGGGACTTTTAAGCCATAGCAATTTAAGTGGGATTTAAGTTGTGCATAGACCTGTACTAGCTTCCTGCACAGAAGAGACTTTCAACCAAAGACATTACGAGGAAGATGTGAAGGGATTACAAGCTTTCTAGATACATTTCCGTCCCTGAGGCTCAGGATATGAATGCACACAAAACCTACAACAGGTATATGAGGGTGCAAACCCACTGTGTGTCATCTATGTGGTCAGGGTAAATGAGAGGTAGATTTTCTCTAGGGGGAAGAAAGTTTATGAAACACCAGTATATTTTGAACTAGCTGTTGCATTCTCCAAGCATCTCATCCCTTATTGCCAAATGAAGACAGACCCTATCACCCACCAAAACCAGCCTTTTGAGATGCACGGTCAGTCACTCTAGACTTAAGACCACGTTGAATGACTCCATGGCTTCCAACCTGCAGCTAGTTTGTGTGGAGCAGGGTGAACATATGGTTGTCTGTACTCACTCATGCAGATATCGCTTAAGATAGGTAAGCACAGGCTCTGCAAAAGCCAGTGTACAAAGTCAGAAAACCTCCGTATAACCTAATGGCAAATTCTCAGAAGTGAAGTGTCACTGAGGCCACCTTTCCCTGGATGCATTGACCACCTGAAGATACCTTTGCTGCCAAATACATGGCCAAACCTCTAAAATCCCCCTGCATGACTTGCCTTCCCTCCTTCACCACCACTCCTGCCTGTTGACAAAAACAATTAAGATGCTCCTTAATGAACCACTTCAAAGACTTTTTGCAGCTGAGAATTTACCTCTTCTTGCTGGTTTAATATTAATAGAGATCGTTTTCCCAAGGTGGTGGCTTGGGAAGCCAGTGCGTTATGGACAGTGCTTGCACTGGCATAATGGAAAAAGTGGCATGGAGGGAATGTCCGCAGTCAACAAGGAGGGTGGAACAAGCAGTATGATTTTTAACAATGTATAAATGTTCACAAAATTATAGCATGAAGCTCTGTCTTTCAATGATATTTAGCCATCTCTCTTCCCTTAGGATTTAAACCCAGGATGGCTAAAGCTGGAGGGCGAGGTGTATCAGACTCTCACTGTACATGGATCCTGGAAGAAGGGAAGGTGGTGGTGGTTATGGTTGTTTTCTGCTTCCCAAATGGTCCAATGTACTATGCTCCTATCTGGGACTGGTGATCAGGTTCATCCTTCACCTGATATAGTGGTGAGACTGGACTTAATGAACAAGCCACTGGAAAAAGGCAGAAGACCAGTGCAGCCGCCAGCTTCTCCTTCTGGTGGTGGTTTATATGAAACTACGTGTACTTGGAGCATATTAGACATTTGAGAGATTTACTGAGAAAAACACAACCATTGACATTGGCAGATCTAAATTTTGGGTGACATGTCAGAAGTTTAAGTGCCTAAGTCTACTTTGTGAATTTGGTTCACAGGATACATATAAAAGGAATATAGTCATTAGTATGCACAATCACCATAAGAAAGGGAAATTTGGCAAAGACTCAGAACAAAATACAAAATGCTTGGAAGACACCTTTCCATGAATTTTACTAGTTCTAAAGAGAATCTTTATTGATCTTCAGCCATCATAATTCTGGAAATCTTTTCACTTACAAAGAGTGAGAGGCAGCTTCTGAAAGCTTTAGGTACCTACAGGTCTCTCTAGGTGACTAGGAGAACTTTTATAATCAGATTAGTCCTTGTTTTTCTTTGATTTTAACTGGAGTTAGGAATAGGCATAATTCTACTTGGATGAAGAGTAGCAATCATTTTAATAATGATCAGTCTTAACTGACTAAACCAATGTAAAATAATTAGTTTTTAAAACAAAAATTATTTTCTAGTAATACTATCTGATAAATGTTAGCAACATTTCTGGGTGACTCTATTTTAAAGTAGTTTTTGAACTTTTTGAAAAGCACACTCAATGATTTCTGGGGTATTTTTGCAAACTAGAAAACAGGCCCAGCAGTCTCATTTCTTAAACTTATTTAACATAGTTACTGAAGCAGAAACTTATCATGCATGAATGTGAAGCAGAGTCATTTGACTTTGACTGGTGCATACCTTTGGATACAGAGATAAACTGTACAGAGTCATGTATGGTATGTTTTTCTAAGCATTATAGCCATGCTCAAGAGATCAAGTTTCTGTCTCAGTTTCAAAGCTTCATTTTTCTGAATAGGAGTTAGACTGTATTTTTAATTTTTTTAACAAATCAAAATCAGCTCAGATGTGCTGGCCTCAGCACAAGGAATATATATTGTGTAGCTACTTTTTATTGCTACCTCTTTTTTTTAAGGATGTAGACATATTTATGAAAGTGAATAACTTGGATCCCAGCATCAGGCAGTAAGGCAAGAATGATGCTCTCTTGCTTGAGGTGCTAGACTATGATTAATGAAATCTACACTAAATTCTTTACTTTCTATGAACATCTTGTGTCATCATTTAACCTCACAGTGCCTCAGTTCCCCATTTACAAAATAGACATAATATTTCCACACTTTAATGGACCCCAGGAGGACTCTTTAAAAGGCTGCTTCTTTGAAATGCCCAAGATTTTAAGTACTGTAAATGAATCAGCCTTACTTATAGCTGTGCCATAAAGCTACTTTATAGTTCACTCTATGAGAGGAAGGCAGAGTTCAGGCAACTCAGCTGAGGATGGGATTTCTGTATGGAAAGAAAGTTAAGCTGTGGTGGCCACAAAGGTCTAGTAAGAAAGCAAGGGATGAGAGGAATCTGGGCTCCTACTTTTCTATTGGTTTTAGATTTGGGGTTTTTGGGTGTTTTTTCGTACTTGAAAGTTTGCTGAACTTTTGCATAGGTGCTTTTTGCTCTGGAACCAGTAAACCTTGACTCATGGCTGCAAGAGCCTTAGTTATCACAGAAAGGCTGATTCTGCAAAGGGAAACATGTAGCTAAACCCTACTGCCCATGAAGAAACTTACCAGGGTCAAAGGGTCTTCTCTGAAGAAAGATCCTGTACTGAGCTGCTGACATCAGCTGAGTTTGGGCAGGATCAGCATGCAGGTAGAAGGTGAAACCACAGGGTCCAGTACTATGTTTGAGGTGATTTCATTACAGGCACACCATATTCCCAAAAGAGCTCCTGGAAGTAACCTGGAAGGGTTCCTCTGAGCTTTTAGGATCCTTAACGTTTACTCATACCTTTGAAACAAATTCTATTCACTTAAAGTTCATCATGAACAAAAAAAAAAAGCATTGTGTCCACATTTCACCTGAAGGGTCTTTTGGCATTCCCCTCAGCTCTGCGAGGACTTCGATGCTGGGTAAGCAAAGCAAAGTGAGATGAGGGCTGCCTGCATCTGCTCAGAGGTGCTGCAAGTACACAGAGTGCTGCTGGGGTCGTTCTCCAGGACTGCATACAGCTTTCTCCTCTGCCATTTCCTCTGCACTTTGCTAGCACAGCATGAAGCACCCTATTAGAAACAGAGTTTATTGCAGACTTGTGAACATTTATTGGGCAACTTCAAGCTTGGTGTCAAGTTATGGTCATATCATGTTCCCGAGAAGGTCTTGGAGAATGTTACTGTTTCAAGGAAGGTCCCACTGAGAATTCCCCTTTTACAGGAGTGAAAGGCAACACTGTTTAAGGAGATGGAGGTAAAGATATGAAGCCCCTCTTCTGGGCTGACCCAGCAAAATATTCCATTAGCTCAAATGGCAGAACGATTGCCTTCAAAAACCCAAAGACGAAGTTTTAGATTCCCCTGAAGATTTATTCTGAGCATATCATATCATAACTGGTATGAAATCCATATTCTTTAATTATACAGCTCTTTGACGGCCTGTAGCTGAGTGTATTTTAGTAACTGGATGTTTTAGTGGAAAGAATATTAAAATCCTTTTACATGCACTAGGATAAAATTTTGTTGCAAAAAGAGCCACAGAAATATGTTTTTGCTAAGAAAAAAAAAAGCGCCTACTGGTGAGAAATTATTTGATTACAGCATGTAAGTACTCTCACAGAGAGAGAGGGGAAGAAAGCATTAAAAGTTAACTAGTAAAGGAAGGTTTAGCAACAACCTATGCTGGAAATTTAAAGCTAGATAAATTCAAATTTGAAAGCAGATATACTTTTTTAATAACAAAGCTGATTAAACAATAGAACAAAGAAGAAGGGACAGGCTGCTTTCCCCCTCTTTTGATGTCTCCTTACCAACACTGAATGCTCTCTGAAAGGTATGCTGCAGTCGGTTACAAACTCCTGGCTCAGTGAAGACATAGCTCAGTGAAATTATAGGATGTGTGATATGCAAGCCAGACTGGATGACCTAATCGCAACTTCTGCCCTTAACATGTATAAATACATCTGACACCGTATAGCTTGTTTCTTTGAAATTCTAGAATGAAACATGTATATTTATTAGTTAATTTGTTGCCATAGCAGCGTTCACTCAGCTAGAGAGAGGCTAGCTTCCTAAGGGGCATAGACCAGGTATTTTTTGTAAGAGTTCTCCTTTTTCCATCTGTCATATTACCACTGCTGGGGTCACCAAAGCATACTAGCTAAAGCCAAAAAAAGAAAGGGGTCCCCAGTGGCATTTCTTTTTTTTTGAGGACCCTCTGATTCTGGAACTTGATCTTTCGCTAGCTAAAATAATCCCAAATCATTGAACTTGCAGTATTTTGGGTTTTGGTTTGGCTTTTTTTTTTTTTTTTTTTTTTTTTTTATAAATGTTGAACAATGTGGAAAGATATTTTCTTTTTCCATCCCCTCTAGTGTTGTCTTGGTCATGTTCTTTCTGATTCCCTTTAACATGTAATATTTTCTTCATACAAATAACACTTAGCAGCCCTGGTGACTTCATAGTAAAGTTTGGAAAAGATCTTAGATTTGGAGATCTCAGCAGGGTTGAGTTAGTGCACCATTCAGAGAGGTACATAGAAAAAACGTAATTTTAAACCAGTTATCATTTTAAAGGCTTGTGGTTTGTTATCTGGTGTTCTTTTTTCTAGGCTTCAGATTTCAATACCTGGATTGAAGCACAGCTAAGCTAACTAAATAAATTGAAGACTGTTTGAATGACTTTTATGGCAGTGATATCATTATTTAAAAGATTGGCATTTCAGATTTTCCCAACAGTGTTGGAAATAACAGAAAAATATTAAGCTCAAATATACAAACCAAATCCAGGGATTTTTTTCATTTCCATTTCAAAGCAATTAAAGTATTTCCCAGTCTTTCCACAAAAAATGGAAATAAAAGTTGAAATGATTCAGAAAACACTTGGATGGAAGACACGATGGGTCTCTGCATACTGAATCATGTCACTGAACTCAGTTTATTTGATAAACTTGCCAATTCTGAATTGCGAAGTTGAGAATAATAAATGATTATTGAAGTACATATTTTAAGTACTTTTTCATATCATTGTGCTCAGAATCAAAATGTGCCTTTTTCCAGGTGGGGAAATTAACAGATCTTAACCGTTGTATCTATAGGACATGAGCATGTACTGGTAGAGGCACACTCCCTGCATTTAGGGATGTAGTCACTTTGCCTCTGTAATAACCCATGTCAGCTGCAAGGCTGGTGGGCATCTTGGTCCCTGAGCTGACCTCTCATAGTTTGCTGGAGAGAATGATCTTAGTTTCCACTTATTTCACAAGACTCTTTTAGGCTATCACAGAGTGACAGAAACCTCTTAATTATGAATTCTAACTCCAGTAGCCATGAGACTGAAGTAAGGAAGTGCTTGAAAAAGTGATTGATAAATTAATAGATACTGAGAGGCAGGGTGTCTGTCAGTCACTGAAGTACTAAGGAAGATGCACAGAGGAAAAATGTCCAGAGAAGGCTTTGAACCATGTACAACATCTGCAAGGCAGCTAACAATTAATCTTGAATATATGGCAAAAATTATTCAGGTAAAAAGCATGTAGTAAACTTTCTGACAGAAAATGACAGGCCTCAGGAGACTCCGTGGTGCAATGCATTTGAGGTGAGTAGCTAAAGGAGAGAAATCTAGACTCTGCAGCTCAGGTTGCTGGCCCATTACTCTGACTAGATACCACAGTGTCCCTTTTGGCCCCTGGTGAACAGTGATATAGCCTGTATTTGCCACATAGCTCTGAATAAAGAAACAGGGGGTGGGGCAAATCCTCTGCAGGGTTGAAGTGTGTGGCTGGGCAAAGCTGAACGTGTCTAGTCCCAGAAAGAGCTGATGTTAAAAGTAGATTCTGGGCCAGCCAGTGGCATCCACAGATTGAGCAGTGACGGGGATGGCAGAATGTCTGCAGGTTTGTCCCTACATGCTAATAGCAGTTGCTGTAGCAGAGTGGCCAGCATGAATTCAGGTCTTCTCGAGGAGCAGCCATGTGAATTCATGAAGCTCCAGGCTGTTTTGAAATGTGTTTCTGAAATATGCTACCCCATGACTGGTCCAGAACAGGATATTCTTCCTTCTGTGGAGTTGCCTTCAACTCACTTTTTGTTTTGGCTTAGAAGCAAAAAGACAGAGGCAAGCTAAGAGAGTGGATACAGGATGACATTTGCAAACGGGACAGCTCTTGCTGTCCTATCCTTGCTCCTATACCCACTCTTTGAGCCAGAGTTGAAAGTCAGTATATCATATCCAAATAAACAGTGACAGGCAAAAATCAGTGTGGGAAATGCACTGAGATTGACCAGCATCATCCAAGATTCACACATGACTGGTTATTAGACAAATTTCTGCTCTTTGCCTGCCTTAACTTCCATGCTCAAGCTCTGCTTCTGGAAAAGCAGCATCTCATGTGAGCAGGCTTGTGTGCTTAGAGGTACATGAAGTACTTCTCCTTGACACTCCTGTGCCAGCAGAGACAGCCTAGCATACGAGGAGGCTGAAGGTGTGGTTTGTCCCCAGCATTTGGAAAAGACATGGCTGCAGCAACTAAGTGGGGAGCTCCCGCGACATGAGAGTGCAGTTAGCGAGGGAATGTGGTCTCCCAGGTGCTGTCAAGTATGGTTTTTTCAAAACAATGCAGATACAACCTTTATGGCTTAAAGTGAGCACTGCACAGGAAATTAAATACATGTGACAGAGACAAGTGGAGCTAAGAGACCTCATAAACGCAGATGGAGCCATCTGTATCTCCAGTTCAGAGAGCACCTGTTAACAGCTTATATGCCACATGCATCCTGATGCTGGAAGAGTCCTCAAGGGACCTGATTCCCAATCCACCTCATTCATCACGAGGCTTCACCTTTTCTCCTTAGAGAGGATCATAGCAAGGAGAGGAATAACAGATGCTGACCCAGCTGTTCTATCTCGAGGAGAGCATTGCCTGGAGGGCTCACCTCCAGTAGGAAGTCCCACAGCACTGTTTCTTATACTGGAACCTTTAAGAAAGTGTCAACCCCATTCCCAGCATGTATAAACTCCACAGTCGGGGATCCCCAGCATCCCTTGTGAGTACAGTCCTGGAAATGCTCACTGAACAGCCTTGCATACCGCAGCTGTTATACTGGACCTGAGCAAAGAGACAGTTGTTGAGGCTGCTGGGTCGTTGCCAGGACCTTTCGATTGGACTCTGAATTTAATTGGCCAGAAAATAGCATAAATGTATTTTCATACCTATTTTGGTCCCACTTCAAAATTCAGTGTGATCTGCAGGGACAGAGAGAAATGACAGCAGTGTCACACAGGCTCAAATCTGCCTCCTTTATCAGAAAAATTTTAGGCTTTGATTGTTCTGAAAGAAGATAGAGTAATTGAGTACCTCTCCAAAATGGACAAATGACTTGAGTGTACGGACTCTTACAGTGTCACACGCTTACAGAAAGCCTTAGAAAACTTCCTGATGCTAGAAATTAAAGAAGAGAGTGAACACTCTGAGACATTTACTAAAGTATTAGGTGCCAGCAGATGCCAGGAGAAAAGCTGGCGCTTTTCATGTTTAGAAAGCAAGAATCTACTTGTGACCTTGTTCTGGGCTAAAAGGTGAGTAAGATAAAAAGAGATGTCAGGAAAAAGAAAAAACAAAATGGTGTTAGCAACATCACAGACCTATAACAGCCTTGTCTTGTGTAGTCTCCATGCACTTTACCAGCTTTATCAATTAGTTGCACCAGAATTCATACCACCTACTAGCCCCTTTTGAACAAAACCATGACAGCCATTAACACAATTAATACCACCAGAAATACAGCATCTGGTGCAAAAAGTCTGCAGTGCAGTACAGGTAGAAATAGATGTGCTTGCTAGTGACTGGCTTGATATATTTTCTTCCCTGGAAGGAATTCACATGCAAAAGAGCCTAGCAAGCCTGGCAGCTTCCCTGTTCATTGTTTCCACTGCATTACGCTATGTAGAGAAGGAGCTGCCACCTCAGACTTGCACTCTAGCTCTGGTGCAGTCTTGTCTCTGAAGAGTCAGAGTCAGGGATGAATCCTGCTCAGAGATCTGTGGATTTGTGCCTAGGGCTCCATCTCATCTGGTCTTTACTAAAACCAAAAGAACATGGGAAAACATGGGATCCATTGCTGCCTCCTCTGAAAACAAACTGGCCACTGACTTCAGCATTGCAGGATCAGGACAGATATCTACTCCCATACCACCAGCACAGAGCTCTGCTGTTAGGAGATCGAATAATACCTTCTGGAAAGTTTTCATTACCACTGTTTAATGCAGAACATGAAAAGGACATGGTGGTCTCTCACATACGACTTACATGCTTATATGAAGATTTGCCAGTGCTGTCAAGCACGTAATTACAGTCCTCCATTAATAATGAATAGCTTGTAAACATATGCTACATATCCAAACAACACGTATGAACTATTTGCCCTCTTGAACCTAATTTATACCACTGTATTTTTAACTGATGTAGAATATTGTATAACAAGTAACTCTACAATAAAAGGTCAAGCTGTAGTTTTTCTAAGACCGGGAATGAAAACAAATACTACAAACATTACACAACAAAAAGCCTAAATATTATTCCATGAGGGACTGCTATATTTTGAAGAAAACAGTGTTACTAACAAAGAATTCCTTGTGGACTTCCAGCAAAGATATTTGATTAGTATGCCTACGTGCTTTTCAAATACTCATCAAGAACAACAGCTGGCAGTGACCAAACTCCTCAAACATCTGGTCTTTTCCTTTCACAATATTCTGAAGCCCCAAGAAAAAAAATATTGTCAAGAGACAAGATGTGTGTAAAGCAGAGATTTTTTTTCCATGAGGCTGTGACAGGCAGAGTGATGAATTTATTTCAAAAAGTACCTGTTTTTAATAAATTTAATCAGCAGTAAGATGTTACCCACAAAACAAGCAACTCTTATGAGAAGCTGGCTGACTTCTTTTGCACATCAAGAAGGGAATGCCTTCCTCTGTTGCTGCATGTCTCACCAGCAGAGCAAAGGGACTAGCAAGACTATCTATAAGACCTGAAAAGGAACAGTTATTTTTCTGTTACTGATTCTCAGTTCTTCATATACAACTGTAATCATAACAGATGACACTGAATAACACTCACCTAGATAAACCTCTAAATACCACACCCAGTACCTACAAGTTCTACTTAGTGTGATGAACCAACATGTCAGGGACTTCTAGTAACATATGGCCATGAAATGTCTAGATGTACTGAATACAAATACAGTGGTTCTTTTGTACAAATACATTCCAACTGGAACCAACAAAAAGGTTTCTTCAGGCAATTTACATTTTGCCTCTAAATTTAATACACGAAAAATTAAGCACCCCAAATGTTTGGACATTACCCAAAGTCAATGGAATATTTTTGAACACTTTCCACAATGTTTGGGCAGTCCTTATGTGAAAACTGATGAAAATTCAAGGGGTACTGCATAACTAAGGGTACCCACTCTCACACAGAAAGGACCTGCTGAATAATAGCAATGATAATAATAGTAAAAGGTCCTATAATACTGGATAGGTAACATGTTGAAGAAAGAATTACCATGATTCATACTCATGCAGGCTGGCCTACATTGCATCTTTCTAGCTAGGCACACCGTATTTTACATCCTCAGAATGCAAAGAACAAAAATCTTTTCAAATATTAATTCATAAATATTAGCTTAGTTCCCATCCTTGATCTTGTTTAACAGAACAGAATAAAAAAATGAGTAAACGGCAAGATTACATGTCCCTGTTTCTTTTCTTTCTTTTACCACAATTTTGCTTATTGCTTGCAGCAGATATGACACATAATGATGAAGAGAGAATTATTGGTGTAAAGCCTCAAAGTCTTTAATGGATAATACCGAGGTTTATTTCTGATGATAGCTGCTGAAAAGCCTATACATGAGGCTGTTGTTCAATATCAGATGCCAGTAGAAACATACATATATACATACATAAAGACTGTAAAAATGAAGTTAAAAGGTATATTTAAAAAAAAAAGGTTTTGTTAATCCTACCTTGGCAAATGTACCTCACAAAAGAACTGAAGGTATTGTTTTCCATTAGGAGGCTGAGCCAAATTTTAGTACTCAGTTGTGTGACAGAATTATGGTTTGAACTTTAACGGGGCACCAATAAGGAAGGCAGCAGTTGCCAGCAGCCAGCTACCTTGTGGTTGCATGAGGGATACAACAGCAACTAGAACACACGTCTAGGGGACCTCTGACAATCATGTTTGCAGCTGGAATTTTTCATCCGTACCATACAGAAATTTGACTTAAGGCAATGCTCATTAAAAAGAAACAAAAACGCTTGCAAATGCAGTTTTAAATTCAAATTTCAGAAAACACTTAAGTGCTTCTGATTACTTTTCCTTTCTACTTTCCCAGTTACATTCATGGCTTGGAATGTACATCTGCAATGAACAGTAGTTTAATTTTCAAATTTATCTTTAAACAGAAGTGATGTCTGGTTCATTTTGTGGTTCCTTAAAGTCCAAAGGTCCCTGATACTGAAGTTAGAAGCATTTAGATAAGATTTTACATAAAATGTAAATTAAGTCGGTCAGTCATTGGCTATCCTGAAAAACATTTCTAGTGTGGTGTTAAGCTGTGGGAGTGTTGCATAGATAATAGATTATTTCTATTAAATGCTATATATCACTTCTTCATATCAAGTGCTTTAGTGAGCTACTGCCTCTATAGATCTGTTGCCATGTGGGTTGCAGACATCTGTTGAGTATCAGGGAATGTAATCAAATGACTTGCCAAGAACTCCATCAAAAACGTGCCTTTTATATTTTTCTTAGTTGACACCACCATCCACAGTAGATTGACCTAACGGAGGGTAACACATTGAACTAGAAGCAAAATGTTTAAAGTGATGCAAGCCTCATTGTTAACCCCATGTACTCTTCAAAATGCTGTCCTTTAAAGTCAAGGTGTGCTGCAGACTGGGTGCAGAAGTGACCAAGCAAAGCTCCTTGAACCACCTTGCCGCTGGCCATAGGAGCTGGCTGAGGATGGGCTCTCTCCGCTCCTCACTCTTTCTGCAGGGTTTATTTTTGCCCCGAGATACCTAGAAAGGCAATATTCTCAGCTTGGATGACCATATTTCCTGGGGGGAATGAGAACAGCTGGATGTATCTGCTTGCCTCCCTGATTGCAAATTAAGGGAAAAATCCATCTGCATCCACCCAATTTGCTCCGGCTTAGGATCTCATTTTAGCCAAGTATTTAATGGCACAAAAGCCTATGGAAATACAGCCTATATACACAAGGGAGGGAAAAGCTTGCCTTCGTGTTGTCTCATGGCACTTGGTGTTGCTTTTACTATCCCGATAATGAAAACCTCTTTAAGTGTCCATTCATCAATCTCCTTTCTTTCTACAGTAATAATAAAAAAGTAAAAAAGACATACAGATCTAGGAGTCTTAAGGTTTTTATGCCTTACAAGTTGCACAATCATGTTTTTCATATAGCATAGGGTTGAGATATGAATACTATGGGACTGACTTAATGGAAGATTTCTGGCATCCTTCATAAACTATGTCAGACAACAGAAATATGCTCATGTCAGCGGAAACTTTACAATAAATTAGCCTAGTATAATGGTACCACCCACTAGGATGGTTACGATTGGAAGTCTGCTCATCCGCTCCGACATACTCGTTCACTCAGTGATTTATAGTATGGCACACAAAATTTCTGTCCAAGAGTGAGTGCTTTTTGTGTGGTCATTTACAATTACAGCAAGAGGGGAAAAGATAGCTTTGGGGATTTAGAATTTTTCACAGCAATTGAAAACCCCACTGAAATAACACCATGATTTAAAATATTCAGACTAGGGTTGAGATCCTACCCCTGCTCTGCCAATGGGGTAGGTAAAAAATAATTTCAGTGCAGTCAATAAAACTACAGGTAGGTAAAACTGCTATGGAAGAAAGAAACTCCAGCCATCCCTTCTCATCAAGAAGATTTTCCAAACTGAGGATATTCCTCCTGAAGGAAAGTGTCTAAAACCACTAGCAACTTCCAGAAATCAGGGTCAGGGTTGTCATTAGTTTTATCCTAAAGGAAAGGTCAAGCCAGGAGGCTCAGATCTATATCTAAATAGTCTCAGAGCTTAAGGAGAGTTCAGTTCCAACAGTTTCGGGACAATATCTGCTGTAGATCACTGAATGTTGACCGTGTAAGCCACATGAAATTATCCTCCACAGTTACTATAATGATAATATGAATAATAATGAGTATGTGTAACTGGTAGTTGCCCAGCTGGAAAACATAAAGTTTCCGTATATATCTGCCAATTGGACTTTTAACGACAAAACCACAGACTTTTGGACTATTTCAAAAAGGACAAATGGAATAAAAACATACTATCTCTGTGAGAAACTATTTGATTTGTAAACTGCAGCATTGTAAAACAAATGTCATATGTGCAGAAAAAAAAGAGTGGAAATGGTTCTTGAACACATATGGAAGAGAGTTTTCTTGATTTAGTACTTATTGCAATAAAACTTATTATTAAAAATGCAAAGGCAGAAATATCTCTGCTTTTGACTTTTTCTTAATGTTCATCCAAAGGAAATTTCTTTTCTGGGGGAGGAGGGGGAGCAATTTAGTAATTTCTGACCTCAGCTGATATTAAAGCTCTCTGAAACAATAAGGCCCAGGGGTGTCGAAGGCAGCTGCCTGAATTCCTCAAAAAATTTATTTACAAAGTCTATTTTGAGTTCCCTGCATTTCTGTAATGGAATCCAGCTGCTCTGACCTTTCGAGGTTACCTTGTACAGTGTGAACAGCAGCATAGATAAGCGTTACATTAAATTGCAGTTAGATTCTAACCGCTCAGCATTTTGGTTAAAGGGCTGACATGAGAGAAAGTGAAATGAGAAACAAAATTATATCTCTGGTCTGAGAAGTAAAGACCTCAGTCATCCAACATAATGGTTTGATGAGACTCCTGCAATGAAAATAATTTATGCAAAATAAAAATTGAACATGTGAGAGTACGCTCTTACAAAACACCAGGAAACCAAATTTGAAAGAGAAGATCCCTCTTCTCTTCTCACTCCTGAAATAATAATTCTACCTTCATTCTTTCTAGGCCATTTTAAGAAGCAGGGGCCTGAACAGAGGTTCAGTTAAGAAAAGCTTTATATAATACTAAAAATTCAGATTTCAGTTCTGGTGAAACTGTGCAGAAAAAAATGGCACATAGAGAAAGGACTAAGATGGGGTCTGGCAAAGACTGTGGCCCCTTTGCGCCTACTTGGGACAAACTGATAAAAGAGGGTGGATAGCGTGCTATGAAGCAAATAAAGTTTAGGGCCAAAGTCCATGGGAGAATATCCTTTGTATTCAGTGAATGTCAAATGAGACCTAAAATCAGAGCTTGCGAAGAAACTTTTTCTCCTTCAATAGAAATTTGACAAAAAGCACCCCCAGCAATTCAGCCAAACACATTCTATGTTTGCCCAGCTCCAAATAAGAGGCGATATATTTGTGCTTCTCGACATCTACCAGGGCTCGCCTCACCCTGGCTCCTTCCGGAGGGGCAGGTCCCTGCCTTGCCCAAGCTGCGTGTCCCACCAGGCACCACATTCATCCCTCAGCTGCACCATGGCCATGAGAAGTGGCAAATGGATGTGATGAGCTAAGCATGAGGTTCAGAAGGCACTCCTCACCCACAGGTCTCAAGGGCATTGCTGCAGCTTTTTACATAGCAAATCCTTCATTTTCAGCCAAGACCTGAGCATGTGGAAGAGGGAAGAGCTAAGCATTCTGGCTTTTGTCTTATTTAAAGTCATCAGGGTCAACATGACTCATGTCCTCTGAGGATGTGACTTGGGAATTTTTTTCTGTTGCTCAAGATTTTTATGCGTTTTTTCTTAAAGGTCCTAGAAAACTGATGAGAAAACACTTACAGCTGTAAAGTAAAGCCTGTGAAATGAACTGAATCTGAGGCAACATCAGAAGGCAAATAAAATGAAAAAAAAAAATTATCATTCTATTTGATTACTTTAACTCAATCTTATCACCTTTCCAATATTTATCCAAGTATTTTTTAAAGCTTAGGGTTGGCAATATTGCTGAACCTGTATTTTGGGCAGTCAGTAAAGCCTTGGAGCACATTCCCAGGCAGAGAACATTCTCCTTCTTCACCCCTTGGATCTTCTCCAAAAGCCACTGCTGCCTTCTCCCCCATTGCTGCTCACCTGTGGGCACGTTTCTCTTGCTGCAGCCCTTCCTGGCACACAGGCAACCTTGCACAGCGTGAGACAGAGTGGCTGAGCAATGCAGGGCAGAAGGTGCAGCCCCATGGCCCTGGAGCCCCATCCTGCTTCGTGATTGTGCTGCTTCTTAGCATGGGCTCTGTCTCACTCTGTTTCCTAAAGGTGTATGTGCAGCCTTTTAACTAGGTTTAGGAAATAAAACACCGTTCAGCTAAAAATCAAAATCAAGGCAGGCTGCTGCAAGGATGAATGCAGAAGCTGGGCAGACCCATGATCCTGCTAAGACCAAGGCATACTTGATAATTATGTGAGCCTTTGGAGGATGGAAAATGGTGCTATTGTACATCCCTCTGGCCTTAGGGTGGCAGTCTTGCAGCTGTACTGAGAAAGACAGTGTGTCTATGTGTGCTTCTCCCTTCTGCAAGCCCAGAGTCCCTCTAATAGCATCCAACTTTGGGCATTTTCCCAGCTCCTTCTTACAAACAAACCCACCTCTAACAGAACTGTAGGGCATACAGCAGGGCTAGAGACTCCCAGGCTGCCCACTGCTATGATCTGAGTTAGCTGAAACATGCCTCATTTGGTATCTTATTTTCTCTGCCCAGATTAAGCTCTTGGACAGTGCCTGCCACCTGATACCAAGACAGAAAATTATGTCACTGGACACTTCAGAGAGAAGTTCTGGTAAATGATGACATATAAGGAAAGTTTTCACATCTAGATGACCAGCTCAACAAAAGAGAACATCATAATAATTTCCCAGTGATGGCTGTCCTAGTGTGTAAGACATATGAAATGAGCTTGGTGCTCTCAACTAAGCTAATTCTGGTCTTTGCCACAAGAACCAGCACACTAGGTATCAAAAAAAATGAGCCAAATCCACAGAGCCATTTCATTTATGTATTGTGAAATCCAGGACCCCATGACTTCAGGTTTTTAGTTTCCCCATAAGATTCGGACCAGTGGCTGAAACACACATGGGGAAACCAAGAATGGAAGAGAGAAGGGGGATAATAGGGAAGAAAGGCTTAAGAATGAAAGGTATGAAGAAATAACCTTTATATTCCAACCTAAAAGAACTTTAACATAACATGAAAAATGCGAGGGGATGAACCAGGGAATCAGGAATAGTTGCCCTGTAATGTTATTGGCACAGAATTAGTTCACTCCTGGGGCTGATTTCCAAACATGCAGAACACTTAGTTCAAATGCATAAGAGCTGTTGGTGCACAAAACCTTTGGAAATAATGTCTTTAAGTTGTTTTTGTCTTTCCTCCCCCCCGACCAGCTGAATGTCTTTGAGGAGGCCAGCTGGATCCAATTGCTAGGACAGTAGTATTACAATCCCTCCCCCCCCCCCAGTTTTTCCACTTTTACATCAGTATGTTGGCAGAAAGGTTATTGGCATCATCACCCAGAGCCAAAGGTCAGCATGAAAGAAGAACGCGTGAATACTTTTATGAAGGAAATCTAAACTGCAAGTTAATATTCCTACTTTACAAAACTATCAAAACTTTTTTTTAAGTCAATGTTAGATTGATGTGGAATCAGATTCCAGATTCTGGAACATGCAAAATGTATAAAGGTCAGGGGGAATGAATATTCAAGATTCAGAGGCAAATTCAGAGGCATAAACTTCCCACATATTCCATCCAAGACAAAAATTTTCCTTTCATATTCTGCTGGTGGGATATTATACATTGGTTGTCAGTGCTAGGCTCCAAAATAGAAGTTTTTTTTTAAATTATGCAGTTCATGGTTCCAAAACCAAATGTCCCCATTGAGCCACTTACTTTTAAGTGGCTGTTTTTTAAATTTGACTTTTGCATTATGACCCATGGTGGGATGCCCTTCAGCTTGGAAGGAACCTGTCCATGACTTGGTGTCAGAGGAGGCTCAGTGGAGCCCTTACCTCTTTCTTCTGCTTGCTTTGAAAATCTGCCAAAGCAAGGTGATATTAAGGGCCAGTTCTGCTCTGGAAAAAAAAAAAAAACTGTAGTGCTGTAGTGAGTGGCACAGTGTTTATCATGTCAGTGTTTCCATTTGATATTTGAAAAGCTTACATGTTAATGTGTTTTTTCTAAGGGGTAGCTCAAAGAACACAGGCTAGGTTTAAAAAAAAACAACAAAAAAAAACCACCAAAAAACCCCAGAAAACCTTCTTGTCTTCTTATGCCTAACATCAACTGACAGAGGTTACAGACCATACTGTTCACTCTTTACAACAGTGCATCCACTCTGCCTCCACCTATACCAATGTAACCACCTTTGATAGAAGAGGAAAGAAAAATCACGCTCAAAATTCACATTGAGAGGAAGTCCAGCTGTGTGTGATGAGAACCCTCTTACCAGCAGCCTAAAGTAGGTAAGTTGTATAGAGACCTCCAGCTTTTTACTTACCAATAAATCCAGTTCACCTGGAAGCAGAGTCCGCTAGCAAAATGTAGCCAAGAGCATCAACACTAATTCATGTGCCTTAGGAGACTGCAGAGGGGCATCGGTGACTTTCTGGCAGTTGCATATACATTTAGCTCTTTTCAGAGAAGGCCTGTTTTCTTAGAGCTGTTTGGTTGGCGCATTCTCAGTATGTGAAGATGTCTTCCTCTGAGGATGTCTGCCAGCCAATGTGGCTTCTCCAAGTTTCTGCTGAGGGGTGCTGAAATGGTGTGTTAGTGAAGAGCCCTACAGCTGCATTCAGTCCCTCTTGCTGCCAGCTGGGACCTTACAGGAGTATGACATGACCAAATTTGCTATTTCCATTTCTAAGCTAGTCTAGTATCTAGGGTGAACTCAGCAGATAGGTTTTGCTACCTCTGTTTGCTTGGAAATAATGGTTCCAACAGCAGCCTATTTTTTCAAGAAACCTGGAACAAGTCTGAGAATTACAGAAACGGGACTGAATCTCTCTCAGCTGAAAGAAGTGGTTAAGAGGATAGCAATGCCAAGACTCAGCATAGGAAGAGGAATTCGCATGTGACAGCAATTATTTCCTTTGGCAAATGTGAAGGAGGTAAAGGAATGACCAGCCCCAGTAGGAAACCCCTGTACCTGCTGTGGTCTTTGCAGATCAGCTGTTTCCCTGAGATGCTCCATTTGCTACTTAGAAATAGGAGGAGGTGGGGGTGGAGGGAAAGGGAAAGGCCAAACTTAGACAGCTGCAATGAGTACCAGCCAATTTCTATATGATCCACTGTCCACCCCCAGCAAAAGATGTGTGAAGGAGAAGGAACATCTGCGCTTCTCTCATTCTTATCTTGCCCTTTGGGACTTGTAACTTGTAGCCAGTTATTCTAAAGCTGTTGTAACTTATCTTGGGTGTAAGATCAGCACATACAAGCTGTAACTGGCACACAAGTGAACCCACCCTGGTTTTGGTTCTCTGTGGAGAAGTTCCAAAGACTTCTATTTTCACCCAAATAACACCTCTCTGCCACTAACCTGGGTTTGCTCAGGCAGACCTAACTGTAAGGTTTTGTAAAAAAATAGCCAGTGAGGCTTTGACAAACCCAAACACACTTTCCTCTCTGGATAATTCTACTGTTCAGCAATGCAAAGTCATGAACATGCCATCATGCATCTCATGGGTAAACAGTGGCATGCTGTGAATCACCAGGATCACCTGGTATCCTTGAATATTCCATTTTTAGCAAATGTAACATACACTTGTGATATAGACTTTTTTTTTCTTCCAAAATTAAAGGTTTTGTTTCCAGGCAACAAACCTGGTTTTGCATCTTATGTGTTTGCTTTGTTCTTAAGGCCATGGTACACCATTTCAGCCACACTTTGGATCCTTTTCCACATCTGCATGTTGTTTTTTTTAAATCTCTAATAATCATGGTGCATAATTTTTGCCTTTTTTGCTCTATTTAAATAAAGCAGGCCATTAACACCAAAGCACATCATCTTTCACTAGTGATCTGCAGATGCAAAATACAGTGAAAGTAGTTTTTTTTTCCAATGATAAGAAAGCTTTTTAAATGTATCTAGCATATGGGGAGGTGGGTGTGGGGGTGGGTGCTGTTATACAAACTTTACTTTTTGATTAATTTTACTTCACAAGTAACTTGTTTGTTTTCAAATCCCAGTGCTATTTTCTTCTCTGAAGAAGGTCATATGAGGTTCAATAATGACTAAAACATCAGCAATAATTAGCAAAGGAAAGTGTATTGTTCTCTGGAAAGAGTGAGGCTTACAAAGAAACTGATTTTGAAAGCCTATTGTACTGTCATATTGAGGTTAGGATGCAGTTATGGAACAAATTTGCAACCAACATCACAGTGCTCAGCATGACTAATAATTAGTCAAAAAATGTAACTAGTAGTTCATCAAGACTCTTCTTGTGTTTAGAAAAAATGCAAATGCCAGGTTTATTTTTACTTGCTTAAGCATGATGTAAGGTTTCTTCCACTGGAAAATCCCCTATTAGTAAATTTATCTGGATTATATAATATTGTCCATGGGGCTTTTTCTTCTCCTGATGACTTGTACCTACGGAATTCACTTTATAAACAAAATTCTCATCGTGTGACTTCAGTGGCTGTTGTGCTCAGGAATAACCCCTTTCTGACATGCTTCTGCCCATGCTGCCTGCAGGCAGTGTCCAGTCTGATCCTGCTGTCAGTGCATGCTGACAGCGCTGCTCACGGAGGTCTGTTGACTCATCCGACTGGATATACTTTTAAGTGCCTCTGTTTGAAATTTGTTGGGAAAGCCAGAAGGAAAACACGTGTAACTGCTTACTCTCCATGCACTGCTCCGCAGCTGCCGGCAACAGCCTACCAGAGTCATATCTTGCTCCATGCCCTACTCGAGCCTAACTTTGCAAGATGACAGATGAAGATGTCAAACACAAAAAGGGTTGCAGTGACTCTTCTAAAACCAGGGAAGTGGTGCTAGATCCCCAAGTGAACTTTGGCTCACCAGGGTGGATGGCTAGTTTTGTTAGCTGCTGAAGGGGCTGGTTTTCCAAAGAAGCAAGGTCTAGAAGGTGGACCAAAGAGTCCAGAGACTTGGCCTGCAGGAATAATCCAGTCCAAGGAAAAGGCTTGAGATGGTATAACAAAAGCCTTTAAAATGTAATGAATAGTAACACTACACAGTGCTTTTACACAGCATTTTTTACACAGGCTGGGAAACAGACCTCTTTAAGATCATCTGTAAAGAGCATTTCCCCCCAGACTTCAGAGGCTGAAGTTTAGAGAAGTCAGGGTTTGTTTTCATTGTATTTTCTGTTGAGTATATGTCAGGAAGACAG